>NC_051195.1:42192933-42817933 GCF_015220075.1 Falco rusticolus
AAAAATAACTTTTCAGGCTAATCAAATGACAATGCTGCCAAGCTCAAAAGCATGCCCAGCTCGTTGCAGCGCTGCCTTCCCTGCCAGCCGTATTAACACCCTCAGAGCATTGAACAGGGATAGGAGAGGAGAGAAAAGGTTGAACAGAGCCCATGAAGGCATCACTGACCAGCCCAGAGCTGTCTTACACCTTCACCCACTTCCCATTTTTCTCATTACCCTGTTCCTGGTGTTGTGAAAAATGCTCAAAAGCAAAGAGTTGACCACCCTGATGTAGATGAGGGAGAGAAACTGTCTCTGCAAGGATTCTTGCACATAATTGCATACAAGATAAGAGATCTCACCCATTGCCTTAGAAATGCTTAAGGGAAGCTCAAATCCATCCTACCCAAATGTAAAAGGCAACTCCAGGGAGTTGCTTTGGGCAGTGTTTCTCCAAGGGATGCAGAAATCTCAAGACAGATACTCTTTGTGAGCATCCCTAATGACAACTATCAGACACCTCTGATCTGAGCAGTCACTGACCACCACACTGCAGAAACCTTCTCCTCTGCCTCTCCATATCCCATCAACAGAGACACGCTAGTCATTTTATTTAACACCTTTTTTTTTCATCTTTCTTGGGTGACAAATTGCATGAGACATACAGAGGAAGGGTGTGGTGGTTAGGGCTCAAATATGAGACAAGAAAAAATGTCAGTGGCTATTTTTACCTCTGCCTCAAACAAAACACATGCCTCAAAGCGGCCAGCCACACTTTTTTCTTTTTTCTTCAGCTGTGTTTGTAGCACTTTGGAAATTCTTAGGTAAAAAGGTGAATTGTCATCAGTTTCTACCCACATTCAGCTCTGGGAAACTGTATCACCTGGACCTCAGGAAGTCTGGCTTTTCAAATTTCTATTCCTATGTGACTCCCTCAAAATTCTGAATATCAGGAAGCTTAGATAATCCAGCTGACTTCTCATAACTCTATCCATACTGAGAAACTCTTCTAAAGGACCTCCATTGTTTCAACCCTCAGACTGTCTCTAAGCCCAAGGGCAGTGGGAAGTACCTAAATCCTTGCATATTCTAAAAGTGTGATGGGAATATCAGACCATTTTTTGAAAGAATGGAGTATGTCCATTGATATAGTGAAAGGGAGTTAATCTGAGTTAACCCTGAATTGAGTTACCTAGGAAAATAAACCCAAAGGTAAAGCAACCCTTACTCTGTGAGCCACCACCATTTCTCTCCCTTTTTCCTTCTCTCTTTCTAAAGACATCAACTTGACAGAATGGCAGAAAAGAAAAGATCAAGAAAAAACAAGTCACCACTACCAAAACCCTCTACCGCAAAAGCCAGCCTTGAAAGTTTATTGCGATGTCAGCAGGAAAAGCAATATTGGCCTCTGAAAAATTAATATGATGCTCACTTGCTGTCTAGTTCCTCCACTGCTTGTCAATAATTCTGTTCATTCCACGAATATTAAACCTGTTTGCCAGAGCCCTTAATGTGACAAGAAGCTGATGCCTGAAAGCACGATTACTTTCAACTACACATCATATTTAATTTATTACATAACCCGGTGTTATTGCTTTTATTGATGAACTGTACAGTGTAAAATGATTATTTGTTAAAGATTTCACTGTAGTAAAGGGAGGGAAAAAAGAAAAAGAGAAAAATCTTTACTACTCTAAAGAAGCTACTTACAGATGTTTTTCTGAAGAGATTCCAGAATGGGAGTTACTATTATTATTTGATTTTTGGCTTCACACATTCTTTTCAACTACAGAGCAGATCCACCTTCCTCCATCACTTAATTCAATCCCCTTACTGAGACAAGAGCAAGCAGCAGAGTAGAGGGAAGATCTTCCTGATGGGATGGTGTATATGTAACTCTTCCATGCTCTGCATCATTAAATCTAGGTGGTTGGTTTGGGCAGGACAATCTAAGTCCCGTATCTAAGGTTAAGCTCCACCTTTCCCTTTGTATTACTGTGATGTGATAAGAGCTTATTGGTATCAGCTGCTTACACTGAGGGACTGTCTTTGTGGCCCATCTATGACACAAATGTATCATGATCCTGCATGTGGTCACATTGAAAGATGAGATTCCTGCCTTGAAAAAACATGCAGTCTGATTTAAAAAGGTAGGAAAAAAGAGAGTTTTAAGCATTTGAGGAACCAACTACCCCCAATGTGTTACAATTGGTGTTCTATCACAACTTAATTTCACTAAAGATACCATTTCCTTGGCTTCCAAGTTGTCCACTGGAGTGGCCTGTATTTTTTCTGGACTCTAAAGGAAGCAGATCTCTTAGATAATTACTGTGAATGCTGATGGTTGAGTCACTGGATAATCTCCGCTATTTCCCATTTTAGGCTTTCAGTTCAGAGGCATAAATGAGAAGACTGAAAAGCAGTCTCATTTGGGCAAGGTCCTTCTCTGACATTTCAGGTCCTGAGGACAGGACCCTGACTCGCAGCTCTGAATAGCCACCTGGACCTTTCCTCGAGCCTCTGTGGATCTTGCCTTCCTAACTCTAGACCCACAGACAATGACCATGAATATCCAATGCAAAAGTGATCACAGCAGGAGAGTACATCGGAGCCAAGACATACTCAGCAGAGTATTTTAGTCCTAATGCCATCCTCTTCCAGACATACATGCCTTCAATTTGTTAAGCAGGGGGGAGTGAACTTCAGTTGATAAGAAACTGGATAAGAATCAAAACACAAAGGAAATGCATTATTCAGTCCCAAGTTTTAGAAATGAATTATCTGCAGATTCCTGAAACCATGATATCAGCTGGAGTTTTATCTCTAGTTTCATTCCAGTAATAACACAGCATTTTGAACAGAAGAAATTTTGAAGTCTGAAACCTGAAAAGAGATGTCCCTCCTGATTAAAAGGTGCACTGCATTTCCATAATACACTGGGAGAAATGCAGTCTCAGAAGAATTCTTGGAATGGTTTGATACTGAAACAGATGTAATGAAGAATTCAACCTGCTGCTGAGAGACATTTCTCTTGCTAATTGGTTATAAACAATACTACTGATGGCATCAATATATGAAACAAGAATTAAGAAATAAGGAAGCCTGGTTTTGCATGCCTTTCTGTAGACCTTGTTGTTGGGGCTTTTCTAAAATAGCTTTCCCTGTAGAGTTTTGCTTTTCTTAAAATCTTGGACCTCATGCTGCAGCTTCTTCCCTGTTCACCAGGAACTCCCTAGAGTCTCCCGATTCCATCCAGCTGACTCCAAAAAGCAGAACCAAAAAATGTGATAGTTTTCCTTGCGTGGTTTTGACCCAAGCTCTATTTCCCTAGATGAAAGGACATTTCAGAGGTAAAAAACAGAAATACAAACCCAAATGGTCTGCATTTCCCAGAAGGACTTAAATAATAGGGATGACTCAACTTGATATTTCATTGCCTTCTTGACCTTTGCCACTTTCTGCCTCCCAGATGCCAATGAGATCTTTAACTGGGATTCTGGGAAACACAAGAGAGCTGCAGCCTCTGATCATGTAAAAAGAACAGACAAGAAAAAGAGAAGCAGTAGTAAGAAGAAAGCAGGATAAATAAAACAGATAAGAAAAAAAGAGAAAAGAAAATAAAAGAAAAGCTCCAGAGAGGATAAGATATCTAGATGGCCCAGGGAGTATTGTTCATCTCCAAGATACTGGTGTTTATCTGAAAAAGGATCTTCCTGCCATTGTGTGAGCACAGTTTTCCTTCCTTCCCTTTCCCTGGCTCTCTTTCTCTTTTCTTTTCCATTGCTCTTCAACAGCAATGAGCTTTCCAGAGGGACAACTGAGTCACGCAGACCACTGAGGTGAACGGGAGATACA
Organism: Falco rusticolus; assembly: GCF_015220075.1. Lineage (NCBI taxonomy): Eukaryota > Metazoa > Chordata > Aves > Falconiformes > Falconidae > Falco > Falco rusticolus. Next base: position 42,196,771 of record NC_051195.1, read on the forward strand.
GTGGTTCACAACCAGCTTCACCAAGCAGGCTTTGGATTGTGACTAGTTTTTCCCCAAATACTCTGCTCCTCCTGGTGGCCCAGCCAGCCCCTCCTGTGGGCTTACTTCCAAGCGCAGGTCTCTGCCTGCCACGGCCAGCCAGGTGACCAGCCATAGTCTGAAGGACATGGAAGATGCTTCACTGTTACCTGGGTTTGTTCACTTACATACCCATCCCTGACTCTAGCTATCCAAATGGAACTCTCGGGTAATTAAAAGGAAAGCAGATACAGGAGTTATATTTTTGGGTTTTGTTTTTCAAACACTCTCTCATCTCTGAGGAATTTGCCAGAGTTGATTTCTCAATTGCTTTTTTGATTTTTTCTCCGACAGCTTGCTCTGTGCCAGGGATGTGTCATTGACCTCCAGCAGCAGAACTTTCACTTTGTTCCCAGCACTGTCCCGAAGCGCTATGCAACTCAGTGAAAATCCATTAATTCTGTCTGCGCCCTATCAGATTAAAACTTCTCTTCAAATAACATTTCAAATATCAGTAGCTTTGCCTTAATATCTTCCTCCCGTAACATCTCTCCAAGCTCCACACACACACTCTGCTCCCCTGGGTAATTCCCTTTTCTATGTGTATTGTTGATTCTTTAAGAACACACACTCTCTGCTCCCTCTTCTTGCATCTTGCTCTCTCCTACCTCATTCCCTCTTTGTCTCACCCTTATTCTATTCTTCTCATAAGATCAGAAGCAGCAGGTCTTTTCTACATTTCCCAAAGTCCCAAATTACAGTCCCAGCAGAGACTTTCAGTTACCAGAGACTTCTACTTGGTCAGCCTGCAAAACTTACTCAGCAGCTGCTGAATTTCCTGTGGCTGCGTACACAGATGCACCAAAACATGTTTCAGGGTAACTCTGGAAGACTGACCCCAGTATTTTCCCTCTCAACCGACCAAAACGTTCCTGTTTGCACTGGCCTGACTTCCAATCCCTTATGGCTGGACTTCAGCTCCAGGGAATGAGGAGGCTGTGAGGTGTTTCACAGCCCACCACCCTCAGAGACAGGCCTGGGCTATGACTCCACAGCCTCTGTCACAAGGCTTTTGTGGGTGGTAGCTCAGTTTTGTTTCCATCACTCAGCCCCAGAAGTTATGGATGCAGCATGGAGATCATGACTCAGTACATCCTCCCCTTCTTCAGCCAACACCTTCCAGATTTGGAACAGCAAAAGCTTGGAAGTAGGTTCAGTGTCATCAGGCATGGGCTTGTGTAGGAGAGAGGCAAAAAGAGATGACAAACACTTGATGCCGTTAGAAATTCTCCTGACGTCACTGAGGGCCTTCCAGCCTCTGCCCAGAGGCAGAAATTATCCTGGCCCCAGTGGAGTTTGTTATGGTTTCTCCTTTCTGCATTAACGCTTGTCAAAGTGCTTATCTTAACTTCCCCACTCCCTTAATCCTCCTCCTCTCTCCTGCTGCTTGGCAGGCAGGGATCTGTATCTGCTTTGGTTTTGGTCGGGGTGGCAGGAGGCTGGGGCAGTGCTGACAGAGAGTCAAGCTTCGTCCCAGGGAAATGAAATAAAAAAAAGAAGCTAGTGAGAGGAAGCACTGTAGGCAGCAGGTTTCTCTGCAGAGGAAATGGTGCTAACCCATAATAGTCATCTCCCACACAGGCAGTAAGCATGTTTACCCAGGAAAAGAGAGTGGAAATGGGAAATGTGACAGAGAGACCAAGTCCCATGGGGGTGGTAGAATGTCAGGGCTGGACCCGGGTAAGATTGCCACACTCCTGCAGTTCCCAGCCCCAGCAGGTGGGACAGCACCTCGGCCTCATGGCAGAGCATGGCTGGGACATGGACATCCCAAGTGAACCTCAGGAGCCGATTCGGGGCACCCCAGAGTGCCATACACAGAGACCCTAAAGCTGCTGCTGAAGAGACCAGGCTAAGCTCTCCTTCCCCAATCAATGACTTCTGCCAGAGCGACACGCCATACCCTGGGGCCAGCCAACGTGCCAGTCCTCTTGCTTCATTTACGTGATCAAGATACTTTCATCCCCATGCAGACCGAGACCCAGCTAACCACCATGCTGACTGCCAGCTGACATCTCTCCAAAAAGCCAAAGCACCACAGGTTCCAGTCCCTGCTGACTCTACAGGATTTGCAAACGTGGTGCATCCAAGCATTAACACAGCCAATTATCCCTTTCCTGGTGACTAAGGCAAGGGAGTTTGGTGGGGCAGAATTGTCTAATGTGGTCTTAAATATTCAAGAGAAACAGACACAAACCTCTGCATAAATTTCGTTCTCTGTATTTGAGAAGAGGTTGCCCACAGAGAGAAGGAAGAATCCATATGGATGCAAACGTGTGCAAGATGGAATGGACTCAGCTGAGTGAGTAGTTTACAATACATTATTTATCAGAGGAGTTTATCTTCTATTTTGGTTTATGGTATTCCTCAGATCATTATTTTTTATTACAGTCCTTCATTATTCAAGCATAGTTGGGGATTATTTTTGTGTGTGTGTATATATATATATGTATACGTAAAATCTCCAAGAGTTTCTCAGGAGAGGTTTTATTTGGTCTCAGTGTTTCAGTTGCAGTGGGTGAGTGGAGCCATATGCTCCTGATCTTACTATCCATAATAGGAGGAAGTTGCAATCACCACTGAATAGCCATGCCCATTAATTTTGAAATTCATGTTCGTCTGGAAAAATTCTGTGGTGCAAATGTTTATTGCTGTTGTTCTTATTACTGTTTATTTTATAATAGCAGGAGGAGCTTCATTGTCCCTGGCCTCCTGGTGGACACAGAGGGGTGTGGGACAACCAAAGGATCTTCATTATACGTTTGGAGGAAGTATTAATACCAACATTACCATTATATTCTTTCTGCCTGATATGTTTTTCCTGAACTGAATATTTAATTCTTCTTCAAGAACCAGCTTTGGCACTATACAGGACACTGTGTGAAATGAATATAGCATAGTCATAGAGGAAAATTATATGGAGGGGAGTATTGGAGGCTGGAATATCAAACATATATATTTTAAAAATAATAATAATTAAAAAAAAATACCCATGCTGGCTCTTTTCTACTTCTTTACCTAGACCTGGTCTAGTGGCACACAGAAAGACAGAATGAGTTGGATGTGCACCATTACGAAGTAATCTTAAAAGAATTTCTTTTGCAATTTCCTAATCAGTCTACTGTTAGTACCTCAGTCAATAGTCACACGGTACAATCTGCTTTCACATGGTTTTGAAATAAGTAGAAGGATCTTGCACACTAAGACTATTCCCAAAGGCTGGTGATGCCCTACGGTGAGGTTTTTAGGTGGAAGGATAACACTCTTAAAGCCAGCCTGCCTTATCCTGCGTCACTCAGAGAATCGGGACACAGGAAAATATTTCTCTGTGCTTCTTCTAAACCCCAGTCCCCTGATTTTCATCATTTTTGGACTACAGACTAAAATACTGGCCAAAGGAATGGCAAAACTCAGTAATGTCAATCTCCTAACGATGTCTGCAGTGTCAAAAAGGGGAAAAAAAGGGGGGGGGGGGGAGGGAGGCAGAGATACATCCAGTGATGACCAAGAGTAAAGCAGTCACAGGCTGGAAATCAAGCCCTCTTTGAATGAAAGCTGGGATCTCCAAAATCTAAAGCATACTTCTTAATTAGTTTCTTTGCAAAATATGGGCAACAAATGCTATCTTAAGGCAGCTCTTGGGTTTATTTGCTTGTTTGTTTGTCTGTCTGTTTCTGAGCAGCCAAAGCAAACTTCTCCAAGGACCTGTTTGATTCCTCTCTGCTGTCTGGGCTGGAATATTGATCCTGGAGAAGAGATGTGTGTTTTGTGTAAGTGTGGAGGTGAGTATGTGCAAGCTTGTGGGAATGCAGAAGAGATGAGACAGGCTTGGAATTCACCTAGCAGCCCCATCGCCTCCCCACAGCACACCCTCTCCTCTTTCCGAGTTTGAGCTCAGAGAAGCTCATGTATCGCCATCGCTTCAAAACCCAGCTGTAATTTTCTGGCTAATGGAAGACGTATTGACAAAAGTTGACATTAAGTGGAACTAATTACACTGTAACTGCTAAATAACTAAGAAATAACTACCCTGTAATTTATGGTGCAGCACGGACTCTGTGTAGCAACGTTCAGAGCCGTTATATCTGCATACAGCTCACTGATGCATGCGCTGCAGAGCTTTTCCCCTGCCAGTAGGATCCAGTCGATGTGAAATTGCCAGCTCTGCAAACACACATGGCCATGATTAGAGCATAAAGCCAGCCATGCTTCCCACAACCCACCACAGCCCTGCTCCAGAGCAGTAGGATAAATGACTGCTAAGATGCTCTTCCCAGAACATTAATTTTATTTCTGGTTTTTATTTAAAGTCCTGATCCCATCTGGGATTCCCTCTCTCCCTTCAAGGTCCATGCCACCTCCTGCATCCCTGAACTGATGGCTTCCCACTGTGGGTACCAGGGACTGGTGTACATAAAAAGGCTGGTGTCCAGTCAGGTTTGCTGCCTGTTGTAATTGTGGCAACCAGCCTCTTTTCCCTGCTGAAATAATTTGTCAAATGAGGCATTAACCATACAGCTGGAAGCAGGGGAAGGCACTATTCACGTTTTCACACGGAGAATGGGGTATGCCAAGGGACAGGGGGAATCTCTTCCATACATCACTGTCACGCAGCAATAACAGCATCCAGTTCAGAAGATATGTTTGAATGTGCCTCATTCCATCTGATCAAACTCAGGATTTCTTAGGGCTCATCATTAAAGTTGATGAGAAAACAGGCATTCTGTCTCTAGAGAAATCTAGCAACTAAACATTTGTTTATGTCTCAGATAAGACCAGATCAGAAAATATGGTTTTGAAATATTTCTCTTCAGAAGTTACGCCACCGCCGACTGAAATGCTTCATTTTGATATTATTGAAACACAGTTTAGTACTGCAATACTGAATGGTATATAGATATGTAGCAGAATAAAATTAAGATTCTAATATAGAAGTGAAAACAAGTGGGAAATGGGGCAGGAAACAGCCGAAATAATAAAAAATTTAAAGTCCATTTTGATTTCAAATTGATTCAATATTTTGCCTTTGAAATGGCATTGGAATTAGAGTACTCCAATGAAGCATTCACATTTTTACCTATTACCTAAAGAACAGCCTTTTCCCAGGGGGAAAATGTTCCACAGACCAATTTGTGGCCAAACGCAAACCACAAAATTTTTAGACTGGAAAATCTTCACTGCAGAAGCCAGTAGTTTGTGCTTTGGTTGTACAGCACTGAGCCCAGCAGGGCAGGTCTGCAGGTACCACCTCACCAGAAAGCACAAATAACAGAGCTGCTGGTTAGAGTTTTTGCTGATGAATCCCAGAAGACGTTATATGGTGCGTAAGAAAAATGGAGAATTTGGAGATAATGAGAGGAGGGAGAGAGAAAAATCAGCCTGTGTTGGAGATGGGAAGACAGACAGAGAAAAGAGAGTGAGATTGCAAAGATAGGCAGTTGTGGAGAAAGAGAGAGAGGTGCAATTCAGCACCTGCTTCTGCCCGATTCATTCCACCTCCATTATCATATACCAGAACAACTCATTCTTCTTTTTTTCCAGAAAGCGTAATAATGTTCCACAGGTGAAGGAGTTATCTCGGCTTTTCTCTTTTTCAGCAAAGCTAACACTCAGTACATGAAATAAAGGTTATCTTGAAAAATAGATGCTGCAACTCGCATACAAAGGAGCTCTTTCCTGTGACAGGGAGTCTTTTCTGAAGGGGTCTGTTAGGTTTTGTGCTGGGAAGGAGGAGGAGAAGAAAATGGAATTGACTGCTTAGTCCCCCTGTCAGGTTTCCAAATTGACTTTTGAACAGGACCTGGGAGACTCTCCCCCATGCTCCATGAAGAGCAGGTGACCCCTGGGGAAATGGCGAGGATGGGGATGGAGAGGAAGGCAACGCTGCTGGCTACGCCAGGGATTAAAGCAAAATTCACCCTTCCCACCTCTCCCAAATTGATGCGGTCAGGGATGCTCTGCAGGGCAAAGACCCGGTATGCTTGCAGAATCCCAAATGCACAGTAAGGGGAAGGAAAAGACAAATTTTGGGTGGGTTGTGTGCTGGCACGGCTATGTCAGAGTGGCCAGCCGTCAGCATCGAGGGAGCAGGGCATCCCGCCGGCAGTCCTGCCTGCGTGTTCACTGCCCCTGTGCCGCACATCACCCCGCAGGCGGCATGGGGGGCTTTTGTGCCTTTCCCTGCTCCCCGTTTCTGGCATCCAGCATGACAGGGCTGCGGCCGCGGTGGTAGGAGTCCTTTAGCTGCTACTGTTACTGAAACAACAACATAATGCGTGTTTTGATACATTTGCTTTGCAGCTGAATCTGGGCATTTTTAAAAAAACAACAACTTAAAAGGCTCTCTGAAGAGAAGCAGCCCATTTAAATGACTAAATAAAAGGTCTGGCTGTAGTTTTTAATGAAAGACCTGTGTGAACTAATACACTTTGCATTGTGCCCTGAAGCTCATTAAATAATGCACTAAGCCATGCAAAGTGATCTGCAGAACACTGCACTGTGATTTTTCTTTTTAAGTGTCACTGTGCTGATCAGGAGTAAAGAGGACAGCTTCTGGGCGGCATCATCAGGGATCTCAGGTGTTTATTTAGTATTCAGCTGGAATAGGTCTGGGCGTGATCGTACCTAATTTCCTTGCATCAGCCGCCTGCCACTTTTATATTCTTGGATACGTACAAAAACCCTTACAGAAGGGATGTATTTATTTTACTAGCAGTTTTTGTCATTGTGATCAGCGCTTGGGTGAAATATGGATTTTTATTTTCATTGAATTATGTTGTATTTTTAAATAACGGGCAATAATTTTGCAAAGGTCCAGAAGTTTGTCTTTCTTTACATCAAATTGTTGGAAGTTTCTGAATAGCTCTAATGCTTACTAAAGCCCTTGAAGTGTTGACATAGCACAGAGTGGTATCATACACCTTGGGCTCAGTCGTGCAGATTTATCAGTCAAACAGTCTCTGTTTTGAAGGCACTGGACAGCAGTGTGGATGTTGGTGAAGTGCTGCCATTTCTGGACTAGAAAACGGGGCTCTTTCAAAATCCTTGTCACCCCTCTGAGGATTCCTTCCCATTGTCTGCAGCGAGCTGCAGTTCAAAGACTGTCAGAGCATATAAACATGACACAGTAACTGAGAACATCAAAGAGCATTATGTTTTCCATACATAAAGAGTGACAAGCTGCCTACCTCTTTATATTAAAAATTCAGACAAAAAACAATTCAACAAAAATCAAAGCAAAATCTCTAAGAGAGAGTCAGATGCCACACATTTCTGCTACACACTTTTATCTTTTTTGCCTTGCAAAGTGGCCTTTAAACTCTGCTCCTAGAATATATATATATGACACCTAATTTTAAGCAGTTGTGATGCTGTCTATAGAGGAAAGGAAAGGTATATATATAAGGAGCACAACGTTTGGCGAGTAAGCTTCTGGGATGGAAACCTCTGCCACCCCAGCAGGTGAAGCTGGAAGAAATCCTTGGAGACAGCAAAGTCCATCTCCGCACCTGACACCCATGACCGAGTCCCTCAAACTGGATGTATGGACTTGGTTCTGGTGCTATGAAAAGGTGATCCAGGCACCATGGAAAAAAGAAAGAAGGCTGTAAGTACAGAAGACATAACACCCTCTCTTTGGCAAAATAATGGAATAAATAATATGTAAAAAAAATGGGAAGTGAGGAAGCAAATCTGTTGAGGGAAAGTAGGTGCATGTTAAAAAAGCGGGGGCAGAACAAAGCTAATTCTCTGCCATAGAAGGCCTTGGCATGAGCTGGACACATTCTGAAAAATGATGGAAACATTCAGTTTCAAAGAACTGAAAATCATAGTGGATTTGGATCAAATTTAGTGAGGAGTTTTAGACCAAAAAAAGGGAACAAAGGATTTTGAAAATCTAAACATTTCATAACTTAGTTAAAATATTTTTTCTAAAGTCTTTCATACTACATTTTTCTTAGTTTCACATCAGCATTTTCATTTTAGAAATCAGCTTAAAGGAAAAAGAGGTGAAGAGGTTAAATAACTTTTAGAAGAGAACTTTGTTTCTTAGGCAAATGTAGTGCTCCAGATTAAACACGGGTTTGCACTTTCTTGAAATTGTTTCTTTTCCCTTTTATCCTTTCAAGTATCTTTTCAAACTCTGAATTATTTGAAGTGGATTTTGTTGTTTAACACCTTTTTTAGTTGCTTTTTCAAATATGTATTAAAAAAAGTTCTTAATTTGACTCTAATCAGTGATAACTGATTATCAAAGATAAATGGTACCAACCATTTTGTACAATACTTGATAAGGGTTTCGATAACACACCATTAACAAAATGGCCAAAGGGACTGGATCAGGCTTAGGAAAAAACCCTTACATGAGCTTCCACTGGAGCATTGCAACCGATTCATCATAGCTCAATTTTCTACCTTCTCTGCACATCCTCCCTCCCAATCTCTTTATTACCAACACAGATTTAAATACCACCTACTGCTTTTCCAGTAAAGAAATTAAGCCCCAGGTGGCATTTCTGTGCACAAAATGACTACCTGGTGATGGCCTCAAGCCTTCTTCTTTTTGCAGCTTGTAGTCCTCCCTCCAAATCCAGCTGCAACAGCTATTCCAGAGATTATTGAGTTTGCTCCATCCTTCATGCCCTCTAAGCTCTGCCTATAAAATCAAGACCTTTGGGGACTGGCATGGGAGCAACCAAAGCTTGTGCACAGAATAGACGTAGCTAATCCAAACCAGAGGCAACTGGCCTGTGATTTGACTTGATCTGATTCTTTTTTTGTTCTTCTGTGGGTGGTGTTCTTCTATCTGTTCCTATTTACAAGCTAGGGGTTATTTGAAATGGGTTATTTATTTATTTATGCACTTCTATTATCACAAGAACCAAATTGCAACCTTCAAGAAAACATGTTTGTGAAGGGTGGTGGCGGGGGGAGGTGGGGGTGGGGGGGTGGCAGGGGGAGCCAACAAATTGAAGTCAGAGAAAGGGTGCTACATCTTTATCAAAAGACAACATCAAATTAATTTCTCTCTGGTCTCAGGAACTCATGTAAAATTTATAGGCTGTTTGTTAATTTTCCTGTAGTGCCAGCAGCACGGGTGTTTGTGATTCAGAGGGAAGGGATGGGAAGGAAAGAGTGGAGCGGCAGAGCAGAAGGGCAGCACCTTGGCCGGGCTGACATGGGTCCGTTGGGTGAAACGCCCTTGCTCTGGTGCGCGGGAGCAGCTGGATGGATGGGTTTGGACGGGGGCCCGTGCACTCGCCCTCCCCAGCGCCGCCCAGCTACTTAAAATTCAGGCTGTGTCCCCAGCTCTCTGTACAAGGCTGCCCTTTCAACACCAACACAATGACTTCTCTTACATAACCCAACAGCCAATTTAGCAGGTTCACAACTCAAAATAAGAGAATTTGTTTTGTGTTAACGCACCTCCCTTGCCCTCTCCCCACCCTCCTCTAGCATCTTCTTTATTTTTTGTTGGGTTCTGGAGCACCTCCATGGAAGTGTCTGCAGCATTTGTGCCTTTTCCATCCCCTCAGCAAGACTAGGCAGGGCAAGGGGCCATGGTCTAAGGTGGCTGGAAAAAAACAGGGAGCCATCCCCAGTGCCTTAATTGAGGTGAGAGAGCATGAATCCCACAGATCCCACCAATGGTTTACAATACCAAGGTAATTTTTATTACCATTCCCAAAAGTCTCTTCTGGAATTGGGGATTTGCAGATTTCAGGAGCTTTTCTGGCTTTGACAAAACCCACATTTCTGCTGGGACCACTAGTGGCAGGTAGAGACAGCAGTGGAGCTGGGAATGGGATGGTCTGATGTCTGTACCCTCCCTGCATCTTATCCCCTGGCAGAAATGCTGTCAGAAACACTCAGAGATTTTAAAGGGTCCCACTAGAATCATGTATGTCTCATAACTTAGCAAAGGTTACTGTTTTCCCCAGCAATGCTTGCAAGCTGAAGCCTAATGCTACATTAGCAGCACAAATCAAACAGGAATTGCTGCAGGAATCATGTGAATTTCAGTTTCAGCCCAAACTTTTGAGCTCTCACAGAAACGTAAAGCAGCTGGTTCTTCTTTTTAAAGACATGAGCTGGCAATACTGCAAAAATTCCCAGCTGAATGAGAATACATCTTTTTTAAAAAGGTCTCTAGCCTTGATTTAAAGGCTCCAGCAGCCCACCACCTCCCTTGTTAGCTGTCCTAACATTTTAAGAGCCCTGCTAAGCCAGTACACGACTGACTGTCTTTTTTTTTTTTTTTTCCCCTCCTTTTCCTTCCCTTCTCAGTTTCAGAGTGTACCTTCAGCTACCAGCCCAGGATGCTCGCCTGGAGCTGAATGCTCCCAGACTCATATTCTGATCCTCAGTCTCCCATTTCCTTACCAGCTGGTATGCAAACCTCACCCTACAGAGACACTGGAAATGATCAAACCAGCAGAAGATAGAGATTAGATTAGATTAAGGCAGGTAATAGATTATTTCAAGAAATCACCCATTGTTCCCCACCAGGCTATTGATTTTACACCTACTTCTAGCAAACTACTTTATCGTCACACCAAAAGAAGGAACATCCATGCCTGGGATTTAGTTTGTGTCTTCCTCCACTCCTTCCTGCAGGGAAAGGTGTGTAGTCATCCTCACAGCAGCCCGCGGAGGGGAGGAAGAGTGTGCCTGCCAGCCAGGGGCAATTTCTTTCCTCTACAGCTATGGAGAGAAATGCTGTGCTTCATAAACACACTTCAAAGATGCCACACTATTAAAAATACATGGACATCATGTGGATCTAAGCTAAATACATATGGCCTTTGATTGCTTGGCATTTCCAATTCATACAGGAACATTACTGAGATGCATTATTGATGATCAGTAGCATTTCACTGTCTCAAACTAAGGACACCTCTTCCCTCTTCTCCCTTCTTGCATGCAGCACCCTTCGTTTAGACACTGAACAGTTTAATTAAGCCATGATTAACTGTATATGCAATTCTGGCTGTCACTGATTTAGTTCTGGAAATGCTACCGCTGCGAGTTGAGCACCGCGCTGTCAGAGGCAGCCCTGCTCTCGGGGAAGGTCCCCCTCCGGGTGCCTCAGCTGCCACGGCACATCTGTCCAACTGTGTTTGGCTGGCGGGCGCCGTGGCACAGCCGGAGCTGTTCGCCAGATCAATGCGTCCAGACGATGTTCCATGCGGGAGAGTAAGGATGAGGCACACAGCAAAGGGAGACTGGGGAAGGGGAGGCATTTGTTCAGCTTGAAAGGGCTTGAAACCACAGGGCTGAGCTGGGCCACGGGCTGCGGGCTCAGGCTGGGAGGACAGCAGGGGGACAACTCCCCCTGGCTCAGCCCTGTGGTGGGGGTTGCTGCTCACACCACCGTGAGCTTCCCGGCTCGCAGCCCTGCGGAGGCATCACACTCCCTGGGCACTGCTTGCTCTGCAGCTCAGCTGGACTCTCCCACAGCAGGTACCTTGAGTTTTCCTGGACAAACTCACATCCCTCCTCTCTGGTCTGCTCTGGGAAGTTGAGGCATCTTCCCCTGTTCTCTCCCTGGATGTCTTGGCCATTCATTGCTTCGCTCCTTCCTGGCCAAAAGCACAGTCTGACACTGCATGTGGTGTGCCACATGTCCCCCGCAAGCTGGACACGTCCCACCCACTGCCCACCTGCCATCACCACGTGCACCCCTAGCTGCTTCAGGGAAATTCCACACAAAAATGCTGGCATCTCTCTGGCTGTCATTTTATTAGCAATTCCTCATTCTGACTCAGTCTCCTTCCCCCTTTTATTCTTTTCAAAAGGAATTCTCCAGAAGCACGAATTTGGGAGGAGGAGAAGATCTGGAAAGAAAAAAGCAGAATCATTACAGCTGAGAAACAGCTCTTGAAACTTATTAGCTCATGACTCATCTCTCTGAAAGGAGCTAATACCTTAATTTCATATTTCTCTGCTCAAATGGAGACCAAAGCATAAACTGAAATGAAACTTTACACTAATGGCTTCTTAATTACACCCATCTAAAAGCAATTACCTGAGGTTTAACAGATACAAAGTTAGGGTTGACGTGGCCACTAGAAGGGAATTGCGTGGCAAGGTTGTCTGGGAAGAGACGGGCTGCAGGGAGGTGTAGCAGCGAGGTACCACGGCCAGGCTGCTCCGCTCGCTCCTCACTGCAGCCTGACACTGCAAAGCAGCTCAGCTCTGCGCTCTTGCCATCTCCCTACAAGCATCTGCATAGCACCAGCCAAGTGTCCACACAGAGGGATATTCCTTGGGAATCCACTTGCTTTGCCAGTATTGGAATAGAAATCCATATCATAAAACTCCAGCTCGGAGGACTCTGTAAATGTAGTGCCAGCAATATGTGGGAGATAGAAGGAAAAGGGCAAGTGTCCAGGAAACCAGGCATCCTGCATCCTAACTCCTGCTCCATAACCCTTCTTTCTGCTGCTTTCACACCTGAGAAAGGAGAATCACTCCTACCAGTCTCAGTGCATTTTAAGAACTTCTTAATATTTATTGAAGGTTTTTAAATTATCCACAAAAAGTCACCACAGGAGATCAAGGTGGTGGCATTGCTGTTATTATTAGGACTATTATTACTACTAGTGCAGGTAGATTTCAGCTGTGTTTTGTTCACAGTTTAATGGTTTGGCACTAATAAAGACTCCAGCAAGGCGGTGGAGTCCGGGACGCCACAGCAGCTGTGTAGGTTTCTTGTACAATATCTGGGAGGAATTAGCTGCCAGGAACGGGATTGCGAATGGGCAGCACACGCTGCTGAGAGCCATGTTAGCTGGGAAGTAATAACTGTCTTGGAGGTGGATTGTAAATCCCAATTCTCCCTAGACCTTTTGTTTGAGCTGCAAGGAACCAGCTCCCTCCCTCCACAGCATACAGCCCAGAAGCCTCAGATAGCTTTAGGTACCTTCTTTCCCCTGAAAAATGCCTGAGTAGGAGTCATTCTTTTCCTTCAGAGCATTAGAAACAGAGCACTAGGTGGTGCATCCCACCTCAAACTTGGGCATATATTTTCTTTAGTGAGCATTTAGTATCAAAAAGAAAAATAATCTTTGCAACAGGAACTGAAAGATGCATATCCTTTCCTACAGGTGCTCTAGTCACCATGGACATACAACCTATGTTCTTTTATTGTCATGCTGCTGCTGAACACAAGTCACAGTAAGACCTGCCAAAATCAGGGCTGTGGGACTCCCAGGCTACCCAGGCTTGTGAGCTGGACACCTCTTTCTTTACCTGAAGAAGCAAGAAAAAACCTTCTTGTTCTCATGTCCTGGTAGGACCACATCCTAGGAAGTGAAGGAGAATTATTTAACTTCCTAAAGGAATAAGTAATAACTAAACAGAATCTTCAGTGTATCAGTAAGATGCTGCAATTATTGAACTACTGGCTAAAAAGGCAGGGGTGAAGCTGTTTTCCTCCTTGGCCACAATTTTGGTTAGAGCATACAGTGTATTTGGAGCAGGCCTGACGGCTTAGCCCTCTCTAGGACCTCAGAAGAGATCTGGGTGTTCTACCAAAGCCAGCAGAGCTTGGCACTGCTGGGTCCCTGGCAGGAGCCAGGACTGCTAAGGCTGGGCAAACTCAGGACACGTGATGTGTGACCATCAGCATAAGACGGGTTTTGAAGGTTGTTATTTTTGTCTTAAATACACAGGGTGGGCCAGGATAGCAGCTTTTAAGTTGTCTTCTGCTCCTGTCACTGTCTATGTGGAGACAAAGCCCTAAATATCCCCATTAAAACACACATAGCAGAGGTGGGGTTCAGGCAGCAGTTTTGCATTTCACATATGAACAGCAATGAATGACACAGCCCAGCAGCTCCAGCCTCACCGAGGTCTTGTACCAGCTGGTGGCTTTGTGAGGGAAGAATGGATTTTGGGAGGATTAGCCACTGCTCACTGCCATGTAACCCTCTTGGCATGAAGGGCTCCCCAAGCCTGCCCAGCCCCATCAGGCCATGCACAGACCCACCAACAGCTGTAGGCAACAAGGTACCTGCCAAAGACTCAAGCACCCACATCATTTTGCAAGGCCTCGCACCGTGTCGCACCACTGAATGAGATAATACAATTATTGGATAATTAGAGTCATCAGAAAGCGTTCTGCAATGGCAGGCTTTTAATTGACTTCCCCATTAACGGATAATGACCAGGCTCTGCCTCCTGTCAGGGTGACCCCCCACTTCTCTTCCCTCCAGGGACAAGCAGTTGACCTGAAAGGGGAAAGGCACAGCTGTCCCGAGTTTGTTCATGGCTAACGTATCCTTCCAGTTTGGTTGGGGAAGCAGCAAACTAACAGAAGGGAAAGAGAAGGTTTCTCTAACTGGCTGCAGGGGTGGGGAGTGCATCAGTCCCGGGCACGCTCTGGTTTAGCAGTCGGGCGAGGCTTGGAGCCCTCTGCACCAGGGCAGCCCTTGCAGCAGGGCTGCTACAGCGGCACGTGGAGCAGCAGATGCGGCTACACAGCCCCATCCTTCTCCTGTCAGCTCAAAGCTCCCCGCAGTGCTAGCCCAGGATCCTGCTTGCTTTCCTCCCCTCTAGTTCCTCTAGTAAAGAAGTCCAGAGAACATGAATTCAATTTCACAGCTTCTTTCAGGGTGCCAAACACCTGGTGTTTCTTTGCACTGGAACTAAAGCTAAACATTTCCATCATATTTCAGGAAATATAACTGGGCTGAAAGCTCTTGTTTTAGAAAAAAAGTGTTGAATTTCTTTTTGATTTGGTTTCTCTCCAGTTAGGTGTTATTTGCTAGCCTCACAAAGACCATCAGATACCCTTCTGCTGGAAATTGTCTCAAAACAACACACACTGCGATGTCTTAATGTAACAGGATCTTCTCATGAGAAACATTTAACCCACATGCTGAGCTTTCATTTGGGTACTGAGCACTTGGGAAACAGGCAGAAGCTACCATATCCAAGCACAAATCTTGGTTAGGATTTTAAGTACCTTCGTGATCCATCAAATAAGTTTTTACAGCAGTAGTGGGAAGAAAGCCAAGTTTCCTTTTCTTTCTGTAGCCCAGTAACCTGGGTTCCCCACCAGTGACTCAGAAAGACCCCAATTCCGCTTGACTTTAAAGCACTGATGGGGCAAGAGGCAGCAGCTTTATTAGCTAAATGGCAGCCAGGCAGAGATGGCTACTGCTGAACTCCTGCATTACTCAAGCGCATCACTTAGTTTCAGGATCTTTTCATTGCCAGCTTCACAAAACGGGTCGGAGTTTCATAACTGTTTCCTACTGCATATGATGTGCTTGAAAATGCCTAATTCATGTAAAAGTTGCTGAGGAAGGACTGACAGACGAAGGGACAGAGAACATGACTGTGGAAACTTGGTTTCCTTAGGAACCAATTTAAAAATAAACCAACTTCCTGCCGGGGATGTGATGCCATCCTTGAGAGTCCAGTGCTTCTATGTCTGTAATTGCAGCTTTTCCTTAGGTGTGGGGAAGATGCGTTGTCCTCACTCACACAGTTTAAGAACAGTATTTGCAGCTTTGCTTTTGGAAGTGGGACGATGCATTGTCTTCACTCACATGGTTTGAAAACAGTAATAATCTGAAGGAGGGGATTTACTAATACACAACAGTTGAGATGTTCTTGGATTGCATCAAGTAACAAAAATCAGTGCTGGAATCTGCAGAGCCTGATCTATACCTGTCGAAGACCTGGCCTTCTATGTTTCTAGAACAGGAGCAAGCAGCAAACAAATGTCTCCCGGTGCATTGATTCACCTCCATTTCAGAGCATTAGCTGGTAAATGGAACTCAAGTCAGACTGCTGTAAACACAAATTTGAAACTTAAGTTAAAAGGCTTTGTGAGAAGATGCTGGCTATTGTGAATTCCAGAAGAAGCCTGTCCTTAGGAACAGCGAAGAAGGGGGCGATGCAGCCAGCTCTCCAAACTGGCAGCAACTGGGATCTCAAGACATCGTCAGACTGAGTAATCAATCTAACTGTAAACTGGGTACATCGATCCTATGCTGCGCGTAGGACATGATAGTAGCACAAGATCTAATGTTGGCAAAGAATCTTAGAGGTACCTCATGAAAACTCACAAACAGAAGTGCACGTGTTTCTACTGTGTTGGCTGTTACGGTCTATTTTCAGTGAGGGCTCAGTTACAGCTCACCCAGCACATCCAGGGGGACCTGGGGTACACCCTGACAGTCCTGCACAAACAGCTGGCATTGGGAAGTGAAAGAACATAAAGAACAGTCAGGATCTAGTTTTTAAATTCCTTTTTCTAGGAAGGTGGATAAAGATGGAAATAACCCTGAGCTCTTTCCCTCCTAAACACAGGTCAGCAGATAGAGTAAGGAACCAGTAAAGGCAAAAAGGCCCAGGTGCTCCAAAATGAAAAAAGAAAAAAAAAAAAAAAAAAAAAAAAAGGAAGCAGTGACCAAACTGTGTCTCTCTGGCACATTATTTTACTGTCTAGACTGGTTGTCAGATGTTGTTTTGTTGTTCCGTATGCCTAGAGGCCGTACCAAAGCTGGGATCCCCATGTACAGGCTGCTTTGTTTAATAAGAGACAATCCTTGCACCCAGGGATCTGTAATCAGAACAAGCAGGGTAAACAAACGGAATAAAGTCGCTGTCTTCATCCTGCACATACCAATGGAATCAGGACCCCAAAGAGATTAAGTGGCTTGCCTGAGGCCACCCAGAAAACCTGTGGTAATGCCAAGGAAAAAACACACACATACGTTCTCTGAATCCTAATACCCAGATTTGTCTCCAGGACTGCTATGTCTCCCTGTTTCTGGAAGAATCCAGATTCTGGAAGAATCTCCTACAGCTGCATTTCTCAGCTTTCTCCTTCCTTGCAGAACCTACACATGGTTTATTACCTCCCTGGAGTGGGCGAGAGATCCTTCCCTGAAGGCACTGGGAGGAGACGGTTGAAAGGGGTGGGGGGAAGCAAAGTCGCCAGCCTTTCTGACGCTGGAATGTAAATAGTGTTTTGCAAAAGAGCCATTTATCAGTGAAATTATAGAATCTGTTTGAAGATTCCCCTGGAGGATGCACTAAAAAGATGGCTTGTATGGAACTTAACGAGAGGTTTCCTGCAACACGCCTGGGCTTCGTGTAGGCAGGAGCACTTTGCTGAGAATTAAATCTGCTTTGGAAATGTTAATAAATGCAGACACATGTTCTTGTTTGTAGGACGCGCTGTGCCTCCTTTATTTATTTCCTTCATTTTATTCTTCTGGATGTAGCTACAGTGCCAGCCCCTTTGCCTGACATATCCCTGGGGAAGAAGTTACCGGCTTTCTTGTTTCCATCCCCTGGGCTGTTCTGCAGCCCTTGTTGTGCTGCTGCCCAGCCTCTAGCCAGGCAGCACAAGGGTAACTGCAGGGGACAGGGGATTTAGCTCTTGGGCAGATATCAGCTTCCATAGAGGACCGAAACTAAGAACGAGGGGCATAGACTCAAGCTAGCTGAGGCAAAGCCTTCCTTCTAATAAAGGCTGAGGAAAGGATTCCCCCATCTGCTCTGCTAGCGGAGGGATGGAAG
Source organism: Falco rusticolus (assembly GCF_015220075.1). Classification (NCBI taxonomy): domain Eukaryota; kingdom Metazoa; phylum Chordata; class Aves; order Falconiformes; family Falconidae; genus Falco; species Falco rusticolus. The sequence goes on from NC_051195.1 coordinate 42,214,393, forward strand.
GGAACCAGGACGAGTTTACAAGCAGAGTTATCCACCTGAATTAATCTCCCCCTGCCATGGCTGAATCCCCAGTTGCATCCCATATGGAACAGCTGATTAGGTGTGTCTGTTGTCTGGAACAAACACAGGATGCTCTCCAGCACAGGAAAAATTGAAAAAATACTCAACTGGGGGGTGTGGGGGGGGGGATGTGTGTGTAAGTAACAAAGAATGGTCAGCTTTCTGCAGCCCTAATCTTTACTGTGACTCAGGCCAGCACCTTCACCTATCCGTACCTTCAGGTAAACCCTGTGACCTGCCTGAAAGACTGAAGCCAGCACTAGAAGATGGCCTGTCCCTTGCATCTCTTTCTAGGAGATGAACACATCCCAATTAATTAATTCAAATATGATCTATTTATTTCCTCCTTTTTCTATTCTGGCAGCTCCACTAGGAAATAGTTTGGCCTGATTTCTAGAACATAGTAGGTGCTAAAAGCTCTGCAGATCTCTGCTGAGGTGCTCAGCTTCCCTGAAAAGCAAATATTTCTGTTTAAGATCCCGAATCAAGCATTCATAGGAATCCCTTTGTTCTGTAGGGAAATTCAAGCCCAACTGAATCAAATATCCATTTAAAAGAAATAAGATATAGCTTCTAGGAATCTATGAAAATTGCACCTTCATTTCTACACAGCAGCCTGCCAGGTGTCCTCACCCACTTCCCATGCAGCGTGGATGGAGCAAAAGGCTGCAGAAGGCTCACCTGAACCCCTCCGTGTATTACCTTTAGCATTTGTCTCCTAATCTGTCCCCTCCTTTATAACCACGTCTGGGTAATCTTCCTCCATGCAGACTATTAATTTGATCAGCCCCTTCCCTATTAATTACCTTGTCTAGATGGTTAATATTCCCCCTTTCCACCCACGCACCATGGTCACAGTCCTTCAGCATCCCCTTCCCCACAGCGCAACTTCTAAGGGTGTCTTTGGGCAAACCCCTTCACGTCCCTCCTGGAAATGGTGTAATCGTGCTCAGGCTTCAACTGGAAGCAGATTTCTCCCTGTTTTTCTGCTCCTCTTTGGTGGCCCTATCTATTCTAGAGGAAGGAAAAGATTAATTAACCAGGGTCCCATGTCTGTCTGAGGGCAGCTTAGCCCGACTCACAGGCCCAGTAAAATCCAGGAAGGCAAATGACTGAAACTCAGCCTTGGAACTAATCTTTTTTTCAGTTCATATTATTCTCCCTTTCTGTAATTTAATTTACAATATAATTTCATATTACTGCTCTAAAGCAGGACAACTTCTCTTTTTATATGTACATATATTTTTTTATCCTGCCAGGTTGGATTTGTGTCTGATTTTATTTTATTTTGTTAAACAAGGAAGCTGAAGTCACTTTGTTTCCTTGAATAAAGCAGGAGGATAAATCATTGCTGGAGATGTGCTGAGGCATCTTTCCAAACTGTGTATCTTAAGAGGGGATGGAAGAAAGTGTTTTAATCAGGCATTTTGGCACCTGAGCCTGAATGAGGAATTGGCCTTTGAATGGTTGGTGTGTTATATCCATTGAAGTATATTACACCACATTAACAAGCATTGATTTTATTGTTCCTTCTGGAGCTGGGAGAAATATTTACAGGTGTAAGAAACTGCTGAAGAGGTCAGAGACCTTTATTACTTTATTAACTAGTTCTTTTCTACAGAGATCCTGGTTCACACCTGGGAATCAGAGTCCACAGCAAGCAGAAATAAACAGCAGTAAGAGTGGCCGCAGACTAGCGGCAAGCAGATACTGAATAAGGGGTCTTGTGGCCCTTCCCAAAAGGCTCTTTCATTACACTTTCCAGGACTTTCAGAACCTGAGTAAATTTTTTGCAAGGAAAAGAGCTGTGAAATAAGTTAGTGTGCTACGGATGAATAGCAACAAGAATGAGCAACCCTCCCTTCTTTTTTTTTTTTCCCTCCTTCCTATTCAACACAGTATCAAACAAGCCTCTAACTAAATGAGAAATTGCACACCCTATTTTGTCTTTGCCTAAAGCTTTGCAATATCTGTTTACTGCTCAAATTTAAGTTTAATCCCCACCAAAAAGAAAACTTAAAACGAGAATTTTTTTTTCCCCTTTTACCAACAATGGAGAAATATCATGACTTTCTCAAAGCAATCCAATATTTTGGAAAAAATTGTTCCCAGGTTAGCCCTGGAGGTTCAGGTGGGAAGATTTTTCAGGAAGACTTCCTGAGAGGAGAACACATCCTTTAGCTTGCCCTTCTCCTAGCAGCCCTGGGATTTTCTGTCTTGCCTGAAAGGCACTTTATTACTAAGAGATGATTCTTCTCACAGAGGTGAGTAGTGACATCATGGTGCGTGAGCATCCCCTAAGCACCCGGGTGCAAACCAGGTATTTGTGGCTGAGTAGTCAAACTTCTTCTTTTCACTTTGATGCATGCAATAATCATGCCCGCTGGGTGAAAGCTATTTATAAATGTATTTATAAATACTCTTCTCACAGCCAGCAATACTGCTTCTTCCACTTTTCAGAGGGAATCACTAGAACTATTTCAAACAAGATGGTTCCAGCTACCAGGAGCCTTAGGGAGAAGAACCAAGATCACCTTTGTGCAATCTTTGAAATATCTGCTGTAGGGGACGTTTTCGTATCACCAAGGTCAATAGTATTCTTTCTCTACCAGTGTTACAGAGATTTCTTCGGTGCGACAGCTGCACTACAAACTGGGTTGAAACTTCTAAGCATTTGAAATTTTGTCCAACTTTTCATTGTAAGCAAATCTACTTACTACTTGCTAACTTGCATCTTAACTGCTATAATCCATTCTTGAAAGATCAAGAAAAATGTGCTACCGTGACTGTCAAAGGAAAAGCAGATTATATCTTTAGGGTATGACCCTTATCTCGGTATCAGGATGGTCCGTTGCCTATCTTTTTGCCTGGCCACAATAACACAACTCCATTTCTGTGACCATGTTGCTTCCAACGTCTCTGTGCAAGAGATCTACAAGATCAGCTTTCCCACCAGATCTATTTTATGGACACTGCCTCAGGTTCTTGCATTAAACTGAAAATGGGAGTTAGTACCATGCCAAATGGCTTTCATCTCTATTCCACCATCTAGACGATTGATTCATCTCAGGCCAACCCAGTGTGACAGGTATATCCATCCACACAAGGACATTTCCCAGGTAGGAGGGGCTGCTAAATGAATGCACCAGATTGCAGCTGACACCCATAATGCTGATTTTCCTCTCTCCTTATAATCATAATGGGATTTCAGCAATAGAGATGGATTTGCTAATTTCCATCTCCTCTCACTTTCTCCTTTAATCACTGTCAGGCATAAATTAATTTCTGCTTAAAGAGCTTTCAGGTAGAGATTCTGTCATTGTGTAGCGCACTTAAAGGTCATAAATCAGGGTAATCCCAGAACATTTCCTTCTCAATCTGAGATTTCAGTGCACGTAAATATGAGTCATCCAAACAACATCATAGGCCTTTTACTTGGGGTGGGGGAGAGAAGGAAGAAAGTTGAATTCTTAGTGTTGGGCACTCAGAGACAAGGTGAAAACTGTGCTACCAATTCACTGGAGTTCTGCTTCTTAAATTCCATTCTCAAGCACATATTTATCCCACTCCTGTCAACCAACAAACCTAGGAGTACAGTAATGTACCTGTGTCCGTGTAAGAGGGGGAAAGCAGGCTGTCCGGAGGGCAGTTCAGCCCTTCTAAGACCTAAATTGCCACCTAGAGGAACCTGACTTTCTTCACTGCTTCTGAGGCTGCCTGTGCTTCTCAAACGAGGTGGTTTAAAGGTATTTAATTGCAGGCAGGGTGCATCTGAAATCCAGCATGCTGTGCTGAAGATATAGGCTGGGGGAAAGCAGTAAGCTAACTAAACCAGAAGGAGTAAAGTCATTAAGAAAAGATATCATTTTTCTATAAAAATGCTAGTGAATAAATTATCATTCCTTTTCATTAAAAATTCAGTGGAGATGAAACTATGTGTGGTGATAATGAGCAAATGTTTATATTTGCAGAGAAGTGTAACCGCATAGATGGGAAGTTATTGATTTATCCACAGCTTTAACGCATTTTGTGCAGCTACTTGGATGGATGTCTGTCCAGCTGGCTGCACAAGTAGGAAAGGAAGAGCTGTCATATCATAAAAAATGGGTGCAACTCATTAAAAATTATTTCCTGAGGAAATTTAGAATATTTTTTTACAGTGCCCTATAGAGTTATTCTTTTAAGAAAGACTAATCTAAAGACAGTGTCTGTGTCATTTTCTCCTGACTCCTGAGTTCTCAAACAACAGAAAATATCGGGAAGAAATCCCACAAACATTTCCTCAATGTTTCAGTTTGCCTGAAAGTTGCTTTTCATCAACAAAAACATTGACAGATTAAAAATTGCTTTCCAATTTTTTAGTTTCTCCTTTTTTTTTTTTCTTCTATTCTCACCATAGATAGGTTATTTATTCACTTAGACCATCACCAACACTTACTAGGAGGAGGTTGTGGGAACATAGATATGCCTGAGATTTTATTTTTTTTCCTCTCCCCCTCTACACCATCAGGTTGGTACTCCATGTATCTCTCCCCCGGAAGGCCTGTTTCTTTTCCAGCCCAGCCACTCTTGGTTTTCTACCTTCTGGATTCCTAGGCCTTCCCTTTCAGTAGACCCTTTCCCCATCCTTTCCTTCTCCAGTAGCGTCTCTATCCACAGAGCCTGCCACAGTCCAGGCTGCCCTCATCTTGCAAGCTATGATGACACTAGCTCAACCTCCCGAGCCATGACCAACGGCGATGTCTTCTCCTTTCCCCACCAGTATTGTCTTTAAGTGGTTTCAAACGATGCCGTTTGCAGGCTCCCAGGCAGCCAGTTGGAGCTTTTTCAAATGAGCCACTGAATGGCAAATGCAGAGATACACTGGGATAAAATGAGCTCCTCTTATTGATTTTCCAAACCAATATGGCACTGACGCTGCCTCTTTGTGCCATTTCCTTCCTCTGCCAGGAGGCATTCACACCCCTTCCATCATTTTAATTAGACATTACACCTGACACAAATGCCGAGTTGATTAACCTTAAAGGAGCTGAATAGGTTCTCAGATCGTTAACAGGGGGCCCCTGACATACTATAACTCATGCTAACATGTGCTGTTGCACAAACTCACAGCTTCTTCAGCTCACTCTCCAAAGCCACAATGCAATGTAATAACATCTACAGAGAGCTTTTTATGAGACTGTCTCACATAATAATGCTATAAAAGCTAGATTTAAAAGATGGATTGCTGTGGACTCCACAGACTTCACTTTTTAATGTTTACATAAATGCACCTTTTTTACGGTGTTTTCAGATAACGGGCCTTCCCAAGTCACAGAAGTCAAGGCGACCATCAGCTTCCCCTTCCCCAGAAGGGCCTCAGCAGGAGGCAGAGTGCTCTGGGCTGATCCTTCTGCCACTTCCGCAGCTCCACCTTGGCTTGGATGGGAGGACAGGAGGCCCAGAGCGACGCGGAGTCATTTGCTACATCCATAGCCCTCCTGTGAATTCCTCGTTTCTACGAAAAGTCTCTGGTGCGAACAGAATCCATCCAGTCTTAATGTGCCTTTGTTATACCACACTAAAGACAAGAGGAGCAGCATTAAGTTGTGATATGTTTAAGAGTGTTGCCAGAGGAACTGTTTTCCTGCTCAGATGCGACTCCCTGCTCTGTGCAGCTGTACGCTCCAATTTCCCCGTGACTGGGATAAGCCTAAATCAGCGACTGGCTGACACGGCCCAAGTACAACTGAATCATTGCAACTTTGACAAGAGAAACCATTATTTGCAGATTTCATTTTATGTCTGACAGCCTCAGAGAAGGCAGGTAGCCCAAGCTGCATCAGTGCCAGGCTTCCTGCTTCGGCTGTGCCATTTGGTGGCACGCGAAGGCTGACTCTCAGCTATGAGTGTGACACTATCCAGGATTTTCCTGCCCTTACATCAGTCAAATGAGATTCCAGTTTTGGAAACAGCAAGAGGAGAAGGGATAAGAGATCGTGAGTGTATCTACCTATCTGTGTCGGAGGGGGGAATAAGCTGGGGGGAGGGGCTGGGGGGAGTGATTTGGCATAGTTTAATTGATCTGGGATGAGGAGATACTCCTCATTCAGCAGGCAGAACTCCACTGAGATTGAGAAATTGCTGGAGATGTATGAGTTCTGACGAGATCCCCTGTTAGCTAATCGGCAGCACTGATTTTGCTGTGCCTTCCCCTTTCACTTGTTTGTTTATCTTTGCCCTGCATTAAAACCTGTCAAGCCTGCAAACAAGACAATGTTTTTTGATTAGGCTGCTCAATGGACAATAAATGAGAGCTGGGAGAACTCCCAACTCTAGTAAAGCAGAAAGAAGGCGTGTGATCCTATTAGGATACAGCTAAGGCAAATCATTAGGAGAGGAACTTTCTGGATTGCTTGAAGATGTCCACAATACCATGTGATGCTGCCTTAAGCATCACCTTAAGTCCAGAGCTCCTTACCCTCCATACCATTCACAGGCTCAGTTCGGAAGAGCTCTGGAGCTCCATGGAGGAGCTAGCTGTCTCTACTGTGAGTAAAAAACGCACAAGCCATGGATCTCATGCTTAAGCCCAGCCCTAACTACACATCCTGCACACCTACAGAGAGGGCGGTCCCAAGGCAGCAAGGACTTAGTGTTATTCTTCTGTGGTTTGTTTATTTGCATTTTGGAAATAGGGTGGCTTTGTTCATGCCTTTCAAAACACTGCTGACAATTCAAACCCAGACACTGGCAGGCAAGACAAGACTTCTGGTATGAAGCCCGGGATGTATAAGGATGAGACAGAGTGGATACATTGTCGGGATCTCCACCTTGCTGCTCCACATGCTCTCCCTGGCTTCAAAACTGTCTTGCCGGACCCTTTTGCATGGGACCCCACCTGCTAAGCAGTGGGGAGATGGACAGAAGATGACAGTATTCTGCTGATTTCACATTAGTGGCTTCTTCAAGGTCTGTCCAGCTCTACCTCCTAGGCAAGGAAGCAATGAATCATACATCTCAAATCTGAAGCCTGCTGCCACTTTGTATGGCAGCCCTGCAGAACGGAGGGTGAGGGCAGGCACAGCTGGCTGCTGAGCAGCTTCCCTTTGAGCTCCATCTCTGCACCAGGAAGGCAGATGTCTTACCAAGCTGAACAAGCACAAACACATCTGTGGTGCTGTCAGACATAAGAAGATGTTGACGGTATAAGATGACAATATTGCTCAACCCTCTTCCCACTACGAGTAACAGAGCTACATTCTCCAGGCATCAGTAGAAGGAGGAAAAAAAAAAAAAAAAAAAAGATTGCCATACAACCTGGGGGATAGCTCAGGCTGGTAGATACCAGGAGGGCTCAGTTGTACGTAAAAAGCCTTGTACTGCACTGACCTGCCTTGCCACAAAGCCAGAGCCCCTCCAAGCACACAGGGAAGCGGAGGGATGGACACGAGTATGTCAAAAGGCTGCTGTTGCACAGGGGCAGCAAGACAGCCCTGTGACATGTGGAGGGACAGGAGGGGTTCAGAAATAACTAGTCATAAAGTTTGCTGCATTCACCTGAGCCTTCTTGTGTGCAAGCATGCAACACAATATAATAGCCAAACTCTGACAAGGAATTACTTGTCCTGAAGGGCTCCTGATTATGCCTTTTCTGAAGACAAGGCAAGCACACAACTGATCACACATCCTGTGTGCAGGCCAGGTATCTTCCTCCATGGAGAACAGCTCCATCTTTCTGTTCTCTCCTCCACTCACAGTCTGCTGCAGAAGCCTTCCTTCTTTCCCCTATTTGCATAAGTGATGATGCAGCCATCCTAATTACCAAGGGAATCCACTGCTTCCCCCTCCCAGCACCTCCCCCCTAGCTGCTGCTCTTTCCCTGCTACAGGTTTTGCTGGCAGATGGAGCCAGAGCCTCCTCAGCCCACTGGCTCTTCCTTGAAGAAGAAGAAAGTGACAGCCCTGCAGGCAGCCAAAAGAGGCCGAGCCATGGCAGCATGACTAATCCGTCAGTCGGTAGCATCCCAAAGGCCAGCATCAAGGTTGTGCTCACACAGCCGGCTTTGCTGGGGGAAAAGGGTGCTGAGTACAGGCCGGGGGCAGGGGGCTACACTATTGCCCCACACGGATCAAGCACGCCCCACACATGTTGCTGAGCTATGCAAACTGCTTCAAGTCCCTCCTTTTGTCCTGCAGCCTAAGGTTCAGGGAAAGTTAGCTCTGGAGCATCCAGTTAGGGGGTAAACACACAGCAAGGTTATTAGCAAGCTCATACATATGGAAGGATGACCTTACCAGCTCCACTCAGCGTTCGTTCTGCAAATCAGATATGATCTGCAATCAGCCTGCCCATGCTTTTCTCCATTTCACCCTTAAGTCTTGTCCTTACATCACTGCTTACATGTGCTTTTACTCATGTTTTTTATCTGTCCTACTTCTATCCCCATAACCCATTACCCCAGCAAATTAGCAATTACCCACAATGTCTATTTTTGCCAGCTAGCTCTTGCTTTGTTTGTTGGGATGGGGTCTTTCACACAGAGTAAGATTTATTTCATAGTGTTATTTCTCTGCCTGTAACAAGGTTGCTAGCAAAGTCCAGACAACAATAACTGCAGCCACAGCAAGGCCGGTTCAGCATGGTCCGGTCTGTACATAACTTGTTTTTCTATGTGCATAGCATCAGATGGTCTACCCACATGATCATCTTTTTCTGTATGCCTGGAAATGCTCCAAAGAGCTGATGAACCAATTGGGATTACAGACAAGAGTGAGTTTAGTTATAATCCCTGGGGGAAAATGAGGCCTATGTGGAAGGAAGTAAGACAGGAGAGATGAAAATAGTCTATCAGGAAAGCAAGCCAAAAACCTGCCAGAATACCCAGCAAAATGCAAGACAGCCTTCTCCCTTACTCCAACCCCATGGGCTCTAGCATCCCACAAGCCATCAGCTGAGCTGTCAGTACACAGTCAGCAATTCTAGGACATCCATTTCAAGCTCCAGAGCTGCAAAACATGAAAGCCAAATTTGGGGGTGTGGAACAGAGCGGGGGAGGATGGCAACCATGTCCATTTCAGATGGTGCAAGGATAGACTAAGCATCTCCTCTTCTGTCCTGGCCAAGACTCTTTCCCATATTGGACCCCTGGTTCTGCTCTGAAAGGGCACCAGCAGAGGAAGTCAGCCACCCCCTTGGACAGCAACCTTCTGCATATGGGCTACCCTGGGCATAGACCCAGGGCTGAACCGGACCTAATTAATGTTTTCAGGCTGTAGAAAGCTTGCACCTCATTCTTATTTAGAGACCTGGCTCCTGGATCTGCGCTCAGAGATCACCCTCTGTTCTACCTTCTTGTTCGATCTCTTTTGTCATTTTCTACTTGCTCACTTCCTTCTCCCAGCCAGGATCTCAGTTGGATCTGACAGGTCCCATCTGCAAATATCCCAATCCAGCCTCTCCAGAGTGGACACATACACTCACAGCTCCAGCCAGGGAAAAGGTAAAATCCCTCCTGCAGATGGATTCCACAAGAGTCTTTCACCAGGCCCTTGTGCCACAAACACTAACCAGATGGCCCCACCACAGGGTGTCCCGCCACATTTTGTAAGCAACAAAGGTGCCAATTATCTCTTCCTTCCCTGCTTTGAAATCCTCACTCTCCCCACAACACATACACTCTTTCAATTGTCCTGCTTTCCACATTCCAGGTTGGCAATTAGAATCTGCAACCTCTGAGCTTCTCTGCAAACTGATGAGCTGCTAAAAATACAGCCCCTGCAGGCACCCATTCAACTTCTATTTCTGTATTTTTTATTATTTATTTTTTTTACTTTTACTTTTTTTTAACCAATTTGAGATGAACAAAGCACTTCAACAAAGGGAAGGAAAAAATGCTGTGATTGTGAAGATGGATTGCTGCCATTTACTTTGTTCATTTTAATTATACAAAGTCATCACTTAGTGGGGAGCCTCAGGATAAGAAAAGAGAGCACAAAGAAGTTACCATACTCCACCTCTTTACTTCACTATGCTCCATTTTAAAGCTTCCTCTGACACCCTGTGCAACACCACCTGAACTAGCACTTCCATGTTTTTTAAATCCTTCTACGATACTTTAAAATCCTTCCACGTTTTATAGGTTACTCACCATTGGCATCTTCAACCCAAATGTCCCGGGGGTCCCAATCGTCCTTGTAAAATTGTAGTGGACCAACTGGAAAGAACGAACGAGCAAGCAAGCAAGCAAGCTCAGGCTCCTCCTTCAAAGCCACCACACATCTACCAGCCCCTAACGCCCCTGCTAGGGAGCTTAACAGTTTGTTTATAAACTTCTCCTAACCAGCCCTCTCCTGCCACCTCCTAAATTGGCTCTAGCTGGGAGCTGAGGTTGGAAGCAAAGAAGCTTCAGGACTTTAGTTGGTGTTTGGGTAAGGCCAGGAACCAGGGCTGCCCTTCTTTGCTGTTAACTCACTCTGCCACCTGGGGCAAATAATATTCCCTTTATCAGGTCCCTGTTGGGAGACTAATAATCAGTGATTTCCCCTGAGCACTACGTGTTCTTCAGACTGGCCCCCCTGGCCTGGCTGCTGCCAGGTATTTTGGAGGCAGCTACTGGGCTGCACCGGAACCCACGAGCTGGAGTGAGTGCCCCAGGAGGCTGCTGACAGCTCCTGCTCTTTCCTTTGGCCAGCACAGGCTGGTTGATGTGTTCACCTCAACCACTGCAGGTCTCAGCCTGGTGGGCACTGGTTTCAGTCCAACTCGGTAATCTCACAAAGACTGAGGGCAGCTGCTGCCCTCCCTGTCCTGCAACAAGGCAAAGTCATCTGGAAAATGACATTGTGCTGTTGGAATGACTGAGCAACCCAAGCGAAATCACTGTCTTGCTGGATGCAAAGGTGTTCAGTATGGGCTTTCCACCAGGGCGTACTTCCCACCAGTGGCATTGCTACTCTTTGGGCCCCACCAGAGCACTTCTGGGGGGATTGTTTCTGATGCCACTGGTCCCAAATCCCTGAGCTTTTTTGCTCTCATATGGTTGCAGCAAACTGTCTGGGTTTGGGAGACTGAAGGGAATTCAACCCTTTCCTCCTTTTAACCCTGCCTCAGGGTTCCTCAGGAATGATCCCAGCTCCTCTGGTTCCCACAGCTGCCCGAGATGTTTCTGGTGGGCCAAACCAGCTTCATCATCTTTGCCCAAATTTCAGCTCCATCTTTGCCTTTGTGAAACCTTGGACTTTCCTCAGAAGTCTGATCCTTGCACATCCCCTTAATTTTCACTAAAAGACTGTTTGTAAACACTTACTGACTATTGCTGTGAGTTTGCAGGGTTTTTTTTATTGAGTGGTTTTCATTTTCACTCAGGGATTTCTTTGCCCGTTTTCTGAGTATTTGAGGCTCTGTGTTTAGATCTTCTCTCCTCTCACACCGATTGCCACCTTGTTCCTCGTTTGACATAGATTTTCTCCCTTGTAGTTTTATCCTCAGTAAGCTGTTGCCTTTCTTGTTTAACTAGAGGGCTTACAGGCATTAACCATGTGTCCTTTCCCTCTCAGGCCTGTGGGCTGCATTTCCATTTGCTCTGCTGCTTCTGGCATCAGTATTAGCTTTTTCACAGCCAGCATCCTTACCTTGGTTTTTTACATTCCTTTCTAGTATTTGATATATACTCTCCACATTTCTGGTAATCAGTAACATTGTGTAACCTTCAATATTTGCAGGGTTTAGCTTTTAAATCCAAGTTTTTTCCCGCATTTCCTTATTATCCCTTTTCTTTCTGGATTATGCTCAATAGACAAGACTTTCACAGACAACATGCTGCTACTGTTGTTGTGGTTGTTGCTGTTTGCCTTGAAATATTTACAGTATTTCTTCCCAAGTTTCTTTCCATTCCTCCTCAGTGTCATTTGGTAAAGATTTTGTCTTGACCTTCATAAATAAAGTGTGTGTGTGGGGGGTTAAACATTCCATTCTTTTTCTTTTTTGGTTTTTTTTTTCCATGCACAGGTAGAATTAGATTTGGATAAGAGTCTGAATTTCTAAGACAGCTCTTGCAATTTCATTTCAAAGAAAATTTTATTCCTGAAAATATGCCAAATTTTTGAAGCTCCTCACAAAATGACTTCAGCAGGGCAAGTTTTTAAACAGTCAAAGTGATTTGTTTTGAAAACATTGAAAGTAAACTGACCTTGGAGGTGGATTGAAACATAAAAGTTGTCACTATCATGAAAGTTGATCCACTTGGTCATTAAAAATAATACCAAGAGTGATAGAGCTCTAAATTTTAAAACAATGCTGTTAAGACTGAAGGTTGCAGAGAAGAGGTGAATGTGACAGGATCCAGCAAGACAGTACTGCAGAAAGATGTGTCAGTCCCCTCTCCACAGCTCTAAACGCATTCTTCTCTCTACCTTGCTCCCCAACATCTTTATTTATTCTTTTAATTTGCCCTTTGCATGGTATTAGCTCCTGAGAAGGTCTAACACAACCACAGAACTCGCCTCCCCTCTCTGAAGCCATCCTATCTATACAGGTGTCCCCATTTTTCATCTGACTCCTCTGAACCTCTCCTGGTCCAAAGTCATCAGGTACTAGGGAGCAATGGAAAGAAATTAAGCCCTGTAAAAGGAGATGGAAATGTGATTTTACCCAGGGAGCAGGGCAGCCTGGTGAAAAGAAGGTTGCCTCCCTTTGAAAGCCCAGAAGAGTGCCGTGGCATTCACCTGGGTTCCTGCAAACATCACCCATGTAATTACTTGGCTGAAAAGATGTCTTCTTGACTGACATAGATGAGAGAAGATACTGGGGACCTTTACCTGAAAAAAATAATCCCAAAACATAACAGTTGTAGAACTGGAAGACTATCTTCCACATAGCAGATGTGGGAAAATCTCTTTTTGTGGCAAGCAACCAAAAATGACTGAAAGGAGGTGTTAAGGACTATTCATTCCGATCCTCTGTATGATGGACCACAGACAAGTGCATATATCCCAGCTTTCAGAAAACAAGTGACTGTGTATTCAATGAAACCCCACACTCATTTATGTCTCGGCATGCTCCTTTCTACTTCAAAACCATCAGCTGAAGTGTTTACAACAACTTGTTATCCTGGTGATCCTTCAACTCACTGCCCAGCCAGCAGAAAGAACAAGTTGCAAGTTACAACCGTCAAGAGGGAACGGCAGCAGCCTGGTCAGCAGCTCGGTGCACCAGCCTTCAGAAGACAGCACTTTGATGCTCAGCTTTGCTGTGGGCGCTGGGTCAGCTTTGGCAGGCTGCTCATAGCTCTTTGTGCCTCAGTTTACCTACAATCAGGAGAATACCTCTGGCCTCTGATGTAAAATGCTTTGAGAATGCTGTTTTCCCAGGACTGTCTCATGGCACTTTCTCAGGTTATGCACAGTTTGGGATTTGGTCTTTGCCCTGCTCTTTCTTGCAGTTAGCAGCAGCATTTTATATTGTTTCTCATCACTCAGAGCTATTACTAACACCATTCTGGAGACATGAAGTGTACCTGCAGGCACGTCTGATAACTGGACTAAAAATCCTGCTAGCACTGATGCAGGTCTTGCAGACTATATTGGGAGTAAAGTCAGTGCCAAAAAGTTTTAGGGACTCAGTAAGCACACCTGAGATCAGAATTAGAAAAAGCCAGACTGAGGATTTTTGCTGGGGAGAAGATGAGCAAGGCAAGGTGGGAGTGAGGAGCACAGCATGTCAAGGCTCAGCCTCCTTCCCTGTGTGGCTGCTGCAGTCACTGGTGCCCAGCCGCCCCCTCCCAGCAGCAGCCTGGCCTGCCCTGGCTCTGGCACAGGCAAGGTGCTCAGCAGGGCCACCAGCATTCCGCTGCTGTGAGCAGCCTGCTGTCACAGGCTGTACCTGCTTTACTCACACCTAGCGCTGCCTCTGCTGGGAAATTAAATCTGAAAGGAACCACCTCTACTCCGTGACTCCCAGAGCCGCACATGACTTTTAGCAATCCTGACAGGTTTTGCTTTGCTTCACCGACCTCTCTAATTCAGGGGCAGATGGTCAAGCCTTGTATATTTGAGGAGGGAGACAGCGCTGGCTCTGCACCTCCTTTTTTGCAATGCATCCCTCTTGCCTCTCCCCCACCAGTGGACCCTGTGTCTCAGACATGTTTATTCTCAGATCTGTTGAATGAGTCCCTACAGGTCCAGAGTGGGAGTAAGGCAGTGGGACTGGGCTGCTGGATGGGAGCCAGCCTCACCTAAAGACCCTATGTCCCTTGATCACAGCTTCCGCATCCCTTTCCTTGCATCCTACCCCCATGCACTCTATCCATGCAGGCCCAGGCATCAGAGGTGAAGAACAGGTCTTTCGGGAGCAATCATTTAGGAGTAAAGTATGGAAAGGGGCTGTGGTGATTCCTCTTTTCCCGTGGCCACCCATCAAAGCAAGGCCGGTCTCTGGTGAAATGGACAGTGGAGCGATGCTGTGTGGATGGCGGGATGCTCCCCTTTCCACCACACATCACAGCTACAGTGCTGCACATACCGACTAGCCAGGCTTTCATGGGCCAGGGTTCTTGAAAGGAAGGTTATGCAGAGCAAAATGACATCTATAAGTGAAGAGCAGCACTTCATTGCTTTTCAATCCTTCTGCTGATGCCAATTCACAGCCTGCAGCAGACTCCAGAATACACCTAAAAATAAAACAACACCTGGGCCCTCTGCTGCTGGAGAGAACAGCCACAGTTTGCAATCAGCAGCATTTGTGAAAATGCTCTTAGCACAAGGGAGCAGGCAGAGGGTCAGCCCAAGGCCCTCTGGTTCTGATGCTGATGGCAAACATGGGCGATATCTCCTATGGAGCATGGTTCCCTGCTGCTCTAGTCGACACATTGTCATTCTGGTGAGGATCTTGGCTTCGATCGTAATCACACACAGACACAGAAGAGGAAAGTATTGTTAATGCACTGAGCCCACTGGCATGGAAAGCATGCCTGGGAAAATGAGGGCTTTTCTTAATGGGCAGGGCATTTTTGGCGTCTTCTGGATGTGGCTTCTGTGAAAGCAGTGTAATATCAGCAGCAAAACAACTGCAGACTCTACAACACTCATAGGCAGGCAGGATGGAATACATCTCTAGTCCCCAGGGAGAGGGGAGTGACTGGTACATGTGGTATGGATTTGATTGATACCTTATCAAGTGACTCCCAAACCTGGGGTCATGACACAGTTGCTCTCAGGCTGCATGACAGGAGGACTTTCTGTGTTGTCATGCTCTATTTGGCACATGTCACGACTCAGAGGCAGGAAGCAGGTTGAAACCCACTCTTTTAGCAAAAACATCAGCATTAGAAAGGACTTAGTGTTTGTGGGGATGAGTGACAGAGAAAGGGAGATGAGCAAGACAACTTCTTTACATCAAACAACCTCTCCATGGCAGTAGAGGTGAGTGTAATATTCTCAAAACAAAGAAAACACATAGATAGGGAACAAATACTATTCATCAACCACACGTTGTCACAGTTGCATCACCAGATGCAAGACCTATGTCACAGTCGCTTTAACTGGCTGTGGTGCTGGTGCTGAGCAACCTGGTTACGTTGGGACGGTATAGGGGAGCTATGTGTTCAGCTTGCACTTCCAGTGTGTCATGCATCCTTAAACCATGCATGGAGCATCACCATGTCTCAGATGGGTTTGGGAGACTTGCTTCGAAAACAGTTTGGGTGGAAACTTTAGAAGGAAAGAGAAAAAAAACAGTAACAGATCTCTCTGAAGTCAATAGGAATTTTTTTCTACTTCCAGTGAAACTCTGTATATATTGAAGTGCAACAAATGGTGCCCATGAAATTTCTACTGGGGAAATAAATTTCTTGGAACCCAAGATTCAAGTAAGCAGTGATACACCAGGTTGATCAGCTACCTAGAAACTGCTGGGCAGAGTCTGTTTGAAGCTATATTTTCACAAGCAAGTGTGAAATGAAATTTCTGAGACCTCTGAGATATTGTCTGCAAAAATGTCCATGTAAAAGGGAATAAAATATTTTGTCCCAAAAGATCACAGGATAATGGCAAGAAGAGATGCAAAAAAAGGTTGTCTGATCTGCTACTGCAATTCTGATTAAAAATTCACTACTGGATGATTCAAAAGAAGGTTTAACATACCTGCTCATCAGCTCAGATCTAACACATTTAATTGTGCGTTTCTTCCCATGGGAGGTCATTTTTGCCTAACCCTGTCTGATAATTAGATTATGTTGTAGAGATTTAGTCATTATAAATTTCAACCTGTATCATGTTTTCTCTGGACATAGTTCTCAATGAGGTTGCAGACTCTTTGATTCCTCCTAAATTATTCATTTCAGTAATATCCTGTGACAATAAATCCCACAGGTTCAGTTCATCACATACATGAAAGGTTTTCCCATACTGCCTATGCTATCAATGCTTTGTCACCCTCATTTCCCTCTACTGTGTGATAGACTGCCAGGTCTTCGGGGTGGATTTCTCAAAAGGAAACTATTTTTATGGGCTAAGACGATCACTTTCTTCATAGTGGGAAGATCCTACAAAACCCATTGTTATGGGCTTCTGTTTAGAGGGCAAACATCCCAGGGAGAAGACTCCAGGGAGCACATTCTTTGTATACATTGGGTAGTAAACATGTTGTTCATCTTAGCTGGGAAATGGCTTGGGGGGCAGGGGGGGAGGGGGGGAATAGGTGGAGAAGCTCAAATACAAGGTAGAATATGATGGCACTGCAGAAGCCAGGGTGAAAGGATGGATCTCATCTGCCAGGTACATGACCTGTCAGTCATGTAGTGGTTTACAAGATAGTGTTTAACTTAATTTCAGCTAATATGCAGCAATGTTTCTAATAACAAGCTGTCAAAGGAGCATGGGAACAGACAGGAGGGAGAAAGAAGAGGAGGAAGGGGAAGGAAGAGTGAGAAGAAGCAGGCCAGGCTGATAATGAACCCTGGGCTAAGCCACCCTCCCTCGAGCTCCCAGAGACACCTGCACACCCATGGGCACAGGAACACACAAGCACATCCCACCTCCATCTGCTTGCTGGTAGGTAAATCCAGACCACAGAGATCTCCCAGTTAGATAGCACCCCAAGACACCTCCGAGGAAAAGTGGGGACACTGGACGGTGCAGCTCTGTGGCTTCAGGCAGGAATGACTCTGTTCAGGAAAGCATGGAAAGGCTTGGGGCGTTCTGGAAAGCACGTGAAGGGAATGTCACAAGGACTGCCAGCAGCTGCCTCGGAGAAACACCATTCCCTCAGATGTGCTTAGGCTGGTTCCCTCTCCCGCACACCCCTGACCTGACCTCCTTCCAGGAGCACTGCATCCCCCTAGCAGCTTGCCCTCTCTTTGCCTCTTTCTCAGACTCTTTCCAGCTCATACTTCAGACTCGAATGCTTTTGAGAGCTTCAGCTTTCCCACCACCTTCCCTGGCAAGTACCTCTGGATCTCAGCCATGCCACACCATCCTCCATCCTCTTTGCTTCCCAGACACCTCTTCCAGCTCCAGCACTGCAGATCCAACTGACACCCCTACTGCCTCTGGACTTTCAAAGTAAATCCAGTCTCTACTCCCTGACTTGTCCCTATCCAGTCCCTACTCTGGGACAGTGACTGCTTTCACCATTAGCTACCTCCCTGCTACACGCTTTCCTCTTCTCTTCATTTCCTCCTCCCCTCAGGATATTGATGCTGGCTGAAGTTTCCCATTAAACCAGCCACTCTTGTAGAAAGGGGAGCTGACATGATTAATGCCGTTCGGTGGGGAAAGCAGCGAGTGCAGCCAGAGAATGAGGAGACCAGCACATTCCCATCAGCCAGTCATTAGCATTTGCCCCAGAGAGGCAGCAGGCACAGGATGGGCACAAGTTTTCCAACACTGTCTTCTGCTGGATGCAAACTTTTTGAGGGTCTAGAGAGAAGAGAAGATTCCTTCTCTCTGTTTCCTTTTTGATTTGATCTGTACCCAAACGGTGCCATCTTGGGCCCAGGTACACAGGGAGAAGTGACCCTCCCAAGCCTGTCCCGGTGGCAGCATGGAATAAAGGATTCAAGCTTCAGATTGGTCTCAAGGGAAGCCAAATTTATTCCTGATCTTGCTAGTATTTAGCAGCTGCATGTTTTCTCTCCCTTCATCCTGTTACCTCTTTCTCTATGCCACTTCCAGCAGGTGCCCTGTGAGTAGCTTTACTGATGAGCCCATTCCCTGTGATTCTCTTCAGTAACCCAGAAAACCCCAAAGGAGGGCATCACCTTCTCCTAACACTGAGCTGCCATAATCTGCGAGGCTCAGGGGGGAAAGGGGGTCGGTGGCAGCACCCAGCTAACACTCAGCTGAGTGAAGCTGGGCTTATACTCAATGGAGAGGAAAAAAAGACCTCTCCACATCATTATTAAAAGCAGGAGTTTGGCTTATGTGAGTTGGAGGAGTCTGTTTCTCTTAATTGACTAGCAGAGGAAGCTATGGTGATTAACTTTTGGCCTTTGCAAACTTCCCCCCCCACCTCACTGCAATGTGATCAAGATCCTACATCTTCCCATATTAGTTTGCTCTAATCACCCTCGCTACTTAAATAAGTGAATCAATGAATAAGTAACTAAAAAAAGGAAATCTAGGTTTTTTTGAATCAAATTTGTTGCCTTTAGCTTCCAGCCATTGATTCTCCTTATGCTGTTTTTAGATTGAAAAACCTTTCAAGTATCTAGTGCCTCCTCCCCGTGCAGGTCCCTATAAAAAGCTCCAACAGTTTCCAAGCCACCTTTCCTTCCCCACTTGGTGGGTTTATACTACTTTGTAAATCATCAGTGAAAAATACTGAAAAAGAGCTGTTCTGATACTGATCTCTGTGTAAACCCTTAGAAATATTTTTGCTCGCTTTTTTTGTGTGTTTCTTCTTCCAGGTTAGCCAATGCCTTTAAGACCAGCAGTTATCCAGTTTCAGATGTGTGAGTGCTCTTAATCTGTAATTAAATTAGCACCATAAAATGCCAGGGGGCTGGGAGTTACTTAAAGAAAAGTCAATCCATTATGTTGATCCACACTTCTATCAACCAAAACCACAGTCTCAAAGAATAAAACTAACTCTGTTTGAAAAGATGTTTTTCTACAAAATCATGTTGACAAACCTTGTTTTTCTTTCTACGCTTTGATTCTTTATCGATTGGCATCAGCTTAGGTGGTCCCATTATTTTGCCTAAGACTGATAACACGCTACCTATTACATAGCAACCTTCTAGCCTTTTTCCAGAGTAGTATTATTATATAGTGCCCATACACTTACTTACCATGCTGTGAAGTTTATTAGAAACTAAAGTCAGCAGACCAAAAAGAAGTTCAGCAAATTCTTCAAAGGGACTTGGTGCAAGTTTTCCATTTTCCAACTTGAATCTTCATATGTAATTCTTATGTATGGATATAGATTTCCCATTGCTGTCCTTCCTTTGCAAGAGATCAAGGCTTGGATTCCAGCCAAATTTGTCTTCACTTTTCATACGAAATTGTGGTGGTTTGGGGTTTGGCTATCTAATAAATTCCTCTTACAGAATCTCCAATTTGCAATCAACATTTTCTCTGCCCACAGTTTCTCTTCTAATCAATTTTGCTTCTAATTTTTTCTCAACTTCTGAAAATTAATGCTTTTGAGACAGCAAATGTACTTATTACTAGTTATGATCCTCTGTTTGCCCATACTGAATCTTTCTCAACTATGCAAACATCTGATAATTAAAGAATACATAGTTTTATCCAGAAAGTTCTTATAACACAGTAACAAAAAAAAAAAAAAAAAAAAGAAGAAGAGGTAAAGAAACAATTCCTTAGTAAAGGGATTTCGGAATTGGAATGGAAGAGAATTTGAGGCAATAATTTCATTTCTTTGGAAGAAAGCAGGAAAAGACAGACATGCATCAAACTGGCATAGCTCACTTCCATGAGAGATATCAGGACTCCTGCACTCAGCTCATGCTGGTGCTTCAGCTTCAATACTGTGCATAAGCTTTGGGTACTACCTTACCAACACTGTAGTCACAGAATCATCCAGGTCAAAAGGGACCTCACGATCTCATTCAGTCCATCCTCTGCTCAGAGCAAAGTGTACGCTGATTTCAAACCAGGCTCTGAATTCGGACCTGCTGTCTTGCCCACACAGGCCTGGTAAAAATCCAAGAATGGAGATTCATGGATGAGTAGGTGGAGGAGAATTTAATGGTAGGGCTGGAGTCTAGAAGTCAGTTAAGACTGGGAGAAATGGACTGCTCAACCCACAGGGCAGAAGGCAGAGGGACGACGTCACTGCCTTGGGAATGACACATAAAGCTGGTCCTGCCTTGGAGCACAGAGCCAGACTAGGTAGACTCTCAAGATCCCTGCAAATCCCTTTTCCTATGACTCAAAAACCCAATGCTTAAGCAACTATCAGCTTCCAGTCTAGTGAGTAATTTATCTTTATTCCACATAATATTTCCTTTTGCAGAAGAGTTACAAGAAGTGTCACACATGACAGGAGCTGTTGGAAAATTGCATTTTTAGAGGTTATTCTAACATGTTCATAGAGGTTTCAGGAGGTAGGCTTCACACAGGAAGACCTCTTGTGCCTCTCCTATGTATTAACACAGTTTAGGCTGCATGAGAAAGTGCTTATGGAGAAACCCTTTCTGCTCTCCAGATCATAACTGAGGTTTGCTGAAGATCACTGCCATGCTTCACCTGGGCTCTGTTACTATCTGAGGTGGTAGTGATATTCCTCTACCAAAATGTATGCACTGATTTTTCTCCCTTAGTTAAAAGCTAGTCTGCCCTGGCTCTTTGTAGGCAATGGGGAGAAACATTGACGTGCCACTGCTTACACACGGTTCCAGGGGAGACTAATTGCTTTAATTAGATTTTTTAATAATATCTGAAGTTAAGCAGCTTAAATGTTTCTCCCTTGATCTAAGTGCCTGACAGAAGCCTGGTTTCTGTGTTATTAATGATGTTGAAGCCTGTATCTTTTCAGTTCCACCTCCCTCAGTTTCACCTATCATTTTTTCCTTACATTATATGATTTGGCCACTAGATTTCAGGTGTGCCAGTTAGAAAAATTCTCTTTTCTCTCTGAAATTTCACTTCTTGTTTGTTAGAGCGTGTGGGGAACCTCGATAATTGATCAACTAATTTTTGATAGTTCCTCCAGACTGAAACACTTGCACCCTGCAGTCCATATGAGTACTTCCCAACTAATTTGAGTTGGGTGTCTCCTCCTTTTCTTTTCCTTTCAGCTCCTCTACTTTCTTCTTCCTTTAAGCACACTGTAAGGTTGACATTCAGCCTACTTTGGTGGGAAGCTGAAGTTACCTCAGCTGTGAAGAATGAAACTCAATGACCATTCAATGTGTTCCTCCTTTCTTATGCAAATTACCTTTGTATGGATCAGGAAGTGGCCTGATGGATACACGAATCAGACACAGATGAAAAGAGATCGTTATCAGATCTATGCTCCTGACTTAGATAAATAAGCATTGGACATGATTCTCCACTCATTAAAGTGTCTTACTCAGGAGATGGCTGACAGTTCATTAAATAAGATGAAATGTTATTATTTAAACTCAAGACTGATCAGACTGGGTGGAAACTTAGTCTACTGTATTCATAATTTCCTGCATTGGCAAGCAAGTTCTTTAAAATATTCCTCTGATGTGGCTGACCCACATAGAAATTAAGATCCTGCTGTAACTGCTAACTCATGGGGTAACTCCCCTCCTGAACGTGGTAAAGCTCTGGGCTTGGACGCCAGGTTTCAAATATTTATCCCCTGCTACCAGAGGTGATTGGTACTGCAGCTCCCAGCTCAACTTGTGCAGAGACCTCCCCACCCGGTGCACATTCACCAAGTTAAGCTAGACCCAAGCCCCAGGCTGTGGTCATGCAGCTTTCCATTTGCTCCATCTGAACAGCCGTGTCCTCCAGGCCCTTCACCCCTTCCCCCTGTACCCTGACTCTGCCCCTTCTGTCAGTGTGAACTGCCTCACAGCCTGTCCGCCAAGCGGGACTCGGCAGTAACTGGCAACACCATAAAGTGCCAAAGCAAAATGGCCATCCCTATTTATGTTACTTCATTGTATGCCCCAAATTCAACTTTTTAGCTTCCTCTCCAAAGAAAGCCTGTATCTGATACAGGGTCATTCATCTTCAGGACAAGTGTCTATTGATCAGCTGTTATCCAATTTACAATAGGCATGTAATACAACCTGAACTCAGATGGCTCAAGAGGGAATTCAGTGTGAGACCAAGGAAAGCACCTTCTATAGACTCTTCAGTGCAAGCAGAAAGTACATTAGTGATGCTGTAGCTTTACAGGAGAAACCCCAGCCTCAAGCACAGGGGCGATGTCAGAGCAACAGGAGCATTGCCAGAAAAAAGCCCCTTGGTACCGTCCCCACCTGCAGGGAAGTGTGAACATTTCTGACTATGTTTTGACAGTAAAAAGGAGGAATTCATGTCCAAGAAACTTTCCAGAGAGAGTCCATTAATGCTTCCTAAACCCTCTGTAATATGCAAGGGTTATACTTTTTTTCCCCCCTGAACACAAAGAGCAAATATCTACTTTCATGAAGAATGACCTTTACATTGCACTCAGAGAATGAAAGAACAAGGCAAGAATAGAGGCAGATCTTTGTGAACGGGGATCCACACAATGCGTGCATTGACTCTGAAGGTTGGTGTTGGACTGAGCCCAGAGAGGGTACTTGTCTCTACAGACAGCAGAGCTCTTCAGAAAAGGTGCACTACCTTGAAAACAGAGGTGCACTGACAACATGGCTCAGTGACAGCAGAAGAGCTGCCTGGGTACTTTTCAATAAGCCTATTATTCTTTGGAAAAGTCCATTTCTTTGAAAAGAGAACTGTTTGCAGGAAAGGGTCAGTTTTAATAAATCGCCTTTTTTTTTTTTTTTTTTTTTTAAGAGAAGGTGCAGTCATTTTAGTTTTCTTCCCCCCACCCCAGATTTAAATGTGCTTTCTTACAGTATTTCCACTAATTAAAACTAAGCTAAAATGCCAACAAAACCAGAAGGACCAGGACACAAGAAAACTACACAGAAATGTTTCCATTACCCTAATCAGAATGTAGCTTTGCAAAAACTTCAGACTTTAAAGTTTTTGTCTAGATATTTTCCCTGGGACAAGATGACCTGTTTCATGCAGCTTGGTATCATGCTGTTTCTTGTAGTAATTTTGCAGGACACAGACACCGATGTTACAGGTAAAGTAACTCTATTTTGTACCTTCCTCTGATTTCCTTTCTCCTCTTTGATGTTCACCTTCTACCAGAATATTTTCACTGATCTCATTCTCAGGCTGAATGTGACCTGATTCACATCTCATGCCAATTGCTCTGACGTTGTCAGAACTAAGCCAGTTTACACCAGCCAAGGAATACAATCATTTAGGAGTAGTACCAGTCCTCTGCCTCCTCCCTAAAGATTTCTGACATGGGTGAAGGCTTTGAATGAAAGCTAACTTCTTTCCCCCACCTCAGGAAAAAGAGAAGCAACTGCATTAAATTCCTGTACTGGTTAAAAAGGAAAAAAAAAAAAAAAAAAAAAGTGTGTCATAGCCAAAAAATGTGTTCCTTTATGTTATTCAGGATGCTGAAGTGAACCTGTGTCCTTTCTAGACCACGTTCTCCTTTATATTAGAAATGCAGAACAGAGAAGATTATGTACAACTTGGCAAACCCCATTCCTTGTAGGCCAGCTCCCCCAAGTCACAGTGGCAAACAGGATTAACTAGCTACATTGGTGGCAACCTCTCACAAACCTGCTTATGACTAGCAGTGACCAGAGCTGAGCAAGATGGGAAAAACCCCACAAAACAGGGTTGCCCCTGCCTGGGTGCTTCATGGATGTGGGTTATATGAGTTCATTTCACAACTGCTTAAGTACCTCTAAGTTATAACCTCTGCTGGAGATTCCCAAAAGCGGAATAGTGGCACTTGAGTAACGCTATTTGGAGGGTAAGCAGCATCTTTATCAGGTGAGAGGAGTACAGAGAAGGAGCCAGTTTCTTCCAAAGAAAGAAGAGAAGCAGGAGCCCAGACCCATACAAGCCGCATCTGGTAGCAAAAAGGAAAGAGGATTGCTGGCAATTTGCAAAGCAGGAGGCAGTAGCGACACAAGCCCTGCAATGTGAAGGTGAGAAGGGACTTCTTTCACACATGGCAGGAGCTGGTGGCAGCTTATTTCACTTCCCTGGGATCCTTTTCTCTCACACAGATTCCCTCCAGTTCTCAGCTCACAAGGATAAAACTTCTCCCAACTGACTTCTCCAATTGCGGTCCCCAGCCTGCGAGACAGCTTGGGAACACCAGGGCCAGAGAGGCTGCTCCTGGGGCATGGTCAGCTGCAGTTGGCACAGCTGCTCTCCTGTGGTCTTCTTCATCCTTTCAGCACTTTCAAGCACTACAAGAAGCACCAAGAACTGCTTCCTCCCTTCAGCCTGCAGAGAGGAGTCATTCTTCCTCCACCATTGCTTGCTCTCTGCCTCGCAACCCACAGCTGCCCCTTTGTGCTACAAGGCGGCTTTTGGGGATACCTGTTCTCCTTTCACATCTCCAGCTCCTGATACAAGTGATGGAAGTCCGCCCCGAGATCCAAGAGCGGGCTGGCCCAACAGGCTGCAGCCTGCAAGGACTTGTGCTTTAAACTCAGCACCGTGCTTACCTGTCTGTACTGAGCATCCCTGCGGTTCCTCCCAAGGCCACCTCTTTCCTCCTCAAGTCACTATCTCAGTGTTCCCCTACCATTTCCCACCCTTTCAGCAATGGCTTTATTCTCCCCTCCCCTCCCCACCGTTCAATATCCCACCCATCTTTTCAACAGCTGAAGCCCCTCACCTCACAGAACTTCCCTGATGAGGCCAGGCCTGGCCAAGCACAGGCAAACCCAGCACCAGCTCAGCACACAACGCCACATCACCATTTCTCAGGGGCAAAACCGATTTAGCAGGGTTTCCCACCCTGGAAATGCTTTCCCACATTGCAACTTAATTTACTGCTGGACCTTATTTAAAAATAAATCTTTTAAAACCGATCCAGTGGAGCCCCTGCGGAGCATTGCACTGACGTACCTGTGGAAGAGCAGCTTGTAGCATGGAAAGGAGCAATCGGCCGGAGAAGGGCAGGATTCTCCTCCGCTGACTTTCCTGCCACAGAAATTGTGATGCAGAGCCATCCTTTGCCTTGTGTTTTGTCTGTCTTGTTTACCTTTCGGCAAGGACTGTGTTTCTAAAAAAGCAAATAATTGGCATATGTTAGATACGCATCCAACAAAAATGACAATTAGGGGGAATGAGAAAGTGGATTAGAAGTTTGTACCTAGATCTGCGCTCATTCTAAATTCAGCAGCGGACTCAGGGATCTGGCTTCAGTTTTGTTTGTGCATTTGTTTGTTCACCTTTTTCTGTGTTTTGTTTCATTTGAGCTAATAAATACAGACACTGATATAAATGATATTAATCTTCCCAAATTTCAGGATATAACTTTGGCCTTTTGATCCAGAACCCATCTGAACTTGCACTCAAGTAAATGGATTTTTTTCCTTGTAATAACTATGCTAAAAAAATACACAAACCCCCCCAAACTAATAGTGTTGCCCTTCTACCTTTTTAAAGTACAGGGCTGTAAATACATCTGATTTGAGGCCTAATATGTGACCAGATTCACAAACAGTGATAATATCTTCTATTAAAGCAACGGATATTGTTAGAAAGAACTTTAGCACACCTCATTTTCTTTGAAATCCACATCATTATAACTGCAACATGTTTGGCATATACACAAACTCAGGGGCTCTCAACCCCCAGTGGGTCCTACAGGCACAAGTCCATTATCACAATATCCCAAACACAGGGAAAAAAATTGTAGGGGGTAGCAGGAAGGTAGGTTTTTATTTGTCTTTTTGTTATGCCTTCAAATTAAAGCTGACACATAATATCCAGATTATCTGCTCAGCATGAAAACAAAGAAAGTTTTTTTTTTTTTCTCTTTTTTTCTGAAAGCAGAGGTGTGTACTAAAGTCTTAAGGACTGAGAGTGTTTCAAACATCTATTACCATAAATTAGCCCTACAATATTGGAAGCTGGCAGCCATACAGTTAGCTGGTCTCCCTTCCCCAGTGTACAAACCCGGCAGGGCAGCACAGCAACTGGACACCTCGGGCTCCACGCTGGGCTGGGTCACTTTGTGCCAAGGGAAGTCTCAGTGTGGTGTCTTAGGAGGAGGCTTTGTTCGCTTGTTTTTTTGGCCATTGATCTGTGTCTGAGTGAGAGAGAACTCAAGCATCACCTTCTTACCAAGGGAGGGAATTGAAGTCTGGTGTTTGCATCCAAATATTTGAAGTGTGAGCCTTGGAGATGAGGGGGAGCAGGGGGTGGAGAGGAGGAGCTATCCAGACCTGAAGCTTAAACCCTTTCGTTAGAAATCATCCTCTTTTCCTTGTGGATTTCAGCCACATTTATTGGTCGATTGAGAAATTTCAGACAAACTTTTTTGACCAGACACTATGTAGAAGCCTGCAAAGCTTTGCGGCCATCAGTGAAACCTGTATGAGCCTCATCCTTCCAGCAGAGGACAGCTGTAGGCATGCACACTCCCAAATTCAACATGCAGGAGGAGAAACCTGCCTGCAAAAATGCTTCTTGCCAGAGAAACGCAGGGTCCTTCCCCCCACAACCCCGAGCGAGGGTGACATCAAAGAGGCTGTTATTTGAGGACCCAATATGTCTCCTTGAATCCTTCATCCTAAAGATGTTTTGCTTTTATTTGGAAGGTGGCTTGGTAGCAAGTAAGCTTCATCCTCTGTGTGGAGATGCCCTGTAGTGCATTTACACCGTGTGGATGTTAAATGTACACACACACAGAGGCACATGCACCAGCCAAAGCTGTGATGCTTCTCTGCTCACAGCGGTGAAGGCTGGACACAAATTGGGTGATGTGGCAGCATTTTGCATCCGCATTATACTCACTTTTTACTGGTGTAAATGCCAAATGCATTCTCAGAGGAGAGGGCAAGCTCCAGCCCATTGTCTGTAATGGTCCTGAGCAAAGCCTTGGAGTGTGTGTGTGTATGCAAACCGCCAGGAAGGATAATCCTCCACACCATTACATTAAAGATACGTGCCATCTTCTCCCCTACCTGGATACTCTCAGAGCTCTCTAATCCCTGTCACCCACCAGGATGTATTATATCTGTACTAACTAATTTCACAGCCTGTAAATTACAGGCATACCCTGTGTATCTTCATCTCATTAGAGAAGGTTAATTTAAGCAGACAATCAACAAAAATACAGAAAACCAGTTTGGAAAGAGGATTTTGCTGTGTGTCTGGCAGACAATGAATTCACAACCCAAACATCTGCCACGACTAGAGAGAAAATGCTGAAGGAAAACAAAAAAAAAGGGGGGGGGGGGAGAAAGAAACTCATTGCTGTTTCTTTTGATGAATGGCAAATTTCAAATTAGCATTTCAATTACTCAAGCCAGACTTTCAGATGATTCTATGATCACACAAAACTCCATAAGCAACAAGTTTTCTTGTTTTGACAACATGTGCTGGAGTAACGTGTAATGCACTTACTGGGGTTGGTCTGTGAGACTTCATTTCTCTCCTGGAAAAATCCTACAGCATTAATTGCCCTTAAGGTTTCATTTATAGTTTTACATACACCGTTGTCCTACTCAAGAAAATCCTACAACAAAACTGCTGTACCTGAGGCCGTGGGTACAAACAATGTAGCTTATTGTAAGAAATATTCTGACAGCTCTACCTTACTTCACCTTCAGGCATATCCTATAGCAAATTCATCAGTAGGACCCTACACATATGAACCAGTATCACTTGTCTGAGCAAATTCTGCAGCAAAACCTTCCCATAGCATTACAGACACCTTTTTGGTGTCCTTCACCTGAGCTAATCCTACAGCAAACCTGTCCCAGGGGACTGATGGATGGGCCCCTCTCCACAGAAGGTCTGGTGGTGATAACTCAGGTGCTTCTTTCTTCATACAACAAAACAAAACAAACAAACAAACAAAAAAAAACCCCAAAAAACCAAAGCCCACACAAAAAAAAACCCACCAAAAAAAAAAAAAAAGAGCAGGGCATTCTTTTAAGTACCTGTGCAGCATTAGAAAATGCTATGTCCTCTGGGGAAGGAGAGCGAGCAGGGCTGTGGTTATCCTTGCAGGTGAGGATTGCAGCTTTGACTATCCTGGTATTTGCACTGTTTCTGCACTGTGGTAACATGCTTGGGTTTTGTAAGGACAGGCTCCTAACACAAACTGGGATTTCAGGGAGCTTAAGAATCTCATTGCTGGTAGAGATGCTAATGTACCTGATGGTTTGCCTTGAGGAGAAAAGCTGGCAGGTGGAAAGATGTGCTCAGCTTTGAACCACAATTAGGTGCTGAGGATCCACCAATATTTCAATGAATGGGGAACTGACATAAGAAAGATCAATAATATGTTTCAAGAATTCAGAAAGGTCTGAGACTTAGCATTAAGACTCAAAATGGTTAATCTGGAAATTTGGGTTATTCTAATCCTTTAATTTGAACAGATCTGGAAATGGATCAGTCTGAGGTCTGGGCCCTTACAGACCACCATTCTTCACTTTGATTGCCAGCCCACTTCAGTAATTATTTTCTTCTATTTTGGTATGCTGGTTTGTTGTTTTTTTTTCCTGGGAAGACTTTATTTTCTCTTAATTTTTTTATGCAATTTCTCAGCCTTCTGAAGATGTTGGGTGTCCACCATACTGCAACCTTCTGTGGTGTAAAGCCCCTTGCACATCATGGATATCAGCTATGAAACATAGCCCTCTCTCCCCAGTAGTAATAATAAAATGCCAGAACCAAATCTGTTTATTTGGAAAAAAATTACATGTGGGACAATAATTTATTCAGAGCAAAAAAGCCCAAACAAACGAACCCAGCAGTACCCATTTCATTAACTGAACAAATGAGGGGTTTTTTTGAGTTCTTGGCAGTCTGGTGAATAAAGGTGAGTTCCCTTCCTTGTCAGAAGGTCCCTCCAGATAGAGTTACAATCAAAACAGAAGGATGAGGTTGGGAAGAAAAGCAGACTTATGATTACAGAATGAGCAGGTCTGACTGGGACCATCGGTCTCTGTGTTGTAATTACACAAAGAGCACATAGTGTTGCCAGGTGTGTGCCCAGACAGTGCTACAAGACAGACACTGGTCCTCTTGACTCTACTGAGATTTTCTTGTCTTTTCCAAAGTGATTTTATCAAATAAATCCTTCACTGCAAGTGAAACTTAATCCTTCTTTCTTTCCACATCCTACTCTGCATTCCCATCCTTTCATCCTGAATGAGGATGTCCAGACCCACTCCCTTCTTGCAATTTATTTTATTTTTCCCTCAAAGGTCTAAATGTGGACACTGCTCAGTCACTTGAAGAAGCTCTGCCTGCATCAGGAGCAAAGCCATGTAAATCCCACAGGATTACATGTGGATGGATGCAAGGACATAATGCCTGGTGAAATGAGAAATCAAATGATAGAATTTTTCTCTTCCTCTCCTTTTCCCCTTTCTGCCCCGGGAGCCTTGCTTCCCCTATGTCCCCTTTCCTCCACCCAATTCCACCTCTTGCCCCATCCCTCTCTCCAACCCCTCCTTTCTCACCAACAGCTGGGCAGGGTTTCACGAAAGCAGGCAAATGGAACACTTCACTTTCAACCCCTGAAAGAGGCCAGGGCACAGAGGAGTTTATTATATCATAAATTAGAACATGAAAAGCTAATACATTTTATACATTTGTCAGAGAGAGAGAGAGAGAAGAGAAAAAAAATCTTTGCTGCCAGGTTCCTCATAGCAAATCTGTCACGTTGGAGAGACGCTGCTGAAATAGAAGTATTTACAGACAGATAGAGCCCTGGTGCAGAATAGCAAAGCTTGCTGCTGGATGCTTCAGGGCTATATCAGGAGCCAAGATAGAGTTCTCAAGCCAAACTGCACACAGGCACACCGTAAGCACCTTAGCTCTTCTTGTGTGGGGCTAAAAGAATGCAAAACAGAGAGCTGCGGTGAAGCCGTCTGTGACTGCTGTGGGCTTCCCAGAGTGCCTGTCCCATGACTCCGGGGACTCTGCTGGTGTTTGCATTATAAATCTGAATTTACCTGGTGCTGCATTACAGAAGAAAGGGGAAACAAGTCAGATCCCAGAGAGGCTAATACAGAGGAATTTTTCTTTGAAATCTGTTCTACCTGCCTGATACCCAGCCCCGTGGCTTTCTTGCTTTGTGCTCATTCCAGGTGGATGGTCACATTTTAGCTGAGCTTTTCCCCCGTCCTTCTGCACACCCTATTGCATTGCATTTCTGCTGCCTGAAGGATAGATCTGCCTGGCACATCCAATGATGATGGCTTTCATATCTCTCCTTCCACAATTCAGAACTCAAGTCAGGAAGGCATTTCCCAGACATAATCTCCCTTGAAATAGTGAGCAAGTCAGACTTAATTAAGATAAAGAACAGCAAAAAGCAACCATAATTAAAACTTAGAGTTGCCTGCACACATGAGAAAGTAAAAGGAGCTAGGTGCTGGAAGGAGCATTGTGCCTGAAGCCGGCATTCATCCACAGCCAGGTTTTTTATCCAGAAGGGTGTAACATGAAAGATGGCAGTGATGGTGCCTGACAAGAGCTTAGTTGAAATTGCACCCAACTGACCCCACCTGATACTTGTTCCAGCCTGAACAGTCCCTCATGCAGCTGCTGAACTGGCTGGGGAAATGCAATCACTGCTGCTCTGGCTATTTCAGCTTTCACCACCACCAGCAGCCCTCAGGACACAGCTAGGGACAGAGCTGTGAGCCTGTGGCTTTTGGGAATGTGCATCTCTGTAGGGGTATAGAGCTGTACTTGAGGGCAGCACTGATAGGAGGAAGGGTTGTAACAAGGGCAGCCATGGAAATCCATCTAACCTGCTGTCCTGCCCTGACACCAGCCAAGAGCTAAGAGCAGCGTAGGAAGAAGGGAAGTATAGAGCGATTTTTCCTCTGAATGCTCTTCCAGCCTCTGCAAACATATGTGGCAGCAGCTCCCTGAGTTGCTTGCACTTGTCAGTCCTTCATGGATTTTTTTTTCCTTGACTCAAACCCTGGGTATTAGTGCAGGAGCCACTGTATGAACTGGATGAACAGTTTTCAGATCTATGATGCTG
The DNA here is from genome assembly GCF_015220075.1 of Falco rusticolus. Lineage (NCBI taxonomy): Eukaryota > Metazoa > Chordata > Aves > Falconiformes > Falconidae > Falco > Falco rusticolus. The sequence continues at coordinate 42,245,653 of NC_051195.1, forward strand.
GCATCCAGATCTCTTTGCCTCAAAGCAGCCCCATTTCCAGAGAAGAATTTTGCTGTCTCCACCCTTCAGACTCCTTCCTTTGCTGCTTTTTCTCAGCCCCTTTGCTCCCCACAGGAGAAGGAACATTTGCAGTCCCAGACTGTGGGGCAGACATCAGAACACACAGAAGTGGAGAGAAGCCAGACCGCTCTGCTGAGCTGTGCTTCACCGCGGCTCAGATCCATCTACCTCCAGAGCTTCACTCGACTCCCAGCATTTTTTCCCGTCCTCCTAGCCAGGGAGGTTTATTCAGGCACTCAAAGAAGCTGCCAGACAAAACACTCCAGATTAATTCCACTTTCTTTCTCTCTCTTTTTAGAAACTTTTAATTAGTCCCCAACTCAGCACCATTATTAGTATTTGTTATTAAGTATTAAAATCGCTCACCCCCAGCTCCTTCTCCCCCTGCTTCTCTCTTCCAGCCCTTTGTTTTAATTGTTATATTTTTTCATCAGTGATCAGCCAAGCTTCCCTAATGATCTAGACTCATTTAAAGGTTTTATAACTCCGGCACAAAACTCCAATAAAAAAGCGGCAGACTTGCTGGGAACCTCCTGGGGCTATTCAGCAGCCAGGAACACAAACTCATTTACTACTTGCCTGTTCCACCCTTTCCTTAGCCACTACCACCCATTCTGTTGAACATGCAGAAAGCCTTCACTTTTCCTTCTCTGCATCTTCCCCCATCTCCTCTTAATTCTTTTTCCCTGAGGATGGAGGCAAGAGAACTGGGAAAAGCCTTGATGAGGCATGTGGTGAAGTTAATGGCAATAGACTAAACCCCCTGTTTCTCCCAGTCTTCCCCCTGATGCTTCCAGCATTCCCATCCCCTCTCAAGAGGGAAAACATAAAGTGTTGTAGTGAGACTGAAGAAAGAAATGATCTGGCTGCATTTCTCCTGGAGTATATTTAGCAGTTGCAAGCTACCCCACTAAAGACCTTTTTTTTTTTTTTTTTTTTTTTACAAATCTGCAAGTCAGCATTGTCTTTTCCTCGTTGCTTTTTTCACTTTGCAATGGTTACAGATTTACGCAGCAGACAAGGGGTTGTTTGGCAAACTCTCGGTGTCTTGGCCCAGCTTCCCACTCAGTACAGATGTTGCTTCCAAACCTGTCTTTAGCCTTGTGCACAGCCAGCAGTAAATTCACGGGGACCCGAACAGGAACGGGAGCACAAGCTGTTCTCCATGGCCATAGGCACACTGACGCCAGGGTCTAATCTGACCTACTGGGCTTTTTGCCCATGGCCTTGGGCACTGGGCAATTAGTCAATTTTAAGGGCAAACCGGAGGATACATCTTTCATCCAGTGATTTCCTTGCACGAAGCTTTTTGAGGGAAACCTCACAAAAGCTATTCCCTTTACACGTGCACACAAAACCCTTCTGAAACAGAGAGGAAGGCAGGCAGCATAAAGGGTAGAAAGGAAACCAGTAAGGCTAGGCAAATGCAGAGGAAGCTAGCTTGCACGGGGTGGATTTATGTCACCTGCCTTTAGACATCTGGCGTGTGGATGCTTACATCTGAGCTAGGCACTCTGGGCTGCTCACTGTAAATGCAATTGGAAAAATAAGCATTTTTAACATCCTGGTTACCATGCCCTTGTAACCCAGCAGAATTTTGACCCTTCTACACTGAAAACCCCTGTTGTTCCAGCTGATACATTTGCCAAAGCCTTCCATTTCAAAATTATGGAGCAAACGATGCTATTAAACGGTCTTGCTTTGAAGTCACTATTACTCCCAGAAATGTGCCTGACAACATTACAACTGCAGTGACCATCTGAGTCACAATTGTATTGATACAATCTACAAGCAGTCTTTTGTTCTCACTTGAAAGGGGCTCAGCTGAAAGGCCCATCAATGTGTTCAGTCATCTTCAAAAAGCCGGAATCATTTGGTGGGAATAAACAGTTGGAGCTCTTCATTTAGTCATTTGAAAAGGACAGTTTCCCAAGGAACTTTAGCACTATCCTCCCTAGTGTGCCTGCCGGACTCCTCCGAGAGATGATTTCTGGAGCTGGTTGAGCTACTTTGACACAGGTTTCTCGTCAGCAGTTTGACTTTTGGGGAGAGAGGTAAAACAAAACAAAATAATCCACCAAAATACTTCACGAAATGTGGAAAAAGTCATAATGTTTTGGGGTGTTTAAGCAATAGTAATGGGTTTTGAGCTTGGGCTGAAAGTGCAGTACACAGAGTAGGGTCTTCAGAGGATGCCTGCAATTAGAGAAGTGGTTGGTGATACAAAGCTGTCTTCTCCTTGTTTCCAGCTGCTACATTTAATTAAAAGAAAGCTAAACAATCCATTACATTAAATTACTTTCTGAACATTACTTTTCCACATAGGCAATTGCAACGGTTGCCACAGGGATGTTATCTGACCACAGATTGGAAAGGAGATAACCATTCTCAAAAATATTCCATTCTTGCTTGAAATATCACCCAGAGGAGATGGTCAGGAATCGCTCCCACTGTGTGAGGGACTACAGAAGCTGGTGGGTATTTACTGGGCACATGAGGAGCATTAGTGAACTGTAACTCCAAGCCCATCTTGTTTTTTCATCCTGTCACGTGGTGATGAAGATGCCAAATCACTATAATGTCCTGGCAACCAAAAGGAGCTTCTTTCATGTTTCCTCTCTCTACCTTCTGTTACCTTCACCACTGCATCTGCAGTTAATAAAATCATATCATGGGACAGGCTCTACCTCAGCTGCTTACTGAGAGTTTCTTAACAGTAGCAACCAGCCCATATATCTTATTTCAGGTTCTAACCAGAAGAAATATTCCACTGGTCTTAGAAGTCAAATGTGCCAGAGGGGTCTTGAAATATCGCATGGAAACAGAATTTGTAGGAAAATTCCTTGCCCTTGTAGGCATTTGTTTTCCATTCAATTCTTGTTGGAGAAGAACAAAAAAGATTTGGAGCCTTCCTTGCTTTCCCAGCAGAGCAGGGACGTTGCAGCGGGCCTCTAACTCATCCAGCCTGAGCAGACATGGCCTCCTGGGAAGGAGCTGCCTTTCTTCCCCAGGAACAAAGCCCATGTCCAGAGGGAGAAAGCAGTTAAAGTCCTCAGCCAACTGCTGTTGTGCACTGCAGGCAAGTCACCACCTTGCAACTCTCCCATTTTTACAATGTTCAGTTCTCAAAGTGACTACCAAAGCATGGTTGGCCTGTGGCAAACCCAACCTGGACTGACTTCAGGAGCCGAACAGAACAAAACCAACATGCTGGCTCGACTCTGCTTCCCCTGCTACAGCTAGGCCCTTATTTTCTGTGCTTGGTACCATTTTCCTTCTGAGGAAGTTGTTGCCAAGTGGCGATTTTGAACACGGTTGAATGCAGATTCCTAAAGGAGAGACAGGCCTCTGCTTCTGTCTTGCAGGCTATTTTTGCATTATTCTCCATCTCAGACAAAAACATTTGGAGGGTAAGTATCTGTTTACTGTTTATGCATCATGATTATGGTACGAAATTGTCTTTTTTTCCCTCATTTATAACGTTTGCTCCTCATCCTGTGATGACCTCATAGCAGCAACATGGACCTTTATGACCACAAAGGTCATTCATTTCATTCTCTCCCTTTGCTGACTTCCCAGGCACAAAATACCATTGGCTTTGGTTTGTTCAGCACACAGCGGGAAACACGGTCACTTGGTTGGAACCGGTGTGAGAGTTTCACTCTCCCTCGCATTTCCCCTATTTGAAGCCTATAAACTGCTGGACTGGATTTTCAGTCATCAGCATCCTCTTAACCCAAGGTAAGTCATTCAATGATTTCATCCAGTCAAGTATCTTACACAAACGCCAGACCTCTTGTGAATTGTCCCATCCGTTCCCTGAATCCGAGGGCACAGGGAGTATGAGGTGGGAATCACAGATAATGCTGATGGTCATGAGAGAGGGGGCATGATTAGAGGAGGGAAAAGAAGCTCAGGTTGTGTCTACACTTCATCATGGTCATAGTAAACACCAAGCTTTTGGTTTTACAAAGCCCCCCGAATGATTACCAAATAATCACCCACATGATTAGCATTCCATTTCCCCTAGCTCACATCTTCATACAAAGAAGTTAATCCTACAGCTTTATGGAAACAAGAAAACCATACTTACCACCAGGGGCACCTTCTTTACAGAACCAGAAGCCAGCCCAAAAGACAGTAGGTCAACCATATTCACTAAGTTTTTTTTCTCTCTACTCATGTTTAACCCCCACCCCCAGCAATGCAAGCTGTACGTCCTCAAAGTTTTCAGCCTCTTCTTAAATGTCAATGGTCGTCATACTTGACTGGATTTGTATCTGCAGTTCCCAGTCACACCGGGCAAAGATGGAGTGGAAAGAATGACTGCTTTTAAGCCCTGCAGTCAGGTCCTCAATGTTCTCAGCATCTGACTCTAGCCTGCAGAGGTGTGAATCAAAGTCTGGTTTCCCATGTGGTCATGCCAGATGGTTGGCTCAAAACCCATCATTTCTTTACAGCAAAACTCACTAGACACAGACAGTAACCATAAGATATATTGGGAATTTGAATCTTGTATAATTTAGACTGCCAACACCCATGCAAAAGATGCTTCACCCTACTACTTGTGTCAGCTCTTCAAGGATGGTTTCTTTGCTGAATATATCCTGAAACATTTCAAGGCAATGACAAAAATAAATTCTTACAGTTAGCCTGCACCTTTTAATTCTAAAAGATCTTGTTGTTACTTCTGAACTTTGATTGTCAAATTACATTCAAGGATCATTTCACATGTCCTAAAAGGCAGTACCGCTTCCAAGGAATACTTGAAACCAGCTATGCAGAACAACAGATCGCTTGCTAATATTATTTCACTGTCTGTGGCTGTATTGCAGCTTATTCTGGAATTTGTTGGGGGTGGAGGTCTCCAACTATGTCACGTTGTACCTTCTATGAAAGAAGTAGGAACACTGAGTAAGCTTCTGCCCTGGTGAAATTGTGAAGGGAGCACTAGAGATAACATTATACAGTAAAGCAAATAAAAATTTAGGAAGGAGACAGTGTGTTGAAAACAATCATATGCTTGGGAAATCTGGCACTGTATATTTAGTGACCACAAGAGGTCAGAACATCTGTTTTCCATTGCATCTTAAAAGCAACATCCCTAAGAGCCTGGAGCCAGAATATTATTTTAGGTATGACTGTTCAGTCAGGAAATTTCATCTTTAAACATTCCTCAACAGAATCTGTATATGTTTCTTCAGCAGCAGGGGTTACTGCAGGAGCGACAGTCCTCCTTTCTCTGCACTTGCTTCTAGTAATATAATAGTCAGGTTTGTCTTTCTTCATATTCTAGGTCTCGCTCCTCAGTTTGAAGGTATACAACATATTCTATTTTTCACTAAAACAAGTATTCTATTTTTCACTAAAAGCCACAATCAACACTTCCACTTCCCTGGCGCAATGAGACTCCATTCATTAAGAGTAAACCATGCTGGTAGCAAAGCTGTCTCAGGTGTGACCCAGCGTCGTGGAGTTTTCTCCAACAAAACCTGTGGATCACCACCAGCCTCCCTTTTCTGCCTACCAAATGCGCTTCTGCAGCGTAAGCAAAGCTCACCGTGTGACATAGCACACGCATTGCATATTTCAACCACAAATTAAGACGTTTCTGTGCAAATGCAGTTCTCCATCTATGAGGGGTATAACATCGGGGAGACAGAAAGGAAGGAGCTATATAAAATAGTAATATATATTATATTATATATATATGTTTATATATAGGAACTATATAAAATCCTACACACCCACCCTCTGAGAGTCACTTTCTATAGCACTGCTTTTTCCTAATGTACTTTTTCTAGAAAGTGTCCTGCCCAGGCACTAACTGGACTTGACCCAGTTTGGTGCATAAAAACAGATGAGATTACTGCCTGTGATCTTAGCTGATGAATTTTTCATATGCAGGCTGGTTTCACTGGAAGGCCCAGCCTTGGTTTCCATCTCTGGCTGCAGCATGTCCCCTTTAGCGGGTCCTGCTTTGTGAAATTGGATTTCTTTGTTTACTCTGCACGGTGCCAAGAAATGCCTTCTTTTTCTTTTTTCTTTTTTTTTTTTTATTTTTTTTATTTAAGTGAAAGTTATTAAGCTACTTCTAGTATAATACCTCTAAATGCCGAGTCCGTGAGAGGGAATTTTAACTTGGTTAATCTGACACAAATGAAAAACTATTCAAGGCTTGAGATGACTGTAAAGTTTAGTGTCATGGCTTTTTCCGTAGAAAAAAAAAAGGATCTCAGCAAAATTTCATTTGAACACTTGGAGTTATTTATTTCCTTTAAAGTGTTGGGCATGTTTTAAAGACACAGTAGCAACTGAACTAGCAGTCCTGCTCCGTGCTGGGGAGACCATGGGGCAGAAAAAAGAGCAGGGGGGGTTGGGAGTGTTTTCCTTACTTAAGTGGGGCAGTGGGTATCTGTTCTCGCTGTGTGAGATGAATCCTGTGTGCTTGCTCCTGGCTGAAATGGAAACATTGCCATTCTCTTAAAAGCTAAATCTCAACTGCAAGACTGCCATCATTTCCATGGCTCTTACCCAGAGAGGAAAATGGGAAGGAGAAGCTGACTGTGTTACAGAGACCATAGCTGCTTTGCTTGTTCAAAACCATCACATCTGAATGGAAGACATCTTGGGGATGCTCCTTATCCTAAAAATCTTTTTCATTTTTTATTTGCATGTCTGGAGGCAAAAGGCAGCAGGATCTGCCAGAGTTAAGCTATGGCAGTGCTCATGGTGGCCAAAGGACAGCATTAGGCTAGCAGATAAGCACCAATGTCCAGGGTAAAAACTGATCAGGAGATTCAAAGACCATTTTCTGAACTGTGCTGTGATCTAGTAGAGTGTCAGCATCTTTTTCTCCTTGAAGGAGTGAGGTGTGTGTCTGTGTGTGTATGTGTGTGCGCTGTTTGCACTTCTCAGCAGCAGCTGGGATAAATGGGCTGAGGCTTCCCTCTACTTTTTGCTCCAACAGTCATGTATCAGGTTTTCCACAAGTGAACTGAAACCCATGATTCATAATCAGTTTCGTTTGTGAAATGTTCTTCTAATTGATCAGACGGAGACCAATTTCAGTGTGGGAAACTGAACCCTGAGAAAATTAATTACCCGCCAGGCTAAACCCATTTCCTTTGGCCCAAGTACAGCTTATTGTATGTTACTGAGAGATGACTAGCTGTCGAGAGAAAGGCAATGCTATAATTCTTTCTAAGACACGCTACATTGGAAGCAGATAAAGTGCTGCTGGCTGAGGGCACTGGCTATGCAGAGTGGGGAGCCAGCACAGGGAGAGGGGTAAAGGGACAGTAAATACCTGGCAAAAGGCTCAGAGGGAGTAGAGATAACAGAAAGTAGAAAACATACCGATTTTAAACTCCCAGAGTCTCCCAGGGATTAGTCACTACAGAATTTGCCTTTGGGGACAAGAGGTTTTAACATTCACTCTGCATATTTGGTACTCGTTTTACACCTGTGAGATATGGAGGAATGTCACAGACCCTGGGCAAAAAACATAGATGGAGAGAGATATTTTTTTTTTGCTGTGGTGCTCTGGTAATGAGGCTAGTGCACTTAGCAAGTCTCCACAGCCTCCGGGCGCGAAGGCTTAGAATAAATGCTGTAACTGAGCAGAAAGCATCAGGGAGTAAAAGTAGGCTCTCCTTCCTCCTCCAGGCTGAAGACATGCAGAAGATCCAGGGACTCGGACGTGGCTCCAAATGAATGCCAATGAGAGCCTCGCACAGGGATGCAGCGTAGCAGGTCGCCTCTCGCCACATGGAAATTGCCGCTCTTAGGGCTGGCTGCCCTTCCCTTCCCCCTGACACTGGGGTACCAAACCCAAAGTCCTCCAAGACAGGAGGTGTTCCAGATTTTTTAATTAAAGTCAATTGGGTAATGAAAGTAGCTGGAGTATGTTCCCACTCTACGAACAGATAAATTAAAGCTCACAGCAAAGATGACAGACACGGAGACTGTAAGGAGAGCAGATTTTAAATGGAAATTCTAATGACTGCCATCTTTAAACTAATGTCATCCTGACCACATGACTCTGCCAGCTTCAAGGGTAGCAAAACAACTGCAGAAGGAACATGTATCTCCTTCTTTTTAGGCTGGAGCTTCAAGAGAAAAAAAAATAATATTAGCATTACAGGATACTCAGGACTGCAATCCCCTGACAGTACCAGCCAGCTACTCCCCAGCTGCTCCAGGTTAATAGAAATACTTCCTTGGCCAGACCCCAGCACAAAACAAAATAGGATTTATAGCCAGAGTAAAGCTAATCAAAGAAAAAGGACAAAGGTTTATCAGCAGCCAGAACTTTTCAGAAGCAAAGAAGTTAGTGATGTCTAGGTCAACAATGCTTCAGAGAGCCCACAATGCATATTGCTTGGGGAACACCTTACCTTGATGAAAAGTTTTAACCCTTTGACTCTTGAAAGGACAGGATTTAGATTCAGGTGTATTTATTAGAAAACCTCAAATTCAAACAAAATAATCTCTCTGTTGCTGCTAGCCTTTCATCAACATCTGTGTGGATGTGCTCAGGAGCTCTGTGTAAAAGCAATGTACTTAAGAAACAAAGGTTGAGTAGAATGACCTCTTCAAATGCAGATGTCAGGCTTCTTTAAAGCCCTGGGGTTCAAGGATCACAAAGCTGGGTTAAGGCTCCTCGCCTGCTTTCCTCCTCTATCCACCTTTTTTCTGCTCCAAGAAAGAGGATGACATAACTGAGAAGCAGCCTCAGTGTATTTCTCAGAGGCAAATACAATTCAACAGCAATTCCTAATGGTACTCTGTGGAATTTTCTTCCTAAGACACGACGTTCCTTTCTACATACACTCCATCACAGCCCCCTGCTCCCAAAACCTCAAATGCTTCAGGGCTCCGTCTCCCCAGCAGGTCAGTTGGGAGCTAGCAATAAGCTGCTATGGAAGAGGGAGGGGAAACCTGTGTGAGAGTAATGAAGAAGTGTGGACATAAACATGTAACAAAGAAAATTGAAAAAAGTTTCCACCAAATTAATCATATTGAGATAATAGCTATTCTATTTAGGACCTCTCATTTTGGCTGTGACACAGGCAAAGTGTAATATAACTGGAAATCAAAATGGATAGAAGCTGGTCCGTTGATGTTTATGGCTACTGTTAGTTTCTGATAGATCCTGATAGTCTAAGTAACACCATACTATCTACCTCTTAAACCAGATTTCACAGCTCCTTCAATCTCTTGCAGCAAGAACATTTTTCTTTTCTTAACATTGTTAGTGCATTTGAGTCAACTCTTCTCCTTCTGTAGGGTACAAGAGGAATACTCCAAAACTCAGAGCTCTCTGAACTGAAAGAACAGTTTTGAAGGGGGCAAATTCCGTTTACATCACGGCTATGAACCCACTATTTTACCGGCAACATTGTGTGTCTATGCAAGTACAAACACACCAGAGAGAGTTGGTGAATAACATCAGTTTAGTATGGCACCACCCATCAGCTGAGCTACTATAACAGAGTTTGTGCCCACATTTATCCCTTAGCCAGTGGATGAATTGCAAAACCATACTGCTTGGCTTCAGCTCTCCTTTTCTACGTTTACCTGTCCCTCACCTTTTCTGTTTCTCAATAGAAAAAGAAAAATAAGAAAAAAAGAAAACATTTTTGAGGCTTTCTTCAAAAATATAACAGCTATTTTCTAAGCTCTCTTTAATTTTAACATGCAGAAAAAATTGATAAAAGATCAACATGCACATACTGAAAAGAAATTCAGGAGAGCAGTTGGAGATGAACAGTCACTTTTCTGGAGAATGTTGCTGGTCCAAGTGCAGCTCACCTGGCCGTTCATCCAGTGCCCACTGAGGGGGAATGGAGATGAGATATTACTCCATTATAGTCTAGAATTTATAATTCATACAGTGCCAATGAAATAATGATAAATGACTGAATTGTTCACAGAGGCCATTCTTCACACTTTAGCCCATTTAATTTTTTTTTTCTTTTCTTAACTTTCTCTTAATGACTCCCCTCTTTGCCTTCGCTTCCCCTGCAGCCACTTGGCAGAGATGCTCTAAAGAAGTAGAAAACAGTTGTGTGAGAAGCTGAAACCTCCCTCTCTCTCTCTCTTTCTGTCTGCATGGACATCCCAGCATATATGTCTGTTTGAATGTATGTATGCAACCATCTCTCTCTATGCACACACCTCTACCAACTGATCTCTTTAAGGTAACCCACAGTCATGGTCTTGTCGTGTGATTTGGCTGCACTTTACCTCCCTCCTCTGTTCAGTGGACAAGATGAGTAGGAATAAGACAGGATAATAGTATATTGTAAATCAGTTCTTGCTTTGTTTGGTCAGTTGTTTGGCCTATGTGAGATGACAAGTGCACATGAGTAACATGAGGTTCTGGAATATGCCCTGCTTTTTTGAGTCCAGAGAAACAAACCACTGCAGTATGAGCCCCTGGGCTGGATGGGAACGCTTTTCAGCTCCTGGTAATTCACCTGCTGCTAATTCATCTGGCCCCGCGTGGACAACAGTTGTCCTTTATCCTGGGGGAAGGTGAGCAGCAGATAAGCAACTGCTGGAAACAGGAGTCGGTAAAGAAATTGCACCTTGAAGAGCCACAGGTCTGTTAGATTGATCTTGAGTGGTAGAAGTATCAGTCATCCCTTGCTCTGAGCTGTTGTACAGGGGTAAGCTAAAACTGAAGAAAAACTTGTAAAGATCCTAGCGCACATGGATAGATAGATGGCTAGATATATCAAAAGCAAAAATAACAGTTTAAAATTACCTTTCTGTTTGTGACCTCATTTTCAAAAGTCCTGAGTGTTCATTTCAGTGGCACTTGCTGTGGGAGCAGTCCTCCGGGGAATTAGTCTAGAGGCAGGTGCCTGCACTTAGAGACCTATTTTTGCAAATCTTAGTTATGTATATTTGGAAAGGTGAGAAAGCACCAGCCAAGGATGTTTTCTAAAGGTCGAACCTTTCTTTTCGCTGGAGCTTTCCCCCTCTGCTTGCTTTTATTTCGAGGTACTCCCTAAGGACAGATTGCAGCTCCATGGCTCTGAGCACATCCTTTGTCCTGCTTAATCATTGTCAGCAGACCAAAAGATGAGATAATGGCGACCCATCTTGGGGACTCCAAGATCCTGATTGTTCAGAAAGGTCAAAGAAAAACCGGGTTTCTAATCTTTGCAAAAAAAGAGATTAGCAGGTAGCCTTGCTGAGATGTGGAGGACAGGGGAAAAAAAAAAAAAAAAAAAAGTAAGAAAAGGGGAAAAGAGAAGAAAGGTGATATAAGGTTATTTGGGTTCACTTCGATACATGGAGCTAGGAACCCTGAAACAAAGCTGTGACACTGAAAAGAAAGCAGGGGAACAATTGCTCTGCAGAATACACTACTGAATACACAGGCAGCATGAGGAACAACTGGGAAGAAATATGAAAAGATCCGAGCTATGGGCAAAGAATATTCTGGGATAAAACTAGTCAGGGTGCTCTTTATTTCTCCGACATCGAAGGTTGCTAGCCTTCACCTCTGCTTCCTGCGGGAGACTCGTAGCTGTTGTGGCTGAAAATAGGGATAGGACAGAAGGAAAGAATGGATGGGGTTTCTCCCCTGTTAGTCTGTACAACTTAAAGCTGATTGACAAGGCTCAGGTCGTTGTCTGAGCTTTCTCTGTAGTCCATAGAGTCCATAGTCCAACCATCACCTGAGAAAGGCAATTCCACCCATCACAAAAGACATGACTAATGCAGAAGGAAGAGATGAATCAACTCTAGGGATGCTCATCTGTCTTCCCTGGTTAAAGAAAAAACCCAAGGGATGATTTCAGGATAGAGAATTAATCCCAACCTCTCCTGAGTGAGAAAAATCCCACCCAATAGCCTCTGAGCCATCCCTTCTGGGTGGGTGCAGCAGATGCTGGAAGCATGAAGGGTCCTGTCCCATAGTCTCATCTCATGCCATCTGTTATAAAAGAACCAGAAAATGCAAAAGCGGAGGTCACACGTGAAAGGCTATGTCATACACACCACACAACCACCTCATTCAGCTCTGCAACACCCAAATGATAAAGGAATGTGTTAGGGATTGTGACTCCTCTTGCAGTTTTGAGGACATTCTGGCAGCAGATGAGAGAAGCATTTAAGGCCAAACACTTGAAAAATTCAAGCCCAGATTACAAGCATTTGAGGTTTTAAATTATTTTATGCTGGAAGTTTGGCTTGGACACATCTTTAGTAGCTGCTACAATCAGACAGAATCTCCAAACCTTTGGAAGTATTCCTAGTGCAAGAAATTACCAATTTCGATATTTTTGTTGCTCATGATGTTTTTGACACTCAGGAACAAACTGTCTTCATTTAAATGAGATGAGAAAAGTATCTCCTGCAAATTATGCCATTTCTTTTCTCCATTATGTTTTTCTGCATCTTCTGGCAGCGCTGTTACAAAACCAACAGCAAACGGTCGAGTGGAACAGCAAAGACAATAACTTTAATGGAAAGAAATTGGGAACTGGAAGATGACACAGATTGCATTAGGGGGAAAAAAAAAGTGAAATAATATTTAATTTCCCTGGTCATAAATAATATGTCCGCCCACATTACAAGCACATCAAAGATGACAGGAAAAATAGTCAGTGACATGAGAAAATATCATTATTTCTTCATTAAATGTTTTATGTATTTATAAGGGGGAAAAATTAAAAAAGCACCCTGACAAGCAAAAATATAACAGCTGAAGGGCCATTGAAGAAATGAATTAGGACTACATAAGTGTGCAGATGTGTAAATCAAAAGGAAAGAAGTCTGCCACAGGCAAAACTTTGGCGGTTGTTAGAACCAAGTTCCATTTCAGAAAGGCAGTGCAACTGCTGCTGGTGGATTCTGGACCCCATTCAACAGTCAATATGGACCGTATGGTCATATCAGGGCTCCCTTTCCAGGTGAAGGCAGAGATCTTGCTAAAATACTGCTAAAACCTTTTGCATGGGGACGGCTGGGCAGCCAGGACACCTGCACAGCAACCACTGCGCCGCAGTAGCTTGCAGAGCCCATCAAGCCAAACACAGAACTAGAGGCATCGGAGTTGGTTTTGCAGGAAGCTACTGGAAATTCGGGAAGGCCACGGAGTCTGTGGCTGTAAACTTAAAAGTAGGGTCAAGGCCCAGCAGGTGAATGCCAGGGGCATCGCAGGTCCAGTTGAGCTGGTTTGTTTGCAAAGGGGTTACATTCTGCGCGCTTTAGTAATCATCTCAATAGATTTCAGTTTCTCGTGCACATTATCACTCACCCTCTATGGAACCCAAAAGTACTGACAGTGGGTCAGTGAGGGCGAAAAAGGCTCTGTGTGAAGGATGACCTTTAGGGAAAAGGGAGCTACGCTTCTGCATGGTTTTTCTTGTGTCTCTCTGCTACACTCAGGGACCGTACCTCTGTAAGAACTCAGCACTGAGATGCTGATTGTTTCTGTCTCGCTAATGATCCACCCTCGTCATCCCTTTCCAGCCCTGGTGACCAGAGCACATCTATTCAGAGAAACATTATCACCGTCATTTCTGCTCCAAGACACACAGCATCACTCATCAACAAGAAGTCAAGGTCACGACACCCCTAAATGCGCAATGCACAGACTCATCTCTTCTGGTCTCGGTGCTGCTGAGAACCTCCCTCCTCACACATGCGCTAATGGCACCATTACTGCTCCCCTCCAGATTGTTTAACAGATGCTCTTGATAAATACCAAAGCAGCGGAAATTCTGCAGGAAATGAAGCGCGGCTGCCCGACTGCCACGGTTGCTAGTGAGGGATAGGAGACACTTACAAGGTCTTTGGGATGGGTGTGGGATGAGCAAAGGTATTTGGCCCTTTCACCAGGACTGAAGGGTCTAGAGCTGGGGAATGGAATGGGCCTGAGTAGTACAAATTTTATAAAGTATTATTAGCTCCCAGGTTACTGCAAGGGTAGGTTCTGCAAAGTATTATGAACTGTGCCAGGTTATAGGGCTCCCAGATGCATCTGTGCAAGTAATGAAGGCACAGAAAGCTAGCAAACACAGAATTTACAGGTTGAATAAATATACACAGTGTGCGTGTGTATATATATGCATTTATATTTATGTGTGTGTTTATATTTGAACTTTACTGTTCTCAAATAGCTAGCTAAGGTGTTTGTGAAGACAAAGTGTAAACAGACCACTTGGGGGACAACAAGTTTGTTGCAGCCCTTTTTAGCTGCACAGCCAGAGAAGTTTTCCAGGTGTCCTCTCCACTGACATTTGTTACTCCCAGGTAATGGATAGACTGAAGCATCATGATTTCCGCACACCCCACACCCCCCACACCCCGCCTTTTGACTTGCAAAAGTAAGGCAACCTTGCAAAGTGCAATGACCCAGGGAAATCTATATTTCATCAGGAGAAAAGGTTTTCTTTAAAACAACGTCTCTCTCTCAAAGCTCCTGCTTCCCGCAGAGAGAGCATATCAAGATAGAAAGGGCCGAGTGACTGCAAAGATGTTCCTTCTATGAAATGGAGAACCATTCTCTTCCTCTGCTAGTCCCCTTCCCTGCTTTTCTTTGTGTCTATCCCATATTGCTTCACTTCTAGGATAATCTAACCTAGCCTGGTATTCATAGGTTGTCATCAACTTTATATTTAAATTTCTTTCAACATACTCAAACAGTATGCCCAACATCCCTCTGATGCAGTTTGTCTCCCAACACCATTCGACTTTTCCTCCTTACCCCATTCCCTATTTCCCTGGACCCACCTGATCTCTCTGTAGGCAAACGTGAGCCACCACCTTGCAAGAGCAGTGAGGGAGAGGCTGCTGGAGCTGTTGGCTCTCCAGCAGAGAGGTGATAAGGTCTGCAAGGCTGCCTGCATCACCTGAGCACGCTTGGTGGCTGGGGACAAGATGGAGCTGTTGGGAGAGTGAAAAGGGGTCTTGCAGAGATGGAGGGGTAGTGTGCAATGAAATGGAAATAGGAGAGGTGAGAGAAAATTAGGTGAAAAAAAGAGATGTATGACACAGAGGAATTTAGCCAAAATGGGACTGTCATTGAGTCAGCAGACCAGGGGTTAGAAGGGAAAAAACAAAACTGGCACCTTAATTCCTTTGTCATGACCAACAGCATCTCTTCCAGAGTGTGCACCCCTGCTCTCCTACTATGTACACACACCTCCTCCACTTCTCTCAACTCTTCAAACAAGATTCTCTCTGCTGTCCTTTCAGCTTCCTATTTCACCTCACCTGCTCTCTTCCTTTCTTGTTACACATGCATTCCACTACACCCATTTTCGGTTGTGGGTGGCATGTTCACAGAGCTAAATAGTAGCAACAGAAGAGAAAAAAGATATTGCAGGTGTGAGGGGATGTTTTTATATAAATGTACATAATGTGGGCTATGGAGACGAAAATGCATTGCACTGGAACAAAATCTAGCCCTGATGTGACCACAGCCCTGTTTTGTCCCTTCCTGCTGCACTGTGGTTTCTGTGTACACCTTCACTTCTTTTGAAGTACAGGACATTTTTACTGAGTATACTAAGGATAGGAAGGAGAAAAAAGAATGAGGAAGGAGTGCAAAAGACAGGAGGAAGAAGGATGGTGAGTATTTTGAAAAGGCAAAGGATGAGTTGCTGGAGTAAAAGCTATAGTTAGAAGAGGGAACTTCCATTTTTACAGGAAATTCCTCTTCTGAATTGGAAGTAGCAGCCTAGGTTCTGAAACCTTCCCACAGAAGAGAAGTTGTGTAAAAAAAAAAATAAAATCATATGGAGACATCAAAATGCCATAATGTGAAGCACTCTATACTACTACAAGCTATTTAAAATTAATGCCTTAATGTAATACAAAACCCATACAAATAAGATTGGGGGAAAAAAATGTGGAAATCAAGTGTTTTTCTGTTCTCAAAACAAAACATTTTGTCATTACCAAAATGAAATAGGAAGTCAAAACAATTCATTTTAACTATTCTTCATCAAACATTTCATTGCAATTGACTTGTTCCTGTGAAAGCTTGTACAAAAAACAAAAAAAAACCAAAAAACAAACCAAAAAACAAACCGCCAACAAAACCTTTAGCTTCCAACAGCAAACTGCTCAGCTTAATAACTGTTAAACAATGGGAGGAAAATAGTTTTAAAAAAAATAAAACGGCTGTCCAAACATGAGTAAAAGGGAATACGCACTGCAGTTCCCTTGGTCTGGACCGGGTCCTTCCTAACTGCTTTTTTATTAGAGACTCTGAAACCCACAGACCAGCATGTCCTAGCCCATGTCAGGAATATCTTTGAATAACATCCCAGTCTGTAAATTACTCCTGCTAATCCTTTTCAGCTCAGCCCTGTTCCTCCTGTTTCTGCGAAATCCTGCAGAAGGATTACCAAATGCCAACAAATGCAGCTCTCAGATGGCATCAAATGCTACTTTGTGCTGCTAAAGTTACCCGCTAAGGGAGAAGCTCCTTCCCCATCCCTGGGAATGCCTTTGTGCAGGGACCTGGTGAGCAACCCCTGCTGCCGCTCCCTGCCGGGAGGCTGGAGCACAAGCTGGCTGTTTCACTTCATGGTAATTAACAGGCAGGTTCACCCACTATAAAGCACAGTTGACTTCCAGTGAGTTTGCAGATCCACATGGCCGCCTCCTGCCTAAACTTAGCAAAGCCGCTAGGAAACTGCTGCTTTTGGCTGGGACGGAGTCCGTGTTTCCCACAGCAGCCGGCACGGGGCTGGCTGGGATTTGTGCTGGAAGCAGCGCTGCTCACACAGGGATGGTTTAGGTCCTGCCCAGCAGAGCTCTGGGAGCCAGGGGCTTCTCTGCCCCTCCCCCCACCCCACAGCAAGCGGGCTGGCGGGGACACGGCCGGGACAGCCGCCCCCCTGCCCCGAGGGCTATGCCGTGCCATGCGGTGCCATGCTCGGCATGGGAAGCGGGGGGCAGAAGGAAGGGGGGGCGCTGGGATGGTGGCGTTTGCCTTCCCCAGTGCCCGCCAGGCGTGCTGGAGCCCTGCCGCCCTGGGGGTGGCTGCGCCCCTGCCTGCCGTGGGGAGCGGGGGGGTCCCCGGCTTCGCTTTGCTGCCCTGCGGCTTCTGCTTCACCTACTGCCCTGCCCTGGCGCAGCCCACGAGTTTTCTCACTTTTACCCCTGTGATTCTCTGCCCCGTCCCACCGGCGGGTGAGCGGGGCTGAGTGGCCGGCTGGGGTTCAACCACGATAGTAATTTATCCTAAAATACTTCATCTTAAAATACACAAAAATACACTAAAGGCCACAATCATGTGCTCAAGTAAGTCTTTTGGGTCCAAGGACTGTGCTCTACTGGGAATCAGGCCATTAAGTATGGATTGAAGTGCTTTGCTTTAGGCACTCAGATTTAATTTGGTTTTGTTGTACAATTCACCGTGGCACTCCTTACCCATTTACACTGCTGCCCAGGAGAAGGTGATGTGTCTCAGCCCCAGGTGACTGCACCCCAGCTCTCAGCCAGCCCCTGCGCAAAAGCTTTGCTCTCATTTTTGCAGCCACTACAGCTCCAGATCACAGGGCAGTGTCTGATATGGGCAGTGCCTTCGGCTGCTCTCTGCACCCCAGAAACTCCCAGCCCTGTGGCACTGCAGAAGGGCAAGGTGGCACAGGGAGGGCTGAGCAGCCAGTGCCACCGCCAGCTGAGGAGGTACAGGCATCCCCACTACTTCCAAACTATAATAAAGGTTTTGTGCACTGAATTTAACCTGCTTCACTTCATTTGCTGCATTGAAGAGCTCACTGTTCAATTCACTTAAAATACTCACTGCAGGCAGGAGTGGGCAAGCCCTGCAGCTCTCAGCTGGCAGTCGTGGGAGGGACAACTGAGAGGGGAGAGATGGTCTCCTCCAAAGTTTACTCAGCAGTCCTAAGAGGCAAGCTGCTGCCTAGCAGACAACCTTGGGCATCAGCTTGTCCCTGTGATAATCTGTTTCCACACCACCACCACCCCCCCCCGGGGGGGTGCAGGGGGTGGCTGGGCAGGGCAGGAGCTGTGGGCAGCACTGGTGACCCTGCACCACTGAAAACCACCTCCCTGCAGCCCTCCTGGAGTCAGCGTTGCTTCACTGCTGCTGCTGAACTGGTTGCCTTTGCTCCCCACGTTCAGCCTGCTCTGGGTGGCAGTTCTCCACACAGGGGCTTTGCATCCTACAGCCTTAAGGAATCACAACACAGCTTTGTGGTAGGATTTTGGTTGCCATTAATGAGGTCAGGCTGGCTCATTTGCCAGTCTAGACTGGACATAGCACTAAACCCTCAGATGCCATCATGTCTGGAATTCGCACCTGCATCTTGCATTCAGCTTTCAGAGCAGCTCATTTCTTTCCCCAAACCTGGGCTAGTGCGGGACTTTTAAAAATCTCTCAATGTCTTCCTTTGATCAGTTTGCAAGTACGAAAACATACTGATCTACTGATCCCACTGTTGCTTGATACTGCAAGAGCCTTGAAAATCAATAAGGATCTTACAGCAAGATACAACCTGTAAAATGTTTCTTGGTTTCAAGACAGAAAAGGGGACCCTCTTGACAGGACAAGCCTGTCAGGCATTGAGTTTCTTTACACAAAAACATCTTTGTACATAACCGATTTCTCCCTGATACAGTGGATTCACTAAGGACAGGGGCAGGAGCCTCCGAGGTGGCAGAGTTGGCGTTAAAAATAAACCAATACTTTCCATCATTTTAAAAGCTTCACGGGAGAAGTTGGGAGGTCTAATTTAGACTGAGGTCTGCTCTCACAGCCACGCTTGCTTTTGTCTCCAGAAGTAATTTCGCAAGCTCTTGGCTGGAAAGCCTCAGATGGCTCAGCCATGTCCATGTCACAGCCTAGAGCGGCAGTGGGACAACGGAGAGGCAACAATTAACATGAACTGCGATGAATCTGCAGCCTCAGGACGTGGATGTAACAAGGAGTTGTGTTCTGAGTAAAGGTAATGCTGTGTATTCCTTATGGGACAGAAACTTGGTTGTGGAGGCAAATCCTCAACTGCTGTACATCAAAAGCTCCCTTTGGAAGTTAACAGATTGCACGCACGGGTGGTGTAAGGCTCCACTCATGGTGACCAACTGTCCCCTCAGTGTTAATCATCTACTGATTCTGGGCAGAGTGATACCCATTTACTCCACAGCCAACTGGGCTCTTACCCTCCGTAAGTTACTACATTTGTGTTTCTTTCTTTGTCTCTGCCTTTTCTCCTGCCCCTCCCCACAGTGATCTTTCTATTTCCATCATTTTCCAGTCTCTCTCTCCTTCCTGGCTTTCCACCCTTTTCTCCCACAACACTTTGTTTTCCATTTGCCTATCTCCTCTTCCTTGTAATGACTTCGCTCTCTCACATACGTCCCAGTTTGCTTGCTGTTTCTCCCACTTTTTCCTCCTCCTCCTCTTCTCTACATCTTCCCCAGATCCCTATTCCCTCTTTTTCAACTTCCCTCCTCCCCTTCCTCTATAGGCTCTTTCCTCGACATGCTATGGAGGGATGGTGGATATGCCACTGTCAATAGGCTGTGATTTCTGCTAACTGCTTGGCCAGGGTCAAGGAGTTTTTTTCATTATTCTTTTATTGCAAACAGCCTCTGCATACAAGAAGCTCCATTAGTAAATATCGATGCACAGCAGGCTGGGTGCACATAGATTACCATGACACATCAAACAGCAGAAATGACAAATAGGCAGCTGAGCGCAGGCAGTAAGAAGAGCTGTGTTAACGTAAGCAAGAAAACAGAGCAAATGCAACAGGGGAAATAATTAAAAACAAATACATTGGCAGCTTCCCACCACTGGAAAAGCAGACGGGAGCTGGGGCTTCCAACTTAGGAGTGGAATCTCCCACCGAGAGACTGCTGAAATTCTGAGTACGGTTTAGCAGTTTCTGCAGCTGCTTCTCGCGCTTTGCAGAGCCTTGCAGAGGAGGACTCAGCAACTGATTTCCAGGCAGAATTTGCTCCACAATTACAGAAACTTTTGTGCTCTCAGCTAGGAGGTTGAGCAGGACTGTGTTCACGCTGGAATCTAATGGCTTTGACCATTGTCTTTGATGGGTTTTACGTCCAGGGCTTGATCTCCTACTCAGCATGACCGTACACGTTTTGGTTGAAAATACTATTAGATGCACACTAATGTGAAAGGAGCCAAAGAGAAAAGAAAGATATATGCAAAAGAAAATAGAAAGGAATATTTTAGGGGAAGACAGAGAGACAGAGAAAAGCATTGCAGGCAACAGGAGAATGAAGGAGAAAATTGGAGAAGTGGGAGGGACAGAATGAGATGCTGAGGAGAAAGATACAGAAATCAACAAATGTGTGAAGACAAGGTAAAAAAGTAAGACCCAGGTTTCTCATTGCTATACGTTGGTACAGCTCCATCAAACCCTACTGATTTATGTCACTTGAGAGTCCAGTCCACTGACTTAGAATCATAGAATCATTTAGGTTGTAAAAGACGTTTAAGATCATCAAGGCCAGCCATTAACCCAGCACTGCCAAGCCCACCACTAAACTATGTCCCTGGGTGCCACATCTCCACATGTTTTAGACGCTTCCAGGGATGGTGCTGAGCCCTGGGGAACACGTGTGACTGGTGCCAGTGGGATGTAACTCCATTCCCCACCCCTCACTGGGCTTGGCAGTCCAGGCAGCTTTTTACCCAGTGAACTACTCACCCACCTGAGCCATGAGCAGCCAGTTTCTCCGCGATGTTGTGGGAGACTGTGTCAAAGGCTTTACTGAAGTCTAGGTGGACAACACCCCCGGGCTGTCCCTTGCCCACTGAGAGGGTCACCTTCTCATCAAGGAGATCAGCTTAGCTAGGCAGGACCTGCCTTATGCAGACCCACGCTCCTGGGCTGGCACCTGGCGCCCTGGCCACGCGGTGGTGGCACTCTTTCATGGAGCTTGGTAGATTGACACCACCTCAGCATCTGGCTCAGGCACCCTGGGCTGCAGTCCAAACAAGGATACATGATACATAGCATTATTCCTTTCTAGGGCACAATCTTTTTATTGCTCCCAATTCCCCTGACTGTTAGCTAAATATAACTGGCAGGAACTTCTGTTATTGTCAGCAGGTTTCCCTTTCCCACCACCTCTCCAGACCATGCCGTGTGTCAAGCACCACAGCCAGTATTTCAATGTCTGTCCTGAACGATCAGATTTACTCACCTCTACTTATTCTTTTTTAGATCAATTGAAAGATATATTCTAATTTGTTCTGCACATCCCACTTCTTTTGTCAGCTTTCCCGTACACCTTTTAGCTACAGCTGAGTCCTTAAAAACTTCACAAGAAGTCCTATTGTTTGTCACAGAGATATTTTTTCCCTAAGAAACAGGTGAATAAAACTGTAGTAGAACCATTTATAAAGAAAACATCAAGGAGGTCAAACCCTCTGTAATTTTGCTTAGACCTTAGTCCAGGCTTTCATTTGATCCATGCAATTACTACATTTCTTGGCTTTAGCATTATCAGGCAACTGTTTGGCCCTGTACATTAATCTCTGGATATCATGAAACAGAGAAGAAACTGAAAGGAGGTGGAGCAGGGCATGCAAGGCTGGTATTAAGTAAAGGAAGGAAAGCCTGATCTCTAAGGTATCTTTCCTGCACCATATTTGTTTCTGAGGCCTCATGAATAGCATCCCCATTCCCTGCGTGTAGTTCCCTAACTTCTGAGTTCTGGATGACTCATTGCCCCAAGCAGCAATGAATTGTCTGCCAGGTTGCTACTTCTGGGGTATTAACAGAATATTGAGAATCTCATTTCTGATCTCCCTTAAAACCGCTTGATAAATGGATCTGGCTCAGAGAAAGGATGAAAATAATGTGTGCAATAAAAAGACCCCCAAAAAAGGAGGATGAAAAAAGATAGAAATGAAAGAAAAAGATGGGATTTCCAGAGAGTCCTGACTGATCTCCACTTCATTATTGAAAGATTGGACTATTAAAGGGACACAGTAGGCCTGAAGGAATTGTGCGATCATTTGTGCAAATGGTAATTTCAGTGTTCAGTCTATCATATCCATAAACATAATGTGGCTGGGACTGACGTGAGTTATAGCAAATCCCTTTCCCAGGAGGCTCCATGCCACTTTGATGCAATGCCTGAGAACACAGAGAGCTGGAAAGTAAGAGATGCTTCCTCCCTCCCGTGCTTGCTCTCTCAGCTGAGCTGATGGGTGAAGCCACTCTGATTACAGCAGATTTGTGGAATTAAATGGAGGAGCCATAGCGCTGACAAAGAAACCGTTCCAATTCCAGAAAAGCTCATCTCTGTCTTGTACTTACTTGCTCACACAACCAAACATGCAAAATCTGTTCAGTAAATAAAGATGTGTTACTCTGGCTCAACATACTACTTTGCTGAAGTGCTAATCCCAAGGGAAATGTATGCCAAATACTTCCCCCACTTTACAGATGTGCTACTTGGCTATGTGTGTCCTCACACACTCGTAGATGGGGGAATACACGTCCTAATATTGAGACATCAATCTTCTGCTCTTTGTGAACTCAGAAGCAAGCAGCGCAAACTGGGATTTTCAACTGATTTTTCAACTGTGTAGCAAAGAAGAACACCCTAATTCCATTGATGTTAATCTCAATCTATTTTTAAGAATTGAGCATCTTTTCTCTCTTCTGTGTTCTTACAATCCTGGGCATAATCTGCACTGATGAGGTATTGTCTTGTAAACTTGTAATGGATAGATTCAGCTTAGCCACTGGGATTCCTACAGACAACACTACATCATCAGCTAGGGTCAAGTGATGCATCTTCCCTCCGTTATCTCCACCTATCCTTGGTGTGCATGTTGCTCAAAAGGCTAACGCTTTAGGGTCTTGGCCCTACAGCCATCTGGGCCAGGACCTAGCCACAGAGCACCAGAGACCTGGCTTGTTTGACTGTTTTCCCTGTTTGGGACTAAGACACAGCACAGATCAAGTCTTCATAGGACACAGGCAGCATCACAACAACTCTTACCCAGGGGCTACCAAATGCAGAAGTGTTTCATAGAGCTGAATGAAATTGCTGTGGGATTTGCTTTTTCAGCAGTCCAAATACCACACTGATGTACACTCTGCAAAGTAACAAGATTAACAAGCCTAAAGAAAACCAAAATAGTGCTGTGACATCCAGATATGAGAACTGATGGCTCTCAGACTGTTGAGACTCCATCAGTAGTACTGTGAATTCACCTTAATGCACTAAAACACTAGTTACTATAACCCAGTCCTAGATGGGAATAGCTTTGAACTTAGAAAACAATCTTGTGCTGTTTCTGACCCATACAAATGAAGCTTTCACACAATTTCTGCATTGAGATAAATAAACACCCACTCTCCCAGCTTTCTAAGGGTAAAGGGCAGAAATTTGTGCTTTGTATTCATTGGTTCTGTAAAAAAAAAAAACACAACCAAAAAACCACATAAATTTTTAAATGTCACAACACTATGTATTTATTCATATAGAATCCAATTTCTTGGATTCTTATTTGTGCAGAATTTTTGAGTAACTTCTTTTCAAAGATGAGGGGTAACATTACAACAAATCCTGTGGCATGTTCCACGTGCGGGGCAGTGGTTTACTTTATGAGAGTCAGTCTCACTGGATTGCAGAAAAAGTGAAGGGATATGGGCTTTGCTGGGGAATTTCTTTGACCAGTGGTCCCAAAATAATGTTGTTTGTTCACTGATTCCTCATAGATCTACACTTTACCCTACATACCAGGTTCACATTTCACCTTAGTCTCACATGAGTATCACAAAGAATATCTAATAGAGCTTCTATTTCTCTGCAAAGGAGGAACTTCATTATTCTTATTTGGTCAGGCAGCATTACCCTTGGTTTTTATATTAGTTCAGTTTGAAAACTTGTCTTTCTTGTTTGTTTTCCTTTTTTTTATTTTTTCTTCCTTTTGTTTTGCTTTGCATCTTATCTTTCACAAGTTAAGGAACAACCACCAATTAAAAGGAAACATTTTCTTTGTTCAAGGGAATTTGACTGTAATAGCTAAGGGAGAGATCTGTGAACAGGTAAACATGTTTCTCACGTCACAGGTTCCCATAGCATCAGCAGGTTTGAAGACCTTGTGCCTCTGTGCTTCTTGCTTGCTATCTCTTCAGGAGGTTTATGACTTGCAAAGACAAATCTTTGTGTCCTGCAACGTGGCTTAAAATACAAACCCATTACAAAGTAACAAATCATCTTCATACCTCAGACTGTCCTACATGTGGCGTTTCTAATGAGGGCCTGTGCTTTCTAGAGCGATGAGAACAAAATACCTAATTCCTGTCGCAGCCCATGGAGGATATTTAATGATGGGCAAAACACATGACTATTCCTGCCAAGACATCAACCCCATATCTGAGCTGATCTGTAGGTGACTAGAATCTGTTGTTTGCTATAAACAACAGCAGGTGGCTTCACCAAAGCACAGCTGCTACAGATCACAGAATGGTTTGGGTCAGACAGGACCTTAAAGGTTATCTAGTTCTAGCCCCCCTGCTCTTTTCAGGGACACCCCCCACCAGCCCAGGTTGCTCCCAGCCCTGTCCAGCCTGGCCTTGAGCACTGCCAGGGATGGGGCTCCCACAAGCCGCTCTGGGCAGCCTGGGCCAGTGCCTCACCACCCACACAGGAAATAATTTATTCCTATTGTCTAACCTAAATCTATTATTTTTCAGCTTAAAACTATTCCCCCTTGTCCTATCCCTACATGCTCTTATAAAAAGCCCCTCTCCAGCTTTCTTGTCACCCCCTTTAGGTACTGGAAGGAACTTTCAGGTCACCCTGGAGCCTTCTCCTCTCCGGGCTGAACAACCCCAACTCTCTCAGCCTGTCCTCACAGGAGAGCTGCTCCAGCCCCTGATCATCTTCATGGCCTCCTCTGGACTCGCTCCCACAGGTCCATGTCCTTCTTATGCTGGAAGCCCCAGAGCTGGACGCAGCACTGCAGGTGGGGTCTCACCAGAACAGAGTAGAGCGGCAGAATCCCCTCCCCCGCCCTGCTGGTCACGCTGCTTTTGATGTGGCCCAGGGTACAGTTGGCTTTCTGGGCTGCAAACGCACATTGGCAGGTCACGTGGAGCTTCTCATCAACCAACACCCTCAAGTCCTCCTCAGGGCTGCTCTCAGTCCGTTCTCCACCCAGCCTGTATTTGTGCTTGGGACTGGCCTGGCCCACGTGCGGGACCTTGCACTTGGCCTGGTTGAATGTCATGAAATTCACACGAGCCCACCTCTCACGCCTGTCAGGATCCATGTGGATGCCATCCCTTCCCCCAGCACCCGCAACCACACAGCTCAGGGTCATCGGCAAACTTGCTAAGGGCATGCTCAGTGTCAGTGTCCATGTTGCCAACAAAGGTGTTGAGCAATGCCAGGTAAGAAGTTACAACGGGATTTGAGTAGATGACTGGTGCAGGGAAAACTCAGAGGATGATCTTTTTGTTTAAATAAATGTTTAATAGAAAAAACACTTCCACTTTCTTCCTTCCTTGCCTCTTCAACCCCCCCTGCTTCCTTCCTCTGCTTGCTTGGGAAATTGCTGTATGACCAAAATCCACAGGCAGCTTCAGCTCCTTCCCCTCTCTCTTGACCTTTTCACAGTTCTAAGGGTTATTTAATGAGCTTAGAAAAATAATGCATCCGTTAATGGCAGAATCCCTGGAAGGGCAGCATTATCAAGTTTCACTTTCCTCCTCCTCACCCTCACTAGAGGCCTCATCACCTTCAAACCTCCACTTCCAGCTTTCTTTCTTGCGTACTTTAAAATGCCTTCAAATTAGTACCACTTTATAAAATGGAGAAAGAGATCAGCGAGAGGCCTGGAAAGGGGCATTTAAATGTTGCACTTTGAAAAACATAGTCACAGAGGTTTGATCTTCTTAAGCTAGTGAGAATGAAAAGTAATTTCTTTAGAATCAGGATGTAACAACTGGTGTACATCAGGAGACGTACTAATGTAGTCACACTATTATACCTCATAAAAAAGGCCAGTATACACTGTAAAATAGAGAGGCGATAGGATCGCCTATTACCAGAAGACTAGTACAGCTTCATCCATGCTATAAACAACTCAGCAATCCACACAAAATTAAAGGAAATTTGTTTTAATAAATCTAGGCTCAATTTCAAGGGGCTGGAAATCAATAATTCCACCCCTTCTCCAACAGATACAAAACCTACTGCCCACAGGCACTATGAACAACTCACCTTTCTTCCCAAAATTAAACCTCCCATGATTTCCAGTGACACCTGAGACCATGTTAGAATTTGACACAGAATCCAGAGGCTGCACACAGTTAGGAAGATAAAACAAAGTACCTCTTGGCAGCTTAACCCTCCTTTTGAAATATTTTGAGGCCTTAAATGCAACAAAACGCTGGCTGTAAGATTATCTAAAATGGTACCAGTATGTTGGAATTGTATCAGAAGTATCAGACTGATCTAAAACAAAACAGAGTCTTCAAATTATACATTTGCTCTCTCAGGCAGCCACTCCATACAATATTCTTTATCTAACAGTTAATTGGGCCTTTCCATTTGTAGATTCACTGCTGTGGTTTCACCCATACACCAGAAGGATCGAACTGAGGAATCAGCAGCACAAACCAGTTACCTTAGAACTCGGGTCAGCGTAAGGAGATGCACCTCAGGGCTGACTGAATGCACCTAAGATCTGAGTCACACTCTGGAGGAGCCTCTTTACACTGGTTATAGGGGAGTCTAGTATGACTAAAACCCTAGGGTAAGTGCCTTCATTTAGTGTCCCTGTAGTTAGGTGGGATGAATCTCAGGTTTTCTCTCCCCTTGAAAGCCTTTGCAGAAGAGTGCCCTCTTCTGAATTGGAGAAGCCCGCTTAAATTTTTCAGCTTGAGTTTAATCATGGCTAGTTGACGTTCATTTCTTCTTGTGTCAATGTTACCCTTGAGCTTAACAAATCATCTCCTCCTCTGGCAGTTTGAATCCTTCTGTTCATCTTCTCCACATACCCCTCAACACTCTGTGTTAAGCAACAGCAATTGTTTACTTGTCTTAAAAAATTCAGGTCTTTGACTCTCCATCCACTTGATTATCCCATCAGTCCTCCTCTGAACTGCTTTTATCTGAATTAGTCTGCATTAGACACGGATGTCTGGAACTGTACATAACATTACAGATGAATGTGTACCAGGCTCTTATACAAAAGTATTACCATTTCTCTTGCTTTATTAGACACACCTTGCCTGAGGCATCTTAAAATTTGCCTCTTCCACAGTTCCATCACACACTGATACCTTAACAGACTCTTCTAAGCCCGTCTAACATCTCCAGGTATTTCTCAGGCTTGTAAACATTGTTTTTCCTACACAGATTTCCCAGTTCACTTGTCCAATGCTCCTCAGCACCGTGGCACAAACAAATTCCACTCAGTTTATACCAGCTTTTTCTAACATCATCCATCACTGATATTTTGTGCTAATTTCTATTGTTAATGAATATGTGAAGTTGGTTCAGAAAGGACTGGTCCCTGAATAATTTTGCTACTAGCCACCCCCGCTGAAATACTTTCCTTCTTAGGGTCATTATCTCTTTTTGTAACACTCTTCTGATTGGATTTAACTTCATTTTACCTACCTCTGCCTTAATCAGTATTTCTCATATTGCATGTATCAACTGTTTCTAGCTTATTTGGATACAGATCTAAGTTACATCAAACAGATAGAAATTAGTTAACTTCTAAAAGCAAGATACCACACTATTCTATCATGGTCTATTCACAGAAAAATGTTGTGATCCATCTTACACCATTTTAATTATTCTGCCATTCAGAGTTGTTTCTGCATACTATAGAGGTCACGCTAATAGACTTACAAGAGCCTTGATCAATTTTTCTAAAATACTTGTGTTTACTACTCTTCTATCATATAATATCAACCTGCTACTGAACCAACATTCTCTAAAACAGCTCTTTCAGATATCAGAAATGAAAGGAATTTGTTCCTTTCATTATGATCATACCAAGCAGTTTGAATCGTACTTCTACCTCAGCTATAATAATATATTATTTATATATATATATATAAATTAAATGTCCATAAACTCCTTCCCATTCATGACCTGCCTTTACGCCGTGGTCATTACTAACATCCTTACTGAAATCGAAAGAAAGTTATTCACTTTGTTTTTAGGAGGAACTTAGATTACTTTTAAACTTGGTCCCATTCTCCCTGCATGGTCTAAGTATTTCTTCTTTCATTATATTCTCCTTATTTCTATGGGTAAGGAATTTCTACTGTTTGTTTTAATTTCCTCTGCAAAGAATTTCCTGTGTGAGGAAATTAAAACCTTGACATTTTCCAGTTCTCACTTTATCCCCACAGCTCATCTGAGATGTTGTGCTCATTGCTGATCAGTCCCTTTCTTTATAGGTCTACTCATAAGCCAAGTGGGTATCTGGAAACCTTTGATTTTTCTATTGTCACAGGACATTTATCCTTTTGACTTTCTGAATCCACCTAGTTGTCTGATGGCTTTAATCTAGAGAATTACACAATAGGTACTCTTTTATCCTAGAATCTCCAGCCATTTCCTTTGTGTTAATGTAGCCAGTTACATCCAAAAAAATTAATAGAGTTATTTCTAGAGTTAGGAGAATGATTGTGTTCCTCAGAACTTAGGAGGGGTGGAGGTGCAGGGATGGATGGATGGAAAAAAAGTTACTCGCTCTAATTCAAAGTCCAAGTGCTGCCCAGGGTGTTGGATAGCTCTGGAGCGATTTCTCCACTACACCCAAAGGATGGATGCTGCAACACACAGCAAGTTTATCTAAAAACCATGTTTTTGAATATTGATGTCAGACTCACTCCTATAAACGGAAGCCAGCAGAAATACAGAGGTTTGCCCAAAATACATTTATAGCATGTAGATCAAAGAATGGCTTTTTTTCCTGCACAAAGATGACTTTCACTTTCGCAGATAAAGCCATTTCTTACCTCTTGGTCTTACACTGAAATACATATCTAAAAACTTATCACTTATCAGCTGAGTGGTTATCAATTAGGAAAAGTCAGAGAACTACATTCATCATCATAGATTTTAATTCATACCTTATGGACCTGAATTACTGGTTGCTTTTATACTTTGAATACATTTTAAAGTCAGACCATTCAGCAGTCAGTCAGCTCAATGCCCAGATAAGCCATTTTACTTCACCCTCCAGTACCTCCCACCTAACATACTTGCTTGGGATCAAATAATTTAGAACATAAATTGAACGGAGCAGCAACATCACCATCCAGCCCCTGTTATTTTTGTGGTCCCTGGGTTCCTCCACTGAACGCTTGTGCTGGATATTCAGAATATGCATTGTCACTCATTCTGCACAATTCCTTTTCTATTACATGAACTAATGCACAGCATCTGCTAGTGTGTACATAGCTGTTCCATGAGGACTGGGTACTTTGAGGACTGTCAGATGACTGGAGAGGAATTACCTAGGGGTTCCTTCTCCTTGAATTATTCTACTATGAAATTCTCATCTGCAGACTGCAAAGGGGAAACGGCAGAGAGAAAAGAAACAGCTTCTCCCTGTCTAAACTTTCTGAGGAGCCTGTCGTGCTAAGTACTGGCCTGTCTCCTCTCGTTTATGTTAACAGTGTCTAAATCACTCTTTCAACTCACTGCCTTCCACAGGAGGAGCTGAGGCAGCAGCACAAATGGATCCTTAAGTACAAGGGGCTGGAGTCAGCTATTTCCATATATACTTGGATGTAGAAGGGGGAAAAGAAAAAAAAAAAAAGTACCTTTAACTTCATGTTTCCATCTCTCATTCCCATTAGTGCAAACCTAGAACCCTCCCAACCTGTTTTGCTTGTATTAAAGACATCTCAAAATAGCTTTAAAACTACTCTCAATCTTAATATAAAAAATATAACAACCTGGAAGGAAGCTTTGTGTTCATCCACCAGCAACCAGTTGACATGGTGCTGCTTTAGCTGCAGCTCCAATGAGTTCCTTGCTCTGGTCTCAGAAAGGTCAGAATGAAACTCCAGACACAATTCATAGACCAAGGTCTGAACATGTGTAGAGGGCAGCTGGCCTTTAAGATGTTTGTCTCCTGACCCAGCATTCAGGTACACCTGTGAGGAGCTGCCACTGCCTTTACCTTTGGTCCAACTGGTAGATGAGTGTAAGGAGCAAAAGCTGTGTCCTCCAGGGCTGTCAGCTCAAATGCCTTTCACCTGTTTCCTATTCACGGGCAAAAGCAAGCCATGAACGGGGCTTTGGGGCTTTCATCTGGCCAGGAAGTTGATCCAGCTGGACTCAGACAATAGTAAGGCAAAGAAAAGCCAATCTTTGGCTCCTGCAGCCTTAGGTGCTCTGTGACACAGCTCTGTCTCTGCGTGCCTGTTGCTGCTGGAAGCTCGCTCTTTGGAGTGTTATAGTCACCAAAAAGGAGACTAAGGCCGCCTACGGGTTCTCTTGCTAAAATTGCTTTCATTTAGAACTATTTATCAGCATTTTCACACCATTTTTCAACCACTCTCCTCAGCAGCTCTGTGCAATGCAAATACCTCCAAGTCATCACTGCAAGCCAAAAGAGCCCAGCCTGATAAAATATAACACATGAGGCAGAGAAATTAAATTACAACAGACTGGCTGTGCTAGCCCCAGCTTTTTGCTGTGCTTCAAAGGGGGAGGGATAACAGGTAGACAGATTTTGTAGACTTGTGTGTGCAATCATTTTTGCTGCTGATCTCTCAGAGGCAAAGTGATGGCTAGGTTTGCCCAAGACGGAGAATTTAACTGCTGTGATATGACCCATTGCAAAAGCTGAACCTTCATTTCAGTCCCACCTGAGCTTGGTTTTGAGGACTTACATTAGGCAAATTTCACCCTTAAACCCAGCTCAAAGTGTTCAGAGATTAAATTTGAAATATTTATTTGATTTGAGGTTGGAATGGTTTAAAATATCTTCAGTCACAGCACCAGGGCAAGTAGGGAAATTTGCACGTCTGCCTTATCAGTCATTACACCCAGGTAAGTTAAAGCCACAAGTTCTCTGTGCATATTTCTCTGCATATGTGATATTAATCCCAGAAAGTTGAAGACCAGAGAGAAGAATTATTCAATATTATGTTCACCATATGCATTAGTTGGATCTGATCAGCCCTCTGAACACATACCACTCCCTTACAAGCTGGCAGGACGCTTCTTTACCGTTGCATTCCTGAATACATAAAAGAGTGTAATGAAACTGCAGGGCACAGCTGTGATCCTGGTGTAGTTTCCAAAACCTGCAAAGCCTCTCTCATGGTACTTTCCCAATTCAGGACGCTTGCTGTGCTGCAAGAACAAAGCTGTCTCCCTTACGATATTCCTTTAAAACATAGTACAGTCCTGTGGCACACTTCATATTTTTTTTCTCTTTTCTGAATGCACATGCACATATGTACGCATACATACATTTTTTTTTCCTGTCCTTTGAGTAATTATTTTTGTTCCAGCAAAATCAGAACAAGCAGAGCAGCTACAAATATCTCAGAAGCTTTTAGAGAGCAGGCAGCAGCCCACACACCAAGCTGCTTGAAAAGAAAAACTTGACATGATGAAATTCAGATGTGTCTTCCCGACAGAGACCTGGAGCCCCGGCAGCCATCGAGCAGGGTGAACCAGGGAGCAATGAGGCACTGCGTCACGTGTCATTGACTTTACTGCTTACAGACTGGCATCCATAACACTGGGCATGGCCGGCTGAGTCCCTCCCTACTTCGCTGCATTGAAATGGTTCCATGGGGGAATACAGGGAAGGAGGACTAATGGGAAAATGGCATTTGGCTTCCAGGATTTGAAAAGAAGGAGCTGCCAGAGTTGCTGTGCAAGCCTGTGCTCAGGATAACACGGAGAGCATGCATTACTTCTGCTGCATTGGGACCAAGAAGTTAGGAGCCTCCAGCACGGAGCTGTATATGGCCAAAGTCTCTGCTATGTTTCAGCAGCACATCCAAGAAGTTGTAGCATATTACAGCAACACAGGCGCTAATACACATCCATAACAGCCCAGCTGCAGTCTAGGATCCAGAAAGCCCCTTTGCTGAGACATGTGCTCCTTACCTCTGCTTTAGTACCAAACAGTAGCCCAGAATCCCCAACTTTGAAACTGCTGTGAATAACCTATGGTATCTGCTGCCAGCAGCTCCCCCCGCCAAGCTGCACATGCCATTTGGTAATTCCAACCATACCTTCCCGAAGTACAAAGTCATATTACCACTATCCATTACCTCGGGTAAATATTGGAACAGCAGCATTCAGAACACAGCGCACTGGGATGCAAACACCTTCCGCCTCGAGCCCTAAGGATCCCGCTGAATTTTGATGGAGGAAAACTATTC
Source organism: Falco rusticolus (assembly GCF_015220075.1). Taxonomy (NCBI): domain Eukaryota; kingdom Metazoa; phylum Chordata; class Aves; order Falconiformes; family Falconidae; genus Falco; species Falco rusticolus. The sequence continues at coordinate 42,278,100 of NC_051195.1, forward strand.
TTTGACTCCGTGGTGATACAAGGAATTAGCTTGGCCTCACCTACAGAGATTCAAGGACATCCAGAGGTGGCTGCATTGCCTGATACTGACAAGGTTTAAGCACCTGCTTAATTTTAGGCTGGTTCTTAAAGCTCACAACATTTACACAAAAGTGCTTTTCTAAGGGCTGTTTTCCTGTCCTGAATGCCAATGCACTTACAGCTACATGCAGTCGGTATCAGTGAGAGGAGAGAATCCTTTATGGGATAAAAGTTTTTGAAAAAAAGATGTAAAGAATCCATTGCTTCATGCTAATATTCCACTTTGGAAAGCCAATTTATTATCCCTAAGGATTTGAATATTCTGTTACAGGAAAACAGTTGTTTGAATAGATGTGTGTGAAGGAAGACACACACATACACACTCACGCACAGGATATTGATTCAAACTGTACTTATGATTCCTCAGACCTTTAAGAAATTGATTTTAGACTATTCTCCCTCTCTCTGTCTCACTGCAGCTGAAAAAATCAAAGCTCAGTGTAGGATCCGTTAAAGAATATTTCTGATAGAGCGGGGAAAAAAAAAAAAAAAAAAAAAAAAAGGATTTTTCCTAAGGTTTGTGTGCAAAGAAAAAAAAAAAAAGCCCCCAAATCATGTGGATTTGGTGTTCAATATTCTGTCAACTGTCTTTTCAAATAAACAGAAGATTTAGAAATGGCATTTAAAAATACACAAACAAACAAACACAGCCCCACTTCTTTCTTTCCTTTTCAATTATTGTATTTATTTTCGGCAAGTTCAGACAACAACTTAATTTTGTAATTCTTTCTCTCTCACCAAAGTCTTTCCTGGAATTCAGTGATCTCATTAAGACTGGTTTTTTAAAGAGACTTACACAAACTTAAAGTTACAAAATAGCCCCTGTGCCAGCCATCTACACTAGCACATATCTGCCAAACTGAATTCAGACTGAAATTCAGGCTTTGAACCTAAATAAACAATCTGCCTTTATTAAGAAAAGTGCTTAAGAGTTTGCTCAACTTTAAGCCCAGATTTAAAATGAAGACTGTAATTTTCCTGAGTTTTAAATGTTCTGACGAGCGAATGCACAAAGCAGCAGCTTGTGCTCTGAAGGGGTTTGTCCTGTTAGCTGGTGGCAAAACTCCCACAGACTCCAGGAAGACCTGCGTGAATACCGAGTCACCATTAACTCAGCCTCTGGTGTCTGGCTGCCAGGAAGGCTTACTTGAGCACAGAAAGACACATAACACGAGAATAATTTTGCAGGTGTGGACCACTGACTTCTTTTAGCTCCTACCACCTCTTCATTTTTATTAGCCCCTGTGTGTTCTGCCCAAGTCAGTGTCTTACCCATCAAGGGGATCCACTTCATTTCATTCTAAGCACCAAGCACCAGCTAATTATAAACCAAACACAAATTAAACCCATCTTCCCATCCTCCTCTCTGAAACCCCTAATTGCCCATTACCCTGTATTGTGCTCTGACACAAAAGTAATTCTACTAAGTGGGGAGTTTTGTTGTTGTTTTTTCTTTCATAAAAACTGTTAATTTGCTATTAAATCTCTTGTTGAAAGACTAATAGCTTAATGAATGCATTAAACGTGCAAATTAGGTTTTTTTTACTGCATTACTTAGTTGAAGATTGAAAGGGTACGATACATCATCGTTGGCTCAGTAGGATTTAATGAGGCATTAGACCATCTTCTGTCTTGGAGGCCAGACTTATGAATGATCCCCAGAACTGCACAGGCAACACTTGTCCCAGGTCCCTCTCCTGCTAGCAACATATATTTTCCCCTTGCCTGTTTCTTCTCCCGTCGCTGCTGATGTACGTGAAATAAAAATGTAGTTTCCAGATCAGTTTTATAATGAAAAGTAGCCCATTGCTGATGACAAATGTTGTTTACAGTCACTAGAAAAGAGGGTGGAATGGTGAGTGAATATATTAGAGGAGGAGAGGATAGCTTTTATATTCATTATACTGCCATTTTGGGCCTGTGAAGACACATAACCTTTCCCTTTCTCCCTCCATCATACAGTCACTTTCAGATGTCTACATTAAAATAAAAAGCTGCAGGCAGTGTGCTTTGCATTAGCTACTATCAATGAAGAAGACATTTTCCACCAGTCAAAGAGAGCTCCTTGTGGGAATACCATCCCTCTAAACACACTTACTGAGGTTTTCCTGGATGCTTTCCCTGCTATGCCCCCCTCCCCGGCTCCTGCCTGCTCCACACTGAAGGAAACCTGCCTAAGCCAGCAGCAAAAGGAGCCAGTGCAAGGTTCTGACCCTTGTACAGGCAGTACAGAGAGGGACATGACCTATCAGGGTGATGCAGGACAGAGAGTGATGCAGGACAGCAGCAGGCATCGGTGCCTGCTTGAGGAAACGGCAACCTCTGTGGAGAGGGTTATTTAGGAAGATTTTTACATCTCTGGGGCCTAAAGTGAAAGTCACCAGCCCCATCGACTGAGGTTAGAGAGGCAAGTACCCTGAACTCCGCCAAAAACTGCATTTGAGCTGGGGGGAGCCTGGTGGCTGACCTCAGTGGGACACAATTTGCAGAAGCTTGCAGGCTTTCAGCATGGGACCGAGAAAACACTGGTGCCAGAGAGGAAGATTTGGACTGTGGGGATTGCAGATACCAGCAGGGAGAAGTGGAGACATAAGGAGGAGGACAGAGTTCGTGGAAGAAAGAGTTTTATCTTGGCAATGACAATAAACTGTTTTTTATGAGAAAAGTTAGATAAATTCCAGAAGCGAGATGCATAGTTTTAATACCTCTGGGGTTGTCTGTCAATTAACAAAGGAAGAGGTCTGTGGAGAGGCGGCTGCAGGACAGCCATGAGCTGAGATGTTCTGGAACAAACCCAGAGTCAGACAGGCTGGCACCTATCCCACTCTCACGTCTTTGCTTGTAACTACTCTGTGCCATGATCAAAAGGCTGTCAGATACTAATAAAGTCTTAATGCATCATGTCTCATTCACACTGACTCATGTGAGACATCTTGGGTATCCAAGTTTAGTAGGTCATATTCCTAGGTTCCTTCTGTAGCCAGCAAAGAAGGATTAGCTCTTCCAGATTTGGAACAGATAAATTAGGATCCTGGCATGAATTACCATTTTTTCAAGTCTTTCTCTGCTGATACTACAAGGAGCTTTAAGGGTTCCAGCCAGTTATCTCTGACACCCCAGTCAGATGTCTGTACTTGGTGAATAGCTCTATAGGACTACGATTTTATTCATCTCTGCAAACCCAAGTACGTGAAAAGCAGCAGGGCTCCACCGCTGCCGTTAATGGCTTGCGCTTAGGCATTATCTAAGGGCCAAGAAGAGCAACAGGGCACAGAATCATCGCTACACCTGTACGTTTTCCTCTGAGCTGGTACCCTCCACTGGCCTGAAAGGAATCCCATGGAAGGGGCACGTAAGGGAACATCGGAATGAAAGTGAAGTTCGGATTGTATGGAGATCTGCAGTAATGTGGCCACGGTACCAGCCCTGGAGTCGCCATCTGGGTTTGTGTAGGTGGAACCTCCCCTGGTTTGCGCTGAAGCCAAAGCAGAAAGAGTGAACTTGCCAGGCAGTTCCTTTCTGAGGGATCTAGCTTTTAGGGGAAAGTGCAAGGACAAGAACTGATGTCTGTTCAGGAAATGTTCATGTGCTAGAGTACTAAGGACATGCTTCATTTATCCCAAATCCACTGACACATTCATTAATTAGATTAATTTGAGTGCAGCTTCTGAGCTACATTTAGCCAGCTAAGGTTTAGGGGTTTAGTCTGGCCATCTCCTGAAGGTGCATCCAGAGGGCAATTGACACGTGTAGAAGACATTATTTGTCCCATCTATCTGGATATCAGAGTCAGTATGAGGAAAATCGTCCTGTGAGATGTATAGCACTGTGCACAGACTTCAGAAAGATCCTGAACAACCAGCCTAGCCAAGGTATCTAACTCTCAGGTGGTTAATGAAATGAGATGGATCCCATCCCACTGACATTGGAGAACAGTTCCATTAGCGCTCTCTATTAATACACTGACAGTGTAGAATAATACCATCATAAGTTCAGCTAATCTTTTTGCAACTCATAAGTTATGAAAATGCTTTACAGGTTATCAACTGAAGTCACTTCACCCATAATTAGGAAACATTGGATTTAAAAGCCTGCATGAATGCTGATCGTTACTCTTCAGAAATACAGCTATTTCGGGAGGTAGAGAAGGCAGTCCGTGTACCTTACAAAAGTTGTTGAAAGCACATATATCCATATACAAAGAACAGTGGAAGCTTGTTGTTTTTAAATATTTTAAACTCAAAGAATCATTCATGGGAAGTTGTGAACAACTTTTTTCCAGGATAGTTAGAAATTAGAGGTATTCATTCAAACCTTAAAGAGCTGCGAGTAATTGTACCTTATTCACAGGTGAATACTGGCACATGCGCTGTGGAAGAGGATGTGCCCCTGCTATTCAAACCAAACATTTCTCTGTTTCTATTGCCTACAGGCTGGGCTCGCATTGTTACCTGCATACAGCACAGTGACGGCGTACAAGGTCAGTGCTAGACTGTACTCCTATTGTTAGTGTTTGAAGAGGGAACATTTTATCCTTCACAACAAATCTACATATAGGCTATTGAATGAAATACAATAGCTTCACTAAATTACTTCATCCATTAGCTAGATGCCTGTAAGAAAAATAAAACAGTGTATTTTTGTATGATCCATTATGAATTGTGAGGTACAAAACATGCATTCGGGAAAAAAAAAATTGGTTTCTGATCACGAAAGCAGACAAATTTTTGGCATTCAAAGGGAGGTGGGAAATGTCTTTCAGCATTACTTAGTAATGCTTTAGGAAACCAAGATGATCTAAAGTATGAGTGCTGTATAGCAAGGGAGAGTCCCTGTTCCAAGGGGTCTGTGATTTGAATGGGCTGATCTAACATGCACTCCTCACCTTGAAAGAGGGTCTCAGGGTACGAAGAGAGCTGAGAGCTCCCTGGGGGCTAGGGAGTCAGGAGGGGTCCCCCTGGGAGCTGGCAGGGCAGAGTGTCAGAGCCTGAGACCCATCCCCTCACCCCAGCGAGGGAGCAGGACACCTGTGGGGGCTGCCGGGGCAGACCAGCATCCTACAGAATCTCTGGGACAGGAACTGGTGACACTGGGCTGGGCTGGAATAGGGCTCTGGGTCCACGGGGCAGCCTGTTGTGTGTGGGATGGATTCCCTGCATTTAGGCATACAAATCTCATGCTGTAAAGATTTCCCAGACCTGTGAGCAAGAGTGATGAGGGAAACGGTAACAGGTGACAATCACCTCTACCGTTAGTCCAAGCAGTAATCACTGCATTGCTGATACCGTACTACCAGGTCCTGAGGGTTACGTTGCAGTTCCTCTACCTCATTTCGTCCCAGAACAGGCAGTGATAATGCTCCTTGCTTTTCATCCTGACCCAGTGGCTCCCAAGCACTACTCACAACACTAGTAAATCTGCTCCATTAGGTAATAAGGTAAGAGCCTTGCTGTTGAAGAGAGGAGGTGAGGACAGATATTTTCTTTTATGTTTCTCCCTTTTCTGCTTTCAGACTCTGCTGACGAAGCTTCGCTCTTCCTCCCCAGTATTCCCAGTCTACCTCCGAGCTCAGGACTCAGCTGCCGTTCTTGAAAACCTGATGTGCAGGTGACACTTCAAGGATGTAATCAGAAAATGTCATGGGGGATGAAGGAGCAAGAAGTGCTGACACAGAAAAAATGTTCTATTTTAAGCAGGCCATGTGCATGCCTACTCCTGGCCTTCAAATTAGCAGGGCTGTCTGCTCTGTGTGCTATGAATCATCCCAATCTGGCTGGAGGAGTTGGACTTTTTGCCCCAGCCTTTGCAACAGTGTGCTGAAAAGGGTGCATCCATTGCCCCATCGGGGGTTAAGGCAGCTGGGTGGGTTTACTGGCCCTGATCAGAGGAGCAAGCAGATTCTTGGCATCACTGGGAGCCATGGTGCAGCGAATAGGCTATCTGGCAAGTCAAGGGTAACTCGTGAATCTCCTGAAGGTATCAGTGAAGTGGCAGTAACTGGCTAAGAGCTCTCATCACAGCAAGCACAGCAGCAGGGATGCAGGGGGGAAAGGGGGCAGGGGAGGAATGGTGGGAAACCTTCAAGGAGAGGAATGAATGAAACACTCCTGGCATAGACATTTCCTTGCAGCTAAACGCACGTCCTCCAATCCTTTCCCATTAATAATTTGGGCATTCTCCAGTGAGGAACATCACTGTACCTTTGACCTGTGAAAATCACCACTGTTGGGGCCAAGGAGAGCTGGGACTGGGCTAGCATCATGGCTACCCTATCTGTGATCCTGCTGTGACTGAACTGGAGCAGTGTGGCCTGTATTTTGGAGCAAACAGCAAGTGAGTAAAACTCTATCTATCTTGCACAGGAGGGAAGACAGATATTTGCATTATAAACATAATCTATAGCTGGGCAAAGATTCCACCATTTCATATGCCCAGAGGTTATATCAAAATAGGAGCTGAGGCTGGAAAAGAAGCTCCCTGTGACATGGTGGTGCACAGTCTTTGCCATACTCTTCAGAGCACGCAATCTTATAAAGCCAGCACTTTTTTCTCTTTTTTATTCAGGATTCAGAGACCATAGCAATGAGAAGGTGGCTGACCTTTCAAACATTGCACTCGAGCTGTGTGGAGGTAAAGCTGGACCTGTGTCTGGTTAGGAGAGCTGAAAGTAGTGCACAGTGGAGGGCAAACTGTTTGCTTCACAGCACTCATGCATTATGTCACCGCCTAGTATTTGTCCCTCCAGGTCTTTGAACCACTTCTAATTCCTAGAAAGAAAAATAAGGGACGTTCTTGGAGGAAAGATGGGATCAGTAGCAAACTGGGTTACTTATTGGCACTGTAATTATGTGTATGCTCTGGGCAAGGAGTTTGAGGAGAGTAAACAAAACCCGAAGGGAAGAAAAACAGAATTATCACAACACAGCTTGTTTTGAGGCCCCCAGAATATGTGATTGCTTTTCTTATGGGTAGGAGACCAATGAGAACCAAATACCACCAACTCCAAAGCAGAAAGCGTTTGAATGACGTGCCCCATACTGAGACCCAAATTCCTGTGAATCAGGCACATTACATGTTGTTGAGACCGTGCAGCCCTTTGGCGTGTTTTTGAGCCTGGCTCAATTAAAACACAAAGCAGGTAAAACCGGGAGGAAAACTCGTTGTTTGTTTATCAGACGTAAAGAACTTGTGTAGTCTTTGGATTACAGCTTGGCGCTGGGAGGGCTCCTGCCACCCAGGCCCTGTACAATAGCAGCCCGCTCTAATGACAGGCTGCTGGAAAACAATGGCACAGAGTGGCCGGGCAGCATGCGGGTCGCAAGGCAGGAGGCAGGGATCCCACAGGCTGATCTTGGCTTTGAAGCTAACGAATGCATTAAATAGAGGCTCACCAGAGCATGAAAAGCACACCTTCCAACTGCAGCTGAATTAACTTCCCTCCTACTGCCTGTGAGTCAAGCAAAGCCCATTTGATGGCACTTGGCTTGACTAAACCCTGGCTGACCATGAAACTCGTGGCTACCTGCATCCCTTCCTTCAGTGCCAGGAGCCCAAGCAAAGACGAACCCCACTGCCAACAAAACTCTTGTCATTGCAGTTGTGTTGGCTAACCTTTTAAGCACAGTGTATACATAAATCATCATCCAACAGCCATAGCATCCTATTCACCTGCTCACACACTCAGTTTCTGATTCATTAAGAGTTGCCCTTCACTTCCCACCATCCTTCCAAAATTCTTCCATGTTAAGAAATTCACTGGAAACATCTCTCTTGCTAAAATGATCTGCTGTCTTGTCTCTGATTTAAGCTATCGTTCAAAACTCCTCTCTGAATTAACACTTTTTCTGCACTACCTTAGAGTCATGTTCTGGTCTACGGCTTCTTTCATCACCCTCAGCCTATCTCCGGTTTCCATGAATCAAGGCAACCTTCATGGCAGTGTATTGCCCAGAGGCAGCTTGTCTCCTGAGGCTTTTTCCACTGCCCCGGCATCATCTCCCTTTCTGTCTCTTCAAATCTATTTCTATTGCTGCAAATTCAATTAAAGCCTCTCTGGGAGCCTCATGATCAAGTCAATGCAATGACCAATGGTCAGATGAGTTAAACCGAGGTTTAAGGCGAGAAGATATGTGAGGAACCGTTAGGAGGTCAGGTTTTGTTATTAAGAAACCAGAGGGGCAGGATTCGTCACTCCTCACTCGGGTACGTACAGTGTAGGTGGCTACTTTTAAGGGAGGTGTCTACACTCCCATGATAGTCATCGCAGATCCAGCCAGTACACTGTCATCCCCAAATTTGCTGACCATACTAGTGCATCTCCATTGGCAACAGCAGGAATTGACCTGGGAAAGAAGGGGACCATACCTCATACCCCATCCAATTGGGTATGTGATTCTGGACACATGAAATAAGCTCATCTGTATGGTCTGTATGGTCTTTTCTCTCAATTACCCTGCAGCTGTATCTGTTCCAAAAATAACAGCTAGCTCCTTTGCATTTTGTGATTGTGCCATCATAATTAAAACAAATTCCAATCTCCAAACAGCAGGGGTAGGAGCCCATCAATTTTATGGGGGAGAATGGACAAATGCTTTTTCCAAATTATTTTTAGTCCAGCCTACCTGGTTTCAAAGCTGTCTTTGATTCCATTCAGTTGCTGTGGAAACAGCCATGACATCAGACTTGGGAGTCGTGACATCGTTGAGTGAATAATCATACGCTGGAGAAGGCAGCAGGAAAAATGAAGTAAACAAATGTGTTTATCCACAAATGCTCCTACCATGAGGAACTGGAATCTCCAATGGTAATTTACCACACGTTGCTAATGTGTTTGTTATAATATATTTCTTAATCCTTTTTTCTTTTATTTTGGCTGAATATGGAAGTTCATCAGGGCTGGAACAAGCAGGGGAAACATATTGAAATGAGCATTACAGATCTGTCGTGCTCTAGTTTATGGTCTTTTCTCAGTGATACACAGTAAGTAAAACAAGCACTGATTGAGTCAGCTGCCTCCTGGGTGTTCATTTGCTGTAGTCGTGAGGAATATTAATGCTAAGTACATCCGCGTGCATCAGGAAAGGCAGGAGGAGGCAAGCAGATTACCCCGGCTTAGGGGTATTATACACGCGTCTGCAACTTCCAAAGACACAGAGAAGAAACATTTCTGTGGGGTTTTGTCTCTTATCTTCTTACAGTCTTATAGATTTTGGAGATGCATTGCCCTGGAGTTTTAATACTCAGAGTTTTCAGGGGAGATTGTGATTATATATATATTTTTTTTTTTAAATCCTCCTTTTTACAGGAAAAAAAAAAGGCAAAAAAGCAAGTACTGAATTTCATCAGGATAAAGAAAAAACAGATTCCAGGAGAAGAAAGAATACATGAAAAAGAAAAGTTTGATTAAAATCCCCTCTTGTTCCATGTGTTTGATGTAAATATCTTCACACCTTTCTCTTTTCCTTTGCAGCCTCAGCAGAGGGTTCAGCCCGTCACCAGGGGATTGAGTTCCAAGCTTAGGGCTTTGTAGTTGCTGCTGCTCTTGCTGCTGTTGTCTAAAGGGATTATAAGCCTTTGTAAAGCTTGTGTTAATACCCTGGAGGGGAAAAATGAGTTTCCAAATAACCTTTTTTGTGTATCTCCTGTCTGAGGTACCCTAGGAAAGGAAAAATTAGGAAGTGTTTTGGCGTCAGTATAGAAGAGTGGGTCATTTAAAGTTCACAAGTGAGGTCTCCAGCCTTGCTGACCCTCTCTCTCCCAGGGCAGAGATGGCCCTTGTCATTGTGCTGCTGACACCAGGACCTGTTAGGAATAGCCATGCACTTCTCTGTTCATCAGAGAACACGTTCAATCTTAGACTGGTTTTTTAACAAGTACCTGAAGAAAATGAATTTGGTGTTTAGCTCCCACTGCATCCTTTGGTAATGTTTGGGCATTTTATATTCTATACCTTCTTTGGAAAATCCTAGTTCAGGATCCAACTCCACAGCTTCAGACTCTCTTTATCTTTTCAACCCCCTTTTTTTTTATATACTGCAGGAGGATTGGTTTTGAGCCACGTCGCAACATTTCCCTTCAGATGCAGTTGCCGTTGCAAAGGTGCAGAGCTGCTTGGTATTCAGGGAGCGTTGGTGGCTGTGGGTCATTCAATATTCTAGCGTGAGGAGTGAATTGCTCGGCATGCCACTGCTCGGTGTCAGGCGGTCCCCAGGGCTGTACAGCTGTGGATTGCTCAGTATGCCTAGGGTGTGCTTCAGGTGCGTAAAGGCTGTCACGGTGCACTTGGGTGCTTGCCAGGCTGAGAGTGTTTCAGTATTCACATCTGTCTCTCTACTAAGGGGTGAGGACGCAGCTACCCATTCGATTCTCTGCCCTACCGGGTTTTGAGAATAGAAATGAAAGTGATGGTCAAAGGGAAAATTATAATGGAGAGGAGAGGAAAAGAGAAGTGGGGAAAGAAAAGAAGGGAGGGATATGAAAGGGCAGTTCTTTAGAAAATAAGACCTTTGAGCCCCTCACATGGATACTTCACAAAAGCCATAGTTGAGGTTTAAATTAAAAGGGTGAAGGCAATGCATTCCATCTTTGTAAGGCTGACTTAAGTATCCATGGCAGAGCTGTCTAGATACATTCATCACCACACCTTTTGGTACTGGGCAGTGTTGGGTTATGTGACAAAAGGCTCATCCCCACAAACACAAAGGATCAAAACAGGAGGTGGAGGCAACCCAATGACCTAAGGAGAGAGCGCAGCCCCTGGCCTGGCTCCTTACAGGGCTCTCACACAGCCAGCCCACCCGTGGGTGAAGCCATCACGATGAGGCGATGGGAGAGGCTGTTCACCCCGCACACCGAGAAGCTTTACGGCCAACAGGGGTATGGGGCTCAGACACAGCAGAGAGCCTTTTGGGATTGTACAGAGCTTCACAGAAATCTTTCTAAATTTTGCTTAAAGAAATTTGTAGAAATCTTGACATGCTGTGTTTGAGAAAAGAACAAGTCCCTAGTTTTTTTGGTTTTGGTTTGGGTTTTTTTCCCCTGAAATTATGGCAATTTCATAATAATATTGAAACATGATAATAACGGTTACCACAGACCTTTTTGGTGCACTTATTTTTTTCTTACGATTTGTCCACTAACAACTTTGCCTGTTAAGAATAATATTCAGATATGGGACAGAGAAAAAAGAATCTGAGTTTTTGGATAGAAAATGTTTCCAACATAGTTCTTTTCATAAGACCATCTGCTCCTTTGTTACCAGGTATGAGTTTGTAGATACATATGCCAGCTACTACAGATGACAAGCCAGCACTGTGTGCAGGTACTTCTGAGGATGCCTAGCACAGGGCTGAACAAACAGGCTGGCTATGGAAGTGGCAGAAAAAGTTGTGCTTTGGAAAATAGAAAATGAGAATGGAATCTAATACCTGCTTCGAGGGATGTTATACTGCAGTGAGGGTCGAGTGGCCTGCAGCTAGCATGGGCACCAGTTAAAGCTCACTCTGTCTTCAAATGGTATCGATCTTTCTGGATCGAGTTGCAGTGGGTCAGGAACAAAACCATATCTCTTCATTGTATTCTGCATTTTTACACAATTAACCTAAGTCTTAAGTTCTCCAGATCTCTCTCCTACAGCTCTGTGCTTCAGTCTCTTTCCTTTTTCTCCTGTCTGGGTATACCCACTGATCTGGAAGGCTTTGCATGTATCTTTTCTTTCTCCATCAACACTTGGCTTTAAAGCATTAAATCAGAGCTCTCTGGATCTGCTACACCAAGAAAATATTTAGTGGATATAACATTATTCGTGATTCTTGATTCACTCAACACACTCTCTAAAGGAATCTCTCCCAACATGCCCCCCAGTACTTAGCTAGGAAAATTACATTCCCTTCCCCATGACTTTGTCAGTGCAGGGAACATCACAGCCTGCTTCAAAATGCTGCACTGCACTTAATGGTATTTTATGACACATTTTTCAAATCAAATTTAAAAGCATAACTGAGTGGAATTAAATTAATGCTGTCTGGTAATGTCAGCAGCACCGGAGCTGTGCATGGCTGGCTTAGCTTCTAAACCTCTGGCAGCTTCCTGGGACTTATTTCTGACTTCAGGGAAGAGTGAATGTGGTGATGTGATTTGTTTTTTTTTAAACTGTATCTATGGAAGGGAGTGTGTGGGAGTGAATAGATGGCAGCTGAGGTCTTAGTAGGGTTTTCTAGGGAAGATATCTTTATGTTTAGATCTAGGTATGTTCCTGTGTACAGCTGGGGGAAGGAGGGCATATGGATTTAAAGTAAGTATCCATAGGAGTTGTACTGTGCTGGATGCATATCCAAGAGCTCTGAGAATATGGCTAAATTATCCAGGCAGACCTTACTGGGTCTCCTTTTGTTTGGTGGGGTTTTTATTTACACCTGTTCACACAGCCTGGTGAAATATATCCCAGAAATGTGCATATCACAGTACTGAAGAGGATGACTATTTAGAATGGCAAATGTTGCATCACTGAGCAGAATGTACAGTTTGTGTCTCTCTGTATTTTGTCTATGCATAGTCAGGAGAGACTGGTAGTGGCTTTTGAGCTGGAAAACTGTTTATACAACAGTATTCGTATTGGATGAGAGAAGCACATGTGTGTGTGCACATGGCGGTGTGTGCAGGGTCGTGGACACATGCAGGTTAATGGACATTTGAACACTATTTCTACTAACACAGTGTCCACACGTACCTGTTTGATATGGTACCTGCATAACACAGTCTCACTTGTATACAGCCAACTTTTTCCTTTTTTCACTTTGTTTTAAATGCAATAATTCCAGCTTTTTTTTTTTGCTTTTTTTTTTTTTTCCCCCCACATTTTGAAAGCATCCCGTAATATTTTTAGACAAAATAGATCCAGATTGCTTCAAGGCTATATATACAAGATGTACTTCACCAGTGCCCAATGGTATTTTTTCATTCCTCAATGACTCCACGTTTACTCATGCCATTCAGAGAGGTGTACTCAAGTGCATCGATTGCCTGCCCCTCTTTACCTTTCCATGCAGGCAGCACTTGAAATGCTCCCTCCATAGAAGAGGGAGAAAATTCCTACTGGCAATTCTAGATTAGAATTACACAGACCCAAGGTGGGTCCAAACAAACTCTACAATCTAGCTGAAGTGTGCAAATCTCCTCTTGTCCCCCCACCAAATATGTGAGTTGCCACTGAACTTGGGCTCACAACATTAAGGATGAACCATGTTCCTTCTGAGTTAAATGAACACAGGCGCCAACTGCCACTCGATCCACAGGGCACGATTAGAGCTTGTCTAAAGTAACCCTTCATGTAGCATAAATAAAAAGACTGTTGGCCCTTCACTTCTGTTCTGTTTGCTTGCTTTCACCTTTATGGCAAATACCTTGTTTTTAAGGCTACAGCAGTATAGCCCCCCCCATGGCAGATGTCATAAGGAAACACAATAGCCCCCTTCCAGAAGATGCAGCATGTTTATCAGCACTTTACATCATCACCTTAACGCCATGGTGACTCATCCCAATCCTACACTTGGACTATAGGTTTTGGTGTCTTCTGGATACTTCCGTGACAGAACCACTTTGAGGTCAGGTATGTGCGTTTTTACTGGTGTACAAAGCACCAGAGATATTTATGCTTCTCTATAAATAATAAAGCTACCTTAGATTTACTTGGAGATTCAGGAGTACAGGAAGAAGGGACAATAATAAGGGGGGGGGTCGGGGGGGGAAATCACCAAGCCAAAAATGTCAAGGAAAACTCATACTAAGCCTACCTAAGCATGACAGATAATGATGAAGCCAGAGGAATCCTGTATGTGAGTGAGAGATCTGAGATTCAAAATGGGGGTGGGGGTGGGGGGAGGAGCTTGTAAAGCTACATTGCTTATTCTCCGTGGCCTGTGAAGTAGTATTTCAGAAACATATTTTTTTCGGGGGACCTTGTCCAAGTCCAAGGTTCGAGCATGGAATTTTGCAAGTATTTCTAAAGGAACGTGTGGGAGCTGAGATTACCCCAGAATTTCACAATTTTTTAAAATGCAGAAGTAAAACGGCTGCACAAGTATTCTTTTTTTTCCTTTGTTGTTTCTCAAAGCTTGGACTTAATCAGTGCGACACAAGGTTGAAGTAAAGTTTCATAAGCTGTTCTTAATGCACAGGGATTTACATCAGCTAAACTACTGAAATTTTGTATGCTAGACAAGAGCAAGACTCATTTCCTTAATTTAAGCATTTAGGTGTTCAACATCTAAGCCTGCTCTAGTCATGCCAGACTTCCTCTACAGGCAGCAGGGAGAAATAGGCTCCCCTGGAAGACGTCTCATTTCATTCTCAAGAACAGGGTCTAATCTGGGTCAGATGAATTGCCTCCGGAGGTACCCACAGCCCCAGACTACAGAGAGAGATTGGGGTGATTATCTCAGACCTCTCACTGTTAGACTTCTAAAGAGATGGGAGATGAATCCCGGCCTCAGCAGCTATTACATTCCCGTGGGTTAGGGTGCTTAAAAACGTCTCTCTTCTTTGCTAGCATGAAAGACTCCATCTCTCTCACCGAGAGACAATTTCATGCTCTTAAACAAAGTACCAAGGCATGAAAGCACAATTTGAGTCTGTTCTTTCTGCAGGGCTGGTTAAAGAAAAGGGCCATATGATGTGCTTTGGATTGAACTGAGGAGCTGACATTGGTATCTGGGAAATGTTCCAGTAGACTGAGCAAGAGGGTTGTGCTCAGTGCCAGCATAAAAAGACACAATTTTCATGGAGATGCATCCATTTACACCTGGTCCACATTTGGCATGGGGAGAAGAGAAATTGCCCCTTGATCAGGGCATATTTGACATATTGAGTTATCCCTCTCATGAGTAATGGAGTAAAGATGAGTACACGTTTGATATGTTATAGTGGCTTCCTATAAATATTAAAGCAAAAGGAAACTTTACAGACTTACGGGACGGAAGCACCTGCAATTCATCTACCCAGGGCATACTGAGTCTGAGGTGCCTGCCAGCAGCAGGTTTCTCTGAGGGGTCATTAATAGCTCGCTCTGGGCTTTTCCTGCTTGCTTTTCTGGTTTTCCAGGGTCTTCGTGGCTGGAAGGAAAACTTCGCCTTGCTCAGACTCAGTCTTCAAGGTAGCTGAGCTCTCAGAGCTCACCATCACCAGTGAAATCACCATCACCGGAGGCTTTTAAGAACAGACTAGACAAACTTGTGTCTTGAAAAGCTCTCACTTCCCTGACCCTACTGGAAAGCAAAAGAGTTGACTAGAGGTCATTCAACAATTTGTCTACTTCTCTTTACCACACAAGTTCTCAAATGCTGTGGTCTCTAAAGAATGATTTCTCAGTCTATGGTCTGCAAAACACCTTAACGTGTTGCATTAAATGATTGCAAAAAGCAATTCAACTAAGAAATGAAAATACTTTTCCACATGCTATAAACAGGCAAAATGGTGAGGGAATAAATTAATGAATGAATACTCCAAGGTTTATCTTCATTTCTGTGTGGCTGTACACGAAGATCGGATAAAAGTTTCATATTTTTGTTTTGCTTTCACAAAATTTAATGGTTTTCCATTCAAAACTAGAAACAGTGTTCTAAAGGCCATTGAACCAACACCACAAAGTCAGAGGAGTGGCAAGCCCCACAAGAAGCTCAGCAAGTTTCCTGTTATTAACCACTAATTCACTGTTAGAGCACCACAAGAGCCTTGCATACCCCAGCTCCTCCATTCCGTGTTTTCCTTGTGTCTTTCTGCTGCAGATTGCAGGGTAATGTATCAAATAATCCCACCAGAGGAAGACTGATCTCAGCAGGGTTTGCTGGTGTCATCTGAAGTCATCTTCCTCCTCTTCCTAACCTTCTCTCTTGCTGATTTCTTGCTAGACTGCTCTACACTCTGAAGATTTTGGCTGCACCCCTTAAGAAAGGAGCTGTAATTGCTGATCCAGCTGTTAGATGTTCCCCTCAGTACAATCTGGAAGTCAGTAAACAACCGTCTGATGTTTATCATCACGATGCAGAGGAACTGAACAATGCTGCCTGATCCCTCCCTGGAAGGGAACGGAGGGAGCCCTGCACACCTGTGTGCTGTGTTCTCTGCTGGCTCAGCGTTTGCTTCTAAGTGCATTTCAAAGTCAGAGTCTGAGATTTTTCAAAGGTACCTGCTGAAAGGAGTGACTTTCTGACAGACACAGGGTTGTTAGCTGAAAGGCTGCTATCGTAAAACTGGGAAAATGTTTCCTCTTGCTAGGAACAACACTTGTCTCTTGATTTCCCTGGATGGTTTTGCACTGCTACCTGTCCTAAGGCACAGAGTTAACCAAAAGATGCAAAGAGGTCACTAAAGAGCTGAACAAGAAAAGTAAAATGATAAGCAGCATAACTTCACCTCAGTGGAGTTAGCATCAAAATAGTTAGATCAGCAACGGCTTCAATTGCTTCTACTGTTCTGGTTTCTTTTATTTATTTATTGTGTTGCTGTGAAGAGTAGTTTGAAGAAAGAGTTGAGATAAGTCAGACAGGCAACTGCATGTGTCAAGGAGAAATGTGTCAGGTTAGGACAGCATCTGACAGAGACAGTGTGAAAGCCATAAAAGGCTTCCCCGTACGCAGAGGTGGGGGATTCATCAGACTTTTCAACAAGGATTTAGCAAAGACAAATATGTCTGTGAACCTCCCCTCCCATGACTGTCTTCTTCAGCCTGTATGCACGTTGTCCACTCTGGATGAGAGCATAAAGGGTAAGTGTCAGAAGTTCATTTGGGACCTGAGGATTCTTGAACGAAAACACCTGTAGGACTCAACACCTGGCTGGGTACAGAGCAGGTGAACTGCAGAATTACACCACAAGAGAGGGAAAAGCTGAGGAAGAAGGGTCTGAAACCAAGCCAAAAGTAACACCCCAGGAAAGAAAGGTATGCATGGTAACCTGGGAATACCAGGATTTAGGTATCACACCCCATATACCATCTAAACATTTCTGCCTGCAGCTTCTTAGGAGTCCGCTGCCAATGGATGAAACGTATGTCAAGGGCACTGAGAAGAGAAACATGTCTCTAGAGCGACCCTTCTTTCTGTCACTGTTTTTTTTGCTGCTAGTTTTCATTATGCTGTTGTAAACCAGAGGCTCATACGAAGAAAACAAACCAACTGGTCCTTTCCCCAGTTCTGACCAACATGAAGCCAAGGGTACCGCTCTTCCACTAGGAACAACACAGGGAGGCAGCTCCCATAATTCACCTGACAGCAGCTTTCCAAGATCCATATCACCTCTCAGAAGTGTTCACACCTCACCATAAGTACATATTCCGTGGCTGAGCAGCAGTTCAGGGATCGTTACATTTCAGACTAGCCAGGCAGCTCAGTGTGCTCGCGCCCAGGCACACGTGCGGAAACCTATTAGAGCTGGAGCTCCTGCTCAGATGCAAAGCCACACGCAGAGTCACTGGTTCCACATTCTCTGCGGCATGAACGCTTCTCCCCCCCTTCCCCAATGTAGTATCAATCTTTAAGTCCTGTTTGCACCTCAATAAAATGGTAAGTGTTCTTTTATTACTGCTGTATGTACTGTCAGACACAAACCTCTATCGCCTGCCACGAGACAATCTGAAAACGGCTCCTGCAGGCTTGGCAATAACCAGCTGAAAGTCTGTCTCTCTTTCCAGGTAGGAACCTTAAGAAACCCCATTTGTTTCCCTACTCTTTTTCCAGATTTTCACCGGCAAGAGAAACAAACTCAGTTTCTTTGTCAGCAAGCTGATTTCAGGTTTTAGTGTGAGTCCTGCATGCAGCAGAGAGATTCTTGGCTGCTGTAAGTCACTGTGTCAATTTACATCCAGCTCAGGTGCCAGTGTTTCGTTAAATCAAACCTCCGCATTCGATAAAATAATTCTTTAGGAAATTAAAATTAGGTTTTAACATCTGTAGCAAACAGAGGGTGTGCTCACATGTCACATCTGCACCTGTGCAAATGCCAATTAATCCAGTATAATTAGTCACAATTTTTACTCATTACCACTAAGATCAGAATCAAAATCAGGATTTACTTCCTCCTTTTTTCATTCCTCTTTTTCTTCCAGATCATGATCTTTCTATGAGTACAGTGGATTGGGGTTTTCATGTAGTGGCCACGTGAGACCAGTTTTAAATAAATAAAAACTAAAAAACCCCAAAACACTAAACCCAAACCCTCAGAACCAAATTCCCAAGATCTCAGCACCTGAAATGCAGATACAATTTTCAGAAGAGTTTGTTTCTTATTTAACCACCCAAAAGAAGGGGTAAATCTGTGCCCGTTCTCTGCCTCTAGCCGTTTTTACCATGATGCATATCATCAAAAGAAATCAGTGCACAGCAAATGGAGCATTTTTGAGAAAATTTGGCTCCTACTGTGAGCCTTGAGCCCTTCTGAAAATGGTGACAGAACACGGCTATTTCAGCACTGCACGAGGCTTTCCTGCCCTACTTCAGGTTTTGTAGCAAACACGTTACATGACAAGCAAAAATGCTTCTCCCGCCCCCACCCCCCGCTTATTTATCATTAACCACATCTCAGCAATCATCTATATTATTTATTGTTATTATTCATTACTTTCTGAATTAATAACCACAGTAGCAGGACTAGCATTGTGAATAGCATAGGGAAATACAGGATATTTTTGTAGGTCTTTTCACATGTAAAGTACTGGACTCCCACAGACTTTATTTATGAAGAGGCATGCTGTGGATATGAAGGGTAGGAAGAATATTGTAGCTACTATGGCTTAAGTGAGGGAAGGCTTGTGAGAAGTATTACTTATTAATATAAATTATATAATTGGGGGGAGGGGGGAACACACATAACACGGGACTAAAGAGAAAGAGTCAGAAAAGCTTTCAGACACTGAACTCTTCTTCAAAATTGAAATTGGAGCAGCAAAATTTGCTTTTGGATGCTACGATTTTATCATTAGATGGAAAGGAATGGATTAGCATCTGTTGTTAACATCCTTGTACGTATTCACAACTCTCCTGAGCGCTAATTTATTTTTTTTTAGTTTTTAAATCTATTTCAGTATTGCATGGAGTTGCACTGATTTTGATGGAGCTTCTGGCAGAGAGATTTATCTCTAGGATGGCTTTCTGATCACTTCCAAAGATAAAGATTGTTATCCTAACTGAAATGGAAGTCACTCTGAGCTTAAAGAAATGTAACATCCCTGATCTAGATGTCCATCAAGAGAAAGCTTGTTAAAGTATTCTTAAAAGCACCCAGTAAAGGATAGTTCATGGCTATCCTTGCTAGTTCATTCAAGAGCTAAAATTTCCTCATCTAACACAGAACTTTCTGCTGGAAGTCAAACCCAGTACTCATTGTCTTACATCTCAGAGCAACTAACTGATCCTCTGATAAAATGTCTGTTAGCGTATTAGAAGGCTGTGTTGTGTCCTTTTTTAGGTTTTGCTCGTTAAGGCTGAACTGCTTCAACTTTTCTCAGAAGTTCCCTTTCTGGAACTTTTCTCCTCATTGATTGTACCTGTGTGAACCTCCCCGATGTGCCCACATTATAAGACAGGCTCCCCAAAAGACTTCACACCCCAGCTGAAGCCTCCTCAGTGCCCAGCTAAGCAGAACATACAATCTGCCTGGTGTTACCTTCCAGAGGGCGATTTGCCTCTTCTCCCTGTTAATTCATATCCACCTTGTGCAGCGTTATAAGCCCTTGAACCTTTTCCACTGTACTCCCATCAAGGCAGTTATTCTCTGTTTCACAGACGTAGCTGTGATTTCTCCTTCCTAAGGAGTCATTTGCACCATTGTCCTATTGAATTTCATCTTGTTGATTTCCTACTGCTCCTCCAACACATCAGAATCATTTTAAATTCTAATCCTGTCTCCCAAACTGCTTGCAGTCCTTTCCAGCAAAGTGTCATCGGTAGATTTTATAGATGTGCACCTTAGTACATCATCCACATGGATAATGAAAATATTGAAGAAGTATGGGACTCCATTTCTAATGTCCTTCCAGTTTAAAGGAGAACTATTCATGTGTGACTTCTCAGCCAATTGTGGGCCCATCCTGATCTAAAGAACTTCCTCTAGATCATATTTTCCTGGTTTCCTTATAAGAAAACAATGTGGAATCACATTAAAAGCATGATACATCACAATGACTACATCCTCCTAAACCACTATGGCAGGTGGCTCTGTTAAAGAAGAAAATTAGATTGAGATGACAAGATATATTCTTTGCAATCCCATGTTGACTGCACCTTTTATCATTTTATTATCCTCCAGGTGCTTATAAATTGACTGTTTAATAATTTATTCTATTATTTTTCTGCATTAAAGTGGCTAGTCTGCAATTCCCTAGGTCCATCTTTTCCCTTCCCAACTGTAGGAACTATGTTTGTCCTTCTCTGGTCCTCTGGGCGCTGCCTGGTATCAGTGGTTGGTTGAAGAAAATTACTAATCACGCGGAGACTGCGGCAGCAGCTTCCTTCAGGGTTTGTGTCGTTAGTCTGACTCACAAACAAGTCACCTATATACTCTTCAACCCATTTGTCTCCTATTGTGGAAAATTCCTGTACTTCACAAGTTCCCTGTTATTTTTTCTTAGTCACCTACACACTTACAAGTCTATATTTCTCCATCTGTCCCTTCCAAGTCTTTCATTTGGAGGATGAGCTTCTCCAATTCTCTCTCTGCTTGTTTGCACTATTCTATTGTACCCATCTCAGTCATATATCAAGGCATTTGCATTTGATATTTTAATTTTTCAAGTCTTTAAAGACATCTTCGTGTGTCTGTATTGGTGTCTTGCTTTTCTTCCTGCGCTGCTGTAACTTACCGCTGTGCCTTTAACATGGCCACTTGTAGCAGCTGCCACTTATCCTGCATCTCTTCCCTTTTGAAAGTTTATTCATCAGTTTCATGCATTTGCTCCCTGTTTTTCTGTTTTCCTGCCTTCTCCTTGAATTCTGAATCCAGTAGATTCTTGGTCACCATTTTCACAGAGGTTTATTTCCACCAAGTACTGCAGGTTAGGACTACATTCAATAGTCATTTGTAAAATCCACAAACAATGCTGAGTGAAGGCACCAGCATTGTAGTCTTTCTCTTCCCGTACGATTCCTACCAACCTTTATTCCCAATCAGGCCTTAGGAACTGATTTTTATTGGATATGCCATAAAAATTAGAACTTGTATAATTAGACCCTTCAAGTCCGGCAGGTGAATAAATCAGCTCTTCCAGGTTTTCATCCATCTGTGATATTTTACTTTGTCTATACTACAGCAGTATGTACTGTAGGTTGCCATTCCCTATGGGGAGCCATTACTTTATGTAGGTTTCTTAAGAATCACATAAATCACATTAAGGAAAAAAAAAAAACCACAACAACACACTTTTGCAAAAAATAACACAAACACACATTCATATGGCTGACCACTCTAGGGTTTCTTTAAACTTTGTTCTACTACACCTCAATTATTATGCACAGGAAAATAATAGTAATGACAGAAGGGAGTAAGAGGAGAATAGTAATTTCAGTAGAAAGAGCCTGCTGGAGTCAGGCCAGGGACCCGTGTACCAGCCCTTACACCTGCAGTGTGTCTGGCTGGGGGAGTTGGTTTCCCTTCCCACACTGCAGGTTTGGGAGCACAGAGGCTGCCCTTTGATATTCTGCCTCTGAAATCCAAGATCACTTTGGGCCAGGGAGCTGGCAGAAAGACCTTTTCCCATCCCATCCCGTCTGCACATGGTCATCCACACACCTGTTTTGGCTAGAGGATAAATTACACTCAAGTAAAACATTTTGAAGCTTCCTTACTCTATGTTTGGTGCCAACGGCCAAAATTTGCAGCTGAAGATCTCAGTTTGCCAAGAGACCCCGATTTCTTATTGCTGCCTGTGAACTAGCCTTTTCCCCAAACCACCAAGCTGCAAGACAGGAAGGGCATCCTCTCTTTAAACCATAAATTATCCCTTTAATTGGTGATCAGATGCTGTTTGAGAGACCTGGCAGGTGTCAGTTCTTCACTGGGTAATTGAATGCAGCTTGCTCTGATGCATCCCTGCCCCTCGTCTCTGCAATATGTTGGAGAATCAATGCAAGCCTTAAGTGTGACTTACAGTGGCAAAGCGGAAAGAGAAACAGGAGCATGTAGAAGTTTATCTTCCTCCAGAGCAGTGTCTGGGTGATAGCTGAGGCAGCCCGAGTTGAAAGGCATCTCAGATGTGCATTGAGATGGTTATCTGATCTCAGAGAAACTCCCAGTTGCTAGCTGTCCTATCTCATCACTGTCAGTGGCTGGAAGGAAATGGGTGTACACAGGATTTCCACTGCATGGATTAGAAAAACGAATGAAAGAAATTTCTGTGACATGCAGTATTATCTCCCTCTGTTGAACTAGCACCTCCTTTAGTTCCTATGCTTGATCTTTTCTTCCTTTGCTTTCTTTTTGCCCCTACAACCGCTCACGCAGGGTGTAGCTACACCGTTTGGTGTAATCGCTCTGTAAAATTGATAAAAATTAGAAGAAGCTTGCTTTCCTTTGGGATAGATATTTAGATCTTAGATATTTTGGTTTCCTCAAGATACCAGTCATCTAACTCCTGTTTGGGCAACTAACTCCTATTTTAATCAGCAAAACTAGGTACTTAAGTATCTTTGAAGAGCTGGTCCCCAGTGTCTTCCAGCTACAGGATCAAATCACTGATTCATCAGTCTCTGGATCCGATCAGCAGTGATTGATTTAATGAGGTCAATATTCCTTTCCACTCCTCCATAATTTCCCATCCCTGCCCTTTATGACTTACTATAGGAAGCAACCCGTTATGATAATTCAGTATTCCTACTGCAGAAAACTATGCTTGAAAATGAAAACGCAAAATTCTACACAGACCCAAGGAGCATCCATAGCTGCAGCATCAGCGTCCAGCCTGCTGTTTATTGAATTGTTTATCTATAATGCAATGCCACAGTTTAAAAAATTAAATTAGTCTAATTATGCTATTTAAGAAGATAACTCTCCTGTTGGTACCACTCCCATAATTTTCTGCATTTCCATCTCCTAAATTATCCACTTCTAGGCTTTTTTTCTAGCCCATATATATCTGAAAAAAAATATCCTTCGAGGTATAATTAACTTTTTCATTCAGAATCCTAATTTCCTCTCTCAGACATTTTCTGCAGTGTTTAAACTATTTATTATGCAAACTTAGAGAAGTCAAACTATGAATTATGTACAAATCTACGTATTGGAGTTCTCAGCTAATCACTGCATCTCTGTGTCTTGTGGTTCAAGATAACCAAAGTGCACAGAGTGGAAAATAGCAAGAGTCCAGCACTCAGCACATGATTTTTTCCCCTCACGTTAAAAGACATCCTTTCCCCCAAATTAAATAAGTTAGTGCCATCTTTTTAATGATTATTTTATTATGATGATGATTATTCTGTATTCAGGTAATTTCTTATCACCCACCACTATGTTTGCCTTCCTACACATCATGCTTCCTTCACCCCTCCTACAGCGCTCTCCATAAACTGCAATCGGACATGTGAAGACTTGCAATGACTTCTTACGACTGGAGAAGGTCTTTACATTTGGTGTTAGATTTTCCTCTTTTTCCTGATCTTGGTTCATTGGCTTGTTATTATCCCTTGCACTTCTTGGGGTTTATGTTGTGATTTGACATTGTGCTTTTGAGGGTGGGGACTGTGCTGCATGCCTCTTGTCTTGCACTTACCAAAAGCATTTGTCTTTAGACGTAATTTAGGCTTTGGCCCATCACTGTTGTTATTGTTGCGATGAAAGCTACATGGGGCTCCAAGGCTAGACTAAGGCCTTAAAGACATCAAAGAAAAAGATATTTGCGGTCCCAACAACTTTTTCAATCTATGATTATTCTTTCTGCTAATTAATAGTACATCAGTGGCTATCTATCTGTCCTGTCAGCAAGAAAATGTTTAAAACCCCCTCTAGCTTTTCAGTGGCATATTTTCTTGCATATCTGTTTTAACTAAAACAGAATTATGTTGCTTGGAGAAACTTTTTCTCCCCCAGTGCATGTAACTTGAAGAAAATGAAAGGAAAAAATATGCTTTTATTTATTTTTGCATATGGGATTGTTATGACTCATTAGCACAGAAAGTGGACAAGCACTGTGGGGTTACATCCAATGAGATAATTATGAGTGAATTGTTAGAGCTGGATCTTCTGGTTCTATAAGGCTGCAATGTTTCATTGAAAACTGTTCCGTTGGGCTGGTAACTGGAGCTGGATTTTCTGAAGTACAAAGAGTTCTCAAAGGGCTTTGTCCAGAAAAATATGACTGACTTCCCTTAAATTTAGCAGCCAAAAGGTCAGGCATTCAGTCTAACCTACCAACCCAAATTTGGTCATCCCAAACTAAATAGTTACCAAAACAGGTGGGATAACATGTCATCCTGGAATTTTTCTCTATGTTGCATATCTATAAAAATGGAATAGACATCTTGAGAATTTTTATTGTCCAAGGGTAATAGCTGGAGAGGGAGAGAAATCCTGATTCAAGGGAAAAAATCCCTTTTCTAGGAAAATTCTTCAGCTAGGCTTTAATTTATCAGGGTTTTAAAAGCCAGTGGCTTTTAAGCACAGCAAATGAATGTGTTGCCAAAGGTGTTTTCACATTCGAGGCCAAAGACAAAGATGTATATGCTCCTGGAATGAAGCTTGACTAATAGATAAATACTATTAAATGTGTGCAGCTGAAGAAGGAAAGCTCCACGTTGTTTTCTAGGAAGACTTGCTTAACCATGAGCTTGAACTCCGCGCTTTAGCTTGCACTTGCAACCTTGCTGAACGTACGGTTTATTCCATGCCTTCAGCCACCAGCCCAGTGGACATAAGAAAAAACGTGCTAAGTACAGTTCATTAAGAAACAGGATAGAACTTGTGAACAGGGAAAGCAAAATACTAAGGTTCTGTCTGGGAAGTCAGAAGATTTTTAGGGACTTTGGAATATTATTCTGTGTGGGGTCACAGACCTTTCTCTAGAAAAATTCCTCTAGAAACCAGGAAAGAGACCAAGCCTGTCTCCATTAGGACTGGCTGCTTCAGCGTGACTTTGTGAGGAAGACTTGCAGGTCTTTCGGCCTCCCAAAAGGAGAAGAAAATGTATTTTTAAAGACTTTTATAGCAGCCTCTCAATTTCTTCATAATAGGCTCTGCCTCATTACCAAAGCACCCTGCATGCTCTTCTTACTCATGCACGTGTGTGTGCATGAGGTAGAGGAACTTGTTTAGATTTTGTTTCCTTCTCTGCCCTTTGGAGACCAACAGCTCCAGAAGAGAAGGATGTTCGCAGCAGCCCAGCTGCAACCCTCTGAGCTTAATTTAACTCTTGTCAGGCCAGCTGGGACCCAAACCTGCATTTTCAGAAAACCTGGTGGGAATTACAGACCTTGTGATTTGGTCCGTTAAGCCATCCCTTTAGTCTTGAAAGTTCAAACAAGCATGCACCAGGGGGAGAAATAATTGCAGGAGAACTCCTGAGCTGGGACATCAGATGGAGATGGGGAAAAACATCAAAACAAGTTAAAAATATCTTCTGTAAAGACAACTACAGGCGGCAGTTCTGAAAAGCTGAGATCCTCATCAGGGATTCTCACTATCATTTTTATTTATTGCTTTTGACACCTGGTCTATCATGTCAGGAATTCTTCTGGCTTTTCAGCCTCCTGACGGATGCAGAGTGCAGCAAATGCCTTCCCAATGCGTCTGCCTCTGTCCTAGCAACAGGCTCAGGATGCAACCAAAGCCCACTGAGATCAGGGCTGGACAAATTGAAGGATGGGTAAGATGGCTGCAGCGATGGCTGCTGAGAGGATGAGGCTGAAACCTGTGTCTAAGGACTTAAAAGACTGACTCTAGCAAATAGAATATGCACAGCAAGCGGATCAGATAATGTCAGTTCAAATCTTATTTATCTCATCAGCAGTAGCTCTGCCAGTTTGTTGCTTTCACTTTTTTTTTACTATTTTTTGTTCGGGATGTCTCTCATTAACCTGCTTTTCTCTGGATTTGTTTGTGCCTCACTCTGGCAGCTAGCCAGTAGAAAGCAGGGCTTTAATTCCACAAACTGTAGATTGTGTCCCAGTTATTAAGCCATATTTATTATAAATTCCATGTTATTTTGCTTTTCTTGTTCCCACGAAGAAAAAAAGGTGTAGAGATTTTAACTCTTGGGGTGCCAGAAACCAAACTGACTTTCCATGTGGGACGTGGGCCAGCCTCAGGCCCCTGATTCAAGGGCCAGATGCTGCTCTGGAAAGCAGGGTCCTGTATCCCCTGACGGTGCTAGGGGCTGTATGCAGCTATGCATTGACACTGTGACAGATGCTGCCTTGGGCTGAGCATGCCATTGAATGACGGTGCAGGTGAGAACACCAGCTGTGACGTGACACAACTGTCCAGGGGGTGAGGGGTACTTTGATAACACAGTGCTCTCTGGATGCTTTATCAGTCATTGGGTGAGGTTTTAAGGCACAGTATGGACATCCATACCACTAGACTTCAGCCCTCTATCTTGGTGTGGTTGAGGTGGTTTCTCAACCTTTACATGTTGTATGGTCAGTGAAGAAAAAGCCTTTTCCAAGAGGCAGTTTGAGAGGAGACCTGACCCCCCCCCCCCCGCACAAACCTCCCTTTTTCTGAACTCTCAAGGAATACTTCAAAGACAAGCCATCTAAACTTCAATGTTGTAAATCTTCCCCTCTCCTAAGCAAAAACCATTTTTTGCAAACACAGACTCACAGTTGTGCATCTTGGAGTTTGAAAGAGGGTTTAGGCATCTGTGTCCTTATTTTAAATAGCTCTTGTGCCTGCTGGAGCATGGACCTGCAGATAGGAGCAGCAGAGCTGAATAATCCACATTCAAAGTTGGGCTCAGTCCAAGTTACCACTGTGAAAATTCTGGTTGCACAACTCAGGCAGAATATTTAAGCAGCGCTTGGGAAAGGGCCTTTCACGTTGCAAGCTTCAGCAGTACCCGGCGATGCCCTTCCTCCCCTGGAGCTTGCTATGGACAGGTCTGAAACTAGAAGCTACCATTATGAAGGCAAATAGTTCTGTCTCGCTCGTAACAAGACCCTCATGGAAATACAAGACGACCTGTTTTATCAGAGGATATAGTCAAAAAGCTCTTTTTTAAATTGCCCACTTTTTTTTAGCAAATATCATCCAAATTCTGTAATAACACAGTATCTGAAAATTCTGAAAACCATCTTCTCCCTTCCACTACTAGCAAAAAAAATTAAAAAAAATCACTCCATTGTGTTCACCCAGTGACATCTCTTTTTCCATGGAGGTGCTAAGATGGCTCGTTCAGTCAAGCGATATTACTCAGAGGTTCACAGTCCATCAACCTGGCATAAAGAAGATGGATGGCCGATTCTTTTTGAGGACATGTTAGTTTATACAAGTACTCCGAGAACTGTGTTTCAGATCAACCCATTCAAAAAAAGACAGTAACTGTAAGAGGTGAAGGTACCCCTCCAGTATTCCCTGTCACAAAGTGCAGCTAACATTTCTGCCACAGCTGCTTTCCTAATTAAAGCCTAGAGTGTTTTAAAGCACAGGCAGAAAAATACCATTATATGCTCTTTTTAGGCTCCATCGAACGCTTCCCAGTTCTATGAGAAAGAAAGGACAGAGAGGCTTGGGCCCAGACATTAGATATTTTTAGTTTCCTAAGTCCTCATCGAAATGGTTTCAGTAAGGATCCAGGATGGAGAAAACCAGAAGCTCCAGAAGTGTCCTTTATGGGCCAGACAAAGTTTTCAGTCTAAGACCTGTCTCTCTTGAATTCTGTCTGGATTTTTTGAAATACGTCTTTTTGCCGGCCTTCCACTTCCCACTCATTCTGAAGTTCGCTCCTAAACTGGCACAAGCCAAGACAAGGGATTATGGGTGTCCCTCCAATGGAGCGGACGTGGGAACCAGATGGTGCATAGCTCTTGGGCTGGCAGGGGATGCGCAGCTGAATTTCAATGTCAATGAGCAGCTAAATGACTGAGGGCTCATCCACACACACAGCTTATTCACTGGTCTGAAGACATCTAAACTGAACTGTCATGAACACGTAGCGCAGAACTACTTCTGTGGCTTTGAGATAGCTGCACATTGTGTGCTTGTGCCTTCAGCAAACCTGAACATCGACTGCCTTCAGCCTGGTACCTGCATACATTTTCTAGGTCACATTTTATGTAGCAAGTTATCAATTATCCTCTAAGAATGAGGCTAGCCTTTCTTCAAGTACGGTTTCATTTGGTTTGTATTTTACAAAAAAAAAACCCCACACACCAAAATCTTTTCCCCTTGCTAGTGTTGATAGTATTTTTGAGGCATAGAAAATGCTCCTATAGAGTTCCTAGTTCTTTACTTTTTTTCCCTTTAAATTCTTTTACCCAAAAGGATTGGGTTCATACTAGTTTTCATCTTCTAGAAATCAGCTCTGTGTATGTGTGTGTCTGTGTGGTTTGGACATAGTTCCATTTGTGTGTAGCAAGTGTAATCAAGTCTACGTCACTTGCATCTAAATAACTCTTTGGCTTTTAATTCTGTGACTGAACTCTCTTTATCTGTCAAGATGATGAGGTCTAACACCATTTCCCCTCCTATTGGATAAAACACTTTTAAAATCAGGAAACTGTCATCTTAATTTAGGAAAAAAAAAATCAAGGATATTTTCGTTCCTGCAGTGTGAGATCTCCTTTATATGCCATTCAGATTAAAGTCTTTTTCTTCTTACCTATAATAGAGAGGTGTGTAATGAGCAAGGCAAGAAATCAAGTCACTCTCTAATCTGCAACAGAGAGCAGCCAGGACCTGATTTGGTCTCTGTTTGTGAGAACATCAGTTCAGATCATTTGCTTCTGAGTTCTCAGAAATTCAGAAACATGCAATGCCATTTTTAACATCAGAGTACAGCTCTCCCACTTTTATTTGCCCAGTTTTGCTTCCTAAACAGATTATAACCAGTGCTTTTAACATTCCAGTCATGCAAATCTTCCCATCAGGTTTCAGTAACACCAAAGTAGGTCGAATTTATGCTCATACGTGAACAATTCCTATCCTCCTTTACTACTCAGAATCTTCACATTGGTGCACAGGCAATTAAAGATTTTCTATTCCTTCAACTCTCTTGGTACCTCAATTAATCTGGTTCTCAACATCTTGATTTAGCGCTAAATTAGTGCTCCCTGTCCCTGCTCTTCATCCTCCCCTTTGCTATTAGTGTAATGCTCTTCTGCACCCTGCCTGCTCTACACAGCCCCTCCTCTTAGACTGCCATCTCTTCTACTGAAATAGATTTTCTCCAAACGGCACAGCCTCGTGTTCACAGAGGATGACCAATAGTCTACAAAAATAACATCTGTCTTACACAATACCACTGTAATTTCACTTCTAGAATTTTCTGCCTTCTGTCTTGCTTTAAAGGGAAGAAGGCTGCCTGAGAGTGGTACTTGGCCTTGCCTGTCCTTCAGCTGCCTCTTGACCCAAGCGTGTGTCCAGACTGGTCTGTAACAAGTGAGGTTCTACATAAGACTGAGTTAATTGTGCTGAAACATTGCTCTTACCAAAAACTTTCCAAATGGGTTTGGGAACCTCTTGAACAAAACCAAAACCAGACAACAGTTCAGGAGCAACCACATCAGCACATCAGTCCTTGGCCAGTCTTTCTCTCATTTCTTCAGAGAGAATATGAGAAAGGATCTCTCTCTTCTTTGGCTTTTTTCTTCTCTGCCACCCCACCCCCTTTTTTTTTTTTTTTTTAATAGACACACAATTTTCTCTTAATCTATGCTATGAGTACATTCTCGGTTCCATGTAGATTCCCTTCTACTAATTGGATCATCAGAGATAATTTCCTACATAACAGCCTAAGAGACTAGAAACAACTGAACATTTCCAGTTAAGTGAAAATCATTCTTTCCTCTGTTTGGGGCTCTCTTTCTCATGACATTAGTCACACAGTAGGTCACCAAATCCTTTTGGTGCTGGTGAATATCTGATAGGGCAGTGCTGTCCTCAGCTTTTCTGCTAAGCTCAAGGGAGTTCGTGCAATATTAATATGATTGGCACTAGTATTTTATTAGCAGAGCACCTACCTTCCCACAGCACCCCAAGCACCATATACGTGCTGCAGAGAAGGGAAACCATTGCTGGTGTTTGCCGGAGCCTGCCTCACTGTGTTCTCAGGACATTCCTCTAATCACCACCGAATTCCGTTCCCTACTCCAGAGTGGTCCCTGCTTCCTATGTTCCCCGTGAGAATGAGCACACTGACTTCATCCACACAGAGGCAAGACATGAATGCCAAGTCCCAGCAAAAGGCAAGGTCTGGTCTGCAGCAAGGTGCTGACTCACCCAAGGGTTTCCAGTGACAGATGCTTTCCTTAAAAACTAGCATTTTTAAAAGCAGATAAATAATGAACTTTAAGCCACATTTCTGCAGCTCAATGGTGACATCCAGTGACTGGCTCAGTTATTCCCAGGTGTGTATTCTGCAGGGGCAGGCGGGCCCTGTTCCTTGGCTCCGAGAGCGGCTCACATGTCTCTTGCAATCACATCATGTTCATACTGGAAAAGGCTTTAAAACAAAATCCCTGTTTAGATTTGCATAATCATTTAATTGCAACGCCTCACATCTCTCTTCTTGTCGTTGAGCAGCGCTCTGTGCAGCAAGCAGTATGTCCGTAAACTCAGCTCACAATCCTAATATACCTGAAAAGGGTTTAGCTCCACTGAGGAAGGAATTCCAGACTTTTAGCCTGAATTTCGTGACCGGCAGCTGTTTACCTTCCTCGTGGCCTGAAGCGATCTGAAATCTTTTATAACCTGGGTCCGGAAATTATTCTTCTGCAGTTACACCATGCCTGCCTGAGGGTGCAGGGCTCGGTGGTGCTCTCCTGGGTGACATGGGCGGAGACACAGTGGGAGCAAAGGCAGAGAAAAGGGGCAACATGTTTGAGAAGAGCAGGGGAAAAAAAGACACAAAAGGAAAATTGAAAGAATGATAGGGAACAGAAAAAAAAAAAAAAAGAGAGAAAATAAAAAAAAAAGGAAAGAAAAACTTGTAGAGGGAAAGCTAGAAAAAAAAGCAAAAAAGTAGCTGAAGGGAGAAGTGGAGATAAGGCAGAAGGAAGAGTTGTCCCAGTCTCAGCGAGAAATCATGCCATTAAGGGATCTCAGTGCAGTGGAGATGGCATGTATTGAATATGCTCTGTCAGTGCAGCAGCACCCGGCTTTCCACGGTGATAAATGTCACATGTCTTTGCTGACACTTGATAAAGGTTCTGTCTATCAGCAGGGCCGGCTGGCTCACACTTAACCTTCATCACCACTCTTTCGAAGAGAAGTCCCAGAATTTTCCTCTGTTTCGCCACTCCCTCTTCAAAGATGCTTCCCCTCTTCCCAGCCCACTCACCCTCTCACCTCAGTGCATTCTGGCACTCACCTTAAAACAGACCATGAGCAGCAGAAATAAAAATGTTTGACCTAGCCAGCCAAGGAAAGAAAGTCTGGGGCTGGACTCATCCAAGCAAGGCTGTCAAGTAGGACGGAAGAAATGGAAAAAAATCATGGGAACATCAAAATAATAGGAAAGAAATGACCCCCCAGAATAATCTCAGCCTTCAAACTAGGATTGCATCTAATAAATCATTATGCCGGAAAGTTCCTCAGCTGGTGTTAAAATAAATGTGCTGATTTATACCAAAAGTATTTGGCCCTGTGTCTCATGTACCCATGAGAGAAGAGGCACATGGTGACAAAGGCACTGAAAGACTAGATCGATGGAAGCATCGTTATATACTTAAATATACTTTGGATTTGACTCAGAGCAGTGCAAAGTAGCTGGAGGTGTAACACTTCCCATGGGATGGCCAAAACATCCTTTAAAAACGCAATCAGCTTATAAGGCCTGTAGCTGTAACTGGAAAGTGCAGGCTGGTCACATTGTTAGCTTCGTTTTAGAGGTTAAACCAAGAAGGGAAGGTTATTTGTCTAAGGCAAAAAAAAAAAAAAAAAAAATCAGCAAAATGCCCAAGTGCAAAAATAGTGAGCAGCTGGTCAACCTGGAATAAAAACAGGCAGAAAACATCTCAGCTGCACAACAAAATGAACGAATACAAACCACAGAATTGCAGCTATTCAGGAAGTGAATTATTCAGAAAGGATAAGAATAAATCACACATTAGCACATCAGGTTAATACGGCAGCAAATAACGGGAGAACAGGGTTATTTAGGATATATATAAATTCTTGTCAAGAGAGGTCATTTTTTTTCCTCCCTCTGGGCTCAATGGGACAAACATTCAGTCAGTTCTGAGTATCTCAGCATCAACAACATATTGACAACTTGGAGGGAACTCCAACACCTTCAGAGATGATTTAGGGACTGGAAGGATTGATTTACAAGGAAAGATTTTATGATATGAGTGGAATAGATTCATCTCTACTGTAATTCCATTGATGTCAAAGGGCCAAAATTTGCCCTCGATTACAACAGCGTAGATGTGGCAAAACTTCAGTGGACTAAAACTATAAGGTCATCATTAGGAAAATAAATTGAAAAGGAATATCTATTAGATTCTGGACATATTTCTGTGGAGAAATAGTAGAAACTCCAGTGCTTGTGACATTTAAAATTAACCAAGATAGTAGTGTTGAATAATATTATACAGAGACCTGCAGTGACAAGGGAAATAAAAATACAGAAGTGTTATTCTCCCATATTTTTATTATTATGATGATTACTGTTATATGAAAGGAGGAATCCACATCTGAAATTAACTTCCTATTGGCCCTTTTAAACATAATATATTTTAATACAGACAAAAAACATCAGGGGAAAAAACACATTTAGCAGAGCCAAAGAAAATAAAAGGACATTTTAAAGTATCTTAGGGATAAAGGAAAACCAACAATAGCATCAGCCTATTACAACATGCTATGGCTGGTGATGATAAAGCAGAGATGACAAACTGTTAATAACAATGGAAAAAAGGCAATTCTATTCAATAAAAGTTTATATACTGCAGTGTAAAGAGATGGCTCTGAGGAAAGATTTTAGAGGATGCCTGAAGTTTCAGGTTGATTTGTAATTTGAAGTATGAAGATGATATAGTCCTCACTACTGAAATCACAGAATTTCACCAACAGGTTGTATGCTGTAGTAGGGAAGAACTATTACCCCTTCACTTTTATCTCTAAGAAAAAAATTAAGTCTGTAAGAGAAAAAAAAAAAAAAAAAAAAAAAAAAAAAGCAAAAAAAAAAAAAGCTGGTGATTCTGTAATAGGGGAGAAGACCTGAACAGGTTTCAGAGTGTTTTTATGTCTAGGTTTAGAAATAAATTGAGGTAGCTAATGTGTACAGAGTGCGTGGAAGTCAGGCATGAGAACAGCCATGGACATTGCAACATGGATCTGGAAGATAAGAGGGATCAAAATTCAAGAAAAAAGCACACACCTTTAAAGCAGCTCTGTGTATGAGTATCACACCTGACTGCAAGGGCAGGACCTCTCCAGAGAAAGAAACCAGAAGCACTAAATGCACCGTCCTGCAGATACATGAGCTGTTGCTCCTCCTGACCCCACCAAATTCTCTAGGAATGGAAAACAGGGCTACGAAGAGTTATGGGGACCCCCTGCTCCGGCCAGGGGCTGACAAGTGGGATTGAGAAAAAGTACTAAAAATAAACGTAACAAATGAAGGAGAAAATCTTTTAAGGAAGAACAGAATGAAAGAGGAGGGGAAGAATGAGAAGAGAATGCTTAGAGGGCATGGAGATGTGAACAGAGCAAGGACAAATCAGCTACAAGCATAAATGACCAGCCAAGAAGCTGATTTTACTGTGACAGCAGCCTTTGAACTGAAGACTGCTGATGACAAGGAAGGTGAGGAGGTCATTTAAGCTCACCAATAGTCAAACAATAACTATTGTAGACCAGTGTGGATGCTCTAAATCTAATTCAGGAGACAGTTTGGAAGATATCTATCCCACAAACGCTAATAAAAGAAATAATAAAAGAGTTAGAGAAAACAGGATGCTCTGATAACAATGTCACATTTAAAAAAATGCTACATGGGATTACTAGTTACTCTGGATTGATAATTTATCCTGACATAAATGCAGTGAAAATAATGGAAGAGCTAATAGAGGAACCAATTAATAAAGAATTAAGGGATAGGAATAGAATTAATGACTGTCAACATGATTTTATGGAAAATAGGTTTTATCAAATAAACCTGATTTAATTATTTGGGGAGAGTCCAAGTTGGACCGATAATCACATTGATGGACTTGGCTTTAGTAAAGCCTTTGACTCAGTATCGCAAAGTGTTTTGATTTTAAAAGTTAGGGCTGCACTAATACAAAATACACTAAACAGATTAAAAACTGACTAACTTGGTGAGTTCAGCAAGTACTAATTAACAGGGCTTTATCATAAGCATTTTTTCCTCAGGGAATTTTGATAGATAAACATATCTACAGTAGTTGGCACTATGCAATACTTCTGGCAAGGAACCGTAAATTAATATACAATAACTGCTGCTAAAACGTGCCGATGCAACAAAGTTTGATGAAGCGGTACCTAAAGGTACTTCCAGAGGGCTCAGACTTGTCTGAGTTAGGTCTGTTCAGGAGAATATCCAGCCACCTGTGCAGCAAAGCTCGAGCACACGATGCTGTTCTGGTATCCACATGCAAAGCTGACCTTGGACAACCTGCGAGGAGATATGAAAGAGTCTGGCACACATAATCCAGCCACTCCAGATCCCTTTTCCTTTTTTTTCATGGATGCTGCTGCAATGTCCAATGCACTATTGGAGGTGCCTGCCTGAACCCTAGATCACCCAAAACCTCCTTTTTTTCTTTTTTTTTTTTTTTTTTCCCCCAGTAGCATCTTCTACTGCCTGTCCTTAGATCCTAAAGCCCTGGCTCAAATCCGTGCAACCTGCAGCAGACAGCCACGGCTTGACAGCTGTCC
Source organism: Falco rusticolus (assembly GCF_015220075.1). Lineage (NCBI taxonomy): Eukaryota > Metazoa > Chordata > Aves > Falconiformes > Falconidae > Falco > Falco rusticolus. The sequence continues at coordinate 42,313,217 of NC_051195.1, forward strand.
TGCCAGCCATTGTGTTTAACTCATCACCTCACAGCTTTGGTGTGCTATTAAAACTGGAAGCTTTCTCCTTCTGTTCTTCAGCTGTACAGCTAGTTTCAGCTCACATCCCAAATAACTCTCCACGCTCAGACAACAGAAACAGGCTGTTATTTTCCTCGACTCAGACAATCACAGACCTTTATAAGGGTGCTTTTCTACCCTTCCCCTTTGTCATCCTGATAGGTCTCTGTCAAATTCTGCAATAAACAAAATCCCAAAGAAAAACAAGCACTTACATTTCTTCCCCTCCTCTCCACTTCCCCACCCACAAATAAGTGATACGCTTTTAGTGCACTTAGTGTTCTCAGATTATGTTAAAATATACCAAACATATACTGCTCTAGTCTTTCATGAAAACTCTAAATTGCTATTTCTGGGCTCAATTCAACCCTTGCCTCATTCTGTGATAAAAGGACTTAAAAGCATCGTTCTAGAATAGGGCTTTGGTTTTTTTATAGCATCTTTCATGTTCACAGTATCCCAAAGGGCTTTACAAAGCACTGATGTAGCTAGTGGAAGTACAGTAAGCGTAGGCAAATGCCGCATCCATTACACGCTGGGGGATGCTCATGCACCTAGCACCCAGCCTTACGTAACAGCAGGGGGTTTGAGAAGGGAATGGACATTAGTTGGACACCAACATTGCTTTAATGGGCCACAGGGATGTCTAGGAGTCAGAAAGAGTGGGTGGAGTGAATCAGGTGAGACAGAAAAGCATGGCGTGTGTGGCAGGGCAGGGCGTGCATGTGCATGGCTTGAAGCTGTGCGAGCAGGCAATGGCGCTAATTTGCTCGGGGAGTTTTCACCTCCCCATTACACAGGGGGGGAAATCTGGAGATGGATGGTTTTCCAGGCTGGTGGAGGCATACGTCACCCGTGTGTGTGAACATGCCTGTCAGATAAAGAGTGAGCAGCCAAAGAATGTGTGCAGGATGGGGTGGGGATGTGGTTGCCCATGGCCAGGGCTGGGAGTGAAGTGTAGGACATGCCATACCGAGATGGAAAGGCTACACATATTGCACAACTGTGGAAGGAGTTGGTGTGGAAAATTAGCAGGATGGAGGAGTTGCACATTCCTGGTTGAATTGCATGCATGTTACTTGTGTGTTTGAGCAAAAGAAAGGCTGGGAAATTGCTTACACTTTGGGTGCAAAATAAAAGATTAACATGCACAGGTACTTACTTCCTTGGAGAACAAAAAGCTGCTAAAGAAAAGTGGACGATATGAGGTATGGTGAAAGGGTCGAGGTGTGTTGGGAAAAGACTGTACAGCAGGAAAGAAGAGGTGAGATTGTCAGGGGTCACAAACATCACACAGCATCAGGACACCAAATGAAGGGGAGGTACGCCCCTGCCTGCGCGCGCTCCTGAGAGCAAGGCAAAACAGTGAAGCCACTTCCAGAGAATAGGTGGTGTGAAAAGGAAAGGTTCTCTTTGAACCCAGCTATGGGATTTCTTGATGTGTGCATCAGAGTGATTAAAAAAGAACCCATATCACTTTACTTTGACTCAGTTCTATGTTCCTTTCATGAAGTGGCTTTTTAGGGACTCAACATTAAAAATAAATGAGAATTTCCTGTTAAAGAGGAATTTTTTCAATGCATCGTAAGGCATGCATTTACATGTAGAATATTTTTAAAGACGTAAACACCTAAAGGAAGTTACTCTGATAGAAGTGGACTTCTATTTTAATGTCAGTTTTCTCACTAGAAACGGAGTTTAAGACAAACTCGGGGGAATTCAAAACCACGCTGTAACCTCTCCACAAACAAAAACAAAACAGAAGAATAAATTTAAGATACCTTCTCTTCTCTCCTTTTCCTGAAGAAATATGTTCCGAGTCATGTTATGAGGTGATGTGGACTAAGAAGACTTGAGTCAGAGATTATAAATGATAACTCACTGCAATGACACAGAGGTTAGCGCTGGAGTCAGGAGGAGTCTTCTGCAGGAGGCAGAGAGGCCATTACAGCTTCTCAGGGCAGGGGGATAAAAAAAGAAAAGCAACTCATTCCAGATGGAAAGTTAAGGGGGCTCTTATATTTTAGTTCACTATTACTCAACTGAGATAACTGGTACAACTTCCCTATATAGACAGAGTTTATTAGTGATGGTTATTACATAAACGCTTTAGAAAATATGATGCCACACTTCCCTCATCCGTACTGATGCTGCTCCCTCCCTGACCCCCCAACAGCCCTTGGGTTTGAGCAGAACTCTGCAATAGCACTTCGGGTTTGTGAGGCTTACAGATCCTGTGCTCGTTCTCACATGTAAAAACATCCAGATGTTCAGTTTGCAGCTCCTACATGGCAGCTACACATGGCACTTTCTTTCCCCTTGTTTTTCCCATGAATTATAAAGAAGCACTCGCTACAGGCCAGGGAGGACAAGTGTTTGGGGTGGCGATGCTCTCTGTGTCTGCCTGCGAGAGAAGCAACACTCAGTCCCTTGTGAGAGAGAAAACAGGCAAGGAAAAAGGGAATGACACAGGTAAGAGGGCAACTTCTGCCAGACATCTTTTCAAAGCCAGAATGATGTAATACTCAATTAAAGGAGATCTCAGCAAGTGAACCCACCGATACCTCATCACTTCACATCAGCCAAGGATCGGACCAGCCCACTGCTCCTGGGCTAGGGGCAGCATCCTGCAGCAAAGCAGGGCTTGCACAACCTGCCTTTCCCAGCACTGCTCCCCTTCGCTCCCAGGTGTACAGCACCGTCTCCTCTCCGGTGGCCAGCTGCAGAGCAGGTGGGTTGCTGGTGCTCTGCATGGGCACGGGATGACAGCAAAGGAAACCGCTAAGCAAGAGAAAAAGATTAAACAGTAGGGAAACGGCACCGTTCCTATCTGAAAGAACTGGTCGTCAGAAAGTAGATAAGCCATGAAAGCAAAGAATTGTCTCCAGACTAAAGTAAATAGTAAGCTCTAAAAATCTACCTCTAAAAGATTATGTAGGTGGAACTTTACAAAAGAAATCTCTGGGGTTTACCCCAGTATGAGCTGTTGCTTTAAATCATTTCCCAGGCAATTGAGAGTATAATATCAGCTTTTGAAACAGTATTTTTCTAAAGTGATTTTGGAGATTATAGAGAAAGAAGAGGTAAAAATAAACCTGAATGGGAGGGTTTTGTTGCAAAACCAGTTTTAATGCCTGACAGAAAAGTTATTAATATCTTGTTTAAGAATGAAGCCCTAGCAGTATAGGGTATCATTTCTTAGCTTGCAAAGTTTTCAGTGAACTGTCTAAAACACCAATGTGTCAATATCGAGACCGGCAGATGGAAAGGAGCTGATAAGCCATAGACAAAGGAAATATCTCTAAATATCCTTTCAAAGAGATGATATTTTAATGAACAAAGCATAGAGATGGGCTTGGATCAAAGCACTGAACCAAATACCTGTTGGAAACCACAAAGGGTCTGTTTCACAAACAATTTGAAGATGTTCATATCTGTTTGGATTTCCTAAGAAATTTCTACATGACAGACCAAACAGGGTGTGAAAAGACAGAAAAAAAGATGACAAAATTAAGCTCCAAGAGTGTCAGTAGCTGACAGAGATCTAATAACCCAGCTTTCCTGAAGGAGTGGTTAGAAAAGATCTCATCTTTTCCTCACCTCTATAACCAAAAAGAACACATCATGACTGACAGTTTTCTCCCCAAATGTTTAATGAATCAGTCTCCCCACAAAAAATTGAAAAAAACCTCCAAAACAGTCTTGAAATTTAATGGGCCTTCTGTAAACAGAGATCTCATTATGGACACATGTTTGTGAGTTGTTGGTTTGGGGGGGGGTTGAGGGTTTTTTTGGGTTTTTTTGGGGGGTTTTTTTTTTAATTATTATTTTTTGAGTGGTTGAAATCAGTTCCCTATTATGTTTGAACAAACCCAAGCCCTGTAGGTTATGTGTGCAGCAAGAGGGAACTAATACAACTCTGTTCAAATTATTTTAATGTCACTGATTTATGCTGGCTAAGAATCTGGATTTATTTCTACTTTCCTAAGTTACAGATTTTCACTATGTGCTTTCGATTTTTCCTACAGTAACAACAATATTGTATCTAGGTAAAGCAAAAAAACCGTGGGATTTGCAAAGCACAGAAAAGCCCATTTCCCACCCAGGTGATGCCTTTACAATAGGCTTCAGTCTCAAAAAAAGAACACTTTTCTTGGAAATACTCTAGTCTGACTGCTCAAACTGAGAAATACGCCTAATTCTGAAGCAAACTACGGTGGAAGAATCTATGCCAGAACCTGTAATCTACATACAGAAAAGATCTCCATACCCAGGCCCAGGTGCGCTTCCCCCCCGTGCCCTCCCTGCCCGTTCTGTGCTCCACTAGCTGCCCCTCAAAATAAAGTAATAAAAATTCAAATGAGGTTTCAGAAAAATATACCTGTGAAGGGGAGACATCTCCTGTCACTTTAATAACATACCAGGTTAATAATATTAAATCACCGGAGGCCAAGGAAATGTCACTGGAAATATTTAAGGCTCCCCGCTTGGGAGTGATGAGACTTTCAAGTAGCTGGGAGAGAATCAGAATGGGATAGCGAGGACTGGGGAGGCTGATTTGGCCCATAAGGAAGAGTCATTTTGCAGGGGTTTGCTTCTTGTTTAAGGAACATATAAAATATTAACAAAATAAAAGCTTATTTTAGGCTTGTGGAGAGGGGCAGCGCAGCTCTGCAGACAGCTGTCCCCAGTTTATCCACTAAACCAGTAGAAGACAGACAAGAGTGGGGCCACTTTCCAGCCTTTTGCTCTGCCAAGGGACTAGTTACTCAGTTAATGTCAGAAGTGAGAATTTTATTGACATGAACGTAATCATGCCCATCTGAACTGGCCATCACTTTTGCCTGGGTTAGGACCATACCTTGATCCACTTGGGCACTTTACTGAGGCAACCAGCCTGAAAACAAACCTACCAACCAAAAAACCAGAAACCTCTCCTAAAGACAGATGAACAACGTGAGTTTAAGGCTGGCTAGGATTGCCAGAATGATACAAAGCTTTCTGACAGAGCTGTGGGATTTATGTCATTTAAAAAAAAAATACAATTTCAATTTTTTTTTTTTATTGATCTGCAGATATAACTGGACTCTGTGAAAGTGGCCAGATCCTTAGCTCATAAAAAAATCTTCTCTGCAGTTGTTCTGATTTATACCAGCTAAAAGGAGAATCCTCTTCAGCTGGGGGATAATCGATGTTTGTTTGGGTTTTGAGTTTGCTGGACAAACGATCCAGGAAGAAGAGGGAGTGAAGCAGGTCTGCAGTTTGAAGGACCCTTACAGCTCCTGCTTCCCTCTCCATCAGAAGGAAAGCTTGAGCACAAATATGGCTCGTTCAGACTCCGAGTTGTCAGAGAAAATGTAGGGCAGGCAAAACCTTATCCTTAAAAGCGCACAATCTCAATTTACTCATATCTCTACAACTTTTGCCTGGTGCAGTGACAAGCCCCCACATATGGACTGAAAAGGTAGTGACTGCTCTCCCCATCACCTGAAGATGAGGGTGAAGAGAAAATAGATTGTGACAAATGTGATGTTTCAAGGCCTGAAATAGAGAGCTTCCAGTCGGTGCTGAGCCTTCCTTGGTAGGCAGCCATGCAGCGTGGTTCTGGACCCCTTCTGGAGTGGGCAGAAAGCAGTCTCTGCATGAGAAGGAAAATGGGAAATATAATTCCAGCCTGGAAAAGTGCTTTCTGGAGCTGACGCCGCACCCCTGATCAACAGGTCTGATTGCTGCACCAGGCCAAGGTATTATAAACTAAACCAAACGGAATTAGCGAGCACAGGGGCACATCGTTCTCTGGGAAGAGTCAATACAGCTGTTGCAGAGGGAAGCCATACCTCCAATCATTCTGGGGTCTTCTGTGCAATTCAGAACAATAGCAATAAGGAAGATGTAGTCAATGTTGTGCTCAGGGATTAAAAACCAAAACAAACCACACCTCTCACTGTAACATCCAAAAGCACTTACAACAGCTGTAACAATGGGATGAGAGGAAAAGTATTCTTCTTAAATGCTTAAAAGGACAGGAGCAAACATATTCAACATATTCCTAAACGGGCTGGAAAAGGGGATTCATGACAAGATGTTAGTGGAAGACACAAAATAACTAAGCATAGTCAAATGTGAAGCTGACTGTAGAGAATCACAGACTTGAGATAACCGAATGATTCAGTGATGACAGATGAAATTCAACGCTGATAAATGCTAAGCAACATACATGGGGAAAATAAACATAACTGTATTTCCAGTCAGGAACAGGATCTCGGAGTCACTGTGGATCGTTCTATAAAAATGTTAGTATAGTGCTCAGAAAGGCAAATAAAATTGCAGGAACTGCTGGAATATCAGAGAAGAAAACATGAAGCACTGTTATGCCAGTGTATAAATCTACAGTTCACCTGAATTTCCAATCGTGCATGTAATTTTAGTCTCCCTAGCTCAGGGTGGAGGGCAGATAACTAAAAATAGAAAAAGCACATAGAAAGGGAGCAAAGATCAAAGACCTGTAGTGGTGTGCAAGGAGAGCCTCGCTAACCAAGGGCTTAGGAAAGAGAGAAAATGAGAGGTTAGAACAGGGGTCTGTAAAGGTCTGGGTGGGAGAAAGGGAGTGCAGAACGGGACCTCGGACTGCCTTATGTCAGACTAACTATGCATCACTCTACATAGTCATTGTGGGAGTGGTTTCAAATACACAAAACAAACCCCTTTGCAAATGACACACATTTCAGTCCTTACCTCAGGATGCTATGGGAGGTCATGTACCTTCAAACAGGGAGCAAGGAAAGGCAGAGCATGCACATCTGTGGGTTTGGTGGCTGTTTTAAACATCAGCTGCTCAGGAAACCTTCCAACCACCAGATGCTAGAGCCTGGCTAGGTACTCCATGGGACAGGTTGGAGTGACATGTTGAAATCATTTTTGCACCAAGGACTTGCTCCTCTCCTTGTGGAGAGTTTTGAGCTGACCAGGCTTGATGGCATACGCGGCCATCACTCCCTCCCTCGCAGAAGTTAGAAGGGGAAAGAGCTACTTTCTAATGTCTTCTACAAGGCAAAGCCCTAAGTCACATTCTCTCTCACACACACACACTGGTATGTATTTAGCTCTCTCGGGAGCCATGAAGCTACTGAACAGTAGAGGAAAGTCACACCACACAGGTCAGAGGCACCCCACCAAGGATGGTCCCAGCAGTGCTGAGGAATGTCCCCATGTCCCCCCCGTCCCACAGGGCACAGCATGTGGGGTACCAGGCATCATCGGCAAGAGGGACTCCAGTCCACTTAGCTCTCCACCATACCCCACTTTCCAGGAAACACTGCACCTTGCCATAAACCAAGCAATAAAGCAACATTTGTTCATGCAACCTAAACACTTTAAGCAGGTTTTGTACCAACTGGTCCTTTCCATGCGCTGTGTGTCTGCCACAGAAGCAGCCTGCTCTCGCTCTTCACAAGGTGCTACCAGCACCAATGTCACTTCTCATAATAATGGACCAGATTCTCTGCAGTCTAAACCAATCTCACTGCTTCCAGATCAACAGTGATCGGCCAGCTTATACCAGATCAGAGGCTAGTTAAGTTCAGGAAATCTCCAGTATTACTGTTAAAAAGCAGGGGGTTTTCATTGCATCTGAGGGTTGAAGAACAGAATCAGGTGGGGTTCATGTTCATCAAAACAGGACAAATAAGGGTTTGCCAGCACAGTAGAGATGTTTCTTTCAGTGAAAGAAAAGGAAAAAACTGTACTTACTTTTGTTTATTTGATGTTTCCCCTCCCTTCATCACCCCAGAGGAGAAAATAAGCTGATAAATTCTGTATTAGCACTAACACATGTATCAACAATACTGACATGTTTTCAGTTGAATTTTCAGTTCATTCTATTTTCCATCTCACAATGAAATTCAGTTCAATTGAAAAATTCAATAGTAATTGGAAATAGGCTCTGGAAATTGCATAATCTAGTTCTCAAAGACCTAGAAATTAACAAACAAACAAACAGAACACACACAAAACTAAAGTAACCACATTCTGTAAAGATGTAATAAGTCAATTAAACTCATGCAAAATGTGATTCTTGGATGACGGGAGAACATAAAGAGAGAGGTCAGATCCTGTTTTCAAAAACGAGCCTCATGAAAAAAGAAGCAAATGGAAATGTCATTATTGAACATTATGATGAGAGATGAAAGGAATCTCATCCAAAAAGCTCCAAGGGGGAGAAACGCAAATTGTTCAGATAAGAGCAAATGAAAGGGGATGTGATAAAGTCAGCGATAGGTAAACATGGGGAAGAGCTGCAACTCAGGTTCAGATGATAACAGTAATAAATACTAAAGGGCCTGGATCCATAGCGGGTAGAAATCAACAGTCTCATCATCTTCAGTGGGGCTGCACAGATTCACACCCAGTCTTGTCTTGCAACAGCACTCAGTATGTAGGTAGCTCTTTCATCTATTGATATTGAAAACAAACTATTATTTTCACCCACGTATAGGGAAAGGGAGGGGGATACAAAGGCCTTGTGGATTTTCATTTTTTCTCCTCGCTGCAGTTGTGCATTTTGGTTGTTACAGGATTCGAGGACCTTGTTGAAAGCCAGAGCCAAGTCATCTCCAAACAAAACTCCCTACCTGAAACTTCTGAAGATAAGATTAAATGATCCACTCCAAAACAAATGCTTCCAAAATGCCTAAGGGCGTCAAAGGGCTTGTCCATACAATACAACTCAAGGCTACGTAACACCAGTTGAGATCCCTCACAGAGATGGCTTGAAAACAGAAAAAAAATACAGTATAACTCCATCATCCTCTGGGATTGCTCCACAGATTTCAAGGACAGATACTGAAAGGACATAAGAAAAACCCCATGTCTGGAAATCTTTATGCCTAAGAAAGGGCTGGATTAGACCAAAAGGGTCAATTTTGAGTTATCATTACCTAAATCTAAGTTGACATATATACTATGATGCCGGCAGGAATTCTGTACATGGGCAATGGTGAAAGGGGATCCCTAACTCATATTTCATGCCTGCTCTGTTACAGGATTCCTGGTGGCAGCTACATGTGAAATGAAAGCCCTGCAGAGACATCATTTTCTTAGACAAGTTAATCATTCCATGAAGTTACTCCTTACTCCCCACCGTGAACTGTTGCGTAGCCATTGCCGGCTGTTAAACTGCAGAGCGATTCAACTCAAAACTGGTTGCCACTCATTTATGAAGAGGTAATCCCTGCGCTTGGCATATGCAGGTTTGTTTAATATGTGAAGCTCCATGAGATCCACTGGGATGGAAGGTTCTCAATGGATGCTTGTCATCATCAAATGTAGGATGATAGTTAATTAGCTTGCATGTCTCTCGGTACCCAGTGAGAATAGCCATTCAGGCTTGACAGAGATAACTTGCCTGAAAAGCAAGTAATCCTGATAAATGTAATGCCAGGGAAGGACAGCAGAAATTAGAGAGGCAGCAGCGGTATCTCTCCACATAAGATTATGAAGTTTGACCCAACTTCTACTATTGTGTAACTTAACACCAACACCCCGGTTGGATTGTGAGTTAGGCAAGCAATGTTTGATGCTTACTTCATCACCAACTACATCAACATTGACTCTAGATATTCGTAGCCAACCTGCTGTAACAGTGGGATATCAAGGAGTACTTTCGTCCACTACATTCCAATACAGATAAGAATATATTCTATATGTAAGAAATAAAACATTTTGTAAAATCTGGGTTTTAATAAAAGTTAGCTATAAATGCTCAGCACCTGCGACAGTCTGACCTTTTCCTTAGAGGTCTCTGAGTGAATGCAAATGCCTTACTGCAGGCACCCACAATTAAAAATTCCGTCATGGCCCCAAAACAACGGCTTTTTGATTGCGTTCCTAATGTAACATACAGGCTTCCTATACGCATTTGTTTGTCACCAATGATAAAACACTACAAAAACCTCCTTTAAAGAGTGACATGTATTTCCAAGTCCATTGATGCATAAAGACGTTTTCCAAATCTGGGCCACAGTTTGTGAAACCTGCTGAGCAGAAAGGTGTTCTGTAAGATATTATTATTAGGAATTTTATAAAACTTCGAAGGTTATTATTGCTCCAGATTAGTTCAAAATGTTTAATTATGAACCGAGAGAAGGGTTTTGGCCTTTTCAAAGGATAGGAGCCTTTATTGATTTTATTAGTCAAAGAAGGTGATAATTTTTATATTAATAACCAGAGAGCAATTTCTCTGTTAAACAGTGATTATAAAATACTAACTGAAATATCATTGGAAAAGTCCGAGGAAGGTCACTCTTTTTTTCTTATTTCTTGTAATCAATCTTACTCTATCAAAGACTGCAGAAATACAGCAATAATCTAAACTGAATTGTGGATACTTCTGAACTTGCAGGCAGATGTAGCAACGTCTTCCCTGTTAATTGAGGCTGGATCAAATGAAAACCTTTGATTGAATGAACTATAATTGCTTGCATGATAGCTGCAAACATAGCACAATAGCTACCTGGGGTGTTTGTTAAAGGGCTGTACGCCTTATGCAAACACGTCTGTGGAAGGCTCTGGATAAACAGGCAGCTGGAGACGGGACATGAATGACTTCAGCTAAGCAGTCAGATGCAATTCACCTTTGTGGCTTTTTGGTTGGGTTTGTTGGGGTTTCTTTGTTTGGTTTTGTTTTTTTTCCCCTGGGGTGACACATGGGGGAAGATGGGACAGGTTTCAGCACACCCTGTCAAGGTGCCTGGGACATCCTGCCCACAGCACCAGCACAATTCCCTTGCACTGAGACCTCCCTGCACAGCTGGGAAGTCAGAAACAGTCGGCTGCAACACCAAGAATCACAGCTTCACTCTGCCGTGGGCTACCAGACCACCATGGCTCAGCCATAGTTGGCTTGGTTGGAACTTTGGGGGTTTTATTTCAGGCGTTACCTTCAGATGGGAGTTGCCTTACTGCAACAGGGCAGAGGCTCGGGCGGTCCAGCAGCCCCTTCAGCAGCCAGCATCCCAGCACCCCAAGCAGCCCTGTAGCAAACCATCATGGGACGTCCTGCCCACAGGGGCACATTTCTTTCCTAGCTCTCATCAATTAGTAGCTGCTTTATACCCCGAAGCATGAAGTTCTCCATCCCTCATACATTTTTTATTTTCTCTAATAGAATTTCTCATTATTCATATGAATGTCTAATCCTTTTGTGAATCCTCCAAAGCTCTTGGCTTCAATAATGTCTGTGGCATTGAGTGCCACACGTTAATTATGTGCTATGCAAGAAAAGTATTTCTTACTATCTGCTTTAAATCATTTGCTTTTAAAAAAAAAAACACCAGAAGTTAATGCTTAAATAAACCATGATTATAACATTACACAGATAAAGCATATATTGCCTCAAAAATTAATTGTGTTTTTTTGAACACTGGGAAACTGAGGCATGAAAGGACATAATTGACAATTGGTCATTCGCCAATAGATACAAAAATAGAACCTAGGAGTTCTTCTTCTTATATTGTTTCTATAAATAATAATAATAATAAAAATGTTTTCCCTTATAATGGAAACCGATCTAGACATCTCAGGTTTTCATGTTCATTTCAAGGAACAATCTCATTGCCTTGCACTCACCAGGAAGAAAAACTGACATTCCTATCTGCTACAGAGACTGTGTTAAAAGAAACGTCAGGGATCACATTCTGCCAAATCAAGTTTACTGTGACCCGCTGGGAACCAAAGATAAACTTCTGAAAAACAAGACACTATCATGTTGAAGCTACTGGAAATTCTCGGTACTGGACAGGAATAAAGTAATTCTCACTCTTCTATTGCCAATAATCTCTGAGAGGAAATTTGATTTTCCCTTACCATAAATAAATTTATACATCTTACTTGCTAATATTATTGGGGTGGTGCAATGAACTAACTCATGCAAAATATACCCTACTTACCAGTGTGTAGAGAAAGGCTCCGTGATAAAATAACACCCCACACACCAAACATACACCTCATCCACATACAAAAAATATCTGAGGACAGAGAATCACGTTCCCTCTGCTTCTGCCTTATGTGCTGTATATAAGGGTTTCTGGAAAAATTTTTACCATGCAGGAATAAAGGAGATGGAAAATTATCATACTTACTTATCTAAGTATGGTATTTAGATGACCCTTATTACCACTGTATTTGAGTGCCTCCACACATTTAGTGTATTTATACTCTGAAAATCTCATGAAGCAAGAAAGTGTTGACAGCTCCATGTTACAGGAAAACAGAGACGGAGAGAAGAGGTGACTTATTCAAGATTACAGAGAAGATCTGTAGCAGTGCAGAAACTTGAACCCAGGTCATCCAAGTTTTAACTTACTGCTCTATCTACTGCTGTAGCCTGCCTTATTGACCCAGGCTTACAACTCGTTTCACCTATCTGTAAAGCAAGGATTTATTAGTAAAGAGAAATGTCTCAGAAAATGCCACACTCTACCCAAGAAGCCTCTCCTGACAGAAGTGATACATGTCGTGTTGTGAAAATAGTCAATTGCATTATTTTATTTTTTAGCCGAAATGGAATATTTTTAGTCCTAGCCAGCAATACATGGGACAGGAATGCCATCACCTCCCAGGCTCAGATAGTCAAATGCCCTGGTGAGACCCAGCCACAGTCATGAGAGATGGTTGATGGAGAAAGAGTTGACACAGGTTTCTGAAGACTCAGGTGACCACTGAACTATCTTCTCTTACTGAAAAGACTCTGAGAACAGATACAAAACAGGGCCTAACATGGTTTTTATTCTCCTCATTTTAAAATATGTATGTCCCATACAGATATAACATTACTCCAGCCAGAAGATGTTCTGCAGTGCTTTCTCAATCCTTACTCATACAACATCTTTCCCTTATTTAGTTTAATTTAAATTAATGTTTTAATTTTTCAAACAAACAGTGACGTTGTTTATGAATGCATTACCGTTGAATAACCTCTCTTGAATTTCAATTAACTTCAGCAATTTTAAAGTACAAAGCCCTTTTAGTCAGAAGCATGTGCTTGCAGAAACAGATTTGTTTAAAACAGCCAAATTTCATCAGGTTTTCAGCTGTCAACAGAAACGAGCGTTTGCAAGAAGCACTAGCTGTGTGCTAGGGAGGAGGACTCTGATGGGCTATATATGGTCTATGGAGCAGTAGCCAGTTCAGCAGGAGGCAGTATTGCATCTTACACCCACTCCAAGTGTGACCAAGACCACAATTAGATGCCAGAGAGGTCTGTGATGAGGTAGGACTGGCTGCGGGGGCTGTTACAGGGCACTCTACATCATGGCAGAGGCTGAAACGCTACAGAAATTAGAATTAGTCAGCAGTTCAAGAGAACAGTGAAAGTTAGGGGCTGCCTTCTGCTTAATGCAGGATCTGTCTGGTGGAAACCAGAGGAGACTGAGCGCGTCATCATCCCTCCTTGTCCCTGTGTGAGGAGAAATGATGACTCAGGGACAAGAGCTCAAAAACCACAAAGTCCCAACCTTGGGAGGCAACTAAACCAGAAGTACAGCTGTGAACCTCAACTTACCCTGAGAAAAAGTCATCCCTGAAGCTCAACAGATAACGTTCATAACGGGCGTGCTGCTGCGCCTGACCCAGCCCGGGGATGAAGTATGGCTTCTGGGGAAGCTCTGCCGGGTGCCTTGGCATTGGGGTTGGTTGGGTTTTTTTTGGTTTGGTTTTTGGGGGTGGGGTGGGGTTGGTGACACGAACATCCCCCTTTTTTCTGCAACTTTCTACCACAATGGAAGGAAGAACTTGGTTTCCACTGAATTCCTACTGGTGTGGATTATGCTTTACATGCATCTGAGCAGGGATACAGGTAGGGTGGGTATGAGGACACACATGTCACACAGCCCCTGTCCTTAAGGGTCCTTTCTTGCTCTCAGCTTCACCTGCAACTCTGGCTGTTCCCTGTCGATCTGGGACAGTGACCAGTTCCTGGAGAGGGTCTTTTCTCTCCTGCTTCTCAGCACACAGATACACCAGCAGAATTTCAGCTTCCAGGTGACTCCCCAGAACCCTGAAAACTCAGACCTCAGCCACAACAGAGCATGAGCCAATGAGATTACAAGTTACAATCTGTGGTCAACACCTCCAAGATCCCAAACCAGTTCAGCTCCTCATGTCTCGCTCACTGGGAAGCCTCGTGCTGTGAGTGATGGCCCCAGCCTGCCTCGCAAGGGCTGAGTAACAAATGGAGGCTGCAATATTTCAATCAATAGCGGGGGGAAAAAAAACCAACAAAAAAACCCGACAAAGAAGAAGAAACAAAGCAGTCAGAGAAGACAGAGACATTATTGATGCTTCTATTACCGTCTGAAATTGGTCACTGTGGAGAAAAACAAGTAGCCACAGAGTGGACTTGGCCTGACCTTTCACTCCTCAGCAGGCAGCAGATTGGTCATTCTAGCCACTGCCAGTGAAAAATGAGGCTGAAATCTTCTTTTAGTGGGTAAGGGACCAGTGCTCAGTCCCCATAGCAGGAGAGAATTCACAGGTCAGGAGGAAAGCTATCGCCCTCACTGTGGCCTCCAGAGAGATTCCCATATGACACATCGGAAAGGGAATGCAGGACTGAATTGCTGCTTAACATGAGTGGTGTGCGTCCAAATGCGAGAGGACAGCCTCCTCTGAGAAGGAGAGGAGTTTAAGAGTGATGGACAAACCAAGGCAGAAAAATATGTGTACCCAGCAATGCAGTAAAGCAGGGAAACTTCAAGCCAGACAGTAAAATGGTGAAGAACAGGGTGGAAACAAGTACAGAAGAGGAATTTTGACTACACAGTACTGAGACATGGCAAAATGAACTGGGGCAACTCAGACCAAATCAGGCACTTGTACAAATTCAAAAAGGACAGCTTTGGGATTAATCCACAGGGCAGAGAGCCTGGAGTACCAGTTTTCTACCAGTCTCTTCTTCACACTTTCTCATGGCCTTGGTTAAAGTCCCCTGGACTTTCCCAGTTCCACAGTGGCTAATAAAAATGCTTTCCTTGTCTGCTGGGACAATACAGTCTCCAAGACAGCAGGTATCTAAAGGAAATACTTGACACCTTCTTAACACAAGCCATAAACAAAAGAGCTAAGATTTTCTAGCAACAGAGCAAAACTTACATGCTTAAGGACAGATGAATCAGTCGGACATCTGCAGGAAGCCCCACCTTGGGGAGCAGAGGAGAGCTGCAGGGAATAAACCAACCTGGCACAGAGCAGGAGGCTTGTCAAGCGAGCTGCTGCCATCCTGGGGAAAGGGACACCCTCTTCCATGAGACCAGAGTAGTCCAAAGAGAAAGAGGATGATTTGTGTATCTGAAGGGATGTGCTGGCATATGACAGCCTAGCAGAAAAAGTCGGGGGGGGGGGAAAGAAATAATAATAAAAAAATCAATGATACTAACTTTCAAGTGGGCAAAAGCTCCTGAGACAGCATGGTCAATTTCTTGTTTGAGGGACAGAAATTCAATGCAGAAGAAATTAGTCCCCCTCCCCCAAGTACTTCATTTTAATCATACCTGCATGTTCTTCAGCCTAAATGAACACAAAGGCCCCTAATATCAGCCCATCTTAATGGGCTTAGCTGCCATCACAAGCGTCAAGGAACAGCACTTACCTTCCTATTATCACTCTGAACAGACTTGGGTGGCAAACTCTAATGAAGAGCAGACATCAGAGAAGTGCTTTAGAAGAACAGGTCACAAATGCTCATAATAAATCTGTTCAGATGCACTTTGGGGATGTAAATCACTTAAATTATTAAAGCATCGAGCTGTTGGGACTCAGGCAGGTTAAGAGCTGTTGCAGTGAAAGACGCTGCAGCCCATAGTGAGCAGGGCAAGGAAGGAAACAAGCACGCTTTAATTGCAAGCTGCTCCACTTTTGCTGCAGCTTGTGACCATTAGCTGCAGCTGGATGTATTTACTTAATGAATGACAGGGCTGAAAAGGTTTGGGCTACGAGGTGGAGGCAATAAGGACTGGGCAGTAAGAGCAGAGAAGTGAGGGAAGGCAGTAAAAACGCTTGACTGTGGGGCAAAGATTGGAATAGAGGTTATATATGATGCAACGGTGATGTGATAGCTAGCTCCTCAATTTAAAATCCAGCCATGATGTATGTAGAAAGGCACTTTGAAGAAAGAAGGTTATCCTCTACATTTTCCTGGAAGTGTAGTAAACTGAAGGAAATACTAAAATCGATTGATTTGCTGGAGCACGAGAAAGGGATGGAGATGGGTTCGGGTGGGCTCCCATACCCCTGGGCTGCGGGTGAGAGTGGCCCCACCTGCCTGTGCCTCATCCTAGTGAGCAGCTGCCTATAATCCAACTCTTATGATGTTTAACCGTATTCTTCTAATTAACAGCTTGAATTTTTGAATGGTCTGTTTATATCTATTTGTTCTTCTTTCAGCATCGTCCCTCCAATTTAATAGCTCTTTTCCTTCCCTGCTGTTAGGTTCCAATCTACTTACAGGCAACAATCTCCTCCTCTCTTTCAGCCTTCAGTTTTGCTTGGCTAAAAAAGCTAAGCTGCTTAGTCACCTCTTGTAAGAAAGGATCTTCATTCCCAGACCATAATTTAGTATTTTATTGTTTGAAAAAATACCCATCAAAAGTTCATTATTTCTTCCCCCCCTTTTTTTTTTTTTTTTTTTTTTTCCTCTCCTTGGCAAAAATTCAGAATTTTGAGCAAAAACAAGTGCAGTACTTTTTCTGTCTGGTGCTACCACCAGCAGCACAAAAACTGACTGGAGTTACTGTAAGGAACAGCACAGGCAAACTGTGCAAGCAATTCAGTCATCAGGGGAGTTTAATTCTACCAACCCACCTGAAACCTTTTTTATTTGCTTTTTCAAACACATTTTTAAGAAGCAAATCCTGCCTGTGACAAAAACACACAGGTATTATTTGCAAGAAATAGTGTTTATTCATCAAAGTCAATAGGAATTTTTCTGGTTTATACAGATCAGGTCCTATTCATTTACAGATGGTGCTGTTCAGAGAATATCCAGGCACAGATAAATGCTGGACTTTGTTGATATGATATCTTGTGTCTCTCTGTACTTAAGGGCTTTAGAAATTGATTAACTGAAACCCTTATCAAGAAGGTAACTATTATAACACTCATTTTACTGATGAGGAAAATAGAGCACAAAAAAGCTTAGTGACAGACACAAGGTTACACAGTGAATTAGTGGCAGGAATACTGATTCCAGCTTCAGCTCCCTTGTTTGACCATTAAATACACTCCCTTAATCAGAATCTTCCCCCAAGCCCTCTGCCTAATTTTACTTGTGCTTTTTTTTTCAAAAAAAAAAATAAAATACATTTTGCCCTGAATTTCAACATTTTCTAGTCTGGCTGGAAGCTATGGGAAAAACAGTGCCTACTGGCAAAAAGTTGGCCTCAGCAATATTTTAAGTATGACAAGAAGGAAAAAAAACAAAACAAACACCAAAACCACCCCCATAAGATTTTCAGCCTGAATTCGCAGCTTCAGAGAATTGAGCTAAGCCACCGAATAGCTGGGTGCTTTATATGTAGCAAACCTCTTAAGGCTTTGCATTCATGCATTATTAGTAGTTTCATTCTATATCTAAGTTACTTATATGGCTCCTAATTACCACAGTATCTTAATGCCTCATCTTAATGTATTTATCCTTACTGCAGCCCAGTGGCATGAGGCAGTGTTGACAGTCCCACTCCATCGACAATTTTTATGCTGCAGAAGGCTCCAGAAAATGCAGTCTTCTGTGTGATTATAAGCTGAGTCTTCCTCTACTTCCCACACTAGAGGCAGATTTCAGGTTACACCTGGCAGTGCCTCCACGAGCCTGGCTTTTTGTGGTCCATATTCTCTGGCCACACAGGGCTCAGCCAGGCTGGTGTGCAGATGTCCCCACAAATTGCACATTAGCTATATCAAGGTGTCTGTATAAATTTTGGAGAGTTCAGGCTTAAGTGAGGTCATTCAAGAAGTGTGTGGTGGAGAGAATTTCACCACAGTCCTGTAAGTGCTTTTCTAGTTTAGCAACAGTAACAAATTCTGTCAGAAATTAGAATTAAATAAGCAGGAAGAGGTGAAAACACCAGCACCAGGACTCCATTTTGGGACTGAAATGCAGAAGAAGTTCAAACAAAAGTTGTACAATAGCGACCAATATCTATGTTTTTTTCATCAGCCTGAGAAATGTTTCTTCTTGCTCTCATCTCCTAATTCCAGTTTAATGATTAAAACAGATGTATGAGCAATTGGCGTTCAGGATTGATCACCTGGAAAAGGACCCCATTTCATTGTAAGTCTAGAAATTGTACCCCTGTGCCAAGAAGTGTCCTCCAGGGCTTTTGGATACCTAAAATGTTGCTAAAATCTTGATCTAGCCCTTTTGCCCAGGGGCAAATTCTACCTGTAATTATTAGGACCAGGAATGCTCACCTAGTCCAGGAGTCTGACTATTCGAACATTTATCACCATAAGCTTTACACTTTAATAAATAATTTAGCCCCAAAATGCACTTAAATTAGATCTATAATTCCACCATGAGGCTCTGGTGGTGTGAAGAGACCTTCTGACTTTGCTCTGATCATTTATAATGCCACCATAAGCCATCAGTAGAATTGCAGCATTATTATTTATAGCACCGCTTATATTGTTCCTTATATCGTTTATTATACTCAATTGGAATGGCCCCAGCTACTCGGGATGAGAAGATGCCGCACGGTTACCAGCGCAGGCTATTTCTTAGCACAGGAGTGGTACCTTCTTAAGGGAGCGGGGATGGTGCCTGTGAGGATGGATATAAATTGCCTGGACACGCTGTCCTCATTTCTGCCGGACTTTTCATTCGGTTTGGGTAGTATCACGGGTGATGGCACAGAGAATGAATCTCTAGGTGGTTCCTTCTACTTTCCATCTTGCGGAGGGCAGGCAGCACCACTGGCACTGCACTGACCTGTGCCAAAACCTGTCCGGCAAAGGGGACCAGAAATGGTCCCAGATAACCATGCACCTTTCCCCCGCCTCCCGTCCTGCGCTTACACACGCTATTCACACCAGAGCCAGATCTCTGTGGATATGAATCATGTCCTCATTGCTGTTAGAAGCAGGTTAGAATTATTAAATCAGGGATTAAAAAAAAAATAAAAGTGTCAGATTTAAGATCACCTAGGTATCCCAAATGGTTTTTCTTTCCAGATGCATTACGATAATTTTAAATGACATCATTGAATGCTATTTTTATCACTTTTTTTTTTTTTTTTTTTTTAATGGATAGAACATGGGAGTGATCTCCAAGGTGGTGGTGGTGGGGAGCAGTACTCTGCTTGGCTTTATCTAAAACTGCTTTTGCAAAATCGAACTTGCAACAGATGTTCAGCATGACAAACCAGAGCTCAGATAATTAAAAGCGGTTAAAAGCCAAGTATTTCAATGGGAAATGTTGCAAGCATAACCCATAACAAGCTATTGCATTGCTACTGTCCTGCTTTGCCCAGGGCAGTCCTAAATGGGTAGGATAAACTCTTAAATGCTTAGGAAAATTCTGCCTCTTTTTCCCCCACCTCCTCCTTAGCTTTCCTGAATTCATCCCAGCGACCCGCTTGTTTCCCTGCATCTCTAGAGGGTTTCATGCTCCCCAATTTAGCTGTTAGCCGGAGGGCCTGGCCCAGCCCATTTGTTCCTATAAAACACACTGACAGCGTGAGCGTGGGGAGCTGCCTCTGCAGACACTGCTCTTGGAGCTGCTGCCAACCCCATGGCCACGCCAGCTCCCACGGGACACGCTGCCGCAGGGAGCAGCCACATTGCCCCCAGGGTGCCGGAGGGACCTGTCCCACCTGCCCTGCTTTCTGGCTCCGAGTGACAAGCACAAGCACCCACCACTTCCCCATCTTTGCCATCAACCTACAAAAAATTACAAAGCAGAAAAGAGTGAAGAGAAAAGCAGGGAAAGGATCAGGGCGGCTAAAAGTGGGAATAAAGAAAATGTGGAGGAAGATTTCCTATCCCTGTAGTTTAAACTCCTGCACAGCCAAGCAAGGCGGTGATAACGCACCACATAGTTGGTGCGTATGTCATGAACATTAGTCTGGATTTTGGGGCACAGCAAAATCCCACCAGAAAAGAGGGTTTAAATCTTGCAGCAGGAATACAGAAAAGAAGTCTTTTAGTACACACACACACACACCCCTCCTTAAGAAAACATATCAACATTTTGGAATCAGAACGATTTTCCAGGTTATTTTTTTTTTCTGGAGTATAAGAACATCAGAGTTCCATTAAGCAGAGCAACCACTCACACACACACACACCCCCGAAAGCAGCAGGCAGGCAGACAGACTTCGGGGATTTCATTTTTCTTGTAGAAAAGAAAAAAGAAAAAAAGAAAAAAAAAAAAGAAAGGAAGGGGATAAGACTGTGCTGCCATGTGGAATCATTCATTTTACACTGATCCCTGTCAGCCACCTGAAGCTTTGCTTAAATAAGCGTAGGGATTGAGACTTTCAGAGGCAGCTCCCACTCGTCCGCTGGTGCAGGCAGAGCCTGGCAGCCGGGCAGGGGGTGCAGGAAGGGCTCATCCCAGGGCGGTGGGGAATCAGCCTCTCTGTTGCTCAGATTCACTTGTTAATTGGCCTTTTAGGTTTTCTTCTGTGTATTTCTGGAGAATTAGAAGTCAGACCAGGAAAGTTAGGTAATGAGCCAGGCTCAGGGGAAAGATGAGCTGTTGACCCCCTAAGTTCTTTTCTGTGCCCCTCATAACAACCAGGTGCAAATCTGCAACACCTCAGGCTGGCCGAGATGTGTCTGCTGCTCAGCAAAGCAGGATGGGGAGGTTTACAATGCAAAAACCACTTTTCTGCATTATGAAAGAACTGCAAGAAAATAAGTGACAGTGCTATGTCTCCATTTTATAGCTGGAGAAACTAAAGCTTGCAAAGGTGGTTGTACCCAGGGTCACACAGAAAGGTTAGTGTCACAGCAACTAAATAACTGAGGGGTCTCAACTCTGTTGCACTGGCTGCTGAGCGAGGGAGAAGGTTTTGCATCCTTCCTTTTTCTAGCTACCCCTGGGGAGGTCTGCACAGGCAGCGTTTGTGCTGCCCCCAGGACACAGCAGGATAGATCCCATGTCCCCAGTGCCAGATGAACTGGGCACTGCCTCCATCCCTGGCTCGGTTTCCTCTGAGCAGCAAGATTATTTCACAGCTGCTCAGCACATGGATGCTAGCAGGGCTGTCT
This sequence comes from Falco rusticolus, assembly GCF_015220075.1. NCBI lineage: Eukaryota > Metazoa > Chordata > Aves > Falconiformes > Falconidae > Falco > Falco rusticolus. Next base: position 42,334,541 of record NC_051195.1, read on the forward strand.
GCAGGTCCAACTTGCTTTTCACAGGGCAACACCTTTCTGGGCAAATGGTTTGTTATCAGAAACGTGATAGCAATCAGCTTGTAGCATGGCGTGGGTTGGTGCAGCAGACCAAGGTCAGGACTGTGGTCTTAAGCAGGTGGATGTAGGAGGGGGGGAAATAGGAATCACCTGTGTGACACCAATGCCTGAATAGCCAAGGCAACCAGGCCAGAGAGAGCTTCAAACGATGGGGGGTTTCCTGGGGCTGGGGGGCTTTTTCCCTCTGTAGTTACCTTGCTGAATATTGTAAATCTGGTGGACTGTGCAAGTGACCATCTGGGATTTTTATGTACAGATATACGTCATTAAGGAGTTATTCAATTCAGTCCTACTGTGCGTCATACTTTTGATGTCTTTTCTTCTAACACAAAAAAGTAGTTATATTAAGAATAAAAGTTCTTGAAAATCACAAAAAAAGAAATAAAATAGTAAAAAATAATCCCTTTCAGTCTCGTGTATATCAAAGGGTTTGTTTTGGCTACTTACTTTGGTTTTCTGTCATTGTCATTTGCTGTGTCTGGTTTGGAGCATGGCAGACAGAGAGGGACGTGCAGGTTCCACTAGAAGCCATTAAAGTCTGTGAAATTGGACAATTGGCTATGCAGACATCCCTTAGAAGTATTTCTAGCACTTTTAGTTCCTGGCTGGGTACTGAAAATGGGGATGGAAGAAAGAAAATGTCTATATATATGTATCAGAGCTTTGAAAAAAGAAGTAGTAAGAAAAAAAAAGAAAAAAGGCATTGAATGTGGGACATGGAAACATGAAACTTTCAGTTTCTGACCGACTCTGCAAAGTCTTTATACCCTCTCTTCTTCTCACCACTTAGAAACCCAAGTAATTTCCAGGCATGGCTCACACAACACCCCTCAACACCCTACTTAACAAAGCCCCTAATGAAGTTTCACTTTATGTTGGCATCAGGTACAAGGACATTTCTACGCAGAACAGTAAAAACATTGTTTCCATACGTCCTTCTTTCCTCAGAACTGAGAAAGCTTATTCCATTTTATGAATGATCCCTGCTTGGAAAGACAAGAAAGGAAAAGCAGTTATTACTTTGCTCCTTTGCTGTCACTGAACCTTCCATGAATTTCAGTCTTTTCCTCCTGTGATGTATTGCTCCTCTGGAGATTTCAGCCCAGCCCAGGAAGGGACTGTTTGTGCCATCTGTATCCTCTATATATAAGAGGAATGGACTAGATTCATCAGCACTTTAGTGCATTTACTCCATAGCCCTGTTCACTTCAGTGTTTTTCAGATTATGCTGTAGCTGTTTAGACTCTGCCCTTGCTTCACAGGTGAACTTTGCTGTCAGGTAGATAGAAATGATTGAAAAGTCCTGCTTTTTTTCTTCAAGAATTGCAGGCTTTTTTTGTCTATTCTTCTGTCGATAGGTACATTTTCTCTTTTGCTAACATGGTATATTCAGACAGGATGACATTTTTTCCCCTGAAACATTACTCAGCCAAATCCTGCAACAAATGGCTATATATTCAGAAGATTTTGAGATACTGATTGTAGGACTCTTGAAAAATACCTCTGTAAGGAGCAAAAGGTTTGAAATCATCACTGCAATCCAGCAACGAACATCCCACTCTCTAGTTTGGGGTTCAAAAGTGCATGAAAAAGGTACCATACCTTGTTATAAGAGCTGTTCAGTGATCAGACCTCTGCAGTCTTTTTAGAACGACCTGAATTTATATTTAAGTTCATTAAACTTCACTCACAAGGTCAGATGGCAAAGGGGCATGTGCAGTACAGGGAGGCCATATGATGGGCATGGATGCAAATACGCTGCATGATATGCCCATCAGGCCACCATCACAAATTTGGAGTGGAAGGCTCGTGGTTTCTGGTGGAAACATGATCAAGGGGCTTGAAAGTCTTCCCTGTGAGCACTGAGCCATCTCACAGATCCTTCCCAGCAACAGAAGCCTGATAGTGAACTCCTCTGCCCATGGGAAATGTACATCCAGCCTCTCTCATTCTGTAAACCTTGAAAATAGCATTTTCCACCACCTCTCTCCCCAGGTTTTTGGGGTTTCCTGTTACAAATCTCTCTTGGTTGAAGCGGGGTCTGGTTTCACTCAAACTGTTGCCTATTCTGGAGTGAAATTTCAGGTCACAGGAGGGTACATTTTCCCTAGAACGTCTGTACTACCCTCCAGTCAGCAGGAATGAAATTGTCTGACTATGCCCTCCCCTTGGGGACCTTGCTGAAAATGAGATGTATCTCTCATGAGGACCTCCCAGCAAGCACAATTGAAATATCTTTGTGACTGCACTAGCTCTGTAATGAATGAATTAATTGATTTCACCCTTAGCTGCTTCTTCATCGACCCTGCTGGCCTCACGCTGGGGAACAAGCTTTGTTCCAGTTCCAGTTTCCCTCAAAGCTCTGTTCTATTTAAAGGCAGAAGAAATGGCTTCAGGACTCAGGGTGGGAATCCCAAAACCTCAGCTTTGGATGGCAGCCAGATGGGTCATCAATCTCCACTCCGAGTTTGGATGGAAGGATGAGAACTTGGACCTTTCAGCCATCCTCAGGGTCTCTGTTACAGATGGAAAGTGGGTTTGTGAAGCCTGATGTCCGAACAGCGCGTCTGCTTCTATCTGTGTATTGTCTGCATGACTAGTTAAGGAGTTTGTGTGGACATCTCTGGGTCCCCAGGCAGCCCTCGTTCTCCTCTCACCTCTTGATCCAAACTACCTTCTGGGAAAACAGTCTAGGACTCACATATCTAGCAGACTCCTTCCCACCTTTAAAAGTGTGATGTCTCCAGCTCTTCCAATCTCTGTCACCAACAAGGTGACCACAGATACCACACGGATGGGGCAGGCTTCTACGTCTAACCTGGTAAATGGCAGGACTGTGCATAATAATTAAGAAAAAAAGGTGAAACGATTTATCAGTGCCTGAAAAGTGGGTCCTACTCACATTTACAGGCAAACAGCTCCCCCTCGAGTCAATGCCTGAGGGTATCATCTCAGGGTACTTTGCACAGGCTGCTCAGGCTGGGATAACCAAGCAATTAAATAGCAATAGGAAAAGCCTGTGGGACTCAGGTCACTGCAGAGCTGTTAAAAACCTGAGATTATTCTCATACCCTGGAAAGCCAGTCACGAATTGCTTGAAGGTCTTATATAAGGCATCAGATACAACAGTTTCTACTTGGTGTGTTCCAGTCAACAGAGAGCAGCTCTAGAAGTTATGTCCTTGTGTATTCTAACTACGGCTCTAAAGTGACTCTTCCATGTCTTTGAGCAAGTCATGTGGCTTCTGCTGTGCCTCAGTTTCCCCATTGCATTCTCCAGTTCTAACCAGACGCTCTGTCCATTGCAAAATACACGGTCTTGAATATTGTCCCTCTTCTGGATAATATTGCTTCTAGTATAACTTCATTTAAAATTTTAAAATGGAATACTGTTAATTAGTTTTTCAAGGGAACATTTCAGACACTTGAATGTTCAAAATGCTGTTCCACGTTTAATGAAGAGTTTGAGATTCTTGATTTTGTTGAGTGGACGTAGACATTTGCAGAGTTTCATCTTTTGTGGAAGTTAAAATATTTCTTCTCCATTTGAGGATGAAAACAGATACTGAAAAATAGAAATTTTCTCCTGGGTAAAGTTTGCCTTATGGACATCTGAAATACTCATTTCTGAGTAGTTATAAATGCCACTAGCAGCATCATGAAAGGGTTAAGTATGATTGCACATGATCCTGAATCCCTCTTTAACAACATCCCATTATGTAGGGCTTCTGTGTGAGCCAGTGACAAAGGATTAAATCCATCTCTTATTAGTAGATGCCACCTGCCTCAGGACACAATATTTAAAGCACACGGCGGTGTTGTACTCGTTTTTGTTGTGGTGACATCTGAGAACCGCAAGTGTGGATGAGATTTCACTGGTATTGCTTATGGTGAAAAGTCAACGCAAAAAGCCAAAGTGTTTGTAGTGTAAATACAGCACGAGGGGACACAATGATGAATTTACACAAGTCAGGGAAGGAGACAGCAAAGTCTGCTTCGTCCAGCTCACAGATTTGCCCTCAGCCTCGTTGGTTTAAGGATCCAACAGGTGCCTTGGTGCTCCCTGCAGCACATGCTGTGAGCAAGACGCTGGATGGGGCACCCAGGAGCAAGCTGTCTGGGTGGAGAAAGGTGACACATCTCCAAACATATTCCAGGCACAGAAGAGGAATCAAACCCCAGACTCCATGGCCAAGGGAGGAATGGATGAATCTTAGGGAGAACATTGCAAGGAAGCTCCAGATACCTTGGGGCAGCTGCTCACTATGTCTCAGGCCGGTCTTCACTCACATCTTTCCCTTGTCCTGTGTCTCCCCTAAGCCAGCTGGATGGGCTGCCTTGGAAGGCAGGTCACTACAGCTGCTGCAGAGGGGAAAAGCTTTGTCCCAGGGTTAAACAGGAGCTATGGAAACAGTAAATGGAGTGTCCCTGTGATGGAGGGAGAGGGGATGCCAGAACCTCCGCCAGCCTGCCTGCATCTCCTCTGAACTCTTTCCTGATCCATTTCCAGCTGGGCCACCCTCAGAGATGTCGGATTCAGCATCCAGAACTGAGCACCTGGGGCCAGCTCAGCACCCATGGCCACCCCGGGGGGGACACCTACCTCAGAACAAGACAAAGAACAGACACGGCTGAAATACTTGCCAGTCTCCTCTCGCTCTTTCTCCTCACTTCTTTTTCTGCCGTGTTACACTTTGGTAGAGGAGAATTGTTTTGACGGTATCTTCCTTGTAGACATTAAATACCTTTCAAAGCAAGGTCATAGTCCCTGGAGCTATGACAGCACACATGAAGATAACAGTTCAGGCTGGATTTGCTGCCCTCGTTGCAGGCAGGGAGCTGCTACTCCATGTTGCAGGGGTTTCTCACCAGACAGCATCAAATCTCAGCATCCTGGGTTTCCACAGGGAGGAACAGATCTTGTGAGCCCTCTTTCCTTCCATGTGCACACCTGCAGTAATAAACATGTCAGATCTCCCAGGTAATCGAGGAGCTGGGCATCTGCATGGTCCTTGGGGGATTTTAGTATGCACCCGCAGATTTACTGTTTCCAAGGAGAAACAACACACCCGTGGCATCGAGACAGCACGGAGAGGTACGGCCTTGAAAAGGGAACAACTAATGATCTGTGGCAGACAGGCAGGGCCCGGACAAACCGCTGCACAGCATCGTACATGCCAAGCGGGTTCCTGGCAGCTGGTTCATCTTCCCATGTCACATCTGATGTTTGAATGGAGGAAAAACACATGAGTTTATTTCCAACGCCTCTCCCCGTTAGACGGGTGACCTTTTCATAGCTCTGGAGCACAAGGGAGAAGGCAGCCTACAAAGTGTTCAGATGGTGCTTGACAAATGAAGATATGTAAACGAGGTGAGGGACAGCAGCGCTGAGCTAAGGGAGTGCCAGGCATCATCAGGCGCTGTCTCATTAGTGGGGGAAATGTTTGCATTGGCTCCCATGTTGAGGAATGGCAGTGGGGGGTAATAGCCGGGAACGGACGGTGCAGGGGTTTGGATGGAGCACTGGGAATGGTTTATCCCCTGGGGGGAAGGGAAGCCAGCCTGGCAGCTCGCCCTCTCACCGTAGCACAGCTGTGCTTACAGAGCACGCAGAAGAGCACAGAGGGTCTCACGCTGCTCCATGATTCCCCATGCCCATGCCAAGTGAGTCGCTATTTTTTCCCCACCAACACCATCCATCAGCCTGAGTTCCAACCTCTTATCACCCATGTGTGATACCCACCACAGATACATGTGAGAGCCAGATCCCAGAGCTAACTTCACACTGACATTCGGTGCTGTGGAGCTCGTACAGAGCCTGCAGTGGTCACCGTTGCCTGGCTTGGTGTCTTCTGGCCCCTTCGCTCATCACTTTACAAAAGACTGCTAAACCTGGAAGGGCAAAACAATTCCCCTTAATGTTAGGAAATGTCAATTTGGTGCCAGTGTATGCAACCCACATATATACCTTAATTCCTGCTTCAGAACACCTCAGTGTCCACCCCCCTTTGCACGCCCTGTGCCCAGAGCAAGCAGATCATCCCAGCTGGCCCCTTTCAGACTTCCCCTGTTGGCTTCTCGTCGGCACCAGCCTCCTCCGCCAGCTTCTGCATTGTTCCCACTGCGCCTTGTTGCTGCTGATATGGGAATCTGGGCTGGGAAAGGGCTTCCTGACGCCAACAATAACTGCCTAGCCTTTGCCTAACTCCAAAAGGGAACCATTCAGTCCTGGACTCCATCTCATCCGAGACATCAGAGAGCAGAAAGAGTTTGTAATCTCACTGATCCTGACTGTACCCCCTCAGCAAGGCTGGAGTGTGGTAGATGCAAACACGACTTTCCGCTGGGTGAGCTAAAGGAGCTGGAAGCAATGACTTCTTGGATTACACCACACAACAGCTTTGTGATTTGTACACAATGAGCGAATTGGACTGGGTTTGGATTTGCAGCTATAGGTAGCTCAGATTCTTCTGCATCACTCACTTCTGGGAATGGCCAGGCAAGATGAGTTTTGGTTGAGTAGCTTATGTTTTCTAAAAGTTTTCTTGATAGAAAATGCGATTCATTGGTTGTGGATTTTCTGACTAGATAAAAAAGTTTGCAAACAGATCTGTTCTCCTAAAAATCTCTTCCTGGATTGCAGTTGTTCTAAAATAAAAATCGATACAATGTTCAACGCAAGCTGCAAGGCACTTTTTCATTAGAACTCCCCCAGCCCCCTCCCCCTCAGGTGCTCTTGATGACAGATCTGGAAATTATTTTTTTTTCTTGAAATTAAAAAAAAAAAAAAAAGAGTTTTTATGTTGGTTTTCCATAGAAGACGGAAAAACCAACAAGTTTTTCTCACTGGCTCTAAATAAAATGCCCCTTAATTTCCACATGCAGAAAAAGTGGGCAGACACCATCCCTTACACACACTCCCCGTACTGGATCCGAACTCAAGGACCTGCAGGTTCCCTCCTCAGCAGTGAAAAGATTCAGTTGATTTCCTCCTCCTATCCCTTTCATTGTCTCTCCACCTTTTGGGGTATAGCCAGCACCAGAAGGAGAATGAAATAGAGTGAAAAAAGCTATTTTGTCTCTTGCCAACTCAGTTGGAAACAGGCAGCACTGGAAACCTCCCAACTGAGCCCAGCTTTGGAAGACCTCCAGCCCACTTTGTTGAGGCCTGAGGCTCCAGGGGTTCTGCAATGTGGCTGAACTTCTGGGAAATGCCACATCCAACCCAAGACTGCCACGGTGTCAGCAAAGCTTGGGTGCTGGGGTCTGGGAAGAGGGTACACCTGCCTGGGAAATAAATTTAGTTCAGAAGGTCTGCATTTTGTGTGTTCTTCCAGGTTCATGCTCAAACTCTTTTACATGAATGCTGATAAACTCGATTGCAGGTATGTTCATGAATGATTTGGGGGAAATCATGGTTGTGTCTCTGCTCTGAATTTACTGGTGAGGATGAGGAGGAACAGTGTGCAGGAGGATTGATAGCCTGACCTATGCACCAACACAGCGTATTGGACATTTATGCATCCTCAATCTAGACACCCACAAATCTTCAGACACAGAACTACAGTTGGCTGAAGACGTTAGACCATGAAGGCTTTTCTGGACACCAGGCTCCAAGCTCTAACCCTACTGCTGCTCCGAAAAACAAACCACTTTCTGACACAAAGCTCTCAGCAGCCGCAGACTTGGTGCCGGTGCCAGGTGTGCAGAGACAGAGCACACAGGCCCCTGCGAGAAACCAAAAAGGCTGTGGTTAGTTTCTCTTCTCTGGCACTGTTAGTTCGGGCAGGCAGTTAATAAAAATTGGGGGTTTGGGTATTTTTTCCTGCTGGCAGCTCCCACTGTCTTTCCCGTCATGGTCCGAATCCTGGTGCAGCCCAGCCAGAAGGCTCTGCGCTGCTGCCTGTTTGCAGGCGGACGGGACCCACGGACACTGTGTGGATTCAGAGCCTGGAGGTGACCAGGAGTGGACGGTGCGCGCACCTGAGGGGAGTTTTCTATCCTGTTGCATTGTGACCGTGAAGCCAGGTCATACTCGCATCTCCAGTCTCTGCAGCTGAACTGCCTTTTAACGCCAGGATAACTCATTATAGCGATGATTGCACACGGCATTCTCTCAGCGTGACAAATGCAGGCCATGTGTGCAATGCCTCTGCAGCCCTGGCCTGCAATCTCTGATGCAGTTAACACTCTGAGGTGATCAGGAGAACCATTTGCCAGGGTTGGCTCAGCAGAGACGTGTGGCTTCAAGTTCCTGTCCCCTGCTCCAGTTGGAGACTTGCTCCCAGTCCCTACTTGTGGCCATGGTAACAAACAAAGTCCTCCTCACCAGGCATTCTCCATCTTATTGATTCCTTGGGAGATTTATGGCAGAGACCTGATCTCAGTGAAGAAGCTAAATCCAATTCACTAAGGAATTACAAGCCTGTCTGATCAATAATCTATTTATCTCCTTCACTTTGCCATCCTTAAACACTCCAGCCCTGTCAAAAGAAATTGAAAGCTTTTTAAAAATGAAATTATTGAACTCTGGAATGGCTTTACTAAGGCTTCTGGAAAGGATCTTGAGACCAGGAGGGATCCAGTTCAGATCCAGCACTTAGGAGAGATCTGTCATAGCTTCGGTAACTTGACAGCAATCCAGCGCGCAGGCTGGGATGGCGGGGGATGCTGGCACCCAACACACAAAAAGAATCCAGCCCAAGAGGTCACAGGTGGTATGGACACACAGTTTGCAGGAGATACCACTTTGATGTTTTTGCTAAGAAGGAACACAGCAGGGTGACTTCTACTGCATTCCCTTTGGGCGAGCTAAAGTATGAGGAAGGATTGTGTGTCCTCTGCTGCACTGGCAGAACCTAGGAAAGGCTCATATACCTACATACAGGTGCTAGGAGCTAGGAGAAACTGAGGTGTGAAGACTTAATCCCACCTGAAAATGCATTACTGAGGTCCCTGGAAGTGGCAAGCTGCTTTCGTCCATGACTTGAGCAGATCAAGAAGTGTAATTCAACCAGCCCATGACTTCAGAAGCAGTCATTATGTCTCCCAAGGGCAGAGGTGTGCTGCATTCCAGAAATAATGTTATTTTTCAGTTCTCACGCAGCACTTCTAATTAATAGATTGCAAAGTAGTTTGCATGGAGGAAAACCCAGGCACAGAGAGGAGGCAGGGCTAGCTGAAAGCCAGCCAGTGGCAGAACCAGGAGCAGAACCAGAAGCAGAACCAGCCTCTTTGAAGAACAATTTCCACCCTTTTCCAGGCTCCGTAGCTAGTTTTATCTAACAGATGCAGGCCTTTCTTTACAAGCCCTGGGGAGACTGCAGGAGCAGTTCACACATGTGAACTGCATTCACAGTAAAGCTCCTTGCCAAAGAAATATTTACGTACATGCTTAAGCCTTTCTTCAGCCCAACTCTTAAACCGAGTATTATTTGCAGTCCCAGTGGGACTGAGCCATATATTATATTCTGCTGGCCAAAAGACAGGATATTTTCTTGGTTGTATAGAACTGGGGAATCACAACCACAATTGCTCTGTGGGAACAACTGTGCTGGAGAGCAAGCTTGATGTTCAGACCTGAAGTCAGAGATGTTTAGGTAAGTCAGAACTTCTGCTGACATTAATGATGTTACACTGGTGCCTGTGTGAGATTTCAGCCCTGTGTATGATCTTGCCTATGCGACATTTGCTCCCCAGCTTGCCCCAGTTTTAACAGGTTCATGTACCTATTTTTCTGCACCTGGAACTCCAGCACTGAAGCTGGAAGGGCCTAAATTTCTCTGGAGACAGAGAGGGGCCAGTTCCTCTCACTTCAGAGGTTAATGAATGGAGTCATTAGGATAATTAATGCTTTAGCGATGAATTAGTCACCCTTTCAAGCAGTTTCTGCCTTTCACTGTGCAGAGAGGCAGGGCCCTCTGGAGATCTAAGACATCTCTTGCTAAGGTGGCTACCTCGTCCTGACAGCTGCCTGGTTTTGGAACAGGTTACCCTACACCTGCCCTTTCAGCAGGGAAGTTGCTTTCCTGGGATAGGGAAAACCTCCAAGCCAAGAGCTGTGCTGGAGATTGAGAGGCTCCAGGCTGCCAACTGCTTGGATTAAGCTTTTTCAAACTGTACTAACACTTCCAGTTCTGACTTGGGGCCACCTTGGTGGTCCCCATCCTGAGCCCATTTCACTCCTATCCTTGTCCTTCAATTCCTTCTCCTTGATGCTTTTCTTGCCTTCTCCATCCCCCAATGTTACTCCAGCCCTAACCCCAAGTCTGCGTATTGATCCCAAGCCCGACTGGAATCACACTCTTTTTTTCAAGTCCTCTTTCTAAAGAGCATTACTGAACCACTTCACTGAAAAGCAAATGCCCTTGTTGTTTTCTTGTTATTGGAAGTGTGAGAAAGTGCGTGGTGACCATGCCAAAAAAATCACTAACCTTTCTGTGGCAGTTTATACAGTGCAATGAAACGTTGAGAAGGGCTGCAGTCACACAAGAACTTTCTCCCTTGGCTGCAGGCACATTTGAACTGTGATTTCCAGGGGATGGAAAGCTGAGAGTGATTTCACAACGTTGTTCCTGAAATAATCCCAGTAAAGTCAACAGGGCTCCTCGAAGAGAGCCCTCTGAGAGCCCTGCAGTGCTCAGTCACAGCAGTGTCGCCAGGCGTAGTCCCAGGGACAGGTTAAGGTAACGAAAAGGCACCCCTCCTCCTTGGGGTAAATTCAGCACCCCTCAAGATCACAGACTTTTTCTGTCTCAGGAACTTCACCACTGAGCATTTTTGGTGAAGGGTATTTTAAGCAAAGAGTTTTGTACAGACACCTCAGGTAGGATGAAGATATCCTATAGAGAGTGCGTAAGGTCTTGGGTGCTCTGGTCAGTTCTTATCAGAAGGCGAAAGAACTGAAAACTTGACCTTTTTACTGAAAAATGAATACTACAACATATTTCTGTTTCACAAGGGGGAAAATGTAAAAGTAATTCAGAAATCTTGAAGTGTGGCAAGACAGGATTGCCACCCCATGGCCTGTACTTCTCAAACCAGGTCAGCCTCTCCGCTGACTCACCCTGCGAGCACTCTGCTCTGCCCTCGGCGCTCAGATTTCAGTCCTCAAATCCTATTTCCCTCTCCTGCTCCAGCTGCCTCGGCTCCTGACTTGTTTACGATTGCCCCTCGGACAGTCCCCTCACTGGACATCCATCCATCTCTGTGTGGCCTTTCTTCTTGTCGTTTTAAATGCTGCCTGTGATTTATGGCCCAGCAGCTCCCCAAACACATCTCTGGCATGTTATATGGCACTGGCGTAATGCTAACTCTCTTAAACCACAGAGGAAGCAAACAGTGCTAATTTATGCCTGGCTTTTTTTATTCCCCAGCATAATTCTGATTTTAATGTTCCATCTACACCACATCAATATCCCTTCACCGCTAGCAAGTAAAAACAAAAAGTAAATATTTCATTTCCCATTCTTTCCCTCTTAAAAGGTTTTGTCTAAAACAGCTCACCCGGCATGCCCTGAGGTTAGACAAACAGGACGCGCCTGTGGTCTGCCAGGGGGTGCTTTATGGGAAGGGCACTGCCCGCAAGCGTCCTGCGCTCCTTCTATCTATCGGTGCATGGCTGTAACAAATGCAGGCATCTCCTGCATCAGGTTAAATTACTAGCCTGAGCTAATGCAAGGCTTTAATCCATTGCTAATTTATCAGTCTGGTATTACCATTTACTTCGTGTAGCTATGTTCAGAGAGCACATCAAAGTGCTCCGGGAAAGGAGAATTAAAAAAGGAGACAGAGAGAGGTAAAGAGGAAGAAGGGTAACAAAACATTATACAAAAATATTAAAAGGCTAAGATAAATCTCTGGCCAGGGGCACTGACAAAATGACTTGGCAGCTGGAGGGATGTGCATCCTGCTGGATCCAGGACATCTGCCACAAGCCTTTGCCCAACTGAGGAGCATCTAGATTCTCACTGGTGTTCTGGCAGCCCCACAGATTTCTCCACACTGAAATACAAGCCCTGTATTCCTGGGTGCTCTTCACATCTCTCTAAAACGTTGGGACAGGGAAAAATATTACTTCCCCATCCATGTATTTATCAGAGAGATGACATACATAGGCACACATAGCCTATTGACTATGAAACTCGAGCAGCTCAGTCACATCTGTAAGAGCCATGCACTTCTGGTCTTTGCTGCTTGTTTGCCCCCAGCCAGCCTACCTTCTAGATGGCCACCCAGCAGGCTCCCTGTGGAAAGCTGGCCCGGGCAGGACTCAGGGGGCACATGAGAGAGGAGAGGTGCGGAGGATTGCTTGAATGCCATCATGCCCACCACGTGCATGGAAGACACATCTGACACTGGTGTCCAGTTCCCTGCAATGCCTTTGCCTCACTTTGCTCTTCCTGGTGGCGTGCAATGTCACTGCTCCGGGACTATACCAAGGCCAGAGGTTTCCTGCATCCCAGTGTGTGTCACCATAGTGCTGGGTGATGCCGAGGAGGGTCACAGCCTGTCATGGCAGGACAGGCCTTGAGATTCCTCCCTTCCCCGATACACACAGAGCAACAGCCAGAGTCTCCATCAGAAATCAGGTTCCTGCCCTGAAGCTACTTGAGATCATAATTTATTTTCCTCCAGAAGGAACTGTTGCAAGACAAATACCTCTCTTAAGACGACTGAAATAGGTCACATTAGACAGTGCTCAGGAGAGTCTGTCTGACACTTTCCCATCAGCAGCAGGCATCGCTCTGCTCCTTTCTTTTCTTTTTCTCCTTCTCTCCCCCATCCCTCCTCTACTTCCATTGCTAAAAATCCGTGAAAAAGGAACTCTGTGAAGGGGAAACATCTCAACAAAATCTGTGTTCTGCTTTGGCAGCTGGAAGAATCAGTGCTAACATGGCCCATGCCTGCAGACAGCGGCTTATGCTGGTGAAGAAGCATCAGACGGGCAAAATCATGATGGGGCTGAACAGAGCAAGTCAGCACTGTGCAAGGCTGGAGCCCTGTGGACCCTGCAGGGCACAGGACCATAGCGTAAAGACTATCATATACGGTAAAGCATGATTTAAATGACAGGCATCAGGCACTGGAATAGCCTGAGGGATTTCATGTGCCCTTCTCCAGAGCTGCTGGACAGACATGAAGGGTCCTCTGCTGCCCATGGCAAGGGAAGCAGCCCAGAGACATCCCAGCTGGGCTGCTGCTTTCCCTCATGCTTGAAGGATGATCCCATCTCCTCCTTGAGTGCACCCTGTAGGCTCCTAGCTCCAGCATCACTTCCCTACTGCCTGCCCCGGCTCCTTCCAGTGAGACTGCTGCCAGCTAAAGAGATGCCCGACCCAGGACCCCCAAACTCCGTGTTCATTTTCCAGCTGGAAGTGATTAGCACAGTGGTACCTTCAGGCAGCTTAAGGCTGTAGCACTGCAGGGATGTTGCGCCCCACCAGCTAGTCCAGAGAGAAAGAATGAATGTTAGTTAAATTTCGTTACTCATTTCAGTTTATAAATTAGCAGCAGGCACCCCTCAGCCCATCGACTGGTCAGATAAAGCAAGTTCATCTGATCAGATAATAAAATCTAAACATCAGATAGCAAACTGGCCCAGACATCAAGTTATAACTGGCAAAAGCCTTTTGGCTGGAAAAAGGCTTCAGGGGATATTATTTATTATTATTTATTTTTGGTCTTCATTGGGTACTCTGCAAAGCTCATGCAATAAAGCCACTCTCTTGTGGCTGCCAAGACACTGTGGCTGGAGCATGATGGAGCCCTGCTGCATCCCTCCCACCCAGCACTCCCTGCAGCACTCCTGATCAGTGGAAGTTCATTGCAAGCACATCTAAAGGATTTAAACAGAGCGATAGGAGAGAGCAATCCCAGAGCCAGCAGCTGGCAGCAAATGCCCTGCTACCAGCTCCCTCGCCTGTGCGGCCAGTCTTTGGTGGCAAAATGAGACAAGGACCTCAGGACCTCCTGCCTGCAAGAGGGACCGCGGCCTCGGTGGCGTGTCCTGCTTACACCTATCAGCTGAATGCAGTTTGAGACTGGCTGCTCACAAGCGGGGCTCTGCAGTTCAAACCCTTGAGAAAATGCAACTGGGATTATACTAACAAAGAACAAAATGAATTCACTGGTTTAATGCTGTCTGAATTTTGGAAGAATTTCATGCTGGATGTTTAGAAAGCTTCTGTCTCTCGCAGATGAGCTGCGTGGACTGCCAAATGTATGTCCTCTCAGAGGAAAAAAATGAGGTTTATTTCTGTTACAAACCTACAGGACTTGTTTCAGTTTTACAAATTTCCTTTCTAAATGGAAGCATTTTAGAGGAAAAGAAATTGCTTTGAGAAATCCTTACAAAAAAAATCCTTCTGAAAATGTTTTGATCTGATTGATCCATCAAGCAGTGGCTCAGGGTAAGGAAAAGATGACAGCTGCTCCTTTTGTTGCATGCTGTTCTGATTAGCTTCAAATAAGATGCTCCCTGTCACCCATGGCCCTCCACGTAGTGAAGGCACAGAGCGCTGTGGACTCTGCTGAAGATATCTGATGCTGGAGCAGATCTCTTTCTGCTAGAATGAAGATTTTTTTTGCCCAGGAGTGTTTGGAAAACCATGGTTGAACTTAAATTCAGAATAGGAAAAATAAGTTTAGAGAAGCTTTAAGGAGTCTTTCCAAAAGAGTTTGAAGTTAGCTTTAGTTGTGATCAACACTGACTTTTCTGGGAGCAGAATCAGGAGCATCCACACAAGGAGGAACTGTGATGTTTCTGGTTTACCAGCATCCATCTTCCCTTGACCCTGTATCTGCTTTGGGTTGACTGACTAACCTGCCATTGTTTCTGAGGATACTTTATGTTCCAAAAAAGCTGTGCCACAGAAAAGAGCCACAACCACCAAAATCCAACAGTGTCCTCACCTGAATTAATGATACAGGGTAGGGCAGACTCCCTGCAGAAGGGAAGAAGTTTTTTTTCAAAGTCTATGGCTAAGAATAACCTTGCACGCACATTTGATGTTTGTATATGACACAAACTGTAGATTCATCTGAATCTTTGGTATCCTTACTAGATGTTTTGAAGAATTTTTCTGTCACTGGGGGAACATAAAATTCTCTACTAGCTGTCTCTAGGCTGTGCAAGCTTCCTTTCTGAGCTCCTTTTTCTAGGCAAATGAGGCCACCAATGGGAATTATAGATTGCTTTTTGATGCCAGGGGGTCTGAACAAGGGCCAGAATGGAAGAACCCAGCCACATTCCCAAATGAGAAATAAGTTTGGCTCTAGCTCAAAACTCTGCTGCTCAGGTCCATCCGTGTCACTGAGGATAATCAGACAAGTAGCTTGTTGGAATCCTAATCCAGAAAAAATGAAAGCCTGAGCTAATGGCTCAATAATCCCCACATTAAAACCTTCCACAAAGCTGAACGAGAGCACCGAGTTTCCAAATACTGCCAATTAAACGAAACATTAAGGTCAGCACCCAGGGTGAAGGCAGAGGGGAAAGCAGGCTGGGAGAGTCTGAGGGCAGCTGGGACAAGCAGCATTTCCAGGGCAGCATTTCTGACTCTCACTCCTGGCAGCATTAAGCACAGTCACAGCATCAGTGAGATGTGATCTTTATTGGTTCATTTTCATCTCTGTGCATCTGCTTTCATGAGGACAGGGGCAGCTATGTGATTACAACCCCGGATGGATGGAAAGGATTTTACTTTGCTGCTTTTCCTTCTTTGTACACACTCTCTACCACCACTACCACCCTCCCAACCCTTCCACCTAAGAGCAGAGGGTAATTTGTGTACTGGCTGAAATAAACCCACTTACCGCTGATGTCCATGGCTAAAGCCTGTGGACATCAGTGCAGCCTTAATGAAATTTCTGTGCCTGAAACACATTAGTAGGCAAGAGCTGAGCCTGGAAAAAGATTAGGCTGCTGAATAGCTGGCAGAGCTGGAACTTTCAGAGCAAAAGTCAGCAGAGAGAGCAACAGAGGAAAAGGAGACAGACACACAAGGGGCTGCCCTGGCTGAGCTAACCTCCTGCCCACCCGAGCCACAAACCTCCCCTCATGCCCATGCCTGGCCTCTCCCCAAATCCCTTTCGACCTCCAGCCCTCCCCGTGGGCCTGCAGAGCCCTTACATGCTCCCATAAACCTCCCCATCCTCACTGGCCTGCACCCACGGCACCCAGCGCCAGCAGAGCGAATGAGCTGTGATTATAAAGGCAATAACCTGCTGGTTATTTTGTCAGGCAGATGATCCAAGGCCCTCTGAGCTCTGTAGTGAATTTAGATTCACTTGAAGTGGAGGCTTGCATACTTTTGCCTGATTTCCATTCCAATTTTATTCTGGATTTTGGTCCATTTTACACTTAGGCAGCAGACAGATGTCCACAGGGTGTGTTTATGTGCGGGGGCGGGGGAAGATGCAGGGAAGACCTCAGGCTGTTTTAATTTCTCCCTGAAGACAGGACAACTTAAGTAGATGGCATCTCAGAGCTAGAAATGTGCTCACATCAGCAGGTTTATGACTGCATCATTCAGCCAGTGGCATCGTTCAAGTCACCTCTCAAATTTACAGAGGGCAACAAGGGGACAGGGGAAGCAGGGGGAGAGCACAGAGCTGAGGAGTCCCTGCAGGGGAAACACAGCTTCATGCTTCTGAGCGCCCAGCTGGCAGCTGCTCCACACAGTTTCCCATGGTCTTCAAAGCTGAGGCTGCGCACGCTGAACCAAAGGGCCAGGAGTGGTACACCTTCCCTCTTGGAGACATCTGTCCAGGTGGCTCCAGGAATGCTTGGAGCACTCGGGCATGGATCTGGGGGGAGATTCACTGGGGCTTGGGGAGAAGCTTTGCTGCACCCGGCACTGGCCGGCACCATGCAAGAAGATACGAGCCAGCACTGAGCCCCGTGCTGGAGCAGCTGGCTTTGGGTGCAGAGGGACCCTGACGGCCCCGGGATCTGACAGCCATGCACTGCGCTCCACTAGTGGTGTCCCTGACCCCTTACCCTGAGCATTTACACAATTCCTCTGTGTCTTGAAATGGTCGTGGCCATCAGACTCTTGAAAAAAACCAAAAACACACATTCAAAAAAATATCCTTTAAAATCTAATGCTTATCTAATGCTTTTTTTTTTTTTTTAAAAGGCAATTAATAATTATCAATATTATTGTAGGCCTGTTCCTTCAGTTGCTGTATTTTTTCTTTAATTCTGGCACAGTTTTGCTCTGTCTCCCGGAAGACAAGCGCTTGACTTTTCTGCTGTGCCCTTTCAGCTGCGTTACACACTGTGATCTTGTCTTTGCTCCTAATGGCTTTGTCAAGAGACCATTGTTGCTCAAACATTGTTAGTTTTAATAAAGATAAAATAAAGTCATAAATACTTTTGTGGTTTCCTTTTTGCTGGGTTGAAATCTGACTAACAAATTCAATTAATTTGGAAACTAATAATTATTTGGTTTAGTTGAAAATGGACTTTTCATAGAAAGAAGAGATATACCAGTTCTTGGAAATATAAACTAAATGTGGGAGATTGGATGAGTGACATTTTGAAAATCCTTTCTCATTAACCGGCTTTAGCTTTCAGTATATGTCATTTTTATCCCCATTTGTAAAGCTAATACTTCTTTCCATCACATCTGTTGAGCAGACAAATCCACGAAGCTACAGAAATTGGTGATGGAGCTATAGAAGCAGAGAGATCTCATCATAAAGATAACAATCCATTTTCAAAGTTTGAATCCTAGACTGTGTTACTTTCCTGTGATCTCCAAAGCCACATCCAAGAAAATGATGCTCATGCTGAGCTGCGACAGAGTTTTACTGATGTGCTGGGTTCTAAATGGAGAGTGTTTTGGTACTCTGTTTTCATTTGTTAATTGACTCCTCTCTTACTTAAGATAGGAATTGGAGTAGTTTGTGATAAATGGATTACATAGTCCTCTTTGTTTCAGTGCAGCTTCTGTGAAACAGAAATCCCTCCTGACACCGCCAGCAGCACTGCACCACGTAAACGTGGGAGGGTGGACTCGGGGACTCCTTTCCTCCCCATCAGTGGAAGGACATGGGTTTTAACTCAATATTTATCTAATATGAAATTAATAAATAACACATGGGACAGAGCCCAGAATCCACAACTCCCTTTTCATGCATGACTTACAGTAATTCACTCCTTGTGAAGGCTCACTGAAGTCCCTAACTCCTGCGTGCTTTGCACAACAGATCCAGCTGCAGCAGGAAGGATGGAGAGTCTCTGCCCCACGGTGGCTGGGACACTGCCTGGAAGGGAGAAGGTGCTGCTGTGACACCCCTCCAGCCAGTGTGATGAATGGGACTGAAGGTCTTCCCTTTCCTAGGGGAACATTTCCACCAGGGAGGTGGTCTCCTCCACACTACAGCAACAAACTACCATACAAAAAAGGGGAACCTTGTGCAGGTCTTTGGAAGAAAAGCTTTGGCAATTACCCTCACAAGAGGTGTCTGGACTCTCTAAACTTGCTCAGAAATTCGCATTCTCTAGTATTCCTCACAGGTTTCCTGTTTTAGCACTGAGATTTTAGATCCACCTTCTAAAACGTATAGTTCACTTCAGGTGCTTAAAAAGAAAGCAAAACTGTGCCTAACTATGTCCTTTATTGGATCTGGCCCTCAAAAAACAGAAGGTGTTGGCAAACTCTGCTGCAACTCCATATGGTTGCTTTGTGGCTCCCTCTGCTCTTTAAAGGGGAAGGAAGACGTGTTCTCACTCTCATCCAGACAGGCTCCGCTGCCAGGTTCTGATCTTCCAAATTATCACCCCTACAAAGAGGCAGAGAGACCTTTAACAAGGGCTGGCTTGTCCCCTCTGCTGGTTCTCCAGCCAGCATTTCTTCAATGTCAGAGCTGTAACTCCACGTCTTTCTACCTCTTCCTGTACGACCTTTCTGCTTCTTACTCAGTCCTCCCCCTCTCCCACCACCCCTCTCTAGCATTCAGCTTACTCCATCACCAACACATTTTCCAAAAAGAAGCTCTCTCCTGTATTCCTTACTGCCAGCCCATGTTGTCCTGGCATGAAAAGGTAACTAAGAAGGGAGACAACTATTTCTTCAGTGGGGATTGAAGACTGCAGCCATGTTCTCAGCTTTGCCAGAAGTTGCCAGAAAAACAGAAGTTATAAAAACTAGAGCTGACTTGTAGCAGACAGAGCTTATGGTTTCTGGCACAACAGCAACAAATTTTAATTTGGATTGGACTGCATGAGAGCCCTTCTCATGGACCCCCTACTGGGACCCATCCCACTGGGTAGCAAGAACCATTCTTGGACACGGACTGACACGGGGCAAGTCAAGGTCTGAGAATGGGCCCCACTTCAGCTTACAGCCTATTTACTTCTCAGAGAAGCTGATGTCTCTAGCTCATCCATGTATGGAAACACGGTGAACATAACTACACACACACAATCCATACATACATGCGCACACACAGAGTCCCCTGGCTGAGCCTGGGTGGCAAGTCCCCACTCACCTGGCTGGGGAGGGGGAAATTGCAATGCACAGGCACAATATTCCATCTGCTGTCAGAGCTCCAGCCCCAAGGCCCATGGCACAGGCATTTTGTTCCATTCCTTCCCCACCATTCAAGACCTCATGCATCCTAAAGTTTCAGACATGTCCTGCTTTTTATTTTACCTTTCATTGCCCTAATTCCACCAAAGACTGAGTGCATGGGGAATGAAGTTTCCCCTTTGCTGTGCATGCTTCCAACTCTAACTTACTTTCTCAGTAAGTCTTTTCAAAAACAACACCACCAACAGCAAATCCATCTCCCAAAAAAAGCCACAACTTTTTCAGAACAAACAAAGAAGGAAAACACTTGTTACTTTCACCAACAACTGCATAGGACCGATGGAGAGATGAGACACTGCTTTAACTCCCTGAGGGATGCCTGAGGTGCAAGCACAAGCAAGGCAGAAGGAAGCATAAGTGGTGCTGAGAAAAGGACAGAGGTTTCTGCATATAGGAGGGAGCCTCATGTCAACATTCAGACTTGCTGTTGCTAACAGAAAAGGAAATGCTAGAGCCCTGGAGCTCAGAGCATGCTCTGCTCTCAACTTACACCAGTGTGAATCTGCTGGCAGGGCTGTGAAATCCCTGGGGAAAGAAG
Organism: Falco rusticolus; assembly: GCF_015220075.1. Lineage (NCBI taxonomy): Eukaryota > Metazoa > Chordata > Aves > Falconiformes > Falconidae > Falco > Falco rusticolus. The sequence continues at coordinate 42,354,757 of NC_051195.1, forward strand.
GAAGAGACGCTTGCCTGTAAACACCTTCACTGCATCCCTTGAAGCATGGATGAAGGTGGAAGAGCTTCAGAAGGTGCCATCTGGCTGGCAAGCAATCTGGCACCGGGCAGAGCCTTGGCTCCAACTTGAGTCGGCATTTAAATTCAGAGGAAACTTGGGCAAATGCTCAGGCACCACCTTCTCCTCCTCCCACATTGCAAGGCATGCTGCAGCTGAGCCTGGTGTACCGACCTCTGAGCGCTGCTGGCTCCCCCAGCTCCTCCCGGCAGGTGGTCCCAGACAAGCCAGGGAAGTGCTTTGGCCCTAAAATGGGTTCTGCCTCTGATACCCAAAGGTGTGAGAAGCTGTAATTTGTCACTCACCACAGGTGCTTGCTGCAGACACGCAGCCTGGCCCACAGGCTCATCTTGGGCTGAGTGCTTTCTCCCCTTCTTGCAGGATCTCGCCATCCCTTTCTTCTCTCTAGTACTTGAAGTTAGAAAAATATATGGTAGGAATAAACACAGGGGGGAAATACCTCTAGTCAGATCAATAGATTTTTATTTTTATGTCAGTCTTAAAAGTTTCCTTTCACTTTTACATAATTTGTTTTGATTTTGTTTTGGTTTTCATCATAATAAAGTTACAGCCTGAAACAAGGGGAAAAAATCCCAACTTTCAAGCAGGGCTTTTCTTGGTTTCTTTTTTCACTTAAAGCTGCTGCGATATTTAGAGTTGGTAAAATGAGGAAAAATTGCCCTTTTATTCTCACAGAAAGCCTGTTTCAAAGAATCAGCATTTTCTGATGAAAAATGGTTTGTTGACATTTCCCAGCCAGTGCTTTTACTGAGTGCACTGAGCATCGTCCTACTAGTGCTTTACTTCCCTGTGGTGGGTGCAGATTCCTCCCCTCAGACTTCACAGGAGCTGTGCTGTTATGAGTATCAGCTGAGCTAAATGCTACACAGGGTTTGGAGCTGGTTGATAAGAATAGATACCCATCTTGGGCTTCCCATTTGATAGAGGTTTTCTGCAGATGTAGACCTACTATTCTAAAATTTTCCACTTTTCCTTCTGCCCCAAATATTTTTAATCTACATGGCATGATCAGCTGTACTAGTGGAGGTCGTCCTGTGTCCAAAACCCCAGCAGCAGTGCAACGCTGTGCCTCCAGCAGTGCATTTTGCCCATGGACAACGAGAGGTGTTACTCTCGTGGGTGTAGGACAGAGCAAACACCACCTGCTTTCTTCCAGTTTTGCCAAGAGTATGGACATGATCGGGCTTCTCTGACGTGAAGTGCAGACCTGTCCCATCCTTGGGGCCATGAGTGTCGTACTACCACTTGGCAGCAAGGTACAAATATGCTGTGGAAGCTTCTACCTCAGGCTAAAATTCTCCTCTTTTGGAGTCTTGGCTAATCATGTGAGGTTGGAGTGGCGTGAAGCACGTGCTTTCTGCAGGAAAATGAGATAACCCTGTCCATTTTTAAAGTGCTGTTGTGTTGGAAAGAGCAGCATCGAGTCCCTGAAACAGCCTTGCTTCCCTCCTAAGCCCTTGCCTTCTGCCTCTACTCGATGCAGTGCTGGCAGAAGATGGAGCCAATCTGCAAAATGAGCATCTCCATGGAGATAAGCTGAGAGCGCAAGAAGGTCAGAGCCAAAGCATCAGGAGCAGCAAAGGAGTTCTTCAAACTTCATTTCCTTCCACAAAAATCACTTGATGGAGATTTGTTGAACGTGACACCTGGCTGCCTCGCGTTGCCGACTCAAATGAGGAGACAAAAGAGGAAGCTAATTGTTTCCAATGCATTCAAGTTTAATACAGTGCATTTTTAATTAGGGCTCTAAAGGGGAAGGGAATCAATTACCTCTTGCAGAGGCAGACACCACTGGCAGGTGATGTCATGCGGAGAAAAGGAATTGCAGCAGGATGCTAAGGCGGTCCCTGGTGAGGACCGGGCCAATGTGCTCTTTGGGGAGCCCTGTGCATCAGATACTCCTGGTGGCTCCAAGGAAGCCTGCCACGAAGTGGCACTGTGACACCATCCAAGAGGACAAGATCGGGGAAAATGCTTTTGAACCACCCTGCTTTGGAGGTGCCCTTGTGCCTGGGGAGACTTTATAACCCCAAAGGAGCATCTGCTCTCCAGGACCTGAGGAGGTGATAAAGACATCTGACAGAGTGCACTGTGAGCATCATTTCCCACAAAGGTGGTGAGATCTAGTCCCCTTCAAGACACTGTATTCCTCATCTGAGCAAAATTGGGGTAGCTCAAAACCTATTGCTTGATAGGTGCTTGGTGGCCTGTGCTGGGAGAGAGGGAAACAAAGGCACTCTTATGGTTGGGATCCAGATCTCCAGAGAATTCTGTGCTGGAAAGGCCATCCCTGTGAGCTGGTGTTGAAGGGACACCAGTGAACAAACACAGCAAGCCCAAGGATTCGCTCTAAGAATCAAATCCCTACAGCATACTGGTGAGACACAAGCACATACAGCGAGGAGCTGGTATTGCTGAAAACTTATGTTCGGATTGTTCAGCAGACTGAAGTTTAGGTCTCCAAGGAGCTCAATTTCATGCCTTTAATGAGAATTATATTTCCTAAAGGGAGCAGCCAAAGTCCTTCAATTCAATGCAATATATTGCAAGAGCAGGCAGGTCTCAGGATCCCACAATCTCAGTACCCTTGTGTTCGGTCTTTGCCAGGCAAAAATCACAACCTTTTTCATGTCTTTCAACAGGAGACTTTGGGATGTGTTGAATTTATTCTGTTTGGTTACGAGTGACTTCAGTGTCTGTTGCTGAAGTCTATACCACAGAGATTTCTTTGCAAGGCCTAAGGGGACCGGTTCAGTTGGCTGAAAAGAAGATTAGTAGCACCGGCTGAGGGAGCCTGCAGAATCCTAAACATCTGCAGGGGGCTGGCAGGAGCAGCGCAGGACCAAGAGCAGAGGTGGTTTCTCCAAATGTACTAGGCACCTCTCTTCATCCAACTGAAAGCAGCTGGTGTTTGGCCAGTTTAGCGGGTTTTTGATGCAAAAGCGAGTTCAGCTGCACACAGGACAAGACCCTCAAGCTGTGCAATGCTACTGTGCAGCCAGTCGGAGCACAGAAATTAGCTCCTAAAAATAATTTGGGATATTTTGACTGTGAAGCTAGAGCTATCTTAGTGTATGTCATTGTAAAGCCAGAAAGAGTGAAAACAGGAACAGTATCCACTAAAATAAAATGGTGTGTACAGACTGAGGGCTAAGGAAATACATCCAATAGTGAAATTAAGTGTACGCGTGTAAGATCGAGATCAGGACTTTATTGCCAGGAAGAATGTGGCTTTTTTCACGTGGTGTCTTTTCTGTTTCTTCTTATTTTCTCAATGAATTTCTGGAAGATGCTGTTTAGGGACAAAATAGAGCATGCTTCATGAAAGGTTTATTAATCAGAACTGCCAAATTCATAATTACTTTCTGGGCAGTGAAATTGTTTGGCCTTATCAAATAAATGAGAATAACCACTGATTATTGTTTTTGGAGAAAGGAGTAGCTGGTAATAAGGAAAAAAACATGCACATATGAGAAAGAGAAAGACAATATAAATGGACATAGATGTGTTCATATAGATGTCTGAGTGGTCAAATGACTCATCTGCTTGAAAAAAGAAACATAATTTTCATATTATGGGGCACTCAAGCAAGTCAGTAGTACTTTCACTCCAACACGATAGATGGACTTCATTTGCTTCCCCTATCCTCTCCTGCCACTGCCGGTTTATGGTTCAGAGGTGGCTGGATTTTCCCTCTGTTTTTTTTATTTCAAAAGTAGGAACCTCTGTTCAATAAAATTAGTGACATTTAATGCCAGCAAGAAACTCATAAAGACCTCGAGCTTTTCAAGTTTTTCCGCTTCCATGGCAGAACAGCCACATCTGATAACACAGGTGCAACCCTCCAGCGAGTGTTCAGAGGCTTTTTACACTGGCCCTGAAGTTTCTGAAAGTTATAAAACGTATCAACTTCCAACTAGAAAACTGTCACCATACCCAGATGCTTTTGAAAATCCACTCAGCCTCACTAAGAAGCCTCGTCAGTAGGCACAGGACACCCAGCCTGGAGTAAAAAGAGTTTCAGAGCCTTCAAAAAAGGAAGATGCTTGTGCCCACCCCCTTTTTAAGCATGGGGGCAGACATCTGTCTGTACTGACATGACTTGAGGTGCTCTTGAAACTTTTTCTTGGTCTTGCCTGAAGTTACACTGTGGGCAACCACCGTGTGGCCCCACGGCTGCCCTGCCTTGCCCCTCCTGCTGCAGCCCCCAGCCCCAGACTCTTCGTGCTCCTGCAGGAGCCCTGCAGCGCAGGAGCAGCATCAAACTCCTTCAGGCTGCTAACTTGGGAATTCCTCTCTTACCCTTTTCCCAGATTTTGCAGATTTTTCCCCTTCTTTCCTCCCATGATGATTTGGGGGGGGGGGGAGGAAGTATAATTCTAAAATGAATAATTGATATTCTTTCGAAGCTATCTCCTTTACTATACTTGTTCTCTTAATTTACTTGGTTTATACCAACTGATGACAGAAGCCTATTGTTTTGCTGAAACATTAACTTCACAAAGTCATTCCGCTCCCATCTGCAGCACTAAAATTAATGATTCCCTCTGCAACATCTGTTTAATTAACTATCGGCACCATAGAAGAGGCATCCAAATACCCCAGTGACTAAATCAGCCTCAAATTAGGGAAATACGATGTTAAATTGTATCAGAGAGAAGCAGAGATTATCCTTTTGAGCGCTGACATTCATTAGCTACCAGCCACCCCATGTATCTTCATAATGAAAAAGTGTCAGCAGCTCTTCGCCGTAAAGTTTTCATTTAAGGGCTGCTGCTCCTTTAGCCACAGTGATTGGAAAGAGGAGGGGGCGGAGGGACGTGAGTGAGCTTAAGCCAGTGCTCCATCATCCTTGCTGATGGATCTGTTGCTGGGATGAAAGATAAAGGTGAAATAGGCTGTCACAGAGTGCTGTCGACATCGCTGCCGTGCCTGTCAGGGCTGCGCCAGCTCCCCAAGTGACTGGCCGTTCCCTGCAAAGGCAGCAGGACTCATCGCCAAAGCTGCCACTGAGGCAGGGCATCTCTGAGGGGACGGCCAAAGGTACTGAACTCCTGGCTACCCACGGAAGAGAGAGGGGAGAAGGCAGCTCTAACGGGGGAAGAGGGCAAGGCAAGCGATTTGGCCCTCCAGCAGGTCTCTGAAGCGCCTGGGTCTATTAAAAAGGCGTCTTACAGACCCTGCTGCGGCTGTAGCTGTACATCCAACGTTGTACAGAACAAGGGATGGATTCAAGAGGGTTTTAACTTTTTTTTCTTTTCCTACTTTGAGCTCCCCCCTTATGTTGCCACAGCAACAAATGCAGTGTGAAATTGCAAGTTTGCAAAATGCACTAAGTCAGCAGCATTGTAAAAGCAGGGCCCTAGCAAGGGAAACGCAGCCGGGGAGCGAGGGGGGAGACTGGCAGGGAAGGACCCCCCTGAGAATGCTGCCCTGTGGAGGGGCCAGGGGCCGGAGGGCATCAGTAAAAGGAAAGTGTGGCAGCTTGGGTTCCCACCATGTAGTGATTAAAACACACATTTACATCCCAACAGTCTGCTGCCTGTCCAGACTTGCTACCTGATATGAACTTTCCCTGCAAAGGGAACTCTCCGGGGATTTTCGGCACTTCTTGGTGAACTAGGGAAGCGTTATGTTGTCCGCTTTAAAGAATGAGGCTGAACTCCTGGAAGTACTGAAATAACTCTAAGGTTCTTCTCTAATGCATGAGCTCAGGTCAGGAAAGTGCATCCACAGAGTCCTCTGGGGTGAGATTTTTCAAAAGCACACCGAGCCCGAGGCTCAGTGCCCACAAGGGCCAGGCTTTCATCAGAGCTCAGTTCCCATTTAGGCAGCCAATTAATCTTTGCAAACACCTCAAAGTATCTAAACTGCATCTGCAGCTGTGATGTTGTCCTGAAGAATGGCTGTGGCTAAACAAAAACTTCTCAGTTTAAAAATCCATTTCCCTCTCTCTTCAGAATAGTATCTGCTGGCTTTCTTGGCAAACCACTTCTGGTTGTTGTTTCTTGGCTTAAAGAACCACTACACATCTGAAAGACTGCTCTGAAATCTTACCTTCACCTTGTCTTCAAATCAAAGATATACTTAAGTACCGGGGAGGAGTTGAATTTGGCTCCTTTATACCCGGGTGACCAACCGAGAGGCAACGTGTTGGCACATCAGGCGCATTTCTAAACGGTGAATAAGTTTCAAAGGGAGTATGGGAAGAGAGAATAAATGAGGCTGCTGTTAGACAGCAAGCAGAAATATCACCCTTTATTCAAGAGGGGCTAAGGTCAATAAACATAATTACTCTTAGACTAGATCTGTGTCACCCTCACCTTTTACTGAGAATAAGCACTTTTTAGCCCTTTCCTCCCCACCTTTTCCCAAAGACCCTTGTTGTCTTCTGTGTCTTGACACTGCTCTCAGCAGTTGACTCTAACTCCACCATTAATTCAGGATTTTCAAAGGCTTGTTTCCACAGCCATGCTTTCTCTTGTTTCCTAGCAAAGCTACAAGTGTTAAGATTTGGTTTGGTTTATGGACAGCCAGGGGGGTTGTCCCTCTACTGAAACATCTGAATGTTCCTTTGAACGAACTTTTCAAGTGGATGCATCAAACCTTGTTCAAGTTAAAGGCAATTTTATCTCATTCATGGTATGTTTAAGACCATTACAAAAAGCTTTGACTCATTTTCTTTAAAGTTTATTCAAACTTTTTTTAAAAAAAAGCATCCCTTTGAAGGTGTGTCCTATTGTTACTTGCTGCTCAAGATGGAACTGCAGATGAGTGGCCCAGTTAAGAGAAAAAAAAAAAAAAAAAAAAAAAGTCCTGCCTTGCTGAGAAGAGGCTCCAGCTGTAGGGAGACAGTTTCTTCCCATGTGGCACATATCTGCATTTGTGACATCCACACACTTCAGCACACAAGGAAGCAGAGTCAGTAGTTGCTTTCCTGGTGCTCTTGTGCTGCAGTTATTGGCAGAACTCTACTGACAGAGCATGTAGAGAATGTACCAAACCACATTTAAAAGTGTGACATGAAATTCAAAAGCAGCCAGGGGAATTACAACACTCTGTACCAGGATAAGATGCTAAAGGAGCATGAAACACATGCTATGCTTAATGTGATTTTTTTTTTTTTATAAGACTGTTTCGCTTCCCAGCTTGCCAAGGAATACATTGCACTGTCAGAGTACAACTTCAGACGTGAACAGCCATGGCAATAGTGGTGAGATGGATACAGAGCCAGAGCCAGCATGGTTTAAGCTTCTGCCTAGATAAGGGAGTCAGGTGAACACCGGCTATAGCACAACACAGAGAAACCTCTCAACACATAGCAAGATGAAGAATGGAAGTGTTTTTCTAGGTGCAGAGGATCTCCAACCCTGGATGTTACTGATAATGTAAGGAGAAGGAAGATAAGGAGATTGAAGGCTTTAGGTGAGAGTGTCCTTGAATAGCCAGTACTGGGAATCGAGGTATCAATATTTACTTGGCAAAATGGCACATGGCTCTGAAATCCAGTAGATGGGTAATTAGAGATTGCTTGGACGGTGCACAGAGAAGCCAGCTGGGACCGGATTGCCAGCATGATAGGGACTGCATGCGCACAAAGAGAACAGGAAAGCCACTGCCATACTGTGTTTATAATTTTCAACAGATATGATGAAAAAATAGTGGGAGAAAATATAAGGGGAAAAGGTGGCTGAGGACTATGTAGCAGATCAGTGCCAGAGCTGGGAATTGATTCCTGACACTCACAGTCCTTGGCCCTTTATAACAAAAAACACTGAACGTAATAGGAATGGCTACAAGTCTCTGTCTTTGCTATTATCGTCAAGATTTTGGGTTTATGTATTTATTTATTTACCAAACACGGAGGAATGACAAACACAATAAGAAACATGGAGTGAGCAAGAAAGCTCATAAAATCCTTTTCATATCTTTAATCAATCATGACTAGTGTATCTCCCATACATTTTTCCACTTTAAAATAGAATAAAGATGTCCCCTCACATCATAATCTTTCTCCAGGCAGCTGTGCTCCTTACATCAGCACAATGACCCAGACAGTATGGCTGTATTAACAGATACGATCTAGTCTTTAATGGAGCTCAGCAACTGGGATTAGCTACCTGTAATGTAGTTTGGGCTGTCAGGCACTATACGAAACTGCTAACACATTACAAGTTATAGGCATCAATTCTTTCTAAGTGAAAAGGCATTTCAAATTCAAAACACTTCAAACCTAATAACAGGAAATTATCTTGATAGATCCCCTTCAACATGTAAAAAAATAGAGAGATGAGGAGAGAGGGTCAGGTGTCCGATCAAAACAAAATTCTATCAATGCTTTTTTTCTCTCTCTAGTTCAGAGCAGAGCAGAATAGTGGATTTGGATGTCAGGGAGGGAATGAATTGTGCAAATGTAAGGCAGAATGAGAAAGAAAGTTTGCAAACTACGTTACAACAGGAGAAAGAGAAAGTTTTCCCACTTGTTTGGGTCAACGTGTACACCAGAAGCATTGGTCTGACCCAGCGGTTTGAAAAGTTTTTCGGTTTGAAAAGTCCCTTGCAGCTCCTTAGGGTATTTTTCCAAAGGAAGCTGAGTCAGGGGTTAAGGGTTTTTCTTATCTTTTGTAATTTGAGGATGTCCAATATGGACATGCTTAATGAGACCTAATCTTTCGGACACTCATTGCTTTCTGAAAAGCAGGTCCTTTTTAAAAGCATCTTTGTTAAAGTACGTATTTGGAGTGCACACTCCAAAAGCGTGCAGTGTCTGAAAACATTGTCCATTTGCCTCTTTAATCCTTAGCAATGGTCCAGGGCTGGAAAACCCAGAGGGGAAGAGGGAGGGTCAGAGTTCAAGTGATGAATGCTGACAAGCTGAGTCATTGATGAGTTGCATGCTATAATCTATCATGTTTAAACCTAGCTTGTCTGAAAGCTTTCTGTGTTGTCAAGCTGAGTCATTTCTGCCCATGAAAGAGCGGGCTAGGGAGGAGAAACTTACTTCATGTCTCAGCACTGTGGCCATGCACCAGTCCTGCCGCTGTCCCACTTTCTCACACCTGTCTGTCTCCGTCATCCCTGGCACGTGAATTGGCCAAGCCACCATCTGACATCTCAGAAAGAACAAAGCTTCCCTGAGGTGGTGACAGAGTCCCCCAAGGAAAAGAAAAGGGTCTGAAGACAAATTGAAAGCAGGACAGACAAACCAAAAGGCAGATTTGCCTTTTAGCACATTTTTGGAAGAGGAAGGGAGAGAAGTCCCTTATGGCCAGAAACCTGCATTGCTGTTGGATTTGCAGCTCAAGTCAGAAGCCCACGGGAAAGCCAGCTCTTCGCCACCTGTCAGGAGGGATTGCAAACACAACAAAGGATCTTGTAGAAAAACAGTGCAGGATAGTAATTTGAGACTGCCTCATTAGTCATACAGCATTTGAACATGCTGATGGCTAGAGGCAAAATATGACCTTAAGTTACATTATTACACCAAACACAACATCTTTCTTTGCAAGGGGAGAACAAGAAAGAGCGAATGCACTGCATGAGATGTGAAGGATGGGGCTTTGATGGCGACAAGGTGTTACAGCAGCCAAAAGGTGGATGTTCTTGATGATCATCTCTGTTGGGATGGTAGCTCAGACCTGGGACTGTGCCAGTCTGAAATAAACATGATCCGCTCCTAAGAGCTTTCACCCTAAATATCTAATGTCTCCCAGCGGGTGAGTATTGTCAACAGACAAGAGTCCAAGACAGAAGTGTGATGACATTATTGTTGGAAACCTAATTCTTCTTGAAAAAGCCTAATTAGAAACTAACCCTGAGTGTGGAAGGAGGGGATTATTTTGCAGTGCAAAGCATCTAGTCCACCCAGAACTGGCAGTGCTCTCAAAGTCCCTGAAAACACTGCCTCCATACCCATGGAAGGTGATATTTTTCTTTATGTGGCAGGTGAGCCCCGTGTACTGTTTTCTTCAAAAAAGAGTGTGCCTTCAGTGGTGTGAAAAGCTATGTGCTGGAAATCTGCATAACGATCAACTTCATGTGCAGCTCTGTGTCGTCTTTTTCCTGGTTTCACATCCCATTGGAATGAGCTTGGCTTTTTTCCAGCACCCAGAAAGGAATTAAAGTGCTAAGCTTGCCTGTGGCTTCCCATGAGATGACCCAAAATTTGTTTTCTTTTTGACTGAGGAAAACAGGGACACGTTTTCTATTTGAAATCAGATCTAGAGTAAGATTTTTCAAAGTACTTTGTGACTAAGTTTGCTCGATCAGATCAGCTTTTGGTCTGCTGACCAGATTAGCAGCGCTGTTCTGTTTGGGTGCTCCCAGGGCTGCAGATGTGAAGTTTAGTGCACATTCACTCCCTCCGTTTTCTTACCGAAGACTAAATGCATCGGCTACAACAAAGAGTGTAAGGGAAACCATAAATACAGGTTTAACCTAAAACAGTGAATCCCAAAGCGCTAAGGAGGGATTTGTAAAGGCTTCTTTAAAGAGTCTTCTCATCAGTAACACTTGTGTGCCTCTTCTTCTGGGTCTTGACATATTTTACATCTATTTCAAGGGCTTGGAACATAGGAAGAATGGGTTTTAATGGGAACCACTGGTCTCCTGCTTCTGGGAAGATATTGTTAGGGTTGCCTCAGATGAGGAAAGATCATCAGCATGTTCTCAGAGCTTCTTGCTTTGGCACTGAGGAAGATTTAGCAGGTTCCGATATCCATTTCCTCCACAGCTCTAATCTTAACACCCACCTACTGCATGCTAAATGAACATCCCAGCACTTCATAATGGAGACAGGAAATTAATTCCTCATAAAGTTGGTGGGGGTTTTTTTCTACCCCTCTTATTAAGACTCCTCAGCCCTGTCAACAGCCAACTAAGCTTTCGCAAGTCATAAAGGTGCATTTCTGCAGTCTCATTTCCTCAAGTCTCTTACTTGATGAATTATGCCCATTAATAACCTTTGCACTGGAGAAGAACAGCTGCTGGGGATTCAAGGTACCTTGTTGGATGGTGTAACCCCAACCCTTTAGGCAAGGCACTCAGGAAAATGGAGACATGAAGCAGGGGATCTGATGATACGTATCTAATTTGCCGAGTCCCTCTTAGAGGCAGCAGCCATAGAGAAAAGGCCCTCCCTGGTCTTGCTGACCTATGGTTCCCATGGGCACCAGCAGAGCTGGACCATTGCCCTGAGGAGGACAACACCTGAAACAAACCCTTGGTCCTGCAGTTTGATGCAACTTGGAGCACTTCGACATCTCTAGCACTCATTGAGTGCACACATCCATGTTTTCAGGATACAAGATGTCCAGAACAAGATTTTAAGAGGAAAAAGTCCATGGAGGTGTCTAACAATAATCTCCTTTTTTGTTATATAAATTAGCCAGGAAGCAAAAAATCCCTAAATATTGTATTATAATTTTTCTCCCTGACACAGACTGTTGGGAAAAGTTTTTTCTTTGGTGGATGTGACTAATCTTTCATTCTAAAAGATTCAGTCTAATGTGAGCATTAAAATGGACAAAGTTGCATCAGAATGACAGATCTGATTTAAAACTCTGCTATTTCACCCAGGCTTGAGCTCAGCAGCATCATACAAGCAGAGATGATGTTTATAGAGATGGATCCTAAAACAGCAGGCAAAATTCTTGTGAAATGAAAATGGATCATATCCATATGATATGGATTTGGAAGCAGCAGAGTGAGAATCTGGAGCTGGTATCAAAAGCTGGAGGGCAGTGTAAAATAAACACACAGATTGCATCCCCAATTTTGGTAGAAACCTTTCAAAAAAATTTTATGCAGCTATCAAAAATAAAAGCACAAGACCAATCCAATGATCTCAAACCTAGAGAAAATATCCTGGGAACATGACGTTTGGAACTTTCCTTGATTCCCCTTTCAAAATTTTATGTAACATTTAATTTTGATTTTTCACATACCTACACCATGTAAACTATGGAACAGGAGCATAATGGGACTCTTCACAGGATTCTAAAGTTTTCCAACCAGGCCTAGCACAAATGTTCTGTAGGATAGTACGGTTACACTGTTGTTGCCTGGCTAATGTCTGTGAGAAAGTGTTTCTGTTTAAGGAGAAAAACAAAATAAATTTAAACCTTCTGCAAGGGCATGCTCCCCCAAGACACTACTGTAAGACTTAGAGGGTAAAACTGCCAGAATCTTTTGCTAAAATACAGGCAGGCAGCACATCACAGCTACAGAGACGAGAGATGCTAATGTTAAAAACCCTGGTAGTTCTGGCTCAAAGGCAGAAATAGCTCAGTGCTTCTAGTTCTCTTGACCCCAGGGAGTTATTAGTAACATTTTTTTAAGTCATCTTTAGCATTTTGTCTTTTGTTTCTAATATATTAAGAAATTACACCCCAAAGGGGAATGTAGTCCTCAGTTTGGTCAGTCCCTGAAACAGTAGGCTGGTATCTCTAACTTCACAGCCCAGTTTGTGTGTCCGTGCTGGGAAATACACCCTGAGTCTGCCTCTAATGGGTATTAAACTGTCTTCAGGAAGGGATTAATGGGCTGGTTTGGCTTTTCAAACTCTTCCTTCTTTTGCAGAGATATTTCTTTAAAATTCTTCAAACTCCAGCCTGCCCCTCCAAAATCTTTTCCCACAAATAATAATAAAACAGATCAGGTGGGAAGATGGAGTGTCTGTGATGATGTCACTTCTGCCTCTCACCCAGAGGGATCAGTTTAGGGCCATCAAAGCCCACTAAGGATCGTATTTGAAGTGAGAAACACAGAATAACTTTAGATAGATGTTCAAAAACACGACCCTCGGTGCCATGGAGTGGGAGCTGGAGAAAAACCCAGGACGCCTGTTGGTTTGGCTTCCTTCTGTTCTGGCCTGTTCCCCTCCAGCTCTTCTGTGCTGCAAACAGGGCAGAACGGAATGCCCTGCTGGGCCACAGCTGCATCCTTGCTTTCCATAATGATTAGGTGTGGAGGCCCTAATTAAGTCAGGGTTAAACCTGATTGCCCACCCAACAGCAATATATTCCTTAAACAATGTTGCCAGAATTCCTGAGAGAGAGATTTCTTTAGTGCTCAGTGAAAGGCTTTGGCCTGCTAACTACCTACAAACCCCTTCCAGTGCAGATTAAATCCAAGGACTATTTATCATTTAGCAGGGGACTGATTTATCTACCTGCATACTCAGTTCGGAGCTCAAATCATGAAGATGCTTCCTGTCAAGGGCTATTGCACACGTTTCATCCATTCCTTTAGAAGCAGGGGATAATTTCTTGACCTGATATTGGGAAAAGAGTGTGAATAAATATTCTCACTCCTGATCATTCCAGGAGAGTTTTAATTTGCACATTCTACAGCTGGGAGTCTTTCCAATCCATATTAAGTTTGTTGAAAGGAAAGTGTGTCACTTAAGCCAAGTGAGCCAGCATAAAACAGCTCTGAGAAAGAACCTCCACATATCTTCCCCTATGAGCTGTGAACTGTGTTAATAACAAAAGTTCTGGAATGCCTCTTGGGAGGCATCTTGAATATGTGAAAGAGGCAAAATGGTGTGGGCAACCTACAGGGATGCATATGGTCAAGCTGGTTTCATACTCGCAGGACAGATACAAACACAGACAAAGCAGAGGATTGCTTAAAGCAGGAGACTTTGCTCCTCTGTTTGCACTAACCTGTGGTGCCTGTTATGGCTGGCAAGTCCCTGCTCTGCTGTGGCTTCTGGCTCTCAGGATGGGCTGGAGGAGGCACCAAGCCCACTAAGCCAGGAGGAAGGAGGCACTGAGGAAGTTGGAGGAGTGGGGCAGCCCCATTAAATACATGCTTGGTTGGGCTGCGTATCCCTCTTCAACTCCATCTCTGCCACACTTCCCTGGCATCCATCCCTTTCCTGCAGGCAAGGCTCATGGCTGAGGGGAGACCTGGTTTGACTGCTGTGACTGTGAAAAGGGATCTCCGCAGGTGTTACTGAATATAGACAGGACTGTACTGTTCTCAGCCCCCACGGCACTAGCAGGCCTTTCCTAAAGCCAGAGGAGGCAATTATCAAATGGATCGTTATTGCAGCATGGCCTCACTGGTTGGGTGGACATGCTGGATGCTCCTTGCATAAGCTATATAGTAGCAAGCAAATTAATTTTCTTATTGTAAATACCTGTTTCCAGCCTGGAAAATTGTTCATCAGTCTTGTCGGAAGTTTCTGATCTCAATTCTCAAGCTCTCCTGGCTTCCAGCGGTAGCAAGATGGAGCATGCAGCACGTAGTAAACGTGAGTATGTGTTTGTCTCCTTCTCAGCTATTTGCAGAAATGTTCAGATGTAGGGGGAGTTCGATTTATGTGCCTTATCTTCCTCAAGCCAGATAGAACACTTCCATTACAAACACTGCTTAATGGATCTCTAACAACCTTGCTTTCACAACATCAAATATACAAGAAAATAAGGGGGAGAGGGATGAACCAAACAAACAACTCTTTATTGTTTCCAGGTGTCCCTGATTATGGTTGAAGGAAGAAGTGGAGAAGAAAGAGGGGAGAGAGATAAAAAAACCTGTAATTGGATCCCTGGCACAAACTCCTCATATATAAATGCAGCAGACAAAATATTGCATGTTAAAAGAAGAAGTTCTTAACTCCTAAAGATCCCAAGTATTCAAAGGATCCCCGAGAACAGACCTGCAGTTCCTTGGCAGGCCAGTTTGCTTTGTTAAAGCTCTGTGGGTCAAGAAGCAAATAGCCAAGGCGGTGCTACCCCCCCACCATGGAAGGCTGCTCTCCATCAAGCAGCAAACCAGTTAGGAGAGGGGATGCACTGGAGGATTATAGCCCAGCTGGTGTAACTCCCTCACCTACACCCCCAGTACCCAGACTACACCAAGAGTAAGTCATACAATACCCTCTTTTTTTGGGGTAATATAGTTGTTCTAACTCAGGCGATGTAGGTTGCTCATTACACATACTTTTATTGATCTTATGCTCATTCCTGTACAAAGTTATGCTGAAAACAGTTATAAAGAATGTAATTTCATTCACTCTAGCACCGTATTATCTACCTCCTATGAACTGGACTGGTACACAAACTAAAGCGATCAAACCTCCACACACCCACGCCTATATGGAACGGGCTGGCACAAATGAGTTGAAAATATTCATCACATTATAACAAAATCTTCTGCTATGTTATTTTCTGTCTCCTGCCTCCTATACAATCCCACGTTTTGCTTCTGCTTTTCCTTACTTTATAATAGTCTCCATTCTTATTTTCCTTTATGATCTTTTTCTTCACTGACTGTAAAAAACACTCAATTTGACAGCATTCAGTTGTGAAAATCAAGGAGTCCATAAATAAGGCTAAAGGCAGGCCTAGGATAGTATCTAACATAAATGAGAACTTTCACAGGGCTAGACAGCAACTTTTCAATAACACCTTTTGATAAGCAAATACCACTGAATGGGATGTGATCACAGAGAATGGTATTTTTAAAAATGAAAAGTTCAGGTGTTTTTGCTCAAAAGCATTAAATTTCTCTTGAAATGCAGGGGGAAAGTGGGGAAGGCAAATAGAAGAAAATATGAAAAGGTGCAAAGAGAGTATTTCATCTGATCCAGTCCAGATCCTTCTGTCCATCTCCCTCGCACTCCAATTTATTTTTAACTGTACCTGTTACCCTGATTCTGCATAGCAGAAGGTATTGACAAGTCTAGCGATGTGGAGGTGAGAGGGAAGAAGACGGGAAGGCTTCAAAGCAGCTGGTGCAGGCCAAGGCTCAGTTCCCTTAGAATATAAATGAGAATTAAATACTTAATTCCTGCTGGTGGTGCTTGAAGTCCATCGCGGCTTCTAGCTGTAATGCAGAGAAGGAAAGATTGCTATGGGCCTGTGTGGCGCTAGTATCTCTTGAGTACTAAAGTGGAGATTATTTGAATGTTTCCTTAATGGGCATCCTTGGCTCTGCGTACTTCAGGGAAACCTGTGTCATACAAGGAGTCCCACAGCAGTGGAAGTGACAACAACTGTTTTTTTAAACTCTCTTCCCTGTGGCTTCTGCGGATCTAAGCTCAGTCTCAGCCTCTCCATCAACAGATTTCCTCATTTATTTAGTGCTCTCTCTGCTACTCGCTTGTTTCTTTTTAGAAAATGTGTAAAAAATCAATAGCTTTTAGGACTCCATCTTCCTGTCTTTTCTTGTTAATGGGACACTTTCAAATTAAAATCAGGAGAAGCACACAGGTAGATGATGCTCTCAAGTAAGCATCATTTTCTTAGAGAAACAAGCTTTAAAAAGTCCTGGTTTATTATGGGTTTTTTCTACAATACAGGAATTAAAATTACTATGTTTTGCTTGTCCTGGCCAAAAGCTGTTTCCAATAAGGAAGTTAGAGTCCCTTCTCAATGATTCGTGAGATGAATTTACTGTCAGAAATATTGATCTGCAACTTTTTCTTAAATGTGGTTTGCAGTGCCACCCTCATCATTCCTCTTTGGTCTACTGTGCATCTGCAGCACATCAAGAACCTCGGTAGTCATCCCACGACCTTGCTCCCATCACAGACAACAAGGGATGACTAGTGCCTGCTTCACAGGAGTGACCCTCTCTAAAACACTCCTGAATGAAAACAGAGGAGAGACATAATAACCAAAAGCAATCAGAAAACCCCTTCTAAGAAGTGTTTGAAGATATTGTCAAGCTGTGTGGGAAAGCAACATCTGGCAAAGAATTTTCTACTTGGCAGCCTGAGATGCTCAGCTTCAGACGATATTAGGAGTCACCTGTGTGCATGTCTGGGTCTTCACTGCTGCTTGGAAGGATTCACTTTCTATCAGAAAGTGTAAGATACTATCCTGCATTAGATATACTATGCTGTGCTGTAGAAAGCATCAGGAAACTGGCCGATGTCATGTCCCCTGTGAGATGGTGAGCATTGCCTGGGGTCCTGCCTTCCCTCTGTCAGCAAGTCCTTCAGATGACAGAGAATGCCACCACAGAGATGTGGGGACTGTGGTATTTGCAGAGCAGAGGGGAGCTCTCTAACGTACTTAGGGTTGACCACTGCTAACAGCAGGTTGCTGTGCTAGCGATACCCAGGGGCTGGCAGGTTTGAACGCTCCCTGCAATGTGCACCTGCATGATTCTCAATTCCCACACATGCACAAGAGATCCACATTTCCATTCACTTGTCCTTGATGGTTTAATTAATACCTAAAACATTCAACACTCATCTCTTCACTTGTCCTTTTCATTTAAATGTCATCTCCCAAGCCAGTATCTCCTAAGGAGTGAGAGAAAGGAGGAAAAATTTCAAATTAAGGAAACCTGCCTTGTCTTCTGGATTAACCACCCCTTTTAAACAATGTTTGCCTATCAGATACTGGAAGGGGAAGGAACAACCCTAATAAGAGATATTAAAAGGGTAAGAGAGAGAGAGATGGGACATAGCAGAGGAAGAAAGTGCTTGAATGATGTGCAGCATAGAGATAGGGAATCTAGTACAATGCGAGACCTTGGGATCCTGGGAGGTTTTTACTAATGGTCTCTGCAAGTCTTATTATTTCATACATATTCTCATATCTCTGACAAAGATACTGCATAAATCACTTCCCCTTATCCCAGGCTGACCCCTTAACCTCTGAGAGATAATGAGGCACTGTACCTAGCATCTTCTAATGCTGCCAAGATCTATATCAAAGAACATTAATTCTCCATGATAACATCTCTATTTATTAATGCAAATGCCTTTAATCCTTCCCCAGCCTCTGCTCAGCAAGCCACCTTTACTTTTATTACTGAAATTTCATTGGAATTAGGTAAATTGGCTTAGTGTCCCCAGAAGGTGGATGTCACTAGGAGCTGGTTTAACGTGTCCCTCTTGGCATTGACATTCACCTCCTGGACAGATTAGCTCCCAGACTCATTACAGTTGGCAGGGGCTACATGTTGGGTCTTCCTGAAGGTGCTGGAGTGTTTGTATTCTTTCCATAGGGCTCAGGAAATAAGTCATAATGAATAACTTTGTGACTTTTGCCCCCTTTTTTGGTAATATTTGCCAGCTGTCTGTAAGCATGCTGTGATTTCCCCCCCTCCCCTGCTTCCTCCCTCTCAGTATTATGCACGGCTCAAAGTTATTTTCCAAGTTGTTTCTGGGGAAAAACCTTGCAGTGCAGGTCAGCTCCTCCTGCTAGCTATCAAATATGTTGGGCCATTTAGTTTTCTTAGGACCTGATTAGGGGACTATGTCGATTTATGCTAAATAATAATATTTTCCAACGACAGGTTCCCAGGGAACTAGGAAAAAAAGCCTTAAGCTCAAACAGGCCAACAGAGAGAAGAGCAGCTCCTACTTAAGGAAGTACAGCAAAAGAGAAAAAAACTCATCGATCTGTAATTCTGCCGTTGCAGGATTGTGATCTGATAGGTCATGTAGAGGATCAGAGGAAAGAGGTTATCACCTTCTGGGCTGCTATTAATCATTGGCTCTTGCCTAAATTACATTAAGTGGCCAGTCTTTAATTAGCACATCTGTATGTACAGCCTCTCCCTAGCCCACCTCCACCAGACCTGCCGGTGCCACATGAGCAGCCACCCCCAGCAAAGGTTTCCTTTGGGCACAGCAGAGAGAGAGTTGTTGTACCCAGCTCAGCAGGCACAAGGGATTTTTCTGCCACAACCTCACACACACACACATACTTTGGTAGATGGGGCCTATAACCAAAAATGATGGGGCTCTTGCAACCCTATCCTACCGTACTCAAGTGGGAAACCACTCTGGGGGTAGTGCCTTGTTGCGGGAAGGTGAGAATAACTGCTTACACCACGGGAAGCTAGGAAAGGGAACGCAAACTCAGCAGAGCAGCAGTCTGAGATGGATGCTCAAGAGCTTCACAGGAGGCCAAAGAGACAGGCAAGAGACCAGGAAACTCCACAGTGTGATGCGTTTGCACACTGCTGCACCAAAGCATAACTCTTTGCTCCAAGAAGTAGCGAAGGCAATGATCCTGGAGGACAAGGTGGCACGAAACCGTTAGATCAATTATACGCTTCTTCCTCCGGCTGGTTCTGGCTGTACCCTCAGGCACGGGGATTTAGGCTCTATTACTGCCACATGACCCATGCATAGCATAAAAAAATACTTTCCCTTTCTTCCTCAGCTCCCTGTTTGTAAAGGAATTTTATAAAACTTTCCTTCTTGCATTCTTTGACTGGTACATTTGTCAGGGCAGGCACATTCTGCTATCATGTTCCTGTACAGAGGGCAGCGCTACAAGGTTCAGATCTCAAATTTAGTCCTGTATGCAGCATCAATATTACTTACTAATAAGTATTAGACATCAGCCTATAAGCAGAGAACAAATGCTTCCTCCTTATGAAATGGTATTATTGTCCCATAAGGCAATGACAGACAAAAGTGGAAAATCAATGTAAGAAACTGAACATCTAGACTAAACTCCAATTTGTCCTGTGGTCCAATCTGGCACCTATTCTCCTCTTGCTATTCAAGCCTAAGTCCTGTCGACATCAATGGAAGTTCTGTGCAATTATTGAAGAGGAAAGAAAAAAACCACACACACTCTGTAAGGCTGCAGTTCTATCACCTTTTCCTTTCTTGGCCATCAAATGCTGAACGAGTGACCTTGTTTTCATTAAGAGGAACACCTTGTGAATGAATACAGGATGTAAGATGGAAACAGAGGCAGAAAAGGCAAAGAATTCATTAGACAAAGTTTCTATACTGCAGCGTGAGACATTCGTTATTTTACAAGTAGTCCCTGTGAGTTTTAATTCAAGAGACCAAGTGGTTTGTATATAAACTACCTAATATTGTACCTTAAAATCCCAATAAATAAGAAGCTAAAGTTTGCTTAGTTTAAACATATTTTTTTTCCTATTGCTACACTCCACCACATGGCCAATTCCACCTTGAAAGCTGCGAGACAGAGCAGTTTGGAGGGTGCAAGGCCATGAGAAAACCTGTTCTTGGGAAACTCCTGGCTGAGTTTTGCAGCCTCTGGAGGTTTACATAATTCCAGACAACCACCAGAGTTTTCAGTGTGTGGATGTATAGAATTAAATCTGCAAACACTTCAGGATCCCTGACATTGTGAGTTGAGAAAATCACGATGAATAAAGCAGCTCTCTGGAGCACTGAATAGGATTGTGACGCAGATGGCAATTTCTGAAGCGTTTGGATTGATCCTCCTTCCAGACCCACCACCAGCTCCAGCTCCTGCAGCGTCAAGTCCATTGACTAGCAATGAGCTCTCTGAAGCTGCAACACTTGCGTTTGGGAGGCACTAGGGATATTTTAAAGACGGAGAACAGTCCATGTTGTTATATAAAGTTCTTCTTATGGGATCCGAGAACAGGATTCATCCCTGTGGGAGGAAAACCTGCAGCAACACATCTGTGGAGCTCGAGATGCAGAGCGGGCTCGCCCACGCTGAGCACTGCAACCTGTACACTCGTCACACTGGTGACTGGAAAAGCTCGGATGGATGGCAGGGCTCCACGGTCAGGCAGCATCGCTTTTCCCAGGGGCCTTGGCATACCAACACCTTTGCAGAGGCATTTGGATTTACACTGCAGGGGATCAGGGAGTCTGGTCTGTTAAAACAGGCTCCAGCTCACACTTATCTTAACCCACACAATTAACTTCAAACTTCGCAAATCCCAGCTGCACATGCGAGATGCAGGAGCGGGAATGCTCCCCATGCACAGTGGGGAGCTGTGGGTAAGTCATTTGCAAAAAGCATATTCAGGACTTCTGGATGGAATAACATGAATTTCTACAACCTGAATTTACTGAAGAAGCATTCCATTAATCTCACACGTATGTGAACTAACCACCGGTCGAGCTGTTTGTAGTTAGTAAGGATTTTTTTTGTCCTGATGACTGAAATTGTGACAGGGGCCCTGCAGCCCTTCCCCTCTAGGAAGAGTTATTTACTTGTGGATAGCTGCTCAGCGAGGAGGGACACACAGGCAGGGGATCCAGGAACATTTTGCCAAAGAAATGCACAAAGGAAGGATCATTTTAGGCTGATTCACCTCTGTGTATGTGTGCGCAGGGAGGTGTATCTAAATCTGTGTATGCATATGTGTGCCTGTGTGTTTGCCTTGACTGAATGAATCACCCTACCTGTTATAGTGTAAAACAGCAAACATTAGTAAAACTGATAATAAGCCTAGTGGTGGTGATTCAACCAAAACTAGCACATCTGTCACGGAGCAACAGACTGCCAGGTTTTTCATCAAGGGAAATACAATTGAATAATAATGTAGTAAAGGTAAAGCAGCTTCAACAGAGCTTTCTGCCAAATTAAATACAAGGTACGCTAAAGAAAGAAAAAAAAAAACAACAAAAAAGCAATACAAATACATAACCTCACTCCTCTTGAATACAAATCCCTTAGTAATAGGTACTCAATGGCTAAAGATACGTCACATCTGTAGTCTGAGCATCTTGTTCAGGGGGTGGGGGGCTGGATGTGGGTGGATGGGTGAGCAGCAAGGATGCTGACAAGCGTCCAGCTCTGGGAACATGAAATCTTCTCTGTGCCAACAGCCAAATAAGGAATTGGAGGGGAGGAGGAGATGGGCTTTTTAACTAATATTTTGAGGCCTGATTCTCCAGTGCCATCTGGTCACTTGGCAATGGTCTTGGCAATGCAGAGCAGCCGCAACCCCATCCAAAGTGGTCTCAGAGGAATTCCCTTGTGGAGGAAAACCCCTTGGTGGCAAAGGGCTTCTGCAGTGCTTGTAGGAAGGTCTAACCTGGAGAGAAAAAGCAACATTGCTGGAGGTGCCTCACTCCCCCAGGCCCTGGCTACCAGACTACCTTCCTGCAGCCACCAGCAGCCAGTTAAGACTCAGCAGCCTAACCACAGCCCGACCCACCTAGTGCCTGTTGCCGCTGTGACCAAACGTTCACATTCAAAAATTGGCCTGAGATATTTATTACCACTCCCCATTCCCTCAGCTCACGCCCAGCACAGGTCAGACAGGTGGGCAATTCACCCCACAGGGCTTTGAAACAGCCCTGCAACAGGAATTATTTTCATAGGGAGTGCGGAGGGGCCATTTGTAGCCTGTGGGGCAATAGAAAATAGATGTCTCAAGGGTCTGACAGCTCTGTAGGGACCTCTTCGATTTCAGAGTTGAAATCCTAGGGGATTTTTTTTTCTGTTAACTTGTATGGATAGGTCATGAGTCCATTCCTGGTCATGGGTATGGGTAACTGCATGAATTGGCTCCCAGAAGCACAGCCAAGTCTGTCTGCGAGGTAACAGCACAAAGCACTGGGAACGGAGAGCCTTGCTTGTCACGTAAAGCCAAAGGAAGGGAAGGATGGGGTGAGACATGTGGCAAGATTAGTCCCTTTGGGTCTGCTTGGGCAGCTGAGAAAAACTTTGCAGACCCACAGGATGGGGGGGTGAAGCCAGGACCTGTGGGGCTGGGTGGATGGCCCTTCTCCCACTGCTGCTCAAGGGCTTCAGGACCCAAAGCTTACTCAAATCTACAGATCTGAAGGACTGCAATCACTATAGGAGACAGCAGCCCTCACTGGCAGAAATGAGCCACCGAAGATACCTGCCAGACATTTTAGGAGTGCGTTAAGGTGGCAATGCCACTGCTCCCAGGGGCTGCAAACCAGCCTGTTTCTGTACCACTACTCCCCTTTCATACTGCTCTGGGTGTATAAAGAGCCGTTAATGGGGGTATCATTGTAAGTGACCCTGACTCGCTTCTGCTAGAGTGTAAATAAGTATAATGGACCATCAATCTGTCAGCTACAAACGAAACATCTTTGCGAAGAAAAGAGAAGAAAGAAAGGGAAGGAGAAAGGCTTACGGTCTGCAGAGGAGCTGTTTTGGGGCATATCGTTTTCAGCATCCTGTTTCTTTACATTTTCTCTTTCCTTTGTACATAGAGCAGTTTTTCTTCCATTCTGTTTTTGTTCCCATTTACCTTTTCCTTTTTTAACCAGAGGGGCATTAAAAAAAAGAACCAAAAAAAAAAAAAAAAACCCAACACTTTTTAAGCACTTGTGTTTAGCATTCGCTTGGCTTTTGAAACCGCTGCAGGGCTGGAGATAAAAACACACACACGTGCACACGCGAATATTCAGACCCCTTCTGGCTGGAGCGGGAGGTGAAATAAACCTTTTGGACTATTTTGAGAAGAGACAGATTTGCAAAAGCTACAACACAAAACCCACGACAATCAACACAGCGACAGTTCTGCCAGGCTGAAAGGAAGCCCTCCTGCAAATCTCATTTTAAAACATGCTTTGCAATTGCCTCTCCCAAGCATGTAAATAGCCCTGCCAAGCAGTTCCAGCTGAGTCACCATTGCAAACTAGTCGATGCCTCTCCCTACTGTGCTTCTCCCCATTCCCTCTGCCTCTCAGCAGAAAGCAAAAAGATCAATGCCTTCTGTCCAGGCTACCAAACACACTGCAAATATTCAGGCTGATGAATAACATTAGATGGAAGTGGGAGACAAAGCTCACAATGTCGGTGCAGCACAGGGGTAGGCTGTTTTTTTTCTCATTGCCTTCTGAAGCTGAATGATAAACAGCAAGCAGTCACACAGAGGCAGCGGGGCAGCGAAAAGTGTGATGGCAATTTGCCTGGGGTGGGCAGGGTGGCGAAGGACCCCTAGGCCAGCCATATCAAAAAAAGCAAATTCACTGAAAGTTAAGGATAAAAAAAAAATAAAATAAAAGCGCCGATACTTTTCAGTGGTGTCATAGCACTGGGTACACCCGTGAGGAGCTTGCCAGTCATATTTGTGTATTACTGTACACTAACATTTCGTATGCACACAAATGACACTTTGCTGCTGGTGCTGAACCCACCTGCAGCAGGGGCTGCGCTGTGCTCTGCTCCTGCCGGACCCGTGCCCGCCCTCCCCTGCCCTGCCTGCCAGCAGCAGCCCACGGATTTATTGCTCCGGAGTGCCTGGTCCTAACACACCTACCCTGTCTTCATCTAAAACCAATAATAATAAAGGAGAAGGTTTGGAGCAATTCAATACAGTTCCTGAGCCAGAAAACATCTGTGTGCTAGGCTCGCAGGATTTGCGGTGCTGGGTAAGGTCAGCGGTACACGGCGTCTGGTTTTGTGCCTCGGGCAATGGCCTACATCTGACACTTCAGAAGAAAGTGAAAATAAACCCATAATGCACTTGAAGTCAGCTGTGTGATGCTGTACTTGGCTTGAGAAGATTTGTCTCTGGTAATAGCCCTGCACGAGTCACAGCCGTGGGGGAGCAAACCTGGGGGCCGGGGGCTCCTCTCTGAGGCTGCACCAAATTGCGCTGGCCGCCCGCGCCAGGCACTGGGAAGGCCGCTGGCGGGCGATTGCACACGATGAATTTTTTCCCTACCATGAAGACTAAAAATTGTTCAAGCGACTTTTTTTTTTCTTCTTCAGATCTTTCTGATCTTGGTTGGTGTTTAAAAAAGAATTACAGAAGGAAATATCCTTGCGACTGCTTTTTTCGCCTTCCAATTCTTTTTAGTTGGATGATTTTCCAAGGGAAATATTTCAAAATAAAATGGATTATTGAAGAGAAATAAAAAAGCCTACAGGTGTTTTCAAAAGAATTAGCTGAAACAATATTTTCATTATAACAGATCCTGAAAAAAGACCAAACTAGAAGAAGAAAAGGAAGGAGAATCAGTGACAATATACGTGGTTCCTCTCCCTACCCAAAATTTAATTGTTCTCAGGGAATTCTTAGTTTGAAAATATTGGACTGTTTGTCCCATGCCACCTCATTGCATGGCTTTTCCAGCAGCACCACGCCTGCTGCCCCGTGCACCAGCCAGGCCACCAGGCACCAGGTGCTGAGCCGCAGCCCCTGCTGAGAAGCCGCTCAGGATTCAACCCCCCACCCTACCCCTGGCTCTTCCCTGCCATAAGTAACGTTCCCTTGAGCAAGTCAACTGCAAGTGACTGGCTTATGCTACTAAGATTAAAACAATTTCTCAACAACGCTAAGGACAGCCACCAAGCCCTCTCAGATTTGAACCGGCTTTCTGGAAGAAAAAGGTAAGAAAAGTAGAAAACGGATGCAGTTAGGGGGAAAACAGCAGCATATTGTCTCTGTTTTAGAGCAAGATGATTTGCCGTGAAATATTACTGCTTTAAGACACATCATTGCATCATTCAGCACTGCTTTCAGACTATTGGCCTCACCCATTTATTTTCACACAGCAACCAGACTGTAAACCTTTGGGGGAATAAAAGAGGGGGGGGAAAAAGTCTGTTTTCCTATCAATTTTTGCAGACAGATTTTACCTCTTTTCTAAAAAAAAAAAAAACCCAACAAAAAAATCCACTTGAATAAATCCCTTCCTTGTACAAATAGACACAGCTATATCTAGGTGCAGATGTGAGCAAAAGACAACACAAAAATCTTATTGTGCCACACATTTTGCAATAATCCCATATTTTTAAGCCAAAGTTTTAAAGGATTTTCTGACTATCTCTTTTGCAAAAAATAATTAAGAGAAAAACTCTAACCTTCCTTGCTTCAATAAGAGGAGAGGAAAAGGCTTAAAAATGTAGCTTTGAAATTTTGAAAAGCAAGTATGCCAGAAAAAAAATAATCTTCCATATGCTGTTATTTTATTTGGTATATTTCATGATTTTGATGTTTTACACAATTTTTGTATGCTCAGAACCAGCAGTATTGCATCAGGGATGCATCATTGTCAGCCCAGACAAGCAGCCTTGCTTTGAACTGTATTCTGGCCCTTTCCTGACTCCAGTGAGATCCAAAACTTCACCATCATTCCCACCCACCAGACAGCTCCTAAGCTACCGCTGAGCAGGCACTAGAACTTGGGGATGTGACCCCTTTTGCAAATCGAGCTGCTGGTGTTTTTCCACGGCATCGTGGCCCAGGACTCAAACAGCACAAGGGCTCTGCTACTGCCTCTTACATGGCCTTAGTACATTTTAAAAATTAAGTAATAAAAATATGTATAAGTAAAGAGCACATCCATAAATAAAGCAAATGTACAACTCCGTGAATTAATTATTATTTCATTACTAACAGCCAAATTCCTAACAGAATAACTAAGAGCAGAATTTCCTCCTGACTCTGCTTCTCGTTATTAAAAATACTTCCAACAATTACTTGCAGGACATGCATTCTTGAGCTAATCATTTGAGAATTAATTTTATGTATGCATAAATAACTCATGTTTTGACTCAGGGTCTTTCAAGCAATGTACTTGACAAAACACGCTTGTGTTTGAATAACATCAGCTCAGCTAGCACACACACAGAGTTTGTGCTTACACGGAGGGCAAGGGAGTACAGGTGCCCTTTTTCTTCCTAGGAAACCTTTGTACTCTGCCGTGTGCTGGGGTTAGTCTCTGAAAAGGGCTTGCAACTTTGCCACCATCCTGCCAGAAAAAAATCAGAACATTTAAAGTAAGTGCAGTCTCCAGTGGGTTTTGAAATCAACTCACAAATCCCATTTCACTGGAAAGAGCAGCAACCTCTGCGTGCACAGAGGGGTCGTGGCTGAGATACGCGAGGACAGGTTTTGTTCTGCTGCAAAGCTGAGACTCCAGGCCACCACAGTGCTCCACACATTGCTATTACCTGTCAAAGGGGCTGAGCAAACTCATCCCTAGCACCTCCAAGAAATATTTTTTTTCAATGCCAGTATGTTGTCTACAGCCAAAGCTCTCATATCTTTATTGCTGTTATCTGTGATCGCAAACCCATGTTTGCAAAGGTCTCAAAGCATGCCACAATCACACAATTGCCTTCGGCTGTGCAGCTCTTTCCTTCCTTTGCCTCATCTGAGTTTGGAAGCTGTGGGAATGTGCAATATTTAGCACAGAAGGGGTCTGATACCAGTGTCAAATACTATAAATGATAATATACACATTCATTCCCATATTCACATGCACATGTGGCCTTATCCTGTCACTTAATTTTGCAGAACAAGCTCCATCAGTTTCTAATCTGTTGAATAAGTTATTTCAGAATTGTCAAGTAGGTTATTTCTCACCTCTTTCTCTGAATCAAAATTACTTGGGTGGGAAAATGAATGATATCAAAAATTATCTGTCTTTTTATATATGACTCAGGAAAAAGTTGAGATTTTTATTTTTTTCATAGAAATAAAATTTTAGAGATGATTTGTTACTGAAAATATTTTATTTCAATTGTGTTGCAACACTACATTTTAATAGTAAAATGGTCCATTTTGCTTATATTGAAGTAGCATAATATATTACAAAACACTGGCCATAGACATTTGTATTTATTGTAGTGTGAACTGTCATAATAAATCCAGTTGGCACTTTTTATTTTATAAAAAAAGTGAATTGATGTCAAAACAAAATCTAAATGATTTGTTTCGACTATCCCCAGCTGGAACTATCATTGAAACAGACTACTTCCAGCAAAATATTTTGGGTTTGACAAACCCACAATTTTCGGAATACATACTATTTTCTCAAGATGCTTTTGGTGCCTTCCACTATCTCTCTGATATTGGCCATGGCCTGAGCTCCGATTAAAAGACAATGGCCTTAAATCCATAGTTTTATTAGCTTCAGTTACAGTGAGACTGCTATAATGAGGCTGGCAGTATCAACACCTCCATGAGATTCTGCTCCATGGGATGGGGACCCTTAAGGAACTCCCCCATGACTTAATTTTTGCAGAATTTATTATTTTTCCCATTGGAAAATTCTGGTTCATCAAATTAAGGGCAGGACTTCTAGAACCAGCAACATCCTGGTAGACTAATTAGTCATCTGAAACATGTGAGATGCAACCAGCGTCAGGAATGCAAATACGTGCAGCTGTGGAGATGGCTCAACACAGGGCAGTAAACAAGCAGAGTTCACATTACTCCACAAAGTAATTCCCCATCTTCCCACGGCACTGGAATGAAAACAAAGCTCCGAACCCTGAGATTTCAGGTGTGGGGAAGGCCAACAGAAAGCCCTTTTTTGTCTTCCCACCAGCTTCCTTTCAAACCAAAGCCCTTCTAGTTCTGCACAGGTGCCTGCAACATCTTGCACAGAACTTCTTACCACCGTGCTCTGGGAGTCAGCCACCAAAAAGGAGATTAAGTTCCCAACTAAAGGACCTTTGTCAAGACACTCTCCACCACAGCCATCCAGTGCCTTAAGGCAGCTGGGCTCTGCAGCCCTGCATAGTCATCTGCACTGGATCTCTTTAGTAAGAGCAGAGATGGGTATGTAGACTTGGCTCTCGACAGATGCATTCACTGTGGGGGTTTTGTATGCCGCAATAGTCCCACTTGCACAGAAGCAGGCTGCAAAGGTTTAAAATCAAGATACAAAAGAGAGAAGCTTCTCTCAGGCAAGCATCTGCACTCCTTGGCTTGCCTGAAGCCGCCACAAACTGTACTATGTGAAATCATGGGGGTCGCACTGCCGTTACACGGCATTAACAGGTTGCTGCCACGACAGCCCACCACTGAAGGGCCAGGGCCATTTTACACCCGATCGGTTAATGTCTATAGAGCAGCCAGAGGAGCTAAGCATGACACCTCTGCTAAGCAAAGCCAGGAACCACAAAAATTAACGCTTTCTCTAAGTAATACACTGACTTGCTGTCCTACCAAAGTCTGGCTGGTTTGGTTACCTACAATGAGAACAGAGCGGATGTTTATTCACCTCTCATACCCTCCTCAGTATCTTCATCACACACAGGGACACTGGCAGAACCCAGAAGGCAGAAAAATAAGTAGTATCCACACACCTTAAAGGCTACTACAGACTGCTGCTGCTGCTTAACCCTCCAGCAGCCTGTCTCCCTGCCCCAGCGCTGGCTGTTTTGAGCCAGGGTGAGCAGGGAGCTATCAGGAGAAAATGGCCTTTGTAGTGAAACCTTCTCAGTAGTTGCTGTTAAAACCTCATATGCAGATAAAGCAAGGGGGCTGTGGATAACAGCAGTGAGCATGCACATCCATTTTGCCTCTACCTGCTGAAGAGTGGGTAGCCAGAAGGCAGTTAGAGCCACTTTCCACCCCTGCTCCAGACCTTGTACTCCTGCCCACTGGGCAAGCCCTGCCTGGGTGCCGCTCACACCACCGAGCCCATAACCCTGGAGCGTTGAGCTCCAGCCAACACGGCACCTCCCACAGTGCCCACCACTGTGCCTCACCTCCAGCTCTCCTCTGGAGTGCTTGTTCCCCCTTTCTGCCTCCCGGTCACTGCTTTGCCCCATGGGCTCACAGTGCAGGGGACCGGCCAGTGGTCCTGCGGGGCCCCCCTATGTCTCAGGCTACCTCGGTGTGGCTCCAAGGGGAGAGCCACCACCGTCCTCCCAGAGTGTTTTATGGCTCTCCTGCAACTTTCATCTCACAGAAGTGGCCTTTTACCTCAGGCTGTAGCAGCTTTGGATTTAGACTGAGAGGTCTGCAAGTTCAGTCCCCAGCGCTGATGACTCACACAGCACCAGCACGTTATAAATCCTGGTGAACTTTTGAACGCAGAGCTGTTTGTAAACTGCAAAGCAGCTCAGCCGGCCTGGGGCTGTCCCCAGCAAACACAGGCAGCTCACTAGGAGCATGGCAGCACTGGGACTGGAGAAGTCCTCGGAAACTGGGGATATTCTGCCTGTACATGTCCCTCCTGTCTTTCTGCTGCAGCCACACCAGCTGATGCTTTCCCTGTACTCTCTTGCCACAAAACACAGCAAATTCCTTTGCTTACTTACTGCTACCTGCACCATTGCTCCAGAGATGATGCCTACGACAAATGCACAAATAGAAACGTTACACGTGAACGAGGACAGACAAGTCACCATGGAAGAATATTGAAGAAGCAGAGCAGTAAAAAAAAAAAAAAAAAAAAAAAAAAGGAAGAGAAAGTGAAGGCTGGAAATGAATGCTTCTCTTGTCTCAGTGTCCCCATGGTGATGTGAAAAGTCATTAAACACCTCAACAGACTTGCACAGTAGAGTAAACAGGACCAGCTAATAGGACAAAGGCACTGGCACTTTATCTCTTGTCTCTCTTTGGATTCAGAGCAATGAAGGTTACACATTCTCACGGCATCCTCCTGTGTTTTTAATATTCTCCTATCAGCAAGATAAAATGTTCCTCGCTCCTTTCCTTGAAAATTTCTTATTGGAAGAAAAATAAGAAAAAAAGCCTTGCTCTCACTGCATGGGGAATTTCAAAGCCAGAGTTGTTGATTTCTTTCTCCCTGACTGCCCACTTGAGAAGACTAGTTGCAAAGCAAACTGTTTCAGAACATGTCCTTGGCCTGGGCTCCCTTCAAAAAGCCAGCAGAAGAGGAGCAAGGCTCAACAGGAGAAAAACTTCTCTGAAAACCTGCAAAGTGGTTCCCTCCAGGGCCTTCCGTGAGCAATGGGGGGGGGGGACAGGACCAGAGAAGTAGGGAGCAGAATTAGACAGAAAAAGACTTCACCACAGAATGTTGTTATTGGAAATAACAATATATTTTTTTTTATTAGAAGTCACTAAGAGCAACCACTGTGCTACATTCTGTGCAAAACTCACTGAACACCTAAGTGGAACAAAAGCCCACTTAGAAAAATAAGTGCCCACTGAGAGGGAAGAGCTTCCCGTTGGGAACTTGACAGAAAGGGCTGGAGGACCCAAGCCCAGCAGCACAGACCTCTTATGTCAGGGTACACTCACTTCATTTGATGAGAGAAAATGGGTATAAAGCTTCCTCCTCAGTCCTTCACAAAGAGATTATACTGTCACTTCGCCATGCATTACTCCAGAGAAAACAGGCACGCGAGCAATCCCAGTCCTTACTTTTTTGCTTACAAATCTATTTAAGCTACTGTTCCCCCTTAATGTAGATTTTTGGATGGTTCCTTCTTATATTCTCCATGTATGCAAGTAGGAAGCCAACTCTAACACTCTTCCTGGAGAGTGGACCTTTGAATTACAGGGGAATCATTTGTCATTGCTATACTACAGGAACACGGCTAGATTAGATCAAGTTGTGAAAGGTTTGTTCACAGATGATTAAGGCGGCTGGCATCACTTCCACAACTTATCACATTGAAAGTGGGGTTCATCCCAAGCACAAAACCACAAATATCTTACCCTAAAGTACAGGTGCTGCTGGAAGCACTTCAGCATCCATTTCTCTCTCTGTCCTTGCGTATGGAAATGATTGTCCAGCCAGGATGGCTGGCCAGGGAGCAACGTCCAAGGACAACCCTTCTCGATAGCTGCCACCCATCTATCTGCCTATCCCACACCACACCTGGGCACTGCCACCTTCAGGGACTAGCAGAGACCCACAAAACTGATATTTTAAATTTCGTTCATTCTCACTACTTGTTTTAATGCTGCTTTTTAAGACATTTTTTTTCAGCAGAGAGATAGTTTTATCTCCAAGGATGTATATTGGCTCTGTCTTCAACACAACTGTCCCTCAGCTGCCCAGAAAGCTGACTCCGAGTGAGTTCTGCTTCCATTCCCTACCAAGGACAACGGAGGTTTAGAAGATGCTGATGGTCCTTGACCAGCAGTATTAAGACACTAAATTACACTGACATGGCCCATAAATCGCTAAATGAGGGACTCCCAGACAGCAATGTGGCGTGAGCCGAATGACTGCAAGGGCTGCCCGTTTGCTGGGGCATTGGCTGGAATACTCAGCAGACGTGTGCATCAAACACCTTGCACAGCACCGAGCCATCCTCGCACTGGGAGAAGAAAACCTTTTTTTACCACAGGGTTTTGTTACTGCTGTGGAAACATCCCAGTTGTGCAGGACTTAGGAGGCTTCGTTCTATTTCCACAGTAATGCTGTCTGTTATTTACGTACGTTGGGTAAAGGACAACTCTCTGGGCAGATCTAGACAGAGACAGTCTCCACAGTTAAAAATAGAATGAAATTACTATTCCTGAAGAGGGGGAAAAGCCTTTAATCTCCTTAAGATTGTGCCACCTGCCCACTAGCAGGCAGGAAAACATCATTTGGATTTTATTTGGATTTATACATAAGTTTATAAAAGACCTGAGGCAGCATGGGTAATGTTTCCCAGCATGAAAGGGAATGGAAGCATGGTCTTAATTTCCAGGAGGATGCCATCTAGGTCTTCTACATGAAGCCGAGACAGAACCCACCTTGGCTAAAATCCCAGGGACTGAACTAAAAGCAGTAAAGTTGAAAGCCCCAACAGCTATGATGTGAGCTATGAAACAAGCTGTTCTAGCTGGGAGTTACCCATAATTTCATAACTTCTGGGGCTGGGTGAATAATAGGCCACTAACTGACCTTTATAAATTTCCTCCTTAATTGATATCAGCAAAGTAACAACTAAAAGTTAAGGTGACACGGACAAACAGGCTCCGCTTGCTATAAAAGCATGCTGTGCTCTGAGAATAGCATGCTCAAGAACCTTTTCTCTTCAAGGAAAGCAACTTCTTCTAAGGTTACTTTCAAATAGAGGAAAGCACAGTGTCTTTTCTCCTTTCAATAAAGTATCAGGGTCTTATCTTTTGATGCTAGAATAAGGCAACGTAGAGGGTTTCTGCTGCCCCAGGGGTTTAAGGCATCTGTAGCTGATCAGATGGTTAGGAGTTTCAGCAATGTCATGGTGCTAGGTGAACATAAATCACTATTTACACCCAATAGTTCAATAATACTTAGCATGAAACACAGCACTTCACCCTCTACATGTCTGCTATGAAATCAAATGAATTAAACTGTGTGGTTTAGGTTCTTTCATTTACTCTATCATGGCTAGAGAACACCCTGGAGAAATAAAAGACAAATTTTGCTTTCTCTGACCTGTCCAATTGGCATCTTTTTACTACTTACAATAGTCAAACCTCCCAGGCCCTGCTCAGTATTGAGTTGAGACTTTTAATACAACAGACACTATAATTGTCAGGATTTTGCAATCAAAGCAAAGAGATAAAGAATAGGGAATAGGGGAAGACCCTAAGACATAAGAAAAGCAACTATCCTTGCTTCCTCTCCGCCAGGCTTTCAGATGAAGTTTCTGTGCTTTACCTTCATTTTGGGCTGGTAAATGATCCTTTGATAACAAACCTAAGTATGAGGGAGAATAAGCCATCTCAGTGACAGTAAAGTTATGCATTCTTCACCCAAGGTATGTAAAATTCAGATGATCTCTACTGCTTTCTTGGAGGGAATTGTTTTGTTTCATAGTGTTTAAACTGAAGCAGATAACTTCCCCCTCCTCTCCTTCCAGCCAAGATTGAAAATGCTATGGGAAAGATGTCCAGATAGCTGATAGAGTCTGGCATCATTTACTCTGGATACAGAGTGTGAGGAGGAATAAATATGCAGACTCAACAGTTTCAGAAAAGTACCAGCACAGCAAGAAAGGCAGGCGGACAGATTGCTTGGATAGACTCCTTTTTAGTAACGAGATCTATAGCAGCACAGGTTTTCTGTTTGTTGTACGGTTTTAAGAAGGATGTATTTTTGCACAGGATTAAATAAAAAGGAATATTTTGCTTTCCCTAATTCTTCATTCCCCTTTATCTGTGAAGGTTTGTGTTAGGCTTGAGTAGAAGGAGAAAGATTATTTTTATGGTCCAATTTCAGAAAGCAGCTTTCAGTTTGGAAACAGCTGCTAATAACTTCGAGACCTGTGTGGGAAGAAGATTTTTGCTGTGGGAGGAGGGAGCAGATCTGGGTGTCGGAAACTGCTGGCTTCATTTCACCCTGCCATGCATTCACTATGCAACCTTGAATAAGTCTTAATTTGAGTGCTTATATGCCTCCACCTGTGAAACCCAGGTGATGATCAGGTTATGTCTTTGCGCTGCTGTTTGTTCATAAGGACACAAAATGCAATGCTGAACTGCAGGCACTAGGCTGGCTTCACACCTCTGGGCAGCAATAACCCCAAACGTCTGAAATGTCAAGATTCTCATACAGAGCAAATGTCAACAAGTCCTGCTTGAGGTGGACATGTCCTCCTGCTGGGTCCTGGGCCAGGTTGTATCACCTACAGAAATTTTACTTCACATTTTTCAGCCTGCGAAATGCATTCCTGAACGTTTTCTTTATTCAGAGGAACATCTAGCCTTGCTAGAAGTCCAAGCATCCAGTAACTTGACACAGACAGAGTGTTCTTCTTTCTTTCAACCCTTGTGTTGGAGTATTTCAAGATTTTACATGGAAACATGGAGGCCAGAGCCATCTGACAAATCTTCAGCTCCAAAGACCATTTGGCACAGCAGTATCCAGCTCCACTCCCACTATTAAATCCACAAAGTTCTTTTTTATTCTCCCATTTCAGTTGCACCCAACACAGCATGGTAAGTGACTTAGTGCTGGGTGTTGATGGAGTAGAAGGAAGAAAAGGGGAAGGAAAAGGCAGCAGCACAATCAGTTACATGGTGTGTGTGACTGGGTACAAAGTAGAAAGCAGTTTTCCCTGAGTTGCTAGTGAGAACTCCTGCAGACACTACTTGCAGCCTGCCCTTCAACTATCATATGCCAGAGCAAGATATTTCATCTTTTGGGACCATGGACAACACGCGTGATCTCAAATAGAAACTGTCCTTCTTTTTACACATCCCTCATAATAATCTGATTTATCCCAGACAGCTTTTTCCATAGGATGTATCATGCTGACTCTCACATTCTCTTTTGAAGGCAAAAAATCATATTGCACCTGTTATGAAATATTCCTTTGATCTAAGGGAAATCATGAGCAATTTGTGTGTGACATTTACTAACTAATGTGCTGAGGGAATATTACTCCTAGAAAAACACTATTTTCTGGTAGTTTCAATATACTGAATAATGCTATGCCAGTGATGATTCATCTGGAAAAGGTAACTATTTCAGCATGATGAGCAATATTAATAACAACACATTATACATAGTGCTTCTCAAGCAGACAGATCCTAAAGCCCACTGCAAACCTTTTATATAAGGACCACTTCAGTCATTCAGTGAATTGCAGGCACCTGTGAGTAAAACAGGAACTCCATTTCGGTACCAGCCACAATACATGGCATACAGCAAAAGGGAAAAGGAAAGTGTGATTGGAGTTGAAATACTAGTAGAACTGGGAGAAATGAATAAAATAAATGGCCCAAACTGAAACCTGACATTGAATATGATGCTCCTGCAGCCTTAAAAAAAAGGCGTATTGGATCATTAATCGTCCAAAGTGGTCAGTGCAGGGTCTGTCAAGGCAGAAAAGAGAGGGGACTGAGCAGTGATTAATGCAAAGAGAATTTCCCATTGAAGTCGCTGGACACAGCCAGTCGTTGCTCTCCTGGCTCTCACAGCCTGCTGTGTGTGAGTCACTAGGGCTCCCAAGCCCTGGATCCAGCAGCCACAGAACAGACTCAAACCCACCTTACACCAGCCAGCACCTCACCCTCAAGCCCACCTAACACCTACCACGCAGCCACGCAGTCGATGAGTAGTACCCCGGGGGAAAACCCAGAACATCAGTCTCCCCCTCCCCTGCCTACAGTCCTGCCTGGGACCCTCTCCTGAGTGCTGACCTGGCTCAGGAAATGACAAGAGGACAGTCTGTGGGGTCTGCAGGAAGTATAAATAGTGTAAGTTTTCATAATCACTTGCTTAACATTTAAGTTGTATGTGTATTCCATAGTGACATCATTACTGGCATACAAGACTTTTCCAGATCCTTAGCAACTACTCTATAATACTAAAACACCCAATAAAAATCTGTTGAAATTTATTTGAGAGAACACATGAATGTATTAATCTATTGCGTAGAGATAAAAATATGGATGCAATCCTTGCCTACAGTAATGATTTAAGCTTTGATTCACCACCATGCTTAATCACTTGCTTAACATTCAGACAAGCACTGATGCACTTCCTTTGGGGCTTGGCTACACAGCACAGAAATTCTTCCCCCTTTTCCTTTTCCCCCACACTTTGCAAAGCCAAGCATCCTGTGCTCCCATGCTTGCAATCCTTCTGATTTCAGCAACTGCTTTTTCACTAATTGGATGAACCACCCCAGAGGGGAATTCAGTTAATTTTGGAATAAGGTGGTGCAGACAGCTGGATTCCCACCCAGATGATGGCACTTCCACAGGCATCCCACACTCAGACACCACCCAAAGTCCTCCCTCCTTTCCAGGGTGCCTGAGGCTATGCCAGGTAGGTGGTACCTTAGTGCTTTATAGAGATGGTCATAGCCAGCACCACCACGTCACCACCAGTGTTTTCTGAGGAAATATACCCAGAACCAGAGATCTTTCTTTCTTTTATAGGGTTGCAGAGGAATTCAGTGTTGCTGCTTTGTGCACCGTGATGAGACACAGGTTTAGATGAGTGACAGCTTCTAATTCAGGACTGGGGAGAGATGAGTTGAAGTCTTTGCTCTGGGCAAGTCACTTCATTTGCCTTACTCTGTACAACGGCACATAGTAACATCTCCTTTCTCATGTCAGCTTTTAGAAAAAGATATCAAAATTCAAGCCCATTAGTTGCTCGGTGCAATAATCATATCTTTGAAGAGGTGCAACACCAAGCATAGCAGGATCTACTCTCAGCTGTTGCTGGTACGATACTGACCCCTAGTAACAGCCCCAGACAGCTGATACAACTCTGTTTACCCCACCCAAAGCATCCACAGACAAGCTTTTTTCAGGCACAGGACAGTTTGAAGAGACCGCTAGGCTGGTTTTGCCCCTCACCCACAAAGTTCATTCTAAAACCTTGTTTGCTTTTGGTTCTGTAATCGGAACCCTGAGTTTATTTTCCCATTCCTTCCCCCGCAAGGAGCTGTTCACTTTGCATGCTTAGTGTTGTTTCCCTTCTATGGGCTGCGGTACCCTCTGAGGAGTTGTTAGAACTACAACACATGTTCAGCTTACTTTTGTATGTTAATTGATACACTTTTTAATTTTACTTTTGCATATTATTTGAATTTGTTTCATTCTAAATTAGAATCTAAAGAGCCCCTCTAAACAATTGCTGCTTGCCAGAAGATCTCTCAAACAAGCAAAACCTCCTTCAGAAGAAATGCTGATGAAATTCAGTCTTGCTTCTGAATCACTGATGCAATGCAAAAATCCCACCTTTAAGAAAGAAGAGGGGAGGGGGGAGCCTCCATTAATATAAATGCCTAATTTCCACTGACATTTACAGGGGTTATGATAGCTTCATGGAAGCAAAATGCAACCCAAAGGATTATACTTAAAATATCTCCACAAACCCACCTGATGTTTTCTAGTACTTAAACATTTATAAAAGGCAGTTTTCTTAATAATAAAAATGAACTCCGGGGAAAGAGGGAAATGATTCAAAAAGATTTGGCTTCAAAGTTATTTCTTCAGACTGGTTCATAAGAGGAATGTTAAAATACACAGGATTAATTGTCCTACCCCAACTAATATCTCACATTATCATCTGCCAGCTTTCATTTTCCCAAATATTCTAAACAAACTTGGAATGTGTAAAAACTAAATACCAGCCTGGTTGAAATGAAAATTCTACATTTTGTTAATTGTAACCTCAACAAACAAAAAAAAAGTAAAATTAACTGTTTCAAGAGCTATTAGTCTTATAAAATAGTCTTGAACTGAAGCACATACTGTCAGGTCTATGGTACAGTGTAGGCTGTATGCCAAGCTGGAACACAAGGATATTCTTCCAAGATAGGCTGGAGCTGGTGCCTAGACACAATTCATGTCTGCTAGAATCCCTCAAAAACGTGGTGCCTACACTCCCGGGATGTGATGGAGTCACAGCTGGTAATGGGCCATGTCCTGGATGACAGATTAGCCTGAATAAGGGAACAGGGGAGAAAATGGCTCAAAAAGGAACACAAGAAGCAAGATTTTCAATCCAGCTTTCCCATCAGACTCACAAAAATATTAAACATGTAAAAGGATGAAGCTTTGCTCAAAACATGTCCTTTACTTCCTTAATGGATCCTGTGCACTCTGCAGGGAGTGGCGGCGGAGGCAAGTTCTAGCCAAGAGGGCTGCCTTACAGCAGACCTAGCAAAGGCACTGATTTACTCTGACAAGCACTAAAATAAAAACAGGGAAAGAACAAACTTTGCGATTAACAGTTGTTTCCATCCCTTCTCCGCTGTATCTTCCTCCTGGTTGCTGTATTCAAGCTCTCAGACAATGGATATGGGGGAACTGTCCATAGCGCTAGTCCTCACCTTTAGTTTCTGCTTTAATTTTATTTTAAAGTTCAGGGAAAATCAAAGTCAGTGGAACTTGAAGGAGATGAGGTTAAACTCGAAAGCATTTTGAAATCTAAGAAACAAGAACTTGTCTGAGTATCCAAGTATTTTATCAGCTTCACATACCAAGTCCCCCATGAAGCCAGCTGAACTGTGTCACTTGCTTTATTCCAGCTGAAGACCTGCCATGCAGTCCAATGCTTTGACTCCCAATAAGAGAGATGCCAGAGAAATTCTTAAAATATTCTATAAATGTACTGGATGCAATAAATTCAAGAAAAGAGCAATTGGTTGAGCAATTATTGAACTCAATTCGCATCTGAAAGCAGCTTTTCCAATAAGGCAGAGGGTTTGGCTTGCTGCAAAGAAGTAAGCCACAGTAAATCTGAACCTGGGAGCAGCTCTGTGTTGGCAGGTCAGGCTGGGCTTCAGTCTGGGAGTGAAGAACTTGGGCCCTCTGGATGCTCATCGATGGGCTACATTGTTTGCAGATGCAATTAGGCTTTACTCTCTGACAGTCTGTTGGCAGCCAGCTTAGTCCTATAAATCTGACTTAGATCTTTAGCTCCATGTACCATTTTCAGGTCTTGTTCTCTCAGAGATGGAAAAGAAACAAATTATTTCCAGCACCCATATCATTAAGAGATAACTGGCTTTTCCTCAGTCGTTTTTCCTTGATCTCCTTTTTCCTTTACTCCATTTGTAAAAATAGTTTGGATTGACAGACCGATTTGCAGCATCTCATAACTAGCTGCAAAGGACAAAGTAGTGAGTGAAGATCTTATATACGGCAGGACCATGTCTTCTCTGTATAAATACTGGATTATTACAGTAAAAAGACTCCCTGGGATCCCACAGTCATGATAGAGCTGAGGACAGAAAAAGGGATGACAAAGCAAACAGGAGTGGAAGCTCCTCTGGAGCCAAGCTTACTAATCAAATTTCTTTCCCCTCAGAGGCAGCTAATCCAATAGATTATTTTCTTTGCTTTTCACCTCCAAGATCAATAGGCAAGTTTTAACTAGGTCACAAATGAGATACCTGGAAAAGAAAACTGCTTTCTAAGGAATATTTGTTCCTCAGCAAATAGTTGGCAATTTCTTTGCCAAAGAACCTAAAACAGGCAAGAAGCAGCGGTGCAGGCTGGTCACTCATCTTGACTGGGTAAGCAATGGGAAACTAGTTTAGTTTCTTTTCCTTTTAATTACACTTTTCCCTACATCCATTTTTAAGTGACTGTTGGAGACAAATCTCAAATAATTCTTTTCATCCAGCTGAACTTCAAATTAGACACATAATTCCTCTTCAAGAGACCTAAGTGGCAGTAACAAAAGTGTTCCTGAGGTCTCCAGGCAGGGATTTTTGTCAGCATCACTAGGTTGTCCAGATCACATGACCATTTCCACACCCCTTTTCTGCTTTTCTTATTATCAACAGAGGAAGACACATGACTGACTTTCCAGGTGTTCATGCATAAATAGAACAAGAACCTTCTATCGAGCAGAGGCATAGCTCTAAGTGTGAAGAGATACACAGGTTTCTCTCTCCCTAGGTAGTATTTTCAATGCTGGTTTTCCCTCTGTTTGTTCATGTAAAACAAATAACCTGCTGCAATTTCTGCTCTTTGATAAACACTTTCTCTAAGACCGTATTCTATGTCCATGCTTTTTTTTTTTTTTTTTATATGATCAATACATCACAAATCAATTCTTCCCCATGGATGCCACAAGTCCCCTAATCAAGCCATTATTGTGCAGCCCTTCAGTAACTTCTCAAATGTCTCCAGACAAAACCACTGAAAATGCAGACGCTGGTTCCACTGCAAACTTCTTGGTAATGTGAAGGGGCGAATCCGACCAAGTGACCTAACAAAAAAAGGCTTTTTGCTTTTGCTCTACCACATATGATAGGGCCCAACATTGTGACATGACAAGTTCCAGAAACCCAAGGTGAACCCTGAAGGACACACATCTTGTGATGGATCTGAACGTGCTGTTGCTTGCTTGAATCCCACCTCTATCTACCAGCCATGCTTGGCTGCAGGATACTTCCACCAGGATGGGGCAGTAATAAGTCCTTCCATTAATTTTGAATGATGCATTTCTATCTTCAGCTATGAATAAAACAGATCAATGACACCAGCATGTTTTATTGGGCCTCCTGTGCAATGAATTGGTAGCGAGACAGCCAGTGAGATGAAGTCGACATGCAGATGAGATTTGTAAGTGAGGACATATTGATTATTTCCATCTCAGTTCAGGCAGTAATTCCACACAACGCCTCTTCCCCTGTTTCAGCTCATTATTTATGCCATAAAACCACTATCTCAATGATAATAACAGGCTTCATTTACAAGCCAGAGCGTAAAGCATCGATGCTTAAGACTTCAGGAAGTGGGTTAAAGGAAGTGAGTGAGATTTAACAAGTCCTGGAGATGCACAAAACTGCTGAGGCTGATCTTGTGGCTTTTTATGCCCTCAGAAAGTAAGATTGAGAGCAGGTGTTAGATTACCAGGCTTTTATTAATAACTCAAGGCTTGTATGAGGGCTGATTGATAGCACAGTCAGCACTTTCCCAGTGAATAAAGCTCTCCTCACTTTGTGCCATCAGTAGACTGTCTCTTTGCAAAGAGAAAGCATCAGGCATGCTCTTGATCTCTCAAAGGCAGAAAGCAGATCCGGTGCCAAGAGGAGGTTGCCCAGGAGACTCTTCACTGGAGAAGATCCCATGTGATCTCTGCAGCCTAGCTAGGGTTTATGGCTGTGCTTTATGGCCAGAGTTTTTTTTCATTCATTAGAACCATCACCAGTGAGCTACTAACCAGAATGACTCAGCCAACAACAGCCTCATCCTCCAGACCATCCTGAGAAATTCCTCCACCAGGATGGGTCCGTGATAATACCTATGATGCTTCAGCCTACATAAAAGAACATCACTCCCTACTGCCACATATGAAGCAAAAAAAAACATTTTAGGAGATACAACTACTTATTCTAATTGTTTTAGCACATCTGTCCTTTGCAGCTGTGCTAAAATAGCAATAGCATCAACCTCAGCCTGCTTCCCAAATAGCCAAAGGGCAGCTGTAGTTAACGGCCTGTAGGAAGAGTCTCATACCTTCAGTGCTCTCCCTTAATTGCTGGGAAATGGTCCTTGAGCATTAAAACACATCTGATGCTTATACTTTTAAACCTTTATAGAGCTATCGTGCACAGAAAAATAATAGAGCTGGCTACCCAGCCAGATAGCCCAAAAGCCTCTGTTAAGCTGTAGTTAGGGTTACGCATATATCAGATAAGCCAAGAGAAAAGGAACAGCAGAAAATCCTCTTCAGGCAGCAAGAAATTGTTCACTAAGCAAGATCTATTAAAACACAGAAACAGAGCTAAGACATTCTAAACATTCCTCAACCACTGTCATCTCCACACCTAGGCAAAGCATTTTATAAAAGCAGTAGTGCAGCACAGAAGTTCTAGTGCTCTGCAGAGCATGGGGTCTCTTTCCATTTCTGCTGCTTCAGTTATGAGCCTTTAAGTGCTTAATGAACCTAGGTAAGAGTAACCAGGCTAAAATATTTATAGATACAGGACTAAGCTGAATGCACATGAGCTATTAGAACAATACTAGAAGACATTATTTGTAGAAAGTCACTGCTGAAGTTCTCCCATATTCCAAGACAAAGCATAATATCTAGCAGCATCAGCACATTACTCGACAGTATGTGTATGTATTCAAATTCTTAATGGATTTATTTTTCTGATAGGAGTTTATTAAGTCCTCTTCCAAGATACATCAAGGGATGCCCTTTTAACCTAGCTGTTTCTAATTAGGAGAGCCAAGGGAGTCCATAGATGCTCTAGGAGCTCTAAGTTGTCCTTGCACATGACTTCAGGACAAAGATTTTGTTCAGATGTTCTTGAAACTTCACCAACCTCAGTAGTCCCAGCACAACCTAGGAAACTGCAGCAGGGGAGGAAGACTTTTCTTAAAATATTTAGAGCAAGATGGGAAAAAAGCATCCCCTAACATAAGCTGCTGATTTGCTCAGGGCAAACTGACAGCAAAAGCCAGCCATAGCTGGAGTGAAAGGGATGGCTTTGTCACTTTTCAGGCATGAATGACAACCCTTGTAATGAAGTAAAGATAAAAGCTGTCCCAGAACTCACCTAGGAACCAGAGATGAGTCCAATCCCAAGTATTCAAGAGGCAAATTCAAATTTCCCTGAAGTCAGGAAAATGGGTAGAAGTAAATTATTGATGAAGCCATGCAGAAACTATAGCAGGTTAGAAGTGCTGGTGGTCTTATTTAAAACTTTCATGAAGGCAAGCAATATAAGGAAGGAAACTGAGAAATGCTAGTTTTAGTGTGCCTTGACTAGTCACCTGGGGACACAACCTTGCCTCTCCTGAGTCCACAAAGTTAATAGGAAACAAAGGCTCACAGCATCTTTGCCCTTCCCTTGCCTCTAAAACATCTCAGGTCAGCAAAGCTCTTCAGGACATGTCACCAAACATACTGCTAGGCAGGATGCTGTAATTATTCAGCTCCTGTGAATTTTTAAATATGAAACCTGTGTGCATGTTATTACAGCACATCAGCTGGAAATCTGCCATCCGCAAAGGCCAAGCACAGCTATGAGCTGAATTATGAGTGTAAGAGCAACAGAAAGAAACTCCTCCCTGTCAGCTTCTTCACTTACTGCAGGCTTATGCAAATTGCCCAAATAAAAGCCAACAGTACTGACCCCAGTCACGGAATAAATCTATCTTCTGTAAGGAAGGAGGGGGATGCGAGGGAAGAATCTGAACTAGGAATGAGGTGTGCAGTTTAGAGAGAAGCATATCTAGTACAGCATGCCCTGAGAATCATTCCTCTGTCCACAACAAGCTTTTCTGATTCATTAAACATCCCAATCTGCATCACATTTAACTTTTGTGAACTTCACTGCAATCAGTGGCAAGAGGAAAACATCTCTGGAGAAAGGCACAGAGTCAGCAGAGAGGATAAAGCTTTTACAGCTCTGCCAACCACTATTCCCTTCTCCAAGGGAGGGGCCAGGAGAGATGAGCCTCACAAGGGGAAATGAGAGGAAAGAAGGGGAAATGGAGGCATACCTGTATGACTATATACCCCTCTGACCCATCACCACACCGCTTCTGCTGTGCTGTCCCACTTCCCTGTTTGGCCACAAATCCAGGGGCGGAGCACAAACTTCTTTGAGATCTTCCCTTTCTCCCTGCCTGCATACAGACCCGGGGAGTGAACGATGTTCAAAAGGCTCCAGGGGAGAGAAGTGGCAATTGTGATTTTGATGTGGTTTATGACATCTTTGCTACCTTTCAGCAGTTGCCAAGGTGCAACCTCTCCAGTAATTACTGGAGTCTGCCTTTTTGATTAGGCTATATTTAACAGTTTGTCAAGGACACGCAGGCCTTGGGATGGGTGGTTTTGTGCGCTGCAGTATACAGTTGATTATGATTAATACGCCCCTACTAAATACATGAGCAATACAAGGACAAGCAAGGGGTCTGCTTTGGCTTTCTCTGTTCCATACCATAAGACTTGCCTCCTGCTTTTAAGAAACAAAGTTGTATTGGTTTTTTTACCTTTTTAAATGCTTGTGCAGCCACTCCTCTCCTTCCTCCTACCTCTGTCTTCCCTTTTGACAATACAACTGTGAGCCAGTCTTATACAAGAGCTACAGAAATGGAATTATTGGGTTCTCCTTTGGCCTCCGATCTCAGCCAAATCATTGAAGTAAATACCCAGTTTGCAATGAAGGTAACCAAACCCCAGTGCTCCTCAATTCATGAAGGGATTCCACGGAGTGACAGCTAGCACAATATTCAGTCTGCTTTGCTGTTACCCACTGACACATCCAGCCTCAATTAGACAAGGACAAGTCAGCACTTTAACTGCAACAGTGCTTCTTTTATTTTAGTTCTCTCATGTCTGCAATCACAGCACAACACCACAAACTTCTGGGTGCAAATTTATCCTGCAGCAGTCCCCACCGGCTTCAGTCAGTTTGGGCCTGCTCTAATTAACCTCTGCGCAATCATCTTCATTTCCACACCGTCTAGAACAAGAGAGAGGTCACTTAGCACTGGGCTTTGCTTTCCTGCAGTTTAAGCAAGAGATGATTAACTTCATTGGTGCATAATACTTGCTTTGCATAATGTTTGCATGATGCTTTAGAAGTGCATCACGGGCATCTCTGCAGGTAATCACCCTCACACAACACTGCCTGTGGACACACTTAGTTAAAATGAAAGTCCCGTGCCCACAGGCTGCTTCTCTGCATAAAGATACAGGTTTTGGTGTGTGTTTGTTTTTTTAAGAATGAAAAAGTCCCAGTCCACATCCTACTTGCGCACAAGTCTCCAAGGTATCTCTGGGGTTAACAATCCTCCAAGAGGCTTGGGCTTATATCCAACAGCTCAGAACATTTTGGTAGATGCCAGTAAATTTTTACTCCCCAGTCATCACAGACTGCCTCAACGCTTGCCAATTTATCTTTTTTCACATTAAATA
Organism: Falco rusticolus; assembly: GCF_015220075.1. Lineage (NCBI taxonomy): Eukaryota > Metazoa > Chordata > Aves > Falconiformes > Falconidae > Falco > Falco rusticolus. The sequence goes on from NC_051195.1 coordinate 42,399,539, forward strand.
CTCATATCTAAACTGCTACTCAGTCTGGCCCTTATCACCACAGACAAGGAAGCCGCGTATCTGCTGCCTGCTGGGCTTCCTACACCTCCTCTCCTGAAAGCTGAGCAAACTTTTCTTCACCTTATTTCTATGCAGCAGTGTCAAAGGGGCTTCTGCTCAGAATGACAAACCAGTCCACAAATCACTTGGGAATCTTCTACACTCAATTTGCTCCAGCTCTGCCTGGCAAACAAGAAACAGGAGGCACATATACATTACTACTGATTAGTCCGTGTCTCCAGTATCAGCAGCCATGCACACAGGCTGACCGTAACTTTAAATATTGATAACCAAACTCATATATCATAGGCCTGGGAGAGTGACAGTTTCAGTGCATAACAGCAAAGGCTTTCTACAATAATCAAATACTCAATAATTCATGAAAATATATCCCCCCAAATCAAATTGGAAGCTATTTTGTGTAATATATTATTTAAAATTCAATATTATAATGCACACAACTTCTGCTTCTACCACAGAGGACCATTTCAAAATGTGATTATGTGCGGACTCTATTTAAAAGTGACAATTTTGCTTTTCATTTGTTTAACAGCTTAAATGGAAGAGCTCAACTGGAACTAAGTCGTCTGACAATGAAACCAAAGCTGACATAAGCAACTTTGCAAACTTCATGACAACTAAAAAGTAGTATGAATTCTCCTCATTGGTAACACAGGCAAATTCCCCACTCTGATGCTCACCTTTACCATTTTTTCAAGGCTTAGTGAAAGGAAATATTCTGCAAAACTGACAAACATTTTCATCGTTCTGCTAGTGTGTCACCCTGGGCTGGTCAAATAGTGAGAAAAATATTTACTTGCATTCCAGGGACTCTTGCATAGAAAACAACTTTGGCTTCGCATCTGTTTATTCCTGTTGGAAAACCCATTTGTGTAAGGGACGGCTGCCTGGTGTAAATTGCCAAGAGAAGAGGGTTTTGCCCTTGTAAACAGAATGCACTGGAGCATAAAATACAATCAAGATTTGTGACAAAATTCATCCCAGGCAGACGTCATTCCTCAGTGGCGGCAGGGAGCAGGGTGAAATGGCACCGTGTGATTGAGGGGACCAATCTTGCAAAGTGATCACTGAGGGAAGCTTGGCAGCAAGGAGCCTGGGCAGCCGTGGCTACAGGGAGCTGACTCCAAGTGCACGGACCAGCTTTGAAGGATAAAACTACTTCGTGAAGAGGAAAATCTCAGTCTGTTTATGAAGTGTTCACAAGTAGAGTCTGCAAGAGTTAGGTGTCAAACAGTTGCCAACTCTTCAGTCAGTTCAAATGCCAATCTTTTCTTATACATCTACTGCAGATTAAATCTTGTTCTCAAACAGTGTTTTTTAATGAAAGCGAAGTTGCAGGAACAAACACTCAACTCTCTCAAGTTATTACCCTAAAGGCAAAAGATGCTGTCTTGAATTTTCTCTTCCCATCTGTTGCTTTTAATTGACTACTTTCCACTCTTTTAGCCACCTCTGATATTTGACATCCTTTTGCCCATTTTTACTCCTTTTGCTCTCCAGTCCCAAATCAGAACAAAGTCCGGTCTGGGCCCGAATGCTGGCCTCCTTTCCACAGCTGCAATGGGGCCACTGAGCAGGACTGTGCCTCCCATAGGTGACAAAACAAAAGCAAACTTGGCAAGGTCCTTTCACTGCTGCTTGGGAAAAGGAGCCAAAATCCTAAGGCAAAACTGGTGCCCATGAGGACATAGCCTGCTGTTTCAGATGGTATATTTTGGTTCAGGCTCTGCTCCCATCCCTCAGGTTTTCAAAAAAAAAATTAAGCTAATATGTATCAGTATCTGAAGTGAGGGCACTGCTTTCATGCACAGCACAGTAAGAGTCAGACTGGTATCCTAGGACCAGTCCTGCCAGATACTGAAGAAATTTTAAGTGTCTGCTTGCACCAAGAATGCTCATTTCTGCTTCCTTTTAGTTAGCAGTTTCCTATACTCCATGTGTCATTAGAAATCAAGAACTTAATGTTTGGCTTGACCTTTTGTTTCTGTTCACCCCCACCCTCATTGGTGATTTTCAACCTTGTATCAGAGACGGCTGATGCTTCACCACTGACAGACACTGGCATCATGGTAATGCCCAGCATTCTCTTAGAGAACTATTTTCAGAGCAGCTGAAGACACTTAATATGTTAAGGCAAAAGTTTAAGAGGTGATGCTATGACAGTGAAAGAAGATACATAATAGGAAAATACCAGGTATAAAAGAATTTCTTCAGCAGAGAAAGACAAAACAGAAATAGTGACTTGTTTTAAAGATGTGAATCACCACCTGTTTTGGATAAAAGATGACCTATTCAGTGCTTTGATCTCCCTGCAGATGCTTTGACAGCAAGAATGACTTAAGGGGGGGGGGGGGCAGGAAGCAGAGGGGAAATATCAGGAAAACACTCCTGTGAAATGATATTACAAGCTTGACTCATTTTGGAGGTTAGTGTGGTTCACAAACATGCAGGGAGTGTGGGGTTTTTTATCAATGAACATCCAGACTTCCCATGCTCTGGCCAACAGCTGCCTCTGGGTTTGCCAGATGAAATACCATGAATTCCCTGCCATCACACTCTATAAATGACCTGAAGTACAGAAACAAACCCATACCTGAAGTGCCATAACCACAAGCATGTTTCATGCAACTGCCCACTGCAACAGGACTTCACGGAGACACGCATGTGGTTAGAAACAGGAGAATGAGCCACTCTTCTGCAGGGCTCCTAAGACCTAGGAAAGGACAATAGATAAATATGATGAATAGGAATGCAGAACCTTGTTCTTAATAGCGAAGTCCACAAAGCACAGATAGAAAGGGCTGTAGGCACACCAACATGCTTGCAAATCTGTGCCCAACCAAGCTGAAACAACTGGGAAGAGACAGTTGATTTGGGGGTACCAGTATCGCCCTAGATGACGCAGTCAGTGTGGGTGAGTGAAAAGCCTTGTCTCTGAGGGGCTGAGCAGAGGCTGAGCAGAGATACCTTCCCAAACCCGGCTTCTTTTGGAAGAAAAACCAATCTGCAGCAAAGTCACCGTGTGAGATGTTGAAATTCTTCAGTGTGATATGGCACTTCAGTATATATGCAGGCATTCACACGTGGCTGCATCTCACTTTTAAATGTCTCAAGAGTTGTATATTAAACAGAAGAAGGATTTTTCCAGGAACTAACCCAGTTGACAGCCTTTTGTCTCTATTTTTTAAAGTAATTTATGAAAGAAAAAAGTAATAGAGTCAATTTACAGAAGGCTGCAGACTGGACTTTGATAGATGAACAGATCTACTAACAAAACCTCTCACTTTTCACTGAGCACTCCATCTTCTTATCTGTTAATCCTGGTAAGGAAAGAATAAGGAAGGCAGCAGCGGAGTAGATGAAAGTCCTGCATAATGTTTAAACCAGTGAATAATCAACCAGGAGATCAACCTCACTGCTTTTTTTCAGATCCAATCAGATAATCAGCTAAGCATTTCCTTTTGCATTTTGCTCCCCTTGCAGGAGGGGCTGCATAAGATGACAGTGATTCACACTTCAACCTGTTGGAAAAGTCCTATATAATTCCTTGAAGAACAGCCTTGGAGCTGCGGAGGAGTGGTCCCTCTTTGACAATATAGGACATTGCACCGGGGTGTAATAACAGTTCCAGCGGTAATATCAAGGAGATGACAGCAAATAACAGCACTTTTCCCAGCTGGTTATGTAGACCTGCTCTCAGGCAACATCTAGGTTTGCTTCTGAGGATGTTACTAGAGTAGTCACATCTGTGTTGATTCCTGATGAGTGTCTCAGCCATGAGCACACAGTAAACTAGAGCTCAAAAGCATCAGAATTAATTGGGGAAAAAGCAGTTTCATTTCCAGAAACCTACTGAGGAAAGCCAGGCACTTCCACTGAAAATTTCATTTTCAGTGCAGTATTTCAGGTGCAGGCTGGGATTTCTGGGATGGGTTGACATGTGTTGGGATATGTGGAAAAGATAACAGTCCTTTATAAACAGCACTACATATTCACCTGCCGCTCTGGAAGCTGTGCCCACAGCCCCAGCTGTCAGCAGTGCTTGTCCTCCTTCATCCTCACTGGAGCTCCTAGCCACCACACAGCTAGCTAGCCTCACCCTGATCTCATGTAACATTTTTAAACACACTTCTCATTTCTCTTTTAATTCTAAAATGAAAAGAGATGTTCAAGCCTCAGCATTTTTTGTTCAGTGAATATCTTGATTTGTGACAAGTGCTGTAGGAGGAAGCAATACTTTTGTGTTTCGTCTGTTCCTGTCCCTCAAGTACAAGCTTCCTCTCCTAAACTGGTTTAGTCCTTAATGCAGAAAAAAACAACTGTAGAGACTTGAAAGGAAACAGAAGCCAAGTGAAAGAGAATAATTACGTTTTCCTGACTTCAAGTAGGTTTACTGCAAGTTCTGCTCGAGTTCCTCACAAGCTTTTTTAGCACAAGACACATAACAACCAAAACATACCTATTTAATTGGAAAAAGAATCTGTTTGATGAGGGCCTCATGTATTTCTGTAGCAAAACTGTGGGCATTTCATTGTCCAGTAAATCCATTATATCACTGCACCAAGACAGAATATTCTTGTGCAAGATTTGGTGAAAGCAATTTTAAGCAAAAAAGAGGAGTTCCTTGAGCAAAACATGCAATGCAAGTGAAAACTGAGATTAAGAGACAGCAATCACTCAATATCAAATGAGCACAGTTCTGCTTCTGCTGTCACTGTGACTCTGCTTCCTAAGCTCAGATCTGCAGATCCCATCATTCATCTTTTTCCTAAAGCCCCAGCTCCTGGAGCCATATGACGACATGAGAATCACCTATCAAATCAAATTTCACCTTCTCAGGGACAAAAAAGGCTTGGAAAAAGCAATCATTAAAGAGACTTAGAAATAAGCACTGGTTATAAAATGAACGATTTTTGAGCCTGCCTTAAAACTGTTGCCTCCCTCCTGCTCTTAATGGTAGAGGTAAGTGAATGCTCAGAACTGTTGCACTACTGCATTACAGCAGCCAGACAGTCCTTGCTCTTTCCCCGAATCCTACCTGAGCTCTCGGATCTGCAGCACAGCTTTCCTTCTTCCTTGCTCTGCACTGCATCATTACACCAAGCTCCCTGCATTCCCTCCCCCGTCTCTGCACAACTCCTCTGCACTGCAGCATTGCCAGAAACCAGCATCACCAGAAACCCCCTTTCCTGGCTCTTCCCCCCCACCCCCAGCCCTGCACTGCCCTGCTGCCCAGCCCCGTGTTGCAGTAGCTCAGTAGCCTCCCGGGTCTCCCACACCTTTGCTCAAGGCTTCAGCTTTTTTACTGCAGCATTGCAGAAATCCTCCTACTGCCACCTCCCACCACTGCTCTGTGGCACAGCCCAGCCCTGGAGCATCAAACCTCATGTTCCCTTCTCTGCTTTTTCCATTCAATACCAGGCTGCAACACTGCTGAAGCACCCCTCAGCATTTTTTTTTTTTTTTTTTTTACATCATCTTTTATGTTCTCTAGTCCATACCTGTGGTGTTACAAGGATTACCTTCCTACCCCAATACTCCCCTCATCCTCAGCCAGATCTTGCATTACAGTCCTGTAATAAGGTCTACCCCTCCCTCCACCACTTGAGCACATCCTTATAGTTTCTGTATTTGTGCAAAGTCTACATTCACTGCTCAGGGACAATACTGGAGCACACCTGGCAAGTACAGATTGTTTAGAGAGTCATCCTGGATTTACTAAAGGGATGTCATGCCTAACAAATTTGATTAATTTCTTTGAGGAAGTGACACTGACAAGGTACAGGGTGAAGAAGTAAAGCGTAATTCAATCGGACTTCAAGAGCCTTTTGATACAGTACCGCATAAAAGGCTAATTTGTAAGGTTAATATGTACGGTATTGATAGCAAAATACTTAGCCAAGTAAACATCTTTTTTTTTTTTTTTTTTTTAATTACCCTGCAAAGAAGGTAGGAGGCAAAGAAAACAGTGGCTGACCACAGGAAGGGGGAAAAGAAAAATAATCTTTTTTTTTCACAGGAATTTTTTTTTAACACAGGAATTCCAGATATTTGTGTTCTCACACCCTTGCCTTGTAGGTATTTTTCTTCCAGTACCTTCTAAGAAGCTGTACATGACTCATTGTAGAAGCTGCTCGTTTTGGTGACCAAACAGGCTACACATGCTGAAGAGTCAAAGTAACATCCTTATTGTGTCTCTAAAGCCCATCTAGCACAATACGATTTACAGCTGCATCCAGCTTAATGGTGCTTAATACAAGGTACCATGCAAGATGAACAGGTGGTGTCACAAAAATATAAGGCTAGCCAGATATGCAGAGGGTGTTAAACAGAAAGCCAAGAAGGAAGAAAACGCAAGACTCCAAAGTCAGAATACAGCCTCAGGTCTACCAAGACAATCATACCTTTTGTGTTGCTCCACAGGAGACCGGTTGCTGCTGCCATCAGCTGTCTTGCTCCAAGTGGTATCAGGTGTTGATGATCACCACAGCAGTTACTTGCCTTCACCAGCAGGCCACATTCTTCTTGGATATTAAAAGATCATCTGACAGATTAAGATTACCTTTTCTATTCAGGAACTGCCATGGAAGAGAAAGGTAATGTTCCCTTTTCACATGGTTTAGCTAGAGGTGCAAGCAGTTGGAAGAACTCTGGGAGGTCCCTCCATGGAGCCCTGCAACAACATCCAGCTTCTTCACAAACTGGGGACTGGAACCTGACCATTGCTCTCCACTGCCAGCACAGTCAGTGTTTCCCCTCTTTTTCCCAGAAAAAGCACATCTGTTTTCAGTAAATGCTGTAAATTAGTTAATGTTTGTAAAGTGCTCTGATCATGTGAAGTGCTATATAATTACTACATATTATCAATATAATTTGGCTAGATTGTGTAACAGCCGCCTCCTCTCTTCATTACAGTTTTGAAAGAGTTTTCTTAAACATCAGCTCTTTAGGGCAGGGACACTGTGTGCCATCCATCTGAAAACAACCTTGACCTTTCTTGAAGAGCTCCAGAAAATAAACAAACCATAGCACTGAGGCACATCTCTGGAGTCACGCACCTACATCATACCCACATTTATTTTGATCTGGAAGCAGACCGAAAGATGCCTCACAAGAAGGAGCAGCTGCTCTTCGGGAAGTGCTTGCAGTCCACTACTTCATGCCCTGAAGAACACAGAACAGGCACTGAAAGCATCCCCAGTCCTAGGAAAGGCAGCAGCCTCTGCTAGTGATGGGCTCAGAACAAAGACTAGGGAAGCACCTAGCCTAGCATAGCTGTTAACGGGTGCTGCCTCCTAAGGCACTAACAAACCTCTCTGCTCATCTTCATGCATGCTCCAGACTCTTCATCCAGAGCAAAAAAGTTAAGAACAAACCTGAACTGCTTCTTCCAAATACTTCTTCCCTAGCATCTTCTTCCTAGGAATCCTAAATTTTGATGGCCTTAAAAAACAAAGCTTATATAAAACATTTTCTAGTTTCAGGCTAAAGTCTGGTAAAAAAAGAATAGGGTGTAAAAGAAATGAGCTTAATAATATGCAGCCTAATTCTCCTCAAAGAGTACAGAAAGAACTTCAAGAAGGTCTTCAAATTTACCATTCATAGAAAACCAGAACCCTAAAGATAACAAAAAATTAACACATGCTAAAACAAAAGACCAGGTAAAGGACCCATCCACATCCTACTTCTCCAAGACAAAACCTGCAGGTGCTGCCCCTCCCCTGTTTGAGGGGGTGATGATCAGAAGCAACCCCTGCTGGGAAAGGCGGCTCCCAGTAAGGGCAGGGAGCAGCACCCCCCTGGGGGTTGGGGCAGGGCTGCCCTTTCCCAGCTGAACAGGGTGGAAATTTTTATGCTTCCCACAGATAGCTGCTCTCTTCTGTGGGCAGTTTGTACAGGTTATTATTAGCATTTTTCTAGAGGAAATCTCTATAGCAGAATTCTAGGCAGGTTTTTATTTGAAAACTAGGTTAGTAATTCTTGCAGTCTAGGGCTTCAGTTATGCTGTATAGTGATATAATGGTAAGCTCATATTAGCTGCTATCTGTAGTCTTTTTGGTAACGTTAATGTTGTGTGAGGCTTGTCTTAAAGCACTCGAAGATGTGTGGTTAGAAAGGAAGCTTTGAGCACTCTGGTACAGAGAATCTTCATAAACTGGGAAGAAGAAATTAACTTTGTTTTAAAGGTGTTTCCTAGTTTTCTTTCTCACTCCTAGAACAAATAATCTAACTTGAGAGCAAAATTCCCCACAGGTCTGTCAAATTATTGAAGAAGTAGCATAGAGAAAATACTTGGCCTGTGACAAGATGTGCTTAAAATTGCTGAAGTGAAGAAAAGAAAAAAATATTACTAGAGTATCAGTTCTTCTTAAAAGTGAAAATTATCAGACTATGAAAAAAGTGTGATTGGAAAGCTAGAAGTCTTCTGGAATACATAAAATACTTTACAAAGCACTAAAAATGCTTGATAATACTCCCTTAAGTCAGTGCTTCCTAGAAGTGTTATCTGAGAAAAATATTTTCTAACAGGTTCTGTATTTGTGTGTAATAGGAAACTGTCCTACATGCAGACTTCCCTAAAGAGAGGAGAGATAACAATTTACAGGTAAGCATGCACACTGATCTAATTCATCCAATGTTGCCTGGGAAACCTATGTTCAGGATGAAATGCCTGAACTAAGCTGTTAAACATCATGAAGAAGCTTATTTCTAATCCAGGGTTCACTATGCTATGGATTTGTCTCTTAGGAACCTCTTATTTCAGAGGCTTTTACCTCTGAACTTCTGGGGTTTGGGAGCCTTCTCCCTGTGCTTTAACAGGGTGGGTGAGAAGCCTGAATTCAGTTCTAATGTCAAAATGAAGTAAATCGGACTCATAGGTGGTTCTTCTGGTTAAATCTGCAGCTAATAACAGGCCAGTGTTAGAAGGATCAGCAAATGTAAATACGATATTGAAACAATTTGTCAAATAAGCATGAGAATATACCAGTGTTTATGAAGCACATGCCACACTGGGACCTGGAAGGTGCAGGGCTCCTTTTGGCATTGCCAGGTTCATTTGTGTAACCTGGACCTCTTCAGCCTCTGTTCCTGTTCTTAGTGTCAAACGTGGACAGTGGAGGAGGGTTGGTGCTCTCAAATCTTTCGGAGATAGACTAGGAGACTAAGATATTTTTGACATGGGTATGATTATAAAGCAATTGAGGGGAAAAGATGGGTGTATAAAACAGTGGAGCAGATCATCTGCTAGTGCAAACGGTTTTAGCACTGCTGAAATCAATGGAGCAATATCAATTTACAGCTTCTGAGGCTTTTGCTTAGTCTGCAGACCTGGGCCAGAAATCAAGCTTGGCACAGGAGTTGAAACAGCTGGCTTGCAAATCCTGAAGGAATAGGTTGCATTGTAAGCTCTTGCTTGTTAGGGTTGAGATGGAAGGAAAGACATCTTCCTGACCAGACTTTACATGGTTGGAGGGAGAAAGAGTATGGTTAAGTTTCAACTTAAATCCCAGGCGTGCTGGGCAGAGGTGTTTGGGGCAATCTGCGCCAGAAGCCCTTCCCTGTCCCTGTGTGTCTCACCCAGCACTGGCTGTCAACGCTGCTTAAGGCTGATGTGCAGAATTGAACTCTGCAAGTCGAGGAGCGTTACAAAGCAGGTATGTTTATTGGGGCACCAGGTGCAAGGGGGGTCGTTCCTCCTAACTTGCACACCGTTGCAACAAGCAGCTGTGTAATTATACAAAAATATACAAAATCATGCACATATGTAAGGTTTCTGAAAATTCAGAATCTCCTCCCTCTGGCGCCTATTCAGGATGTCCTTTTCACCATCTTGGTGAAATCTTTGCATACATTAGCAGTCTTTGTTGTTTAGTTTCTGTTACCCTAAAACATCTGCTGGCTAATGATGAGCCCTTCCTTATTGCCCACTCCAAACATGCCAAGCTAATACATTCCCACTGGGCTGGTTTTAATCTATATCAGCATGATCCCTGAGCATGATCACCTTCTTTGGGGTGGGGGCCATGTGAATATGAGGTCGCTGATCTCCTGTTACCACAATTATTTTACCCTGGTTTGTTTTCTTTTAGCAGTTGGCACATCCTTGTCAGAAGGCTTCTTATTTAAATTCTTGTTGAGCTCATCTACATCGGTACTAATTGTCCCTTCTCAAAGTGCTGAGTCCCCACCCTTTGCTCTTTCTCGGGTGTTAGTGTTTCTGTTACCGATGTAGCTTCTATCTGCAGCAGAGTTCTAGGTTTTTCACTATACCAAGGCTGTTCCTCTTTCAGCTGTACTCCTGGCTTCTCATCTTGCAAAGTGAGAGGGTTTGTTTTAAGAGAAAAGAAAACAAGTTCCAGATTATAAATGTATCCTATTAGGGTTTCTTTTTCTTTCCTTCCAGACAAAAGCATTTCTACTTCCAAGCTTGATAGACCTCCTGACCCCACTGATGTGGGTGGATGGCTCTGCATGTTCTGAATCATTTGCTTCCTTTTCAAGTGTTACTTTCTCCTTATTTCAATTACCCTTCCTTTATAATTACATGGGTCGCTCCAGTGAACAGGAGTGCTCTGGAGCTGACAGTCTAACAACAGGGCATACTGGCGGCAAGAATCTACGTCCTTACTACCTTGGGCAGCAGGGAAGGTGTGTGTTTATTAGCACGGGAGAAATTGTCTGAGGATATTCAGGCCCAAGCACTTTGTGGTGGGTTCACTGCCCAGGCTTGCACCAGGCTGTACTGTGTGTAATTGCTCTCCCTGTCCCTTGGAGAGTTATAAACCATATGTACAAGGATCACCTCCCTTCATTCCTGCTGAGTGATTGCCCCTGTGACAGCAGGAGTCAATGAAGCTTGATCTGATACCTACTTGAACTCAATGGGAGTCTTTTAAGTAAACTTGAAAGGGGGCTGTTTCTATGACTGATTAGTTTAGCCCCCAAAAGGTGCAGCCAGCACTGGTGTGGGTAGGACGGGAAGGGAAGGTGGGAGGCAACAAGTGGCTGCCTGGCCTCACAGTGGCAGGTGGGTTATGGATGAACTGTGCTGCAACCTCTGGGGCCAGGGATACGGCTGCATAAAATCCAGAGTTTTGTTTTACGTGATTTATCAAGAAAAACTTGATACTCTTTTATTCTGTTTTTCAACGTATGTGCAACCGAAATCTAGTGGTTGGTTTTGCACAGGAACCTTGCAAAGTGGCACATCTTTGCAAAAGATTAAGCTTTATTTAAGAGAAACAGAGGCTTAACTTCCGTGTTACAGGTCAACTTTCCATGAAGCCCTGCCCTATCTATTCTACAGAAAATGTTTTATTAGGTGTTTTCCCAAAAGTTAATATTTCCGAGGCTACTTCCTGACTTCTGTCCCTGTAAAAGCCGCTTCCATTGAATATCCCATCCAAACAGTGTGCTAATAATATAATGCCTATTATTAGCACCTGGGGATGCTGGAAAAGTATCTATTCAAAAGGTTCTAAACCCTCTCCCAGATAAAGGCAGAAGAGCGACTGCAGCACTTGCAGAAAAGGCACACCCAGTGCAGGCTGCAGCTGGCTGGCGTTTATTGTAGAGGAAGGGAATTTTTAGCCAATTAATTACACATTTCAAATTTAATCTTAAATTGAAATTCTAGGAGGCAAGTGTGTGGGAATGGACTGGGGTGAGGGTGTCAAAAGCTTTCTTAGCAGCAGTTAAGTTCCTGCCGTGAGTCATGAAGAAGGGCCAGTAATTGCTGCCATTGTTTTGTGTGTTTGGTACAGCTACCTGTTGGTTATTCATGAACACAACATTATCACTTGCATTATTTTGTCTCTGTATGAAAGAGATTAAGCTGCTGGGCTTGAGTGGCTGAGCAGTACCGTGGTACCAGAGGATAAGAACATACAACTATTTTTTTCTCTTGATTCATCGAGGAATTAAAGGTATAACAAATAACTAGTAAGACTTTGGATTGTACCGCAGTGGGTTTTTTTGGGTTTGTTTTTTTTTTTTTTACTATCTATGTGCACAACTTTCCACTTCATCTACATTTCCCTTGCTTCTGCTTGCTCTGTGTTCAGCCAACAGGTAAAAGGAGAGGCACGGATGCTTGCTTTCTTCGGAGTCAAGGCTGCTGCCGTTCCTGGGGGCAGGGAAGCAGGGGGAAGGCAGTCTTCCCTTGCATTCAATGGGGATCAGAAAGACATTAGTGCATAGGAGCATGTCAGCGCTATTACAGAGCGGATAAGTCTATCTAGTCTGCAATCACGCTTACAGCCGCAGTGCTTTCAGCTGGAGTTAGAAGGTACAGCCTTGTTGCAGCAGTTACTGTGACTCCCATCTCCTTTCACTCACCTGGAGCCCAGCAGGTGTAGAGGCACCTGGTGCTGCTCCACTCCCACAGCAGATTGCCTGCTGAAATATCCCTTCCTTTGCAGCCTAAGCTTGTGGGAGAAAGAGGAGGAGGGAAAAAGGAGCAGGGCAACTGAGAAGGAAAACAGAATAGTGAGATAACAAGTCCGAGTGGGTTGTTTCGTTGGGGTGTTCTTTTTTTTTTCCCCCAGAAACTTGAACATTTCTAAGTAAAACAAGGCATGGTGAAACAATGAGGAAGACTGTTCCACTCTGGAGTGGGTGACACTCATTTTTATTTGACTTGTATTGGAGCTGCCTTAAGCGTAAAAGATCAGCACTGTCTTGGACATCTGTACTCAGCAAAACAAGGGAGCAAGGAAAGCTACAGATTTCCCCCACCCACAGTAACTACCATAATGTGCTGTGTCTTTGATGGGACATGAGCAAGTATTTTCAGCTAGGGTCTGTTTGTATTTTTATTCATAGTTTTATTTTTGGATGCAGCAACAGAGGCAAGAGACTGTAAAATTTCCTTTGACCTTTCAAAGTGTTCCTGGGAGCCAAAGGTGTTCACAGGAATGAAACATTAAATTATAACCTAGATGCCATGGTTCAGACCTCTAAAGGATCTGGCAGCTGCAGGAAGCAATGGCAAATAATATCCAAGCCTCTCTGAAATGGGCCTGGATCTCAAGACCTTTCTGAAAGCTGAAATATTACATTTAATTGGATATAAACAGATTAGACTCAAGCAAGTCCTTCACTATGTACAAATCTGGAAGTAAAAGACAGACTGATTTATCTTAATGCTTCCATCTTTCTCAATGATCTTTCAAAACCTGAAGGTTCATGTATTGACAGAGTGTCATACCTGTAAAGGAATGGAATGATACATCAGATGAGGGAAAATAAACTAGTATTTTCCCTTATTCAAGGAAACTTCAAGTTATGGCAGAAGTGATACCTCATGTAGCACAGGCTCTGTAAATAATGGAGTTCAGTTCTCTATTGATGTGATAGGAAGGGAAAGTGACTTCCAGGGTTTTCTGAGAACAGATGATCACTTCTCATTTGAGACTCACTGAAGGAGGGGAGGGGTGGGAAAGGGTCAGTGGTCTGAAGTCTGTGAAATTTTGGCTCACTTAAGGGATTTCAGAAAACCCCAGCTCCTCAGCTCCCTCGCTGAGTGACTAGGACAAAGGCTTAACAGCACACTGTATCTCTGCCACAGAGAAACTGCTTGTATCAAACCATATTTCTTCCCTTATCACCTCTGTCCAAGCAGAGGGTTGCTATTAAAGCACAAAATAATGAAGCAATTTAGAGCTGTCTCTATCTTAGTTTCTAGTGAAGACCCTATGGCCACATGGATTTTTTTGTAGCGCAGTCTTACTCTGCCCTGATTCAGTCCTGCCCTGAGGAGTTTCCAGGTTCACCTGACCCTGGGAAACAGAAAATGGGCTACAAGAATTGCTCTTTCTGGGCCTTCACTGATTCCTGCTGCTCAGCTCTGCACTTCTGTGCCTTTTCAGCCTCATTCTTTAACTTGCTTTGGTTTTTTGCAGTTGTCATTCTTCAAAATCCAAGATAGGACTGAACTAAAACCTTGAGCTAACAGTAGAATGCCAGACTAGCATACATTTTTATCCCAATTAGAATGGATGAAATGCTCAGTGCGAATATTTGTTGGGTCTGTATCGCTCGTATTGACACCGTGAAATCTCTGTGCAGGTCTTCACCCCACGAATTGCCTTGGCTTTGGCTCACCTTTGCTCAAACATCAGAAACTCATGAAATGCAAAGTCAGAGAGCTTTGAATGTGAAAGCACATGGTATATTTGTTCTTTGACTGGACAAAACTTTTTTTGTAATCAGGGTTCAGATGCCCGTGTTTGCTAGGTTATATTCTCTTTGCTGTGTACACTGTGTTGTCTGCTCCTAAGGCCTGGGAGATCAGAAAGCTTGCTGGCTGGACAATTCACAGAAGCTGCCTAAAATAAACTAGAATTAGGAAACAAATTACTAAAATCTTCCAAACTTATTCTGTAGTGCAGTATTATAAACAAAAGCAAAATAGAAGACAGATGAACATCATCACAACTGCATTCCTTTCTGGAAAAGAAACCTCTGCCTATGTGTGACCACACTTGTAAATATTTGTAAGTCACCTGCCTGGTGTGTGCTGGGCACACATGCTCCTTTGCACGCCTGCTCCAAGGCTGCTGCTTCCAGTGCAAGAGGAACTAGTGGGCACCAAATTTACCTCTTCACCAGCAAGTGTGTGGTGCACCTGTACCACTCAGGCAGACTCTGAGATACAGAAAAAAATAATACAATAAAAATAACCCCAAGAGCCATCAAAAGATATTTTTTTCATTTTGGAAGGCTTTGCCCCAGCAAATCACTTCACTGTGTACCAAAGATAATTAGGGCATCTTATTTAAAACTTACGATCTAATTAGTGGCTTTAATGGTAGTTAATTACACAGAGAGCAACAAAGCAGTTATATTTCCTACCAGGCTTCTTCTAAGTCAAGGTGCAGGTACTTATCTAGGGCCATAAAGGAGAGTGGCTACCACACTTAACATCTAATTACACAAAATTGTCCACAGTAATTATGAGCAATGTGATTTTATTTATCTGGCTTAATTACAGGGGCTATGCACAGTCTCTGACCTGGCACGGTGACAGGGAGGACAGAGAGAAGACAAAGTGCCATCCCTGGCATGAACGCTGTGGTGGAACTGCAGGCTTCCCATCCTGAGCGCAGAGGGAGCCTGGGACCACCAGTGCCCTGTGGACCCTCAGTCACGTAGGAGCTATGTATGCACATGGTATGGACAAAGGAGTGGGTTTACAGAGCCCCATGAGACGCTTGAGATGGATGTCTCGTAAAGTAAGGAATCCACTGTCAACAGCAGATACAAAAAGGACAGTTCAGCAGAAGGGACGCTCTATCCTCACCACCAACATCCTAAAGCTTTCCCAGACACCAGCCACTGCTGAAACTTTGTAGAAACTTTCAGGGCATCTCTAAAAATTCAGTGTCTTGTAAAGGACCGCTTTTCACTCTCCAGGGGAGGCATAACAGGTTTTGTTGTCTGACCCTAGATTCCTCTTGCTCATCAACTTTTAACATCCATATGCATGGATAAAAACCCAGGTGCAACTTAAACCTTGTAAGTGCCTGTCATAAAAGAAATCTCTATATTTGAATCAACCTCCATTATTTGCAAATCCCGATAGAATGAATAACTGTAGTGTGTTAGTCCTCGAATCATTAAAAATAGTAATAGGTCATGAGGAGTGCAAGTGAAATGTGGTTCTTTTGATTTGTCCTTTTACACCATTGGACCAGGTGGATGTGCATTGAGATGTATTACTGCTGTCATCAGAAGAGAGCAAAGTCCATCTGGCTTGCTACGCTTCTTGTGACAATAAAGATAGTGCTTAAGTAGAAGCATAAGAAGAGATTCTTCAGTTTATATTAGTATCTTCTGTTTTTGCCCAGTCTCTATCCCTTGATGCGAGGGGTACCTTTGAGTTGTAAAGTTTAAAGAGATATATCCTTTACATGCCAGAAAAATAGCTGGCCTTATGCCCACAGCCTTGAAAGACAGCATTTTCAAATACTTCCACTTTATAAAATTGCAGGCAGCGGCATGTACGGCTCTGCTTCTTGACTCCAACCCCCAGGACATTTCCATGTTATAGCAAATCACTTGTTCAGCGACTCGCTAAGATTTTGAATTAGTAGTAAATACATTTTGACCTTATTTTTCTCCTGATAATTACTCTATTTATAGAGAAGTCACTGATTGTCATGCTAATTTCTTCCATTTGAGGATTAGACTGGCTCCATCAGAACTAATCTGTGGTATATCCCATTTAAAAAAAAAAAAAAAAAAAAAGCAGAAAAAGGAAACTGTCTCCTTTAAGAGTGGATTTGCTCGTTTTCCCTTTTTTAATGAAAGCTAGAGGAAAAAACCTCATTGGTGAAAAAAAAAAAACAATAACTTTCACTGACAAGTTAGGTCACTCTTTAGTGATCAGTTAGCTGTATTTTATGCCTTTGCTTTCTATAATGTATTTGGGCCTCAGCTTAGGGTAGAATGGCCTATCATAATAAGATGTTTTATAGTCTTCACATAACCTATCAAAATATCTGCAGCTAGATTTAAAAAAAAAAAAAGTGTGATTTCTCAGTATTCGGGGCCAGAGTTCAGATCCAGGCAAGAGCAAGACTTTTCTTTTTTTTTTTTCTCTTTTAAGAAATCCAACCACCAGTGCTGCTTTCTTTTCTTTGCTCCATCCCTGAGCTCATATGGCCACGATCATTTTGAGCTGCCTGAGCAAGGAGTGCTCGCAGCAGCCAACCTTGCTCTGCATGCATCTGCAGGGCTCTCCTTTCCTTTTTAACGGCACAGCACCACCAGCACTCCCCGCGCTTGCAGTGAATCACGGCATGGGCTGGTGGCTGCTGGCTGGGAGGTCCATCTCTGGCGGTGACAGCCTGGTGGCCACAGCTTCTAGCTCCTATTGACACAGCGGCTGGGCCAGTTGTAAATCTGGGAGGTTTTGTTCTGCCAGCGATGTTTTGTTCTGCGAGTGATGGAGGGACCTTGGTCTCACTAAGGCTGGCCGCGCTGCCGGGGGGTTGCTCAGCCTTGAGTCACCGCAGGTTTTGCGGTTCACTACCACAAAGCAATTAACAGCAAGTGAGCGTTCCAAACCTTTGCTAAAAATCATGGCTGTTTATCAATGTGTCAGGCTGTTGGCAGATTCAAGAAATCTAAATTTAACAGGTGACTGGTTCCCCCACGCCTGGCTGCAGCCAATGGATCTTCAGGATGTGGTGTCCCAATTGGGCAGCTGGAGCAAGCTGGGGAGGAGAGTGAATGAATGGGGCCAGCTCCAGAGTTCAGTGCAGGGGAGGCTTTTTTGCACCGCAGCTGCTTAATGACTTTTTCAATTGATTTCAGCAGTGTTGCTTTTCGATTACTGATTCCATCCCAGCCATTGGGCAGAAAAATGGGCTTAGGAAAATAATAGGAAGAAAAAAAGAAAAAAAAAGTACTCAGACCCTCAACACTTACCACAACGCAGTGACATTTGTCCAGATATTTTATGCTGAATTTGAAAAAGAGAGAGAAATGGCAATTTCTGCCATCGCTCAGCCCATGTCATGTAGGCAAGTGCACATGTACTTCCTTGCTTTCAAGCCCCAGTTCATCCATGCTCGTTGACCTGCTCCTTGGTTTGGAACCAGCTGCAGAAAGCAGCTGTCATCCTCTGTTACTCTGCCAGCCCTATTCTTAAGGCAGCCATCAAAGTCTGGCACTGACTGAAGGCAATTCAATTAGCTGTGACGGTCAAACTGAAACCAAGGGTCAATTGAAATCTCTTTCTTTCCCTCCCCCTCCCCCTGCCCCTGCCCCCACCCCCCACCCAGCTCTATTTTCATCCTGAAGCCTGGAATTGCAGAAGTCCACCCCATCTTGGGAACTTTTTGTGGGGGGAAGGATGGTGCCTACATAGGAGAAGCTTACTACAGTGACGAAAAAAAGGACAAAAGGGGAATGCACACCAGAAGGGGCTTGTCTTGCCCCTCAGGCCTGCTTAGCTCTTGTGCTGCCTCCTTAAGATGCAACAAGCTTGGGAAGCGTCGCCTTGCAGGATGGCTTGCGATGTGCTTTGGCTAAATTGGTTCGTAATAATGAAATCTTCCTCAGCTTTACCGCTGCCATCTGCTCCGTGCCAACCACAGTGGCCATTTCAGGCTTTTATCAGACCTGTGGGTTTATCCCCAGTGTGCCCAGAGGAAGGAGGGAAGGAGCGAGGAGGAGGAGGCGGGGAGGAAGATGGGAAGGTAGAATGTGAGAGCTGGGACGTGGTGCCAGGCACAGCTGGTTTCACAGCCCCCTCGTTGCAGCCAGCCTCCAGCTCCTTGCTAACGTGCAAACAGTTGTAAAAATAAAGGTCAAACAGATAATCTTGATAAATATTTAATAGTTACTGGTTTTATGTTTGCCTTATTGTTATAGACTGAATGTCTAACACTTGTGACATCTGGCAGACAGCGAGCTGGAAGGGAGCGCGTTCAGCCGCGCCCGGTGTGGAGGGAGCAGGCACCAGGGCATGGAGGGGACAGCCTCGGGGGAGCCTGCTGCCACCAGCTCAGCCACCTGAGGGGACAGCCTGCTGCCACCAGCTCAGGACCCCCCTGGCCCCGCCGAGCCCGCCTGCTGTTTGCCCAGGAGCAGCCGCCTCTCCCGGCAGCACAGCCCCATCTCCTCTTGATTCAGTGAGGCCTCACGTGGGGTTCAGTAAATCACAGCATCGGGACTCTGGGTTCCCTCATCCCTCTTGAAGCTAATTCTCATTAAGAACCACCGGTGCACAGGTAAATTGGATGTGCCATGGCCATGATTAATGGCTTCAGGGTCGCTCTGGGCCTTCATTCTCTAGAGGTGCAGGTTGTATTTGGCTCAGTGGGTTTATCACAGGACTGGAGACAGATTTCTGCCCTGGTGGGTTCTTGCTGGACTATTTCCAGGCAGAAGCAAGCCATGGGGAGATTAAAGGAGACTTGTGGTAATAACGTTGTTGACCTCAGAGTCCTATCAACCAGCCAAGTAGTTATGGCAGAGCAAATGCAAACAGTCCTTTTAAGGGATTGCTTGGCAATTAAATGAACTGTATGTTTCCTTGTAGTAGCTGCTACGAAATCATCCATCTTTGCACAGTAGATGAATACTTAATATATTGGGGGAGTTTTTCAGTTCTCCATGCATTAATTTATTGTGATCAATAGAAAATTCAGGATGCCCTGAGAAAAAGGAACATGTTTTACAGACTTTCAACCCTTTAAGACTGTGCTGCACAAGGTCTCGATATCATTTTCACTTTATGGAGATCCTGTATGAAGCATTTCACTGGGCTTTGGAAATCGCTGGCAGTAATGGATTTCCATATGGAAGAACTAATGACCCTAGATAACAAATGAATCAATGTGACAAAAGGAAGAGAATCCGGCTCCACGCTCACTGCTTTGCATGACCTGAGTCTTTGTACAGCAGATGAGAAATGCCAGCGTAGTGGCCTGGCTATACATCACCACCACTTCTGCACTGGTGCAATCAGTCCTGCTTTGGACAGGATAGCCCGGGGATTTAGATCCCCATTTCAGCAGCCTAAAGACCCTTCAAAAAGCTATTTTTGTCCTGAGTAGAAACTGGCCTTGGAACAAATAACTTTACTGTATTCTTTCAGCTGGGACATGAGATTTTTCCACTTTTTTCTGTTCAACCTGTGCCTCTAAAGATTCAGCTATACTCGAAGCTGTGCATGCCTTCCCCCCACTCCAACCTAGTCTTCATCTCATTCATATTGCAAGGAACATGTCATTAACATTTGACAGTCACTCCTTTGCCTCTCCATTGCTCATTCTTTTTTTTTTTTTCTTTTCTTTTCCTTTTGTTGAAGCTTTGCTGCCCTATTTTACAGGGTACACAATGTGGAAGATGTCAGAAAACTTGGTTCCGATAGAACTCAGAACTAACTACATATGAATTTAAGAAGTGCCAGCCTTGGGGTAGCATATCATGCTCCCAAACAGCCTGACACAAATAGGGTAAGCATCAACAGCAGTTGAGGACTCACTCAAATACTATTTAAAATCCTTGACAAAAAAAGAAAGACAGATGGTTTTGACTTCGATGGGAAATAGTCTTCTGTCAATATTTCAAGATGCTGCTAAGACGACATGTGCTAGTACTGCAGAGTGGTGTTGCTCCAGAAAGGCAACGTGTTCCCTGTGCAGCAGCTAATGAGCCAAAGCGGTACCAAGGCAGTAACCCCAGGGAGGTGCCAGGCAGATCCTGCAGCCATCAAAGCAGTGTAAAGCAGTAACAACTAGAAGGTCTGGCGCTTACATATGCAATTATGACTAACACCGTATTTTGTGGAAGGAAAGGGGACAGGAATTCTTTGGGATTGGCCTATAAACGGGTATCAGCAACATCTTGGATCAAAACATTGTTCCCTGAACACTTTAGGAGCCTACATCTGAGTAGTAACTCCTAGGTCAGCAAGTAGATCTCATTTTTCAGAGTGTTTTCAAACATCTCTCTGTATCCAGCTATGCAACAGCCACTCCTGACAGTGTCACTGGCCAGTTCAGTTGTCAGGTGGTGTTTCTGCTCTGACTGGATGACCAAAAATTTTATGGGTAGGAGGAAGTCAATCAAACATTAAGATATCCTTGCAAAGAAAGAGAGGAAAAGCCCTTTTGCCTGCAAACCTTGGTACAAATAGTCACTGAAGTGATGGTGGTAATTTTACTTTCTTGGAATATTCTTGAAACGAAGGCAAAAACTATCACTCAGTAAGTATTCACAGAATAACAGTAAAATAGGTCAGATATGCAACTGGAACGAATGTGTTTGAATAAAAGAAAGCCAAGCAAACATTGCAGATACTAGAACTGTGCAAACAAAGCAAATAACATAAAGCTTCCCCTCAGGAGAACAATATGCAGAAATCTTGATGCTTTGGTTCACTTAGTGCAGGACCCAATAGAGAATGAAAATAGTTGTGTCCAACTATTATACACCTTTTAAATCCTGAGGGAATCAGTTACCATGTCTTTGTGTGCAGGCTGTGAGGGGCACGCGGGAGTCAGTGGTGACATTTGATTTGTATGAGTTAGAGCAGCTCTGAATTGGACTGTAATAAGAATTTCATCAAAGAGCCAGGGATCATTGAAGTGTCTTATGTGATAGCTGTGGCTATGGTGTCACCATATGCTGAAAACTGAGAAAATCCCATGTACTATTTCAAGGGAATAACTTCTAAGTGCTTAGCTTTTGTCCCTTATGTTATTCTGGGCTCCAAAATCTACAGGTAGATCTTCCACAATGGTCAAAACAGCCGTGTGTCCACAAGAATGTGCCTGTTGATGGAAGGCAAGCTGACAGCCTCCGAAGTGGTATGCTCTTGTGTCCTGCACTGAGGACTGAACAAAACTTCCCTTGTCCAGACATTCAGGAACGCTTCTCTTGTCCCAGTGGAGGCATCATCTGCCCTTCCCGTACCACATCCTCACTGCTGGTCTTATTCAAGAGCTTTGAAGGCTCAATCACACTGATCTACATATGCATGTTGTAATTCTACATCGGCTGAAGATATTAAAAAAAACAACCCAGTGTCCAAACTCTGTGTTTCTTCCTCCTTTTGTCCCCGTGGCTTCCTCCAGCGGATGGCACCGTGCAGCAGCTGCTTGCCCTGCCGGGGAGGAGGAGAGCAGTTGAGAGGCTCACACTGAATCCTTGTCCACGACTCCCTCCGAGCTTGCTGGCTTTCGTTTATTGAATTAGGATAAATTGGAACTTTCATAAAGGGTGATATAAATCATTATCTCAAGTTAGCAGATGCAGACTCACCAGGGTAGAGCTCTGTTAATAACTCCTTCGGATTACGGCTGATTGGTACAATTTGAAACTTGTTTCTCTCAGCTTGATCAGTCTAGTTGTAACTGTGGCAATTATCCCATTTCACTTTCAATAGCTCAGCACAGAGGAGCTGCTGCCTCCAATCCATCCCTCTTTAATGAATCCAGTGTGATACGTTCGGTCCCATGGACAAATATACCCTGTCTCTCCCCTACTCCAAAATAAGCATTAAAAAAAAATAAATCCTGTGTCCAAATGACACATAGGAATGTGTCTTTTAGGGAGTGAGATGCTAAGTGTTCGTGTAAACATCATTTAGGTATTTGGCCGCTGAAAAGCCTCTCCTCATTCTTACAGCATCATTTGCACTTTTTGGCAGTCTTCCTGCCTGAGAAATTAGATTAAAAAACAGGGGTTTGTCCAAGCATTGAAGCTGCTTGAATAGATCCTGATGAATGTGTTACATGCTGAATTTGTGGGGTTTTGTTAAATAACTTATCTGGTGATTTTTTTTTCTTTTTTTCTCCAGGAGTCATTAATAAATGATTTAATGAGTGAACACAGAATTCTCAGAATAATGTATTTGACAAGTATTTTCTTTCACTCCTCCATTTGACTCCAACAACAAGTCTGTGTCTCAATTTAACAGACCCTTGAAGTACACACTTAACTTTGACAATAGTTTTAAATTCATCTCTTTTCAAAAAGACACTTGAACAAGTGTTTGCTTTAAGCCCACATTTAGATCTTGCCTCAGATACTCTGCTGGACCATGGATTTTAGCAGTAAGGTTGACCTGGTGCTTAAATCATTGCGAGTGGTTTCCTTGCCATTACCAGCTCTGCTGTTGACTCTCTACAACCTTTCCAATAACACATACATGTTAGAAACATAAGTTGCATATGATTTCCATGTTTCCTGTGATTAGGAGCTCTGCAAGTGTCTTTGAACCACCCACAGCCTACCTCACCTCTCAAGCTATATAATGAGTCTTCTCTTTTCCCTCCAACCATTGTCTTCTCTTTCTGGTTGTAAATTCTTTAAGCCAAGGCTGTTGCTCACTTCTTGTTCATACAGCACCTCATACCGTTTTTCATGAAGCCAATAAAAAGTTAGAGATTAAAATACACTGACTGCTTTGTCTCCCACTTACAACACCAAAGCTCTACATCCAAAGGAACGCTGCTGATGCCCATGGAAATGTGCCGGGGAAAGCAACAGCACGATCCCACCCCAGCTTTGATTTCTAACAGTGGGAATAGGAGAGCTTTCCCATTTTGAATTCAGATCCAATGCACATCTGTTCCTGGAAATTGTTTCAGGGTACAGCGTACATAAATGATGGTGTCCCAAAGTTTCCGAGGAGCAGCCACTCCCTTCTCCCCACTCCTGCCAGCTGCCTCCTGCTCGGCTTTGAGCGCTCAGCCTCTTGCAGGGGCTTGGACAGCTCTGAATCATGCTGCTTACAATATGTTTCTGCTAAAAATAATAGTAGTAATTAATGCTCTTAGTTTTAGTGCTGCCATCTGCCTTGATGGCAGCCACAATGGCTATTTTCCTCTGCGTTCCCCAAAGTGGGAAAGAGGGGAAAGAAAGGGCAGAGGCAGCTGCTTGCACCTTTCCCCAGCACCTCTGTGTGGCTGGCAGTGATGTGCTGCCGTGGGGGCAGCCCACCATGGCAGACCCCGCAGGGGGCACTGAATGGCCTCACAGCGAAAGGTGAGAGAGCTCCAAACCAGACACGCATGAAGGAAAATACACAGAGCTACATCTTCTCCTGAAGGGCATAGGTATACAACTAAATAGCCACACTTTTGTAGGAGAGGGCTTTTAAGAGAGGGAGCTCTACAGCATAATTTGGGGGTATCTATCTAGCTAGACACCACATGAGATAGTGAGGAAGAAGGGAGGAGTGTTGGAAGTTTGCATTAGCTCAGCTGCTGGGATGGGGTGGCGAGAGGTGAGTGCAAGCAGTCTCCTTCTCCATTTTATCTCTGGAAAGTAGCTGCCTTGCCTGGGCCATGCAGATGTCGGGAGCATGAAGGCAAGTTGGGGAATTGAACAAAAGGAAGTGGCAGAGTGTTCAACAAACAGCATCACAAAAAGCATCTGTCACAATACATCACCTTCTGTTCCTCTGAGGCTCCTGCCAGAGCCTTTCCCTTTGTTGTGCCTCCTTCCCCTAATTACAGAATTTACTTGCTGTCCCAGGAGAGAACAAAAGGGCCACTTCAGGTCTGCAGGCAAGGAAGTGTTTATAAAGGAATAAACACTCGCATGCAGACCATAACTGCAGCAGTAAAAGTAATCTTTACTCACCGTAGCAAGATTTGGGGGATGGAGATGGTAAAACAAGTGTAGAAGACAGCCAGATCCCCTTTATTTCTCAACATGGGGAACTTTTAAAGACTGTTCAAAACCTCTTCTCCCTGATCCTTGGTTAGCAAGCTGGCAAGAACTTTTTCTTCTATCAGAGGAGAAGAGCTATTGCACATCAGCCAGCCCATCTCTCCTCCACAGTGAATGGCACTTCAGAAGCTTACCTGTTGGTCCTAGTCCTACATGCTACGAGTGTGCTCTGAGATGCTTACTTTGACTAAAGCAAGGAGAAAACAGTTGTTGAGGTTAGGAAAAAAAACGCAAGGCACGGCAGCAGCCCAGATTTTGATATGGCTGGCCCAGAGGAATATTTTTAATAATCCACAATCTGCACTGCTCCCCCAGGCTCCCAGCCCTCCACAGCCTGAGGCACCTGGTAGCCGAGCTCAGTCTTCGATCCGTTCCTTCGGCAAGCCAGAAGCTTTAGCTCTCACTCACTACTGGTGATGATCTTTTGTCAGCTGCAGGGTTTTGAGCAGTTTGTGTATGTGGGGCTTATATCCTTCGCTTCCCTTCTTCCTGGATCTAACCCTGGTGTCTTAAATGGGAACAGAGCTCTAGTTCCCTTCTATAGGAACAGATCTGCAGTTCCCTTCTTCCTTCCCATCCTCAAATGGTGCTGAAGGGATTTAAAGTGAGAGTTTCAGCCCAAAGCTATTTAATGCATCCCAGCATTCATCTCCAGCCAGGCTATGGGGTGAGTTACTGGGAGGACCCTATAGGTCTGTAGCTCTTCCATCAATCCTTTTTGGTATGTGCTCAGCTTACACAGGAAGGTACACTCTCTAGTTTTATCAAGACTCAAGCTAGCTCTGCCAGCCTAAACTGAGCAGCTCTGACATAAATTCAGATAACCATCTCAGCAAGACATGAGGTCCCCGGTAAGGCTGCTCCATTTTGCACAACTAACTAAGCGCTTCCCTTTAATCCAAATATTTGAGATTGGCAAGAGTTTTCCTCTCCTTTTTTTCAGGAAATTGTACATCTTTCCAAGGTGACACATTACTGTTCACAGTCCACCAGTCCTACAAACAGTAGTCCATGTCTTGTTTTGGGGGGGCTTTTTGGGGTGCTTCCATGCCTTTTGCAAGGGTGCCTCTGCCAGAAGCAGAGCAGATGGTTCTATCTCCAAGGGGGGTTAAGCCTAATGGGCAGCCCCACCATGGCCAGGCTGTGGCTGCGGAGAACGCGGTGAGTTTTCATGTGGGGAGAGATTCCAGAAGGTCAATATTGACTATTCATTATTCACTTAAAATATTTGCCATGCAATTTGGGACTGAGACAAATTCCAGTGACAGAGGTGACCAGTCACACCATTTAACTAAAAAACCATGATGTTATCATAAACAAGGACTGAGCCAGTTTCAGAAAAAAAGAGGAGAGAAAATTATTCATCCACTTCTTTGCCAGACATAAAAAAAAAAAAAAAAAAAAAAAGGTGTCTGTATAAAAATCTGGATTGGATAATAAATTTCTGCTTTTTAATCAAAAAAGGAAGAAAAGTTCTAAGAAATGTCAATTGAGATCAATACTTCAACTAGGAGAAATGACATTATCATGAGTGTTGCATGGAATTGAATAGACATGAGCTAGCATTTGCCATCATAGCCTGGCTGCTATCCAGATAGGTGGCTACTTATCTTTAAAGGTGGGAAAGACGCTTCAGTTTCAAAGTTTTTTCTTCTTTTAATTGTTTTCCTGCTTTGAAAAAAATAAATTATCAAACTTTGCTGTGAATTAAAATTCCAGACAAAAATACAAAAAAACCAAAACACACACACACACCTTTCCCAACTTATTTAAAATAAATAAATAAATAAAGCTGCTCTGTCTTGACTTGGAATTAGTAACTTCTAATTTGTGGATGCTATTTATAGCACTTTTTTGCAAGCTGCTGTCTACAGTGCAGAACAATTTGACTTTCTTTTTTAAGCCAATGTGCTCTGGCAAGCACGGTGTCATCCAGCAGCAGTACAACTTGGAGAAGGTAGCCAGGGGACCCAAACCTTCTCATGACTGACTCAAAGCGAAGAGACAAGACTTACAAAAGCACACAAGGGTTGTGGTAGGACAGTCATGAATGAAAGTGTCAAGGAGCAGCATCTGCAAGAATGCAGTGAGCTTGTGGAGAAAGCACTAGCACTTACTTTTTGAAGATAAAGGATCCCTTTAAAAGAAGCAGAAGGACATTAGGACACTTCCAGGGTCAGAGAGGGTCATCCTGGATCCCAGAACTTCTAGGCTGCGGGTTGTAGGAGTGTAAGAACAACGGCAGCAGGCTAGAGGGAAGGCTCAGCCAAGTGCCTTCCCTCAGGCGGTGGCTAGCCGTGGTGGCTAAGGCTGTACGCATTGCGTGAAGACTTGTCACCCAAATAGTGTCACCAGTCTGATTCCCACCATCACAGCATATTCTATAGATTCTGGTTTGAAGTCAAGAAAAACATTTTAGCAAAACATCCTAGTAAAAAATAATCAGACATTAGACCTTCTACTTCTCAGAACAGGCAAAAAGGGAGAGTTGTGTATTTTGCTGGTGCGGATGTATTTTCCCACCGCCTGGCATAGGCAGTGGCCGAGCGGTGAGGATGGAGCTGCTCAGCTGTGAATGTGCAGGACCCATACCTCCATCCCTCACACTCCTCAGTGCTATTGCACTTCCCAGAACTCTCTGCATCCCCAGCCTTATTATGCTGCATTATCATTAGACACCTTTGTCATGCAAACAAGAAAAAAAAAGGTAATTAATACAATTGAAATCTATGTTGTAACTTTTGGTCCCTCCAGTGTCCCTCTGCCTTTGTACTTAGAAACAAATGAAGAAGTTCATGGGAACCTTGAAGTAGCCTAAGTTCTCTGTCTTCAAACCCAGCTTCATCTCCCCCTCCCCCTGCCTTGGTCCTGGAAACAAGAGAAAGTGTAAACAAACATAACAACCTCCAAAGTATTTCAATAGCAAAATAACTAAAGCAATTCTCCTAGGGGCTGGTAAATAGCAGGCAAGCTATCAGAGCCCAGAGGGGGAAAAGTTCAGCCAAAACTAGTTACAAAATCTCAAGATGCAGTGTGACAAACTCCAGCCTGCTCCCACTCTCGCACGGCATTGCCTTTTTCCTGCAGAATGACAGTTTTCAATTACTGGACTGTAGCTAAGAGCAAATTGTGCACTTCAGCAGCTGGAGTTCTCTCTCCCGATTCTCAGACGTGGCTGGGTAAAATGTACAGGGGCAATGAAAATGGCTTTCTCTGCACAGCTAACTGAACAAGGACAAGCCGGAGACTGTCAGGAGAAAGAGAAGTGAAAAGAACAGCAGACCGGGGGTAGGAATGGCTGCTGGCTTTATTTACCCCCCTCTCCTCCCCCAGCAATGAGTCTTCAGCTGTACATGCTACAACAGCAAGACTGTGTCAGCTTGTCTGCCTAAACTTTAACATGATTTAGATTATTTTTTTTCCCCCAAATGACTCATTCTCTAAATAGTCTGAGATTGTGGATCACATATCCTCATTCTTACACGTGTAATGAATTTCCCCTTTTCCCCATTACAGTCTCCCATTAGACCAAAACCTGGAATTCTGGATGTAGGGACATATCTGAGCTACACACAACCATGGGGATCAATCCTTTTTGTACAACCCGGGCAGGAGAAGGAGACACAACCCAGGCTTAGAGGGGTGCTAGAGGTGTTGCATCAGGTACTGTTCAGCTGAAGTGAGAAATAACTTGGCAGGGGTTATCCTTATAAAATATTTGTCCTAATAAAAGTAGACACAGAGAGACTCAGCAGCCTTTTTCTCCCTGTTCTGTGCAAGGTAATTTCATCTGGACAGAGACACATGAAGTATGGGGCAGATTTTTCTTGTTTCTTCTAGGGGATTTCGGGTCTGTAACTGGCTGCGAATCATAGAGTCACTTAGGTGGAAGAGACCCTTAAGATCGTCAAATTCACACAGCGTGAAGGAGCTAACAGGGTGGGGATGGGGGGGCAACCACGCTGGGCAGCACCCCAAGCTTGTTGATAGCTGCCTGAATGTTGCCCACAAACGTGGACTTAATGAAATCTTTCCCGCTGGGCACCTTGGATTCAGTTGTTTTGATATTTTTTTTTCTCTCCTTTACAGCAAAGTAATGTTTTAACATGACTGCATTCTTCTTCCTGCAGAAATCTTTGTCCTGTGGAAGGGGACTCCCCTGCCCAGGGCTGCTGTGAGTGCACTTGCTGGAGAAGACAGCGAGTCCCATCGCAGGGCTCAGCCGAAGGCTATGCAGCTGCTCTGCGCTTCTCTGGCTTCACCTTCCTTCATCCCCCATCAGCACAAGTGACATGGCTTGGAAAAACAAAATGTTACAAGTGCTCTGCTGTTTCAGGTACTACCAGGAGATCCAGTCCTTGGCTGAGCCCTGTGCCATCCCCGGTTGCCATCCTCCAGTGAGCCACCTCTGTGCTTCAGACAGTCCCCGCCTGCATGCAGACACCTGGCGCAAGGTGGGATGACCCGAGAGCTCGGCTGGGGTGTCTGCCGTGTCCCTCACCGGGTGAGTGAAGCCAACGCTCTTGGCTAAACAACACTAAAGGTCCCTGACAAAGCCAGGGAACCTGGAGAAATTTCCAGTCACGTAGGACAATGTCTAGCAATGCATTGCTGCCGAACGGGAAGGAGGAAAGCAGAGGGTAGGGCTAGATGAGTACACTTGGTGGTGACATGCCATTTTTAGACGTAATTATGTAAATTACATAATTCATCTTGAAATATTGAGGGTTTTTTCTGTATTTACTGCAATTACGTCAATTGACCTATTTATGTTATCTGACGTGCTTATCATTAAAATGGGACAATATATCCCATTAGATCCTCTTACTACATTGAATGGAATGATGATTAATTATATCATAAAAAGGAGCTGTGCTACGCATCTCTGAACATGGCATTTGAAGCTTAAAATAAAACAACAACCTACCATCATAATTTCCTGCTTTAAAACTTCATCTTACCCAGTTGGGAAGTATGCTCAGGGTTCCCCACATGGGATTATTCCAGCCCACTTTTATATCAATAAAATACTTAGAAAGCCAAACATACTTTATTTTTGTAGGACCTATTGCTGTATATTATGCAGAGGCAACACGCCCAGAGAGAAATCCATCAAACTTGACTCGTATCCGGCTTCATTGCTATGAGTATCTCCTTCCAGAGTGGAGGAAAGGGGGTTTTCCCAACTCCATTGGTTACAACATTTTGGAAACCACCTTCTGCTGTTCTTGTGTGTTTGAGATCTCAGAGGGATCTCAAAGCAAGGAGAGCCCCAGCTCTATGGAAAGGTTGGGAACAGTCTTCTCCCATTAAGCACCAGTTAAACATAAGCCTTATTGTCACAACTGGTGCCTTTGACCTGCCAATGACATCAGCATCACTGATGAGACTAGCACACAAGAAAGACGATAAATCAGCCAGCACCATAACAAGAAATACAGAAGGGGAAAGTGCTGATCAAATGGAAAAAGGCAAAATAAGAAGAAGAATAGCAGTGTGTCTCCAGGATCCTTGGATAGAGGCCTAAGACCAGAGTGAAGTCAAAACTGGAGTGACAAAGCAGGAACAGCGTGCTCTAGCCCCCCGCACCCCCCCCCCCCCCCCGACACCTCCTCTAGCCCTAGCGCAGTCCATCCAGCGCTGACACCAAGGCAGGCAGGGCAGCTGGGCATTCAGCTTCAGCCTGTCACATACATGTGGAGTGTCTCAGCTCAGGACTAAGTGAAGGCATCTCCACGGGTTAGCCACGCACCCTCCAACAGGACATTTTGCACAGAGCAGGGAACTGCACCTAGACTGCTTTTAAAAATCCTTGTTCTGAGTTTATTCCATCAGCTCCTCTTGCAAGGGTCTGGACTGTCACCTATGTTGCTGTGGTGATGCTGGCCTCCCTGCCCTACAAACTAACAAGCTTTACAGTCTATTCAGCTTAATAATTGATAGCTTTTCAGGGATCTAACTCCTTTCCTTCTGCGTGTTTCTCCCAGTGCATGGAAGATGTTTTTGTCCATTGACTTCAATGATTTTCTTTTTATATCTGACTTTGAAGGAGTCTGAATGTTTCAGGCCATGTTACGGCTAGTAACACGGTGGCTCTGGGAATGCAGAATGACAGTGAAGCATGTAGTTTTGATTTCTGCTTTATATATCAACTTGAAAATGTAGGACAGAGCAACTTTTGTGATCATGTTTTTCCTAAATAAGGGCTTCATCCCCATCCTTGCTTGAGCCAAGCTCTGCCTAGTTCTCATCTAAACCCTACCTTCCTTCAGCCCATATTACTTTTCAGCAATGTCTCTTTTCAGCACGGGCATGAAAGTTTAGACCTGAACACAAACTAGGCCAGAGAGAAGTCAATGTGTGGTGTGCTGGATGTGTGCAGGGAGCCAGGCTGGCCACCCAAAGGCGCACGAGGTGCTGGGTGGCCCCACTCTCCCAGTGCTGTGCTCTGCTGGACACTTCCAAAACTCTTTCAGTTCTTCATTTTCTGGGCAGCAATGCAGTCTGGTAGAGGCACAGTTTCTGAGTTACTAACATGCAAGTCCCTATGCACTGCTGTCACATGGTACTTCAGAAAGAAGAAGGACCATATGTCCTTAGGTGACGCACAGCTACAGGGACAAGGACTCTTAGAAAGAGCATGAAAGGGATCCATCATGTGGATCGTACTGGAGCTCGGTGCCGGTGAGGACTGCCTCCTCAGAGATGTCTGTTAAGTTTCTTGGTACTGTTCCTACTCAATCCCTAACCATCTGCTTCTCCTTTGAACAGGCAGAGGTGATGGGAAGAAAGAAAGGATTATTACAATATGTCCCTTCCTAGCTGATCTCACCCTCCCCCACTAGCCAGCATGCTGTCCCAAAGGGAAAGGTTTCAGCTCATTTTAGTCCAATGGAAAGGGCTCAAGAGCATCTAAAGAGGGTTTCATCGTCGTTTGTTTTACTCAATTAAAAACCTGCAGACACAGATTAGCTCCCTGCTGCTCAGTGTAGGAATTCTTTTAACACTACAGTGATTTACGATCTACCAGACAGTGTTTAACGAATGTCATCCAGAACCCAGAGATGCTTAACATAGGACTGGTCACTCGTGTTAATGAAAAATGGATTTGAGACGACAGTCACTTGCGTGGCTGCATTTTGATAACAAACGACATAGCGGGGCCAGAGCAGAGGGAGGCTTTGTAATTAATATTACAGTAGAATCAGGTATGTAATGGAGAGCTTGACTTAGAATTAAAATCAATACAACAGCTGTTGGGACGTGTCACTCCTGGTCCCTAGGCCCTGAGATATTATGCCAGACGGAGGAAGAGCTGATGGGGAGGTGATGACACACAGTGAATATCCATCTTGTGTTAACTTCAGGCAGGAAATTATGCTTAGTGAAATGTGTTGGCAGACTGGGAGTATTTTATTGGCTTTTTGTTGTTCTTTTTTTCTCTTTTTAGTGGACGGGTGAACAGGGGAGACTATGGACAACTTCTCTCCGTTGCTGTTGCTGATTTTCTTTTCAAACAATATTTTACAGCAACCAATTGCTGTGTTGCTGTGCTGTGGCAGGTTTTTGGTTTTGCTTTGTTTTCCAGTCTTCCTGCAAGTCAGAAGAAATCAAGTCCAGAGTCTATGATGGTCGTGGCTTTTATGAAAATATAATGCAGCTCCATGTTTCTGACAAAGCACATTGTTTGATTGCAGCAGCGGGGACATCTCAGTCTATTTTCAGCCTCCCTCTTCTGTTACCTCCCTTCCCTAGCCATTCAGATGGCCAACATCACCTCCAGCATGGCCGTTGTTCTAACAGAATTTTACTTTGAGGCTTCACAATGTGAAGATGTGAAAAGGTCAAGTGGTATCTGAATTAGGATAGCAGAGAAATTGATTGTGAATTTCTAGGAAATTCTTCTAAAGAAAAAAAAAAAAAAAAACCACTGAAAATTGAAAATTCAATATTTTGACCACGATCATGAACAAAAAATCTGCAGTGGGTGGGGAGAGAGCTTATAGATGATTGAGATATATGATGCATTGCATTTCACATCAGTGTTGACCTTTGTCCCCCCTTGTATTTTTTGTGTTATAAGCTAGAATTTCAAAACTGAAAGTGTAAACCTGTTTTTGTTCAGAAGTGCCAGTGGGAATAATATGACAATGATGGAGCTTTTTCTGCACTTTCTTACATTCAGTTATATTTAAATGTGGTTATTTAGGAAGCTAGGCTAGGTTTACAACTGGTTTTAGTTCCAGCAAAACAAAATAAAGCCCACGGATCATAGTAACCCTCCAAAACAGCCTTAGACAGCATCTTTTTGGTTATGTACAGCACAGCTGCAATCTGTAAACATTATGGTTGGACACTGTAGCAACTGAATACCACAGCAGCTAGTAAATGAGCAACAATATCTATATATCAGATGAAGGGAAATCCATTATCTGTATGCATTGCCCTAAGGCTCAAGTTCAAAGCTCAAGCCAATCTCAGAACAAAAATCAACTCAGAAATGATGCCCAAATTTCTGTCAGCGTCTGCAAGTGTGACAGAACTGCTTGTTAACATCCACCACCAAGATCAAGGGCTGTAATTGTATCCCTGCAGCTAGGTGCCTAAATTAGGGCCTCCTCTATAGTCCACCAAAGCCAGTAAAAAAGACTCTGACTGATTTCATTAGGGTTTGGAGCTCCTCTTAATGAAAAGCCCATCTGCTACTCAATTCACAAGCTCCTGAATCTCTCACCTTCTCTTCCTCTACCCCCTGCAAAACAAAATCATACATCTCGTGACGCCAGTGAACTTCTCAGCTTATTTTTTACTAGAAATACAAAGAACAAAAGGAACACAGTAGTATGCAACCTGAATCACCATAGTGGGGTTCATGTG
The DNA here is from genome assembly GCF_015220075.1 of Falco rusticolus. Classification (NCBI taxonomy): domain Eukaryota; kingdom Metazoa; phylum Chordata; class Aves; order Falconiformes; family Falconidae; genus Falco; species Falco rusticolus. The sequence continues at coordinate 42,432,677 of NC_051195.1, forward strand.
TGTGTGTGGGGGGGGGCGGGGTTTGCAAGTTTCTTGCAATAGACATAAATCCCAATGTGCTCAATTGGGTTACTGCTCCCTTAATGCTACGCCTTCAGCCACAGACTCAGAAATGGGTTAATCCAGCAAGCCAAGATATCCCAGTATATTTTAATCTGTGAATATATGGAATGATTCCTAAGGGAGTTTTAACTACATCCTAAGAACAGCAAATGCATTTATAAATGAAGGTGACATTTTTTATACCTTCTAATGCCCATTTCTAACGTGCAGTCTGACCATGTGCACAGGGAGGTTGAAATGGCCTCCTTCATCAGTGGCCTCTAGAAGAATGAGTATCTGCCAGGCATGATGGAGGTAGAGGTGATCCTGCCTTAGATGATCCCTTGAAGATCTCTCAAGGTCTACTTTCTACAGTGCTGAGCACCCCGGCTTGTGCAGGCAGCCAGAGCTTTTGCAGGGGTAGAAATATCTGGTAAGCCACGCCCAGACGATGCTCAGATGTGCGTTATGCAAACCACAGTCTGCAGCGCCAATGCAAAATTCTGGATAAAATACTTTCCCATTAGAGATGCACAATGGGATATTTATCAGTTTAAGACTTTTGAACTGCATATTGTGTTGAAATCCAATTATTCTTCACCATATGTAAATCTGTGAAAAGTGTCTTCCTCCCTTATATGACCAAGCCAGTGCATGAGAGTGGCACCACGCCATGAGGCTGCAGGCAGGAGAATGCACGCTTTCCCGTGGGACCTTTCCAAGCATGAGGCATCTGAGTCTCTCATCCTTCAGTGACATCTCAGAGCATCTCCTGCTTGTCATAATTCTTCTGTCCCTGGTTGGCAGAACCCAGTTTAAGGTGATTAGAGACACTGAGGACATTTCACCACAAAGTGAGAGGTCCTGATGCCACCTTGCAGATGCATAAAGTAGAAGCCTTTGGTGGCTTTGTCTCTGTGGAGAAGGAAGCAGAAGGTAGGACTCATAATTTGAGATTATCTGTGGACTTCATGGACCTGGGATACAGACAGCCAGGAAAGAAAAGGGAAAGGGAAGGGCTGTTCTGCTCTGTACCTCGGGCAAGCACACTCTCGTGGAATATTTCCCCACAGTGCTAATGCAATTGGTTCAGCAACCCACATGAAGAAGGGCTCTAAAGGCAATTGGCCATGATGCAGAAAAAATAATGGAAATGCTTCCTTAAGTGCTAACTTATTGAACACTATGAAATTGAAACATATTGCAAGGAGGGCAAAAAAAGCAGGGGAGAAGTATTCTGTGAAAAATACATCCACAATTACTGATGTGACTGGGATATATATATATGTATTTTAGGCTCACCAGGTGTTCTCAGAACAGTGATTGAGGGTCTAATTCACCAGGGATAATTACCTCTGCCCCATAGGAGGTGAAGTGTGCTCACTCAGTGAATAGTGCTGAAGGGCCATGCAGGGAAGGCCCCAAACAGATCAGTGGAAGCAAATTGTTTCTTAATAGTTTTCAGCCTGTGACCTGTACGTTTCACTAGTCTTAAATGCCACAGAAACACCAGCTCTGAAGTGCTGGAGCTGCACCACCCAGGAAGGCTGGTTCAGAGAGGTAGTCGGTGGCAGATGCCATGTGCTCATTCATGGTAGCACAGGCAAGGAGGGAGGGGTGCAACCTGTGAGTGTGAGGGGTGCAGTGCAGCACTTACAGACCAAACCTGAACCATATGTGAGTCTTTATCCAGTTCCAAGGCTTTTCCTATGGGTTCAGGTCTATTACCGCTGTTCTGATTCTTTCTTTTTAATGAAATGTCTTCATTCTCATTACAAGAAGTCATTGTTACGCCTAAGCTGTCTGGGCTGCCTACCGGACAACTGGCCTGATCATCAGAGCAAAGCTCCCTGCTCCTCAGCCCTTGGAAATGGGAGAAAGGCATATGTTCATCAGCTCTGAATGGCTGCCCTGGTGCTGCCCTGGCTTCATCAGGTTGGCTACGAACCACAAAAAAGCAACATGCATGAGCACAGACCAGTCCTGCCTGCTCATTGACATCTCCTAATGTATATTTCCACTTGTGCCATATTTAATCACCGGTGACAAATCTCATCCAAATCCTTGCCTGGATTAGGGAGCTCTATGGGTAAGGAATGTAGTTACTCTGTTCATTTCTATAGGGCTCAACAAATAGAAGCCAGTGATGTGAAGTGCATGTGGGTAAGCATGTGCATGTACTCACACAGAATTCAGATAATTAACCTCTGGATGAGAAAAAAAGGACTAGGGTACTTGTGAGAAAGTCTTGATAGTACAGTGGCACCACCTGAGTGGTTATTGAAACAATGATTTCTTTTTGCGGTTTTGTATACAAACAAAAGAAGTCTGTGCTTAGAATAAATTATTTCCTTTCACGGGTTAAGTTGTATCTGGAAGCAGAGAATTGTCAGCTGAAGGAACTGGCAGATAGATCTGAATAACATACAAAATTTAGAGAACTTTATGATCTCTTCAGACAATATGTGAATATGCATCAGTATGCCACGTTCTTTGAATAAATTATTCCTTTTAAATTATTCACTCGGTTCTAGTGATTGTTAAGATGAGGGGATTTTGACATAAAGTGCTAACTAGTGAGGTTAAAAAAAAAAACCTGTATACTTGTTTTTTCTCTTCTATTTTTTCAGAATTTTCTACCTGCATTAGCATCATGTCTCTCTTTTCAGGTAACTTTTTCATTAAGCTTGTCTCTCATTCTCTTCTTTCTATCCATCTCTTTCTTTTCAGCACTGCCTGAAGACAAAACAATTTCTCTGAAGGAGATCCTTTTAGGCTATAATGGGATTAGGCCTTGGAGCGGAGATCTTGTTTGGATCAGCTGTTGAACTCACAGGAGTCCTGTTAAAGGCCTATTAAAATTCCATGTAATACCTCAGTAAGTAACATGCGAATCCCCAGCTCATCTTTGGGAATTAAAGTGTGCAGAGCTTACTTGGCTGCTGTCAGGAAGGTTACACAGACCTAGGGCTCATTTGTTTGAAGAATAAGAGGACATCACCTGCCCATTTCCTACACCTCCAAGAAAATATTGGAGTTAAATATTGTGGAAAAAAATATTGTTTGTTCTTGAACTAAAAGAGCTAGAGCTCTGAGAGGACCTGACTGAAGATCAGCCCAAGGCAGACAACTAGCTGGTGACCATGGCCTTTCTGGGGCTGACACACAGACCCAGGGGACATGTGCACCTCAAAGGAAGGTTTCAAAGATTAGGTTTAACTCAGAGTATCTCATCAGAACCTCTCTGTACTATAAATTCAGCAGAGTATCTCAGAATGAGTTGACATACCTCTCAGCAGGATGGTATCTACCCTGAGATCTCCTAATTCTGCTCAGACAAGAGACACCATAAGAATAGGGGTTTTCTCCCCTCTGTAGACACATATTTTCTGCTTAGATCTGAGATCTGAAAGTGTTTCCATTTCTTCAGTTTCTTGTTATTTTCAAAGTTTAAAAGTTAGGGATAGCTCTCAAAATGGGTATGGATAAACATACTATTAATACATTCTTATATACATTATAGTATATTGATTACCCAGCACAGCATCAAGCTTTGGTGGTGCTATTATGCCAAAAAAATAATTCCTTCCACCCTATGAGGCAACAGCAAATTGCCAAAGCCTGAGAGAGGAGAGGAGAGGAGAGGAGAGGAGAGGAGAGGAGAGGAGAGGAGAGGAGAGGAGAGGAGAGGAGAGGAGAGGAGAGGAGAGGAGAGGAGAGGAGAGGAGAGGAGAGGAGAGGAGAGGAGAGTAGAGGAGAGGAGAGGAGAGGAGAGGAGAGGAGAGGAGAGGAGGGGTGAAATGTGAATTTGGAAATAAACAGTCTTTGGTGTCTCTGAAATTAGAAACAGCTGATCCAAAACCTGTCAAAAAGTAGAAGCCCTTGCTTGATGTAAGGCTTGCACTTGCCACTTGACAGGCATTTCCATCTGAGCCCTCTGTAAGCCAGGCACTCTCCTTCCCAGCGGCATGGCAGGGCTGTCCGTGCCCCGGGGTGCTGCGGCACCCAGCCCTGCTCCAGCACTGGCACGGCAGTGGGGCAGCTTGTGCCTCCTCTCCCTCATCAGTGCTGGATAATGCTGAAACCTTTTGTGGACGATTCCTGTTTTAAGAGGATCTCAGAGCTTTTTACAAATCTTTATTGATTAAGCATCAAAATCTTCATCTGATGTAGGTAAGTTTAATGGCATTATCCAGATTTTACGAGACTGGTTTTATTGAAGACATGGAGAAGTTAACCAACTCGGTCAAGGTCAGACATCAACATGTGGTAGGACAAGGAACAGAGCCGGGCTCACGTGTAGGCACTCTGTGCCCTTCACATACATCACCTCTTATAACACTGTATTTCTAATTATTGTGCCTTTGGATTATTTCAGGCAATGTTATGGATTTTACTAACGGATGTGACAAGGGAAATGTATCTGCATACACAGAGAAATAATTGTACAGAAGTGTGGTACGGCAATTGAAGGTGGGGACTGCCTGGCAGGACTTCTGTGATCTATTTCTCCTTTTCTGTGTTTACACAGCACCCCAGCTGACTGTCTTGACTCCTTGGGTAGATCTAACCTGAGGGAGCTGAATGCTCCATTCAGGAGGGCAGGATCTACTGATAGTTTCTGAGGTGGGAAGGGAAGATTCAGAGCTGGGAAAACATTTAGGAATTTCATGTGGATTCAAATCCTTATTTTGCCCCTGACCTTGCATGATATTATTGTCGCTTTCTATGCCTCAGCTTTCCACCTGTAGAATAAGGCTATTTGTGACCTTTAGCTGCACTGCAGAGATTAATATGGCCAAGAATGTCTGTAATGATAGTGGAGTGATGGAAATTCTTTGAATGGGAAACTAGTGGGTCAAAATGTACTGACAGCCTGGCCATGGAGCTGATGCACCTTCCCGTGGAGGTGGCAGACTCTGTGAGGAGACAGAGGATGTCTGCAGCCTTGTGGGTCAGCCCTGGGCCATTGCCATTTGGCTGCTCCTCTCCTGCCCTTCCTCCCCACTCACACTTGCTGCTGTGTCTGGGTAGAAGAGGGTCTGATGTCAGCTGGAGCAAGAATTTGTCTGAAATGACCCAAATTTAAAAAAAAAAAAAAAAGATGCAGCTGAGCCCTTCCCACCTGCTGGTGTCCAAATGTTCTTGCTTGTTTAGTTTGACCACGTACGAGTGCTGCAGCAGGGAGGAGGAGGAGGAGAAGAGGTCCTTCCTCTCCACACCTGTCCCCCTGCAGGAGCAAACAGGGCTAGATGGGATTGGGATTGCTGCAGCTCTTACAGGAGCAAAACCACCTGAAAGCTTCACAGCCTTGGTTAGGTTCTCTGAGCGGGCTGGAGGCAGGGATCTGGTTTAACTCCAGAAACGAATGATCTTTAAGAACATGGTCCAGGTGCTCTGAGCCAGCCTTAGTCCTATGCCCTTGGTGTTGCTGTGCAGGAGGAGGCTCCACGAGTACCTGCCGGCCAAGCCCCAGAGCCATGTGCCCAAAGCTTGTGCCCAGGATAAAACCCAGCAGGGATTTTGCGAGGAGAAGGCTGCTAACTCGCAGCACTGGGGGTGCCCAGGCTGCCGGGCACCCTGCCTCCCCGGCCTCCCCGGCCAGCCGAGCTGGGTCCTCAGCCGAAGTGAGGAATCAGACTGGGAGAAGCTGGAAGGAAACGCTGCTCATTAGCGGTCGTGCCAGGCAGCTGCTCCTGAGCCTTGCGGAGCTATCGAGGGCTGGACTATGGAGCTGTGGAGCTGTAGGCATCCACAAAAGGAATTTGTGCCCTTTCATCCTCAGGTAAAGCCTTGCTTAGAGAATGAATTCCTTTTCCTGACGCTGCCAGGGGAGAGGCAGGCAGGAGCAGAGCCCTTCCAGCCGAGCGCTGCCCGGCTGCGCGGCTGCTGCTCCGGCGCTGATGCAGACCACAAATGCCCCCTTGAGCCCAGGGAGGGGATTGTTCACACGTCTGTCCTCCTCCGGCCTTCCTCCAGCCTTCTGCCGAGTGAAAAAGGGCCTTTTGTAGCAGGCTTGTACGAGATATCCCTGTTCTTTCCATCCTCCCCGTTTGGATGGCGAGCTTTGGGTGCAGGGCAGAGGGATGCACAGTGGTTTCCATCTCCAGCACCCTGGGCATCCCTGCCCTGCTGTGCTCCCCGCACCAGGGCATGCACAGAAAATCATTTCCCATTTTCTGATCCTTTCTTCTTTGCTCCTCACTGTGCATGGTGCCAACTGCGTTTAGAAAATATGTTTAGATCCCTTGTAATAGTCAGAGGAAAAAATGCATTATTATTTAGAAAGAGTCTGTAAGCAGCTGTGTGAAGCACGAATGAGCTCCTGTCACCTAAGCCTCCTATAACTCATGTCACCTTGGCCTCCTCTGGTTCTCCAGTTTCTGTGAAAGCCTGGCCATGTGTCATGCCTGACTCTCTTCTTTTTCATTAGTCTATTTTCACTCCAAATTCCACAAAAAACATCTGAGCTAGTTCCTTTCCTATTCCCACCTAATCCAGATAGTTAATTTGCCGATGCCCAGCTATCACAGAGAGACCCAAGTGTGTCAGCTCCCAGGAACTCAGCATTTAATCACTTATAGGGGTTGCAGCCTCCAGCACCAGCCACTGAGCCTAGCACCTCACTGCTGCCTGGATTACTGCATGCCACGCTGTATGTTTTGATGAAGCAAGTGATGTAGCATTCTGCCCTGGCAGATCATCAGATCCAGGGAAAAAAAACTCAATGGGTATGATAAAACCAGTGATTTAATATGATGTCTGCCCTGCTGTTCCCCAGTTTGGGGGATTCGTGTAAGCGAGGAGCAGATGGGATCTCCAGGGGGAAATTCTAGGCTTGCATTACTGAAACCAATGTAAATTTAGTACTGTATTTCTAAAGTGTTGCTGGAAAGCAGCCAGGAGTCTGAAATCTATCCAAGGTTTTCACCTCTTCAATTCATATATATGTATATTTATATATATATATATATATATATGTATATGTAGTTATATATAGTTGTGTATACATGCACGCACTTATTCATCTATTTCTCATGGGTGGGAATATGAGGTTTCATTCCCATGTGTTTGTGGTTCGTCTTGCCTTAAATGTCATCTGACTCTCCATTTGCCCTTTTTGGAATGAGAGAGACCATCAAAGTCTTGACCAACTGTAACTACCAAGGCAATGCTTGCATTGCTCCAAGAACAGGCACTGGTATTGCTGTTGTACCAGCCAAACTTCCAGGTCCCCAAACTTCTCATTCAGTTTGCAATGGATAAAGACATTTGTCATGCTTCCTTTTGTGCCCAACTGCCCTGCACAGTGTTGCTACCAGCTATGGAACCATCATCCCTCTTCTGCCTCTTGAAGATGACTGCACACAAAGAAGCCACCCTTTGCTTCACTATCTATAGTATACACTTTACGAAGGCCCTTGAAGAAGGCAGGAATGGTGTAAATACAAAATTCCTTTCTATTAGGCTGTTAGGGTTGCACCCAGCATGTGGGACATTGCTGCTTTTCATTAAAGCCATTTCAGGCCATTCTAGAGGCAACAGCTTTCATTTGGCACACTCTGCATCCTGTCCCTTATGCTCCCTTCCCCAGCAGTGCACTGAATGATTTGAAAGTACCACAGCCAAGAGAAATCTTGGCCCTATCCTATCTAATCTGATCAGTTCAACAGAGCAAGAATGATAGAAATCCACAAATCCTGCCAACAGAAAGGTTTTCTTTGGCTAGGGCTGACATTTGGCACGAACTTTATCTGTATTTGAAAGCAATCTAAAAAAATAATCAAGAATAATGTCCCTTAAAAACCAAAACTAAGATTGGATGGTACAAAAACAGGAGCAGACATGAAACAGCCTTCTTTAGCAAAGGGTGTCAGGTCAGCTGCCATGCCATATTGATTTCAGGAAAAGCCCAAGGATGTAACGGCTTCGTGTCATTACGTGCCACCTCCACTCTTGTCTTAAGAAACCTGCATAGCACCAGCACCTCCAAAGCACCAGCAGCCTTCCAACCAGCCCTGGCCCACAGGATTTTTTAAGACTGTGTTGTACAGGGTTTTCCTGCGTAAGAAGCTTTCTATGTCTTCAGCAGAAGTGCTAAATATTGATATGATCACAAGTTTGCCAGTGTGGAAGTGAGAAGCAGTAATCTGGGTTTGGAAATGAAAAATCAACATTTTCAAACCTCCTTCAAAACTGGAATTTAGATACTATTCTTCAAGCTCAGCTTAAACAATAGCAAGGAGTTAAATTTGCCTTCTTTTTTTCTCCCACGTTACATTTTGTAACTTTTACTGAAAGTCCTCAAAATTTTTTTAAGAAATCAATGTATCCCTATTAAAAATCTTGGTTTCAATAAATCAGTGTTTTCCAATAGAAAATCTGTCTGCCTATTCTTATTTTATTTTTGATCAGTGTTATATTTCAGAGAAATGTATTTTGCAGTGCAGCCCCAGAAACAGGTAAATTACTATGCTGGCTCAGATCCATAGTTCGATTAGATTCATATTTTGCATTTGACAGTTGAGCGGAGAGGTCATTTCAGAATCCACAGCAAGAGGCACAGGGAGGGAGTTACCTGCTCCGTCTTGTCCCAGCCCCAGCCGCAATGTGGATGAAGTTTCCCGAACAGTCTCATAAACACCATGGCCTCGATGATCCTGCTCTGCACCATTTCCCCCACTTGCTTCCTATAGGAACACCGTTCACTTTTCTTAATTTCTTTATTTAAATTTGATTCTCCCAACAACTTCAGAGGTAACGTTGATTTACCTCTATGCGCGGTGAGAGATGTACACAGATGCACTGGGCTCCCCATGAAATGACCCCTCGCTGCCCAGGGACCCTGACTCCACGGATAACCTTTCTTTCCCTGCTTCCCTGGGACCACCATGACCTTTCAGTTCCTACAGGGAGGAGACAAAAAGGCAGCCGCCTCCCCTTGGATCGAGCTGCTGGATCGTTCAGCAGATGTCTGGTTGTGTGCCACTCAGAAATGTCACTGCCTGCCGGCAGCTCCAAGCAGGTGATTAATGCCAGATTGAGGCTTTTTCTGAGCTACATTCAGATCCTTCTGTTCACTGCCGCTTAGTGAAATGACAACCTGGCCCTCGTGCCACCAGAGGCAAGTGCAAAGCCTGGCACACGATGGAAACAGGGGATCTTCCAGGTCTCATGTGGGGAGGATGAAGGTCTTACCAGAAGACTGGTGAATTAGAGATGAATGGGTGATTCAGCTAGGGGCAAATCCTGCAGTCACAGCTCCAGCGAGGGCTCATGGACACCATCCCTACTCTGTTTGCTTTGCCTCATCAGCTACAAATTGGTCATTAGAAAAATGGTACTAATTATTTGGCTGCTTCCCCCAGAGCAGGTGTTTGAGCAGGTGCCATAGAGTTTCAAAAACATTTAGGATGGAGACATTGCAGAATGCAAGTGAAGGCTGGAGTAGCCATGTGTATGCAAGAAAGCCTTCAAGAGGTGGAAAGAAAAGTGCTGTTTGAAAGATTAGATTTTTATCCTGTTGGAAACAAGAAATGAAGAGGGAAGAGTAAGAGATGAGGGAGGACTGAGCATGAGAAAGTGATGTCTTCTTGACCCAAAAGATATCATAGGAATCCTCTGTGCACAAGCATGGGGAAGGCTCAGACTTGTGCAGACCTCCACACCAGGAAGATTGCCCAAACAGCAGCAAATAGGGGTTTGCTCCTTCACGGAATCTTCTCAGACTAAAAGGGTCAAGCATGATAGCGTGATGTCTCCTGATAAGAGCAAAGAGGATTTTATCCTCTGTCCCTTTAGAGGCTTTAAAAAACAACATTTGTTCTAAAATATAGTTTTTAAGCAAGTAAAAAAAAAGAATGCAGTGTTCTGACCAGCATCCCATCATCCCAAGCACTATCTCAGCTTTTCTTCAGAGGCTGGTGTTGAGAAAAGGAAAAAAAAATCAGCACCTGACTTTCTTTCCTCCCTCTTCCCAGCTCCTCAATATATTTATCTTTTCTCCACTTCCTCCACATCCTCAGATTGGTTGCCTGCACTGCCGTGCGAGGGGCTGTTCCTTCAAGCTGACAGCTCCTTTTTGCAAACTAGAGAGTTCCCGGGTTGCTGGTGCTGCTGGTTTCTATATTTTAAATCTTTGATCTCATGACTGAAATAAGAGAAAAGAAAATCAAGGTTTTGGCTAAGTTCCCAGCCCTGTCACTTTTTGACCTTGAGCCAATCACATGAACTTCTAATGTCAATATTCCCATCTGTTAGGCCTCACAAATGTGCTGTAAAGCAAAATTAATGAATTGTATTGGGATATCTACACTTACAGTCAGTAGCATTTCTTTCATGAGTAATCCCATCGACTTGAGTGCAATCACATTGAATAAAGTATTACTCATCATGAGTAAGGGATGAAGAATCCAACCTTTAATATTTGTAAAAAGCTTGGGGATTTTTGTGGGATAAGTTGGAAGGAGAGAAATTCTCTCTGATCCAGGCTACAAATGTGCAGGAGTTCATCCACTGTTAATGTCTAAAAGGCAGGTAACAGTGCCCCGTTGATCCTCTTGCATGCTTTCCCTGCTGAAAGGGTGATTCAGAGTCCGATGGTGCACAGGGAGTGATCACGGGCTACAGCAGACATGGAGATGGAAGAGAAAGACAGCAAGTTTGAGAGGGAGGAGTGAATGAAACTTTGTCCTGTCAGTGTCCAAGGTTGCAGCAGAGCAGAAAAGAACATCCGATATTGAATCCTAATGAAAAAACCCACTGGAACCTCATTTAACAACAGTTCAGGTTGTTCAACATGTCCTAAGGCACGCCATGCTTCTACCTTTGCTGCGGAAGGATGCCCTTCAGAGCACCTCCTTCAGCAAGCTCCTGAGCCCCTGCCCTGTGCACCCTTGAGGAAGATGCTGCCCTCGGGAAGAACCAGCTTGGCTGCTTGCAGAAAGGACTGTATCAAACTTTGACAGCTGAACTCACAGGAAAGGGTGCTGTGGGACAGAGGCAAAGACGTTAACTTTGAGAATGAGAGGCTTTTTTACCCCCAGCCCACCTGCTTATCATGCTGAGATAACAGCTAACACAAGCAAAGCTACAAGTAGCTGCTGACATTTCCCTGGTGATTCTTTCCTCTACCCCTACACACAAGAAAATACAAGAAGTGTCTGACTTTGATAGCAGCTGTCAGGCACAGGTCATCCTGCCAAACAGAGCTCTTCAGACTTTTCCCACTGCAGACTAAAGCTCTGGAGGGGGAGGAGGGACAGGGAGGTGGTGGAACAGGGAAGCCCATGGAGAAGGGCTTTGCAACATGGCCAGCCCCCTGGCAGCGATGTTCTCTGAGGCATTCAGTATCACCTCTTTCCTGTGAGCATCTCTGTCAAGATTTTTTCGCATTGCCAAATCAGATGCCAATAGTGCCTTAATCTGTGCCGATGGGGTGTGTTTATGTTTTGGCAAGTCATGTCAAAATGTGGATGCCCACTGATGCGGTTTTGTGTCCAGCCCGAGCCTGGTTTATGTTCAGCATTCTCCTAGGACTGAGATAGCTTCATAGAAGCAGGGCTGTTTTGGGATTAGTATCTCACTTCATTGTAACTCCTGTGCAGCAATCCCAAATTTTGGCTGTTTTTTTAGCATCTCTGGCATGTGATGCTGGAGAGAACAGGCTGTCACCTGGAATCCAACTGACAGCATTTAAAATTGCACAGGCACATCTCTGCCACAGCAGAAATCAAGTAACAGTCCCCAGGGCCAGGTTTTGACGCGAGTCATGAAGCAGCACCCATTTATATGAGCAGGGGGCTATATCCCATCAGACCTCTTCACATGAGAATTCAAATGGATTTGCAACCTTCCCACAAATAGAAAAACATGAATAGGTCCTCTTGTGTGTTTATAATTTTAGCGGTTGTATTGCACTAGTATCTACAATCAATATACTATGCCCTGACAGTGCGTGTGATAAACAGGAGGGAGTCTGCCATGGCATCTGATGCATTTTTCATATATTGGGACTGATTCTGATAGCTTTTTTGCTTGTGTAATCCTCCTCTCATACCTGTTTGTGTCCATGTGAGATCAGAATTGAGTTAATTGATTTGTGCTTTCTCCAGCGTAAGCTTGGACGCTTTCAGCAAACAAAGATTTAAAATAATCTCCAAGATCTGATTTCTAACTGCATTGGGCATCTGGCATACCAGTGTCTCCTATAGGTTTTGAAAGAAGACCTTAAATCACTTGGCTGATAAGTTAATTCTAAAAGCTCACATAACAAGTACTCTTTCATGGATATATATCCCTCATGACAGTATCTAATGTTAAAGTGGTGTTCTGAAGCATATAGGGGAAGTTACGATCCGAGTCAGGAACTGGTGAGGTTATATGGGTCTCAGTCCACTGCACTAGCTGCGGGACAATTTTGGCTGCGTGCAGAAGTGCTGCTCAAGGTACTTCATCTCTTCAAATCACCTGGATGATTTCCTTCCCAATTTCCCTGTGATTGCACGTCTTCAGACTTAGACGTGCCCTCTTTAACGAAAGTATCGTCCCATTTCCATGCTGTAGGTATAGAACTAACACAATGAGAAATGACATTATTTAAGTCATTTAAACCTCTTCTGAGGTTTAAGGTTGTCATTACTGCCCATGCTTTCTTCCTCAGAGAAATTCAAGAAAGTCTTGTTGTTATTTGCCTCAAAGCAAACAAGCAGCTGGAAATGGCACAGGTTAGTTATGTTTAAAGAGAGAAATTGTTTCCTTTTATTTACTCTGTTTTCTTCTTAATTTGCTCAAGTGACCTTTTCTCCATCTAAATCTGAAAAGAGCAAACAGAGCAGCTGATTGACCTGGATATCTTTTATTCTTGGTTGTTGAACTCCAGGTACTCACGCACAGTTCAACTGACCTCTCTGGTATTTCAGCCCATTTGCTTCAGCATAAACAAAACCAAAAAACCCAAGGCCACTGTTCAGCTCTTTACCTTTTCTTCCTCTTGCACTTCTATGACCAAGATACCCCTGCAAGGTGGTAACACCCTGCTATAGACATTTATCCCATGTTGGACAAGGAAGCTTCCCTTATCTCCAGAAATTCTCATTCTTTCCCGTTCCTCCTTTGGCCCCTATCTATTTCTGCAGTGTTTTCCTTAAGTTGCTGCTCCCAAATGATCATGTTTCCCAGGGCAAAAACATGCAGCTGATGTTAGAAAACAAGGCAGGAAATATAATCTCTCTCCAAACAGCTTTCCATTTCGTTCAGGTCTTTGATGACCACTGTGCATTGAACGCATATCTTATACCGAGCTCCCGCAGTAGCCTACAACTTCTTTTATTCCCTAAAGGATACAATCTGTTTGTATATGAATAGTTTGAATTGTTCTTCCCAAAGCACGTTACATGTGCAATGGCCTCAGCAGGATTTTATTTGCCGTTGTATGGCCCACTTACATTCTTCTCTGAGGTCTATCTTAAATTAATTTCTTGTCATCTTCTCCAGACCTAAGTGACCTAAGAAGAAGATGGGGGAGGGAGGAAATTTTGTTCTTTGAACAAATGTTGCCCTTTTTCACTATTCCGCTCCATCCTCAGGCTCTCAACACATATCTGTAACAATGCTTGTCTTAGGAGTAGCCCCTGGAGCACCTCCCACTATTAACCTCTTTCCATGCTGAGAATTGGACTTTTTATTACAGCTCTTTGATTTTTATGTCGTAGCTTGTTTTCAATCCATCAAAGAACTTCTGCCTCTTACCTCACAAGGTAACCCACTAAGCTTTCCTTAATAGCTCCTTGTGAGGGCTTTTCTCAAAAAATCTTTTGAAAACCTAAATAAATCACCTCTGCTTGTTCAGACGTAACCATTATTTTTGTTAACATTTTGAAATGCATTAAAATAGAGAAGCACGGCGATTTACCGTGACAGACTCCATGCTGGTTTGTCCCAAGCATCTGGGGGCATTGTACCTCTGTCTTCAATGGGTTTTCTCTTATCTTTTCTTCAATTGAAGTAAGGCTTGCCAGCCTGTAATTCCTTCATCTCCTTTCACACCTTTATGTAAAGATGGATACAGCACTGGCCACTTTTCAGCCCTCTGGCATGAGTTCTGATTTTAATGAAAAAAGTGACAGGCTTTGTGCTAATAGCTCTACTTCTTTGCTCTCTCATTCCTTCTGAATTTGTGTCTGGTCCCAGTGACCTATAGAAAATTGATGGTCTCATCCAGTAGTCTTTACATGCATGAGTAGGTCCATTAACTTCAGCAGCCCCTCTTTAACTTTAAAAAGCCCCTCTTAAAAAACCAGCATCTGTAGAAATGAGTGCTCTTTGATCAGGTCTTGTTCCTCCGTCTGTCATACTAAGCACGAATGTTTCCATGCCATCTTACACTTCATGGATTGTTTGATTTTGGGTGGGTTTTTTTCACTTCTTCCCCTTTTCTTGCCATTGTATGTTGAAGGTTTGGGCATGGACAGTTTTTTACTGTACATCTGTGTGGTCTGTACCACAGCGGGTGTCTGAGCCCTTGCATGAACTGCAGACTTCCAGCACACATCCTTATCCCTCCCTGGCAGTATATCACCTTCATTAGCTTGAAAGCAGAGCTACGAAATGGAGACTTTTCAGTCTTCCCCATAGAGACATGTATGTTTTTTAAAAAAATAAAAATTACTTTTTCAGTTATGTCTGTTATGTTTCCTCCTAGGGACTGTGGATTGAGGGAATTCAGTGAACCAGAAAGTAAATGTGATTGCATTCTCAGAGTAAAATGGGAAAGGTATAAAAATACAGGAGAGTGAAAGGCTATTTAGGCTAAGCAACACTAGTAGCACTGTAGTTCTTGGATATAAAATGTCACAGGTGGCCCAAACACGGAAAGAGGTATTATAAAAATAAGTGGAGTAACTCTTCAAATAATGGAAAGAGAACAGAAATCAAGCTGCATCTAAGTTTGTGTTTGATGTGTCTTAGATCAGGGTTATGTATGTGATTGCCTGAGGTGGCAGAGAACTGGATCTGATGACACAAGAGATTTCTTTCACCTTTTTGTCCCAATGTTTCTGTGAGTTAAGTAAGGATGATGCCCTCAGTGGCAGCTGATTTAGGCCATGGCTAAAGCAGCACAGCTGGAAGACAGACGGTGTCCTTAAGACCTCTGGTATGACTGCTGCCTTATGTGCTACAACTGCGTTCCATCGGACTGAATGATTAACCAAGAATGTGGATAATCCCCTTCAGTTTGCAATTTAGGATGGATGCAGACAATCCAAAGCCTTGAGCATCTTTGTGTCAAGCCAAGTGCAAAGTCTGCAAGATGGTGGCACGTATCCCTGGAAACAATGCAAACAGTAAGACAGTGGGTTACCAAGAAAACGAGCAGCTGAAGGATGTCACCAGAAGAGAAGTATAAATCACATTTCCTCTCTTGCTGATCTTTATCCTTTTGTCTTGACAGACCATCAGAAACTGCTTTTCTCCTTTCCTCTCTACTTTCTCACATGGCATCTTCACAGTCAGCCCTTGGCAAAGGCTTTTTGTTGGCCATTCATTATTTCTGCTGTGGCCTTTAGTAATGTCATCTTGGCTCAAATGCTTTCTTGAAATACAGTGCTGCAGATTTCCCCAAATATCCTTGGCATCTTATATGGCACCGGGGTAATGCTAACTCTCTTAAAACATAGATGAAGCAAACAGTGCTAATTTATGCCTTGCTTTTTATTCCCAACATAATTTTGATTTTAATGTCCCATCCTCACCACATCAATATCTTTTCACTACTGGCATGTTAAAACAAAAAGTAAATATTTCATTTTTCTTTCTTTCACTAAGATTGCTACCCAGAGTGTCTGAGACTATGCAAATGAGACATGACTGAGGGATGCTGCTTGGGTGCTTTATGGGACACCGGGGCATGAGGATATTGCCCACAAGTGTCAACGTGAATGGAAAATTAGCTACACTGGGTAGTGATGTATGATTTAATATAGCAAAGGATATTTACAGTAAAACAACAGCTCACAAGAATACATTGCAGAATTGTAGACTCTGCCTGAAGGATCAGAAAGGTTTATTTATTTAAGATATAAAAATCAAGCTCTACTTTGTTCTGCTGAGCATACTGAGCAGGGCGGTGGCCTATTGCTTTAACTGTGATGTATTCCCCTTCCTGCAAAACCCCTACACACTTTAAACAGGCGGTTATCAAAACTCTGGATTTCTCATAATGTGAACTGCAGGTGTTGTCCAGAAATCCCACATCAGTGGTCACTGAACATGAGTAAGGCACATTGCCCTTAAGGGGCATTGAATCTGGCCTGGCTGGAGATGCACAGCTCCTGTGTGCATCAGTTTCTTCATCATCCTTTTGACAGGTTACAGATCTGACCTAGTCCCAGAAACTGTGATCACGTTAGTGGTGATTCTGATGTCCAGTAGAGAATTTTTCCATTATATTCTGCCTGTAAGGAGTCTTGAAGCAAGGCTTAGAAGCAGACCCAGGACTGGGCTTAGTCACCTGGAAATAACTCCTTGAAAAACCTTATGTCTGACAGCCATGATTATTTAAGGCAAAAAAAACATTTCAGCTGATACCTTGCCCGTGCTGCAGTCTGTGGCACTTGCACTCCAGTGAGACAAGGGCTTATGAAGAAACTGGAGGCTGTTTCTGAGGTACAGATTTCCTCCCAAGGAGCTGGATCTGGCATTACTTTCTGGAATTTGTTCCTATTTTCCACCTATTTATTATTTTAGTATTTGAAAAAATGGCAGTGGGCAGGCTTTAGCTAGTGCTGCTAAAGCAAAGCTGAGTTTCACATGTAAGCACACAGGCATTGATATGTAAGCAAACATTTTCTGCTGTGATATAACTTGAAGAGTAAGACTGTTAAACAAATATAGCTTTGAGATTTGCATTTTTTGTATTTTTGAGAAACAAGTGACTTTAAACAGTGAGATCTTTTCTCTCCACCCCCCCAGACCCACTGAACACAGTGGTTTGTCAGCCGTGCAGCCACCAGCCTGGGTGCTGGAAGGCCATGGGGGGAGCCAGGGCTGCTGGAGGGGTCGGGGTGCCAGCTCCTGGGAACAGGGTTGCAGCTCCCCCCCACTCCAGCAACCTTCCCAGCAGGGTCCTGGCTCTCCCTACCGTCACACTTTATTACAGCTTTTAATGTTTGCTAGTGACATGCATGGTGAAATAAAACCTGAAACATCTCAGTACGTGTTGTAGACAGTTGGGGATCCAGTACTCAATTTGTCTCTGTACTTGCCATATACGATGGGTAATTTAGTAGCAGCACTTGGATACGGAGGTGATAGATGCCTTGTAAATACAGCAGATAGATTAAGTTATTAGTGTTAAAGTGGAAAAAATTCACAGATAGGGAAGGCACTGAAGGTTTACCCCTCACACAGTCCATGGAGGATGGCAGCGAATGTTCAGCAATCCTCAGACTTGTAACTGAGGTTAGGAAACCTTTACATAAACCGCACAATGTAAAGGAAGAAAGCTAGCCCATATTTTCCTACGTATTTTGTCACTCCTGGTGGCAACTCCTTGGCTGTGCCCTATCACACCTGACATAGTCAAGCTAGCAGAGGTGCCATCTCTCCCTGGTAGCTCACAAAGCAGAGCACGGAGCCTACGGAGGAGAAGCTGGTTGGGAGGGATCTCAGCAGCCTCGTGTCTTAGTGAGAGGGCAATGAGAAAGGTCTTTCTGTGAAAACGACCATAGTCTTAGAAGTGAAAGAGAAGGGGATGTAAAATAAAGCTGACCCTAATTTGAAGCTGTTGGGAGGAACTGCCTCTGCGCAGTAGCTTTACTCTATGAAGTGTGCAGCTGAAGCCTTTGCAATGCGTGGCTGGGCTCCCTGCCGTGCTTTTCAGCTCTCTGTCTATGCAGCACCAGTGAGACTGAGCACAGTGAAGATGCTAGCCCTGCCACCCACTGCAGGGGTGAGCCCCAGCTTGGCAAAGGGGTGGGTTTCCATGATCCCGCTAAGGGAAAGAGTTTCACATCATAGAAAAAAGGAAGATGCCAGGGTCTGCCAGCAAATTAAATCTGACTTCTGGATCAGAGCATTCATCTGCTTCGGAGCTTGCAGAGTGGGATTTCTGCTGGGGGTCACTCCCCATTGCAAGCTTTCAGGGCTGCGGAGGAAGAGGCACGCAGTGCATGCTCAGCAAAGCAGAGCCCTGCTGACGTCGGGGCACTGCAATGTCCTTCCTCTGGACCCCACACCCAGATCAGGGTCTCGTGTGGGCCCAGGGAAGGACCTCAGCAGCAGGAGCAGGTAGCAAACCCTCAGAGATGATTATGGAATAAGCCACCACAGGGGGGGAGTCTCACAGCTCCCGGTTAGTGAGAAGCTGGTTTGTGCCCTTGAAGGAATCTCTTTGAAGATTGTGGGGAGGGTTGGCTGTTCAAAGGCTTCTTCTGTTTCACAAATCTCCATTTCTGAATCTTGATCACTCATGTCTTTAGCACTCAGTTCCACACGCTTTTGTATAAATGCAAATCATAACAGTTTTGAATTTACCACCCTTCTGTTTCATTGAACAACTCTTGTTATTCACTACGAATTTGGAGGCAATTCTGGTTGGACTTGAAGCCCAGCAAAACTCTGATTCCCTTGAAAATTAATAAATATTTCCAGGATATGTTTCTATTGCCCTTTTTGTTGTACAAAGGAAAGGAGGAGACTGCAGAGATGTCAGACAATAATCTCTCTTCAGCATGAAGACTGAATGGGAAGCTACTTTTCTTGTTTGCATACAATATGTGCTCTTCTTTCATGCAACTCGTTTAATCAGGTTTTGTGATCAGATTCTGGCCTGTTTTGTGTAATTGACAGGGCTGGTTTTACATATGCTTTGCAACGAGAAAATGTCGATGACACATGGAACTGCTTGTACTTGCAAAGTAGCAGTTAGACACGTGCTGTTTGTAAGCGGAGACAAGCAGGGCAGCAGTCAGTCGGGGGGGATGGGGGAATGGGGGTCTGTGAGGAAATATATGGAGTGAAACACGGGGAGCAAAAAGTCACCTTCAGAGCTGCGTGTGGGAGATGTGGACTCGTCAGCAACTTCTTGTGGAGCTTCCTGGCAGCTTTTCACTCCTCCTTTACAGTGGTGTGATGCCTTTGGCTATCTCAGGACTGAGCAGAGTCAGACCCTGGGTGTCTATTAACAAGAGTATCTGCCCAAATGTCTTCACACTTCTGACGTGCAGCTGAGTGTAGGGATCGCACTAAAAGTGAACAAACACAACAAATAAAATAGCCTGGGGGTAGGGTTGTGGGTTGTGAAGTTGTAGGGTGTGAAGTTACAGCTAGGACAAGTGAATGAACTTGAACAGGGAAGAAAACTAGATGTGCACACACAGAGCTTCATTTAGCAACTTTGAATCAAATAAAGGTGCTCCAAAATTTGGGGGAACGTCAGCGCAACCAAAACCCCACCAAGGCAGTGTTACTGCATTCATATGTACCTTTAGATGGTGGGGCGTTTCTGTCAGAAAGTGCAAACTGTTGAGAGTGACCCTAGATCAGCCCTTTAGCAAGACTGAATTTTCCAGGCTCTTACAGATTCTGCCCAGGACTTAAAAGCAAATAAAGAAGACTGAAGCTTGCCAGACACTGATGATACCTCGGGGAGAGCAAGTGCAGAGAAAAAACACAGACACTCTACAAAATGACTGTCAGAGCTTTCCAGGCAAATACCTGTAGATGAACAAAGACTCCTTGGCACAAAATTAAGATGACTCTGGTGAGTCTTTATGATATTACTGTGCAGGGCAGGAATTACGAGGAATATACATCAATATATTCCTCATATATATATTACACATATTAAAAGCAAGTGCTTGCACCATTAATGAATAAGAAGAGAAAAAAAGAAGAAAAAGGAGGGACTCGGTTTGTGCAGAGCAACGAAAGAGGAAGGTTGTTGTATCAGGCTCAGCATTTCAACTGTGGCAGCTCTTCTCATCCCAGGTATCCTGGGCCTGATTCTGATAATTTGTGCATCGTGTGTACCTGTGAATATAATTGGAAGCTGAAATAAGCTGAGATGGCAGTTAAAGCCATCGATGGGGGGAATAAAAGTACATTAATTTCTAGCAGCACAAGCTTAGTACCCTGCATAGGGTAGGTATGAGTTCTGGATGGCTTTACATGCCTAAGCCACTTTGCCCATCCTGCCAAAGCAGTCCTGTATGCGGCTTCTCTTGATCCACACCCTGGGAACGTGCTGGTGGACCCCCAGCAACCATAACTCCAGCACTTCTTGTATGGGCAGTCCTGCTCACCTGTCCAAGGGACACATCCAGTCAAATTAGCAATTCAAAACCACTCAGAAGCAAGCAGGGAAATCAGTAACACCCAACATGGATTTGTGATGTACAAATCACTTGAAAGGCAGTCTAATTTTCCTCTATGGTTGGGCAACAGGCCTTGTGGATAACAAATGCACAGCAGAAGTGGTATACCCTGATGCCAGTAAGGTTTTCGATAATTTTTTCACGCAGTGTTCTTGGCAGCAAATTAGGAAGGATGAAAAAAATGTACATGCAGTACCAATGGGTATCTAACCTACCTTCGGAGTGGTGGTCTGTCCTGAAGCAGGAGGATTCAAGGAAATGGGTTCTGTAGAAATTGGTCCTGGCTGCAGTTCTGCTCTCTGATTTAATCATTGATCTGGATGAGGGAATGGAGTCCAGTAGGTTAATACACAGCTGAGACTGACTGGGCTGGCAATGCGTAAAAGCACAGAACCAGAATTTTAGAGGAGTTTGACATGAGGGAGATGTGGTCTGAGAAGGACGTATGGCAGGTTAGCAGGGCCAAGTGCAAGGTACAGCCCTGTAATACTCAAACACACAAGTCCAAGGGGGAAATTAGCAAAGCAGACCTTCCCCTGGGTAGGTAAGGCTGCTACAAAAGGAGGGGGATACACTTTTCTCCATGTTCTCATTGGGTGGCTGAGACCCCAACATTCCCATAAGGGATTTTTTTTTTATTATTTTCTCATAAGGATTGAGAGGCTGGAATGGGCTGTCTGGGCAGGGAGCGGGGGATGTCCCTTGCAGGAGAGCCATGAATGGGTTTGTCAAACAGCACAAATAATACAACGGTGACTGCTTCTGCCTTGTCACACGGACAGGGACAAGGCAAACTCCAGCAGTTTGTTCTTACCCTATGCTTCTGGGACTATAGAAGTAATGTTAACAGATTTTGTTGCTTTTGGCATTGTTTTGCTTGGCTGATTATTTACTGGAAGACATTAACTCAAAGTGAAACACCAATAACCACCCTATAGTATTAGGAGAAGTTTACCAAATTGAGAAATTTCCTTTCAAAAAACGTCCTTAAGTAGGACACTCAATGTAGTTTATGAGGATAAGAAAAGCCATCTAGGGAGCTAGTACAGAGAAGCTGCTCCTGTGTCTAGGATGCTAGCGAGGATATGAGAGTACTGGGTTTTATTTGTGGTGTTTTGCTGTACATGTCTTGCTAGCTTTTGGACAGGACTGCTCAATCAGTAAAATTTAACTAGTACTACTTTCTGGCTTGGTTTTCATGCCTGAAATCTCTCTGAAGTCTGCCAGGGACTCACATGCTATAAAATGAGGGTTCACATAAAATACCAAAGATAGAGAAATTCAGAGGTAAGACTCTGCAAGCATTTTTACATGGAGAAAACATAAACCTAGCCTAATTATCTGCCTTCAAACAGATACTAAGTAAAATGGTTTATTTAGGATGATTGATTATAGGAACCCCACTCATACGTTCCAAACACATTCTACAATCACATCTTCTTTTCATTTGCAAGGGCTGAAAAGGATTTTCATATCTCTTCTCCCCCTTGTGATTTATCATTTCTGAGGCTAAGCCTGTTATCAACATGGGTTCACTCTAGAGCTCCCAGAAATCATAACACATTAGCATGTCTTATTAAACCAAGACTGCGGTTAGAGCTGCAGAAATAGCAATGCTCTTTCTAAAGAAAAAGAAATACTAAAAGATTGAATTCTGCATTTATTAGTTCTTCTCCTGCCAAAGATCTCTTTGGACGTTGATGGGCTTTCTGCTGTACTGTCAAGGGCCACATAGAACAATTTAGGTGGTATTGATCTAATCAGATTTAGTACATCTAAATTCAGGTACTTAGTGTAAGACAGTTCCACTCTTTCTGTAGCCAGTGGCAAGGGCTAGGTATTTCATTCTACTTGACAGTACCATGTTCAAGATATATCAGAAGAACTGTCCCAGCAGTGCCCATCTTGCAGCTGCTTTTATAGAAGGAGTCCAGCTGCTCAGCCTGGATCTAAGCTGACCAGGTTTTAGACAGCTAATGTCAAATATGAATAAATTAATCCTTGGAGTTTGACTCAGAGCCCATTGGAATAGACAGGAATCTTTCTGTTGATTTGAATGAGCCCTGGGCCAGGTTTTGATGTCATGAAAACATGTTAATTCAGTACTTTTCCTCTTTCCACTTCAGGGTGTCAAGATGTTGTTCTTCTCTTATACCTGTTATTCCATTGCCTTTAGAAATTACAAAAAAAGGCCAAATAACCTGAGTGGGAGACTCGTCTGGGGAAAAAGGAGCAGGATCAGGCCCAAAAAGCACCATTTCTGAATTAATATAATGTTGAATGACAGCTTGCTCTAAACCCCATCAAAAGCAACAGAAAGATTCCCAATGGGAGTTAGTTCAGATTTTATGTTAGGCAACAGAGACGTTCATTTTACCTTTGCAGATGAATCATGGTTCCTGTGGGTTTGATTTTACAAACTTCCTACAGAGATCAAAACTAACGCATCTGAGAAGTGATCCTCCGCATGATCCTGTGGCAGTTTGCCCCGGTGGGATGCAGCTTCCTGTTCATTATAAGGGTTCTTCTTCTAATCCATCTCTACAGAGGTGTCTTAAAGAGCTCAAATGAGTGATTAGAGGTATTCCTGCTGTCACTTTAACACACTTCTACAGTAAAATCTAAGTCCCAGGTTCCAATCATCTAAGAAAGACCCTTGGTGCCTTGGGAGTGGGCAGGCTCCAATGCCCTCTGGGAGGTAGTATGTACTTACAGCGACATTAACACTTATGCTCTCCTTGGTGTCTGATTTTATTTTCATTTTTCTTCCTGAGGCAGGTAAATTGCAAGTTGGCATGGCCTTCTAGGTGCAGCAAAGAAGATTCTGCATGTCCAGGGGAGGAACTGGAGCCAGGAGATGCTAAAGGTCTTAACATTTGTGGTGACCCCTTTTGAACTGCAGCTAGAGGTGCTCTATTACCCAACAGTATCCCTTGGGATCATGATGTGTTTGTTGCCTGGAAGACAACCCACTTTAGGAAAGACCGGGGATTGCTAGATAGTGGAAAAGAAGCCAGTTAGAAATCTCAGAAATAGTTTGATCTTGTAAGACTGACTGCTCCCATGCCAGAAATCCATGGTCTCCAAAGTGACTTATCCCTTGCTAATAATTATTAAGAGGTGGTGGGTTGTGGAAGGAAATCAAAGCAGAGGTGGAAGGGATATGCTTCAGCTAGCCACCACCGTGAGGGGAGGGAGAGAGTAAATGATTGAACAAAAGGCTCGCCTCCCGTGGAGGGATGTAGCGCTGCTCCATCACTTGTGAAGCCTAGGATGGCTGGTCAGAAAACGTTTATCACTGTAATGACAAGGAAGAAGATGAAGGGCTGAGATAGATCCTAGCTTTTTTGTCTCCCATTTCTCAGGACAGAAAGATACCTGAAGATGGAGGAACCAGGTGTGCAGCAGATGTAAATAGACAGGACCTAATCATTCCCTGGAGCTACACTGATGCAACCTCGTTCAGAACTGGGTGTCCTGGTGCTTTGTTGGTCTCAGAGCTTTGTCTGAACGAGGGTACTAGCTTCTTTTTCCGAGTGACACAGGGATGTGAATGTCAGGATGCTGCTGTCTTCAAGATTAACTAAACTCCAGAACTGGGTGTGTAAGACCCATTGCAGCACTCAGCTGGGCTCCAGATGCTGCAATTCCCTTCTCACTTAAATCCCTGCTGAGCAGCTCACGCTGCCTGCACAATCCTCCTGTTCTTTGTTCAGCCAAAGAACACAAGGAGCTTTAAAAGTTGAACCAGATAGGGCACATCCCAAGGTAAACAAGCCTAGCTGTTATTGGTTTCTAACTCTTTCAGCAGTCAAGGGCAGTAAGAGGAACACCTTCCGTACAGCATCTCCTTCCCCCTGTGTAGATGGGAGTGTTAGCAGCTGCCAAAGCTCCTACAGCTGATCAGAGCCTGGAAGCTGCTGACGTACTTTGTTATTGTAATTTCTTGCTCATTGTTTCCTGCAGAGCACAACCACACTGTCCAATCACCTGTGGCAGCAAGCAGGTGAAATGAGGCATCAAGGTGAGAGAGAACAGAACACCTACAAAAAAATCCCACCATCTGAAAACACATTAGTATTTATATTTTCCTCCTTTCCCACACTTTCTATTCATGTCCATCTTCCCCTTTTTTCTGCCTGCGCTTTTTACAAATGTGATGTGAATAACAAACAGACCCACAGGCAGCTGTGCTCTTTTGGACATAAATGGTAAGATGCTCCAGCATGTCCTCCACAACCAAGAGAAACCACCTCCGTGTCAAGAAATCAGGTCCTGCATTAGAAACCAGGAAAAACTCACACATCCTGAATAATAAGTGTTTAAGATGCTGGTCTTATTATGGTCTTGCATCTTTGGTATGGCAGCCAGTGTGGAGTCTTTAATGTCTTCAAAGATTAGCAATTACTCCTATCCCTCAGCAACCAAACCTTTTCCCATCCCTCCTCTACCCATCTGCTGCTTTGTCACACAACTGCTGGGAATATATGTTTGCTTCTTCAATCTTTCCATCCCACTAGTTGAAATTTGATGCTGAGGCAAAGAAACAGAGAAATAGGAAAATTAAGAAACAGACTATTACTTAATCTTACTTCCTTAAGAAATACTGCTCACCGCTGAATCTGTTTCTATCTCACAGCACTGTTGTTTTATCTTTGTCTTATATCTGTTAGGGAAAGTTAGACATGAGTTTTCTTCCCCTCTCTAAACAATGGTTTTTATGTTGGCTAAGACCCATACATATCTACCTGTGCCTCCTCTTGCTGCTGAACCATGCTGCCTGGTCCAGCCTAAGGCACAGTTCCTCTTTCTCAGCACCCCATGTTACGTACTTATGTGCTCAGCACTCCAAAGCATGGACGCTTACCCAGGTTGTTTAAGGAACTTTGTCCTTCTCTTTTACTCTTGTTGTAGGGCAAGACCCTAATGAAAATTACATCACAGAGGACCAGGGCACCTGTAGGAACCTGTGCTGTGTCTCACTGACCCACAGCTCATGTTTCCTGAAGTACTTTGTGCAGTGACTCAGCCCTCGCCACTGGCATGTGTTGTGCAGGCTTGGGAGCAGACGAGGTTGGGTGGATGATCAAGAGGTAGTAGGCATGGACCTGAGCAAAGCAGGGACACAGCTTTAGAGATGAGGAGCTAGGTCAGGCTGTGAGCAGCTGTAGAGTAGATAGAGCGATTTGGTTTCTTTAGGGCAGTTTTGATAACACGCAATTTGCACGTGGGAATGTCTGGAAAAAGAACAAGGGGATGCTTCAGCATTTCCATGGGTCGATGCAAGGCTCAGCTTCTTTTTCACCCTTCAGTCCTTGCCTATGACAAGGTGAAGTAGCAGGTCTGAGCTGTTTCTGGATGACTAGGAGTAGTACTTCCTACCTGCTGGAATGAAGGTCACTCAACTACCCATGGCAACTAACCTTCTGCTCCAAGGGAAGTCCTTGAGGGTTGAAACCTCCTGTAACTTCCCCATGGAGCTGATCCTGTCTTCCTGACTCCCAACCGTTACCTGAGATACTGAGGAGGAGGAGGAGGGAGAGAGAAGAAGAGGCAAGCACATCAAAAGTTTAATCCTCCACAAAGAGTTCAAATGCAAAATCTAAAGATGTATCACAAACAAAATAAATCTCCCTGAAGTATTTGTTTAATGTTTTTCCAGTTCCGAATCCTTTTCTTGGCAAACGGTCTGTTCTCTGTGAAGTGAAAGGGCTCAGACTGCCTGCCAAGCGTTTGAAGACTTCAGAACAGTACATGGGAGATTGTATCTCAAGGATGGAAGCAACGCAAAAGCCTGGTCCCTGCATCCCAAGTCACAGGTGAAGAGTGTTCATGTTCAGCTAATGAAAACCGCTGGTATCGGCACACACTTTCAAATGGGTGCATCTTGCATCTGTTCATTTCTTGAAAGAAGCCTGGGAACTGTCTACAGGATCCCTGCTGCTTTGCATCTTGGTATCTTTTGTTTCTGTATTACTACTGTTATTATTATTATTATTTGTTCATGTGGTTGTAGACAATACCCTTCCCTAAAAAAAAAACAAAAAACTGTTCTTTTTAAAGAGAAAGAAAATAAAAGAAAAAAGAACTCTCACGTCACTGAGAACTGGTTTAGAAGAAGTTATTAGTGACAATCGTCTCAGGTCAGGATACTTTGCCCTTGAATGTCTAAAGGAAAATTAATTTCCGCAAGGAAACAAACCAGGAGAAGGGAACAGATGAGGAAGGGTACAGATAGCTATTTTAGCGATGAGAAAGGGCAAAGCACATGGCCTCAGGAGACAGGAGGAATGCCTGGAGGTCTCAGGGGACTGGCAATGAAACAAAAAGCCTTTCACCTCCAGGTCAATGGTTCAAAGCCAGCTGAAGACAAAAAAAATGGGTTGATGGTCCCAATGGAGGGACTTGATAGTCTTACACCACTCTTGGCTGGAAAGGGAATCCAATTCTCAGCTGGCTCCTTCAATGGCAAATTCTGCTTTAGCAGAGAAGTGACTAAGGCATACAAAGCAAATTCTTTGCTTAGTCCCAACTGAATAACCAGAGGTCAAGACTGAGACACCCTAGTCCCAGTCACCGTTTGCAGAGGCTCCTCCAGCTCTTTCAGGCACTGGAGCTTTCCATCCCCCTGCCCTTCTGAGGAGCTGCTTTTCATACAAAGTGAAAATAGAGTCTAGGACACTTGTTTATGGTAGTTTCCACCATTTCTGTAGAACCCTGTAAAGCTTGACTCATGGGGTCTAATTTTCACTGTAGCAGAGCTGTTTCCATTTCCAATAATTCCAGTTATTTCTATGCATACTGCACCTGGAAATATGCTATCACATTAATGACAGCACTGTATTTGGTTAGGCTTAATGTGGCTATATAGCACTATCCTGTGAGCCTGCATGGAGGAAAGGGTGAGGGGGTGTGGCAGCGTCCAGACCATGGCACAGGTGTGAGCTGGGGCTGACAGACATTTCTCCCTGTGCATAACGCTGGCTTTTTAGCTTCATCCCCCAGAACAATCATCATTCCTGCCACCGCTGCTACCCTTTTCAGCCTCTTGTCCATTACTCTCATTTTTTCCAGTCCAAGAACTCTTGCCTTAGGCCACCAGTGTTGAAGAGCCAAGGCCACCGTCTCCTGCCCTTATTGTCCCAATGGTCATGGCTCATCTTCCCTTGTTCTGACAGTCATCCAGGACAACAAGGCATCTGGGACATGACTGAGGGTTGGGTCAGTATAATGGCCATAAAAGGGGAGGTGGGCACGTTTCTAAAATGTTTCCTGCTTCCCTTGCAAGCTGCTGGTGTTCCCTGACAGTGCCGTTGCAACCCCCACCAGCTTTTACACGGGGCTGTGAACCATTCGCTCAAATCCCAGAGCGAGTCCCTTTGCAAACAGCGAGAAACTCCATTAGCAGTGGCAATGCTCTTCAGCGTACTCTGTGGTGTCTCCTTTTCCTTCCCTCCTCCCTTTCCCCCCTCTCTAGCACTCTAAATTAGGTCATTAATTCCTAAATCAGGCACACCAAAGCTGCTGCCGTGGCAGCGTAAGCGTCCCTGCCACGAGGGAGAAGGGGGCTCAGCATGGGAAGCCGGTACCCGCTCGCTGCTCAGCTGCCCTGCGGGTCCATGTACCAGCCCTCAGCAGAGGAGCCTGTCTGGGGCAGGGAAACCTAGTGTCTGCCACTTTGTGAGAAAATGTTTCTCTCTAAGCAACCTGTGTTTTACACGTGTATATATATATGTATGTATTTTTCCGTTTTGCTTTTGCTTTCCTCCCCCTGCGAACTTGCGTCTGCATTTATTTTAAGAGAGCCTTCGGCAGTGTGTGGAGCCGGCAAGCTGCCTGCAGAGCTGAGACCAGGCCTGCGGCTGGAGATCTGGGGCTGGTAGCCCTCTTCTTGGCACTCGACCATTTCTTCTGACTTCAAAGCAAGAAACAAAAGATGTGTCAAGGACTTCTTGGGAAAATCACCATTAGATATGATGAGTCTTAGGGCTGTTTCCATGGCAATGGAGCTTTTTTACATTGTGATCATTGCTGCAAAATGGAAATGTTCTTTTGTCTCTGAAAGTCTGTTCACTTATTTATGTGTGTGTGTGTGTGTATTTCTTTCAGCACCAAAAAATAATAGAAGGAATTAGATCTTATGGCAGGTTCCACCAACTGAGTCACCTTCTCAGCCTGTGAAGTTCTTAATTCTTTAAACTCTTGCACCAAAGCAAAAACTTCACAAGGGTTTGATTTAAGTGAATATTAGTACTTAGGCCATCAGATTAACAGCCTTTTAACAGAGGGTCCTAACATCTAATGGTCCCAGTAGACTGGAAATGTGATTAACAGAAGGTGATCTTTTGACCCAAAAGAGCAAATCAAACATCTCCTTATGACTGTGACTGTCACCTCTGTTGTCCTGTTGTGCTCCATATCTTGGTATCTGTTGCTTCATCCTTTTACTTTGTCACCACTGATCAGAGTTTGCTTGAAAATCAACGATGCAATCAAAACCCCAGTCCCCCCCTCACCCCCCAAACTATCGCTTTCCTGGAGAGCAAACACTTCTGTTTTCATTCAGACATGGAGATGGCTATTTGGGCTCACTGAAAATCAACCCTAAACATCACATGAAAATATCTGAATTTTCTCTTTCTGATGACCAAATTATTTTGGGGCAGGGTAAAAGGAGAGCTGTGGGAAGGTGACAGGTACAGCTTGGGGACTAAAGAGTGTGCAGTTCCCGTGTTTACAGGCATTGCCCTGCTTCCAGCTTACCCCTGTGACCAGAAATGCTAGGACCAAAATGCCACAACCAAATGACACATCTGGCACAGCATTTGTATATACTTCTTCATCTCATCTGGGCCATTCTGAACCTTGCCCACTGACAACTGTGCAAGGATAGGAGCCGCGCTTGAGAGCCAGGTCTGTGATCCTTCTGGGCCCTGTCCCTGTGCCCGCTGTACTGCTCGGGGCCAGATCCTTGCACAGCTCTGAATTGTGTGTAGCCCCCAAATCCACCCCAGAGCCTTTGCTCCCTCCCAGCATCACTCTCTTCTGCCTCGCCACCCTCAGATGTGCTCAATGGCCTTCCATTCATGATAGCAACTGAGGAATCTGCCCATAAAAGCTAAGGTTTATCTCCTGCCAGTATCCCCATTTGTTGTTTTATTGTCATTTCACTGCCAGTTAAACAGAGTTTTCTTCCACTCTCTCCTCACGCTCCTTTTGCTTGCATAAAACATGATGCTGTATTGTGAACAATGCAGGAATACATTACATAAATTTCTCTTTGATATCCAGTGTGTTTCCCGCTGTAATGGAATCGGAACAGAGCAACCTCTCCTCCCCAACATGTCAGATAACTCTCTATCCGCTCTCCATTAGGACAAATGTCTGCAAGCCTTTGAAGAGCTAAAACACCATAAAGGAAAACAAAAAAGTTAAGGGTGCTCCAGTGGGTATCACTGGAAATAATTGGGTTGAATTAAGCAAAGGGAAAATTTAGGCCAACTAACAGGAATAAAAGAGCAAAGTCTGTTAGGCTAAGAAGTTGTCTCCAAAGCTATTAGCCTAGGGAATAGTCTCAAAGGAAGATGGTGCAAACTTTAAAGAGTGAAATGTATGATTTAGGGAGACAGTCTATAAAGACAGTTGGTGAAAAATATATGGCTTTGAGTCATTTTAAGCTAGACCGAAATGAAACGCTTCAGACCCTAATGCAGTAAAGAACACTTTGTTAGACTGTGCAAAAGATGCTGACCTGCTGCAGCTCTTCCACGTTGACTCCCTGTGCCTTGATAATTCAGAGAACAGCTTCATGTGCACTTACACAGTGTATCTGCACACCGGCTGGCAGCCGAAGTATACCAAGGCAGACCGCAAATCCTGGTTGTTACACAGGATGAACTGGGGGAAATTATATACGTCACTATCTCCCTGGAGTGGTTGCTTATTCCCTGTTGGAAAGCACACACCCCGTCAAGTTGTTTGTCGGCAGGAACCTGAAGGCAATATTCTGCTCTTTGACTTCTGTTCCCTTAACGCTCTCTCCCACGCTGCTCTGGGCTATGGCATAAAACAGCCTGTTAGATGTCACTGAGACATGCCTGAGCAGGTTGGCATCCCACATGGTCTAATCCACGCAGATTCAATGAGAGACTGGAAGAAAAGTGCTCAAGTGCCACCCACACTTTCTGATTCTGACTAGCAACTGAGATTGGAAAAGCCACAGATACCTTTAGAGAGTGATGGGAGCAAGATGCCGTCTTTCATTTAAAGGTTTCTGCTTTGATTCTTCATATTACTTCTTTTTGATACAGCAGTAGACCATATTTTTTTATGTTAAAAAGTCTGCTTTTTTTTTTTTTTTCCTCAGAAAAAAATGAGAAAACTAATGTTTCTCCTTGGACTAGTAGACTTCCTGACACAGTCCCCACAAATCCAGTGTCTAAATCCTCATCTCCATCTGGTGAAGTTCCAGTTCACAGTTCTTACCTCCATATCTTTGTCCTTCACTGCCAGCCTCTCCTTATGTTTCTCTTAGTTTTCTTATTCCGAAGACAATTCCTAAATCACAGCTGCAGATTGAAACTGGAAAATGAAAGGCAGGCTGGGGTTGTTCTGGATCGTGCACTGCTCATGACTTGGACCTGGCTGATGGGACATAACTCTTAACGCTGTGTTTCTCCCTAATCATGTGAAATCCATGATTCTATTCCCAGCTATTCATATGAGTGAGTTACATCCAAGCTTTGCTTTCCGGCACTCTTGTATCTGGACATTTTTTGCCCAGTAACTGCATTCATTCATCTCTAGTGTCATGCATCTAAAGCTGTTAGTATACATGCTCTTTCAAAACTCCCTTGCTTTGGGACTCCCTGTCCCCTTTGCCATCATAAGCACTCAAAAATTCTTCCAGTTTACTGCTTTCATCCTCCCTCCTGGGTGCTTGCTGATCAGATCTTCTCAATGACATGCTAAGTTGTTTTACTGACATTGATGCATTATGCTGGACTCCATCAGCCTGGCAACCTTTGGGACCAGTCCTAGGAGTCAGGCAGCCAGACAGCTCAACTTGTCTCCATCCATCAGGAAGTGAGAGTTTATTGGCCAGCATGAGGGCTACAGGTGTACACCACTGTCACAGTTTTAAATAAACACGATCAGTTTGCCCAGTGCTAAGCAACTGTTTCTGAGAGCGTGTTGGTAAATGTGTTTATAAAGCGTAAGAGTCCAATCCATCAGCCCTCAAAGAGCCTAATCAATATATTCCAATTTGATCTTAGAGAAGTTTCGCCTCTGGGAAGTTTAATTTATTTCAACTCATGACCATGAAAAAATGAACAGCCACGGCACTCTGACAAAATAGAAAAAGCGGATGATGTTGTATCCAGCACCCGTTCCATTTCAATTTTCCATTTTACCTGAACAAATCACCCCTACGACTTGAATGACCATGAAAACTGATCGAGCGATGGAGACAGACTGTGGGCCAAAGGGAAGACAGAAGGAATAAAATATGGATGGGAAATAAGATGCAGGACTTCTAAGATACTTGGCTGTGTTAGTTTGTTCTCTGCAGAGTACAGCTGAAGTGGAATAACTACAACTTTAAATGCAAGGTGGATCAATTCATATTGCAAATGCATGAGGCTGTAAACCCAGTGTCCGACGAGGTTAATATATGGAAAACTATTCTCTGCATTTGTACGAGACTGTTCTTCTATGTTCTTGTAACTTTTTCATTGATAACCCACCTGCCCATTTCTCATGATCCCAAATTTAAGAGCCAACCCTAAACACTCCTTAAAAACACTAGTACAGTGGCTAAACAAAAGACCATCTGGAGTTCTCCTGAGCCGTATCCAAGTGTTGCAGTGTCTGAGCAAATCTGAGACAGAAATTAGTCGCTGAAGAGCACCTCTCCAGGAAGCACCTGCCTGAACATTACATTTGAGAAGCTTGTGCTTACACCTTCTTGTCTGAAGAAATGTTTGGACAGGACCTGATTTTCATGCGATTTTATGCCAACTAGCTGACTGTCCCTTTAGCAGAAGTACTAGGTGAAACCTTGCTCACACGATTCAAGGGTATTTCAGGTAATCCAGATTTTATTGACAGTGGTTCACCTCTGTTCCAGAGGTTAAGATCATAGTGCTGTGGTTATAGATCAATGTACAAGATACTTCGAAGTGCATTTAACAAAAATACCATGTAAAACAAATGAAACACTTATTTGACTAACCCTCTAAGGACTTAAGCCAAGATGCTTGACATACTTGTTATTTTACAGTGTGATAGGGTTTTTTCAACCCATGCTGGTTTCCAGCAAGGGTTTTGTTCAGAATGGATCATGAGACTGTGTTATAAAGGGAAATCCTTGGATTTCACTCAAGGTGGAGGCTGGAGGAGGAAAACAGGTGTCATCCCATTATCACAGATCCTCACTTTTCTTCCTGGGAACAATCACTGGATAAGGAACAATTTTTTTTCTGGCCTTCCCCTATGTTATCAGAAAGGATTTGGGGGAGAAGGGTCTGTTTAATGCTAATTTGTTAAGAATTGCATCTCGTGTCCTCAGAAAATGCAAATCAGTTGTTTATACTGATGCCAGAAAATGTAAAATCAGAAATGAGTGTGTTGATTTTCTTTCCTCCAACTGCATTTCAACCTAATGCTTTCTGCTTTGATGCTTCCTCCCCAATCTTATTTGATATAGCATCAGACCATCTTTTTTATGTCAAACATTTGCTTCAAAGCTTCTCATAGCCTGTGCTAGTTGTCAAAAGTTGGAGGCAACACGTTTTAAGCATTCAGCAAGCATTCTTCCGAAAAGAAAACCACTATTTCTAATGAGCATTTGAGAGTGCGGTGCATTGCAGAAACTGTTTTCTAAGATCTGTCACAAATGATTTACTTTTATTAGTTTTAATGGCCCTTAGCTACAGGCATGGAATATAAGTGAAAATTAAGATATTTTTCACAAGATGAAAATAGATTTCAATCAAAGACGGTGGGCATTTCCTTCCCCTCACTGATCCGCTATTTATTTTTGTTTCTGAATAGACAACCTTGCTCCAAGGAAATGACTTCACAGTGTCACGACAGACATATATCCCCCTCCCAAGCGTGAGCTCTGCTGACATCAGAGGTCCTTCTCTCAACTGTATGCAACACCACCCATCAATACCACTTGCGCCATTCCCATTGAAGTGACTTCATATGCTTTACTGGGATTTGGCCATAGACAGGGACACAGCAAGATGTTTCTGGTCAGAACCATACGTTTGTCTTTTCTGCTATTGACCTGAAGAACTCATTTGAAGCCAACTTTTGTTAATTCCCATTCATAATTCCTTTGTATCTTTTCATTTCTCCCTGCTGCTCACACATTCTTTGTCTCAGATAAAAGCATGCTCTTCCTCTTTGCATTTTGGCCATGTTGTTCTTTACGGAATTTGTTATTTTTAGGGGGTTTTTAGGATGTGCTTCTATAACGACTTTTACCATCTCATTTGGGTTTGTATTCAGCGGAGAATGAGTGGCATAGCTAAGCCCAGACATTTATATTTTGAAGGCTGCACCTAGAGACTCCCTTCATGAGCACGGCTCTGACAGGCTTGTTAGAAAACCCCAAAGGGAAAATGGTTTTGTGAAAGGATCTCTCCCCTCCATGGCAAACCCCCTACTTTGTTTCCAGCCACCATACCCTGTTATTCTCACTCAGCAATAGTTTTTTGTCACCTGCAACCCATGAGAGTGAAGTAGGAGTCTGTGTTTCCTACTACAGCTCCTCTGTATCCAAAACTAGTAAACTTACTATGGCTATCAGTGCATGGACCTCTTTCTTTGGCTTCAACAAGAGAAACTCACTGTATTAGTTGTAATAGTTCCAGGTTCAAACATCCCTAAACCCCCCAAAATCATCACTTTCCTCTGTCTTTCTACTCTGTAGCTGTTGAGGAGCTCCAGTCTAAACAAGGTATAACCACTTGCAGTAATGACCTATGATAGCTAAAGAAAGACACCTGATGTCATGAGCTCTTCCTACTTTGTCTTTGGACACAATTTCCAAGCTAAAAGCATCATTGTTTTTCCCCTTAGGTCCAGTGCTGCATTCTCCCACTGGAATGTGCTCACTGAACTGGGTCTCTCTCGCCTCTTTCATCATCCTCAGTAATTAAGCTTTTACAGATAGAACCTAATTGATAATTTTATTGTTAATTAAAAAGGCAGGCTATCTCCAGCTCTTTGCCCACAACTTCATTGGCTGTGTAGTATTAAGAGAACAACCACTTCTTTTCACTTGGGGTGTAAGCCTTTGTGTTCTGAAGACATGGAAATAGCCAGATTACACTCTTAGTTACCCCAAAGTACAAGGAGACCAGCTTCATCAAGTCAGAGTAGTTACTCTGGATTTACATCAACAGAGTTGGGAACACGGCTTGGTCAAGAGAGCAGATCAGTGGAATAAAACTGAGCTAATTTTACAGGGTTTCTTCTCTGAGTGCAGCCACAATTTAATGGTCACCTATAATTAGCTAATTCGTTTACTACTATAATAAATGCTTTGCAGCCCTTATAAATGTCCATTAAACGTGTCAAATCCCTTCCTTCTCTCCTCCACACACATGCAATTTCCTTGGCAAGTGAGAAGGTGTAACCAAATCAAAAGGTGAAAAGCAGGATGTTCTATGAAGAGGGCACGCTTTCCCCTGTCATTCAAATTCTCATGCTTGAATGAGTAACAAGTACTCTGTAATGATGTTTTAAATGCAACAGATTCCCCGCTGAAAAAAGAAAGCAAAATCTTATCCCTTTTTTGTAGCCGCCGGTTTCAGTGGAGCCTTGCTGATTTAATCTCATGGAGGACCCCATTCTGACTTTGACTAGAAATACTCTATAGGTAAAGAATGATGAAAAAGTAGAGAGATAATTGTATCTTTCCATGAAAAAGGTTCTGAATTTGATCTAAAGTCATGTTGTGCCTCAGGGTTTAGGTACTGATGACTCCTAGAGCCTGGAGGAACACCTGAAAATACAGGTCAGTTATTTCTCTTTCCCTTCTGAGCTCTTGTAGCTTCTCCAGCATCCGTATCTCCCTGTTGCTCTATCTTGCTCTATTA
Organism: Falco rusticolus; assembly: GCF_015220075.1. Taxonomy (NCBI): domain Eukaryota; kingdom Metazoa; phylum Chordata; class Aves; order Falconiformes; family Falconidae; genus Falco; species Falco rusticolus. The sequence goes on from NC_051195.1 coordinate 42,468,210, forward strand.
AAACACGAGTGGTCACTCTGCCAAATCTTGTGTTCCCACATCACTCTTTATTTCTGGAAGCTTGATGGTGAAACTGAAGTTAAAGGCAGTTTTGAAAACCTGAGCTGTATTATTTTTGTGTTCTAGCTACATTTTGCAAAAGCTTGGGAAACATTCTGACTCTCCCACCAGGACGGGCAGGACAGGTGTGAGTTGGGGCAGCTCAGGGGTCACCCGTGTCTCACTGACAGAGCGGAGCAGAGTGGGGGTCCCCTCCCTCAGTGCAGCGGGGCACCACTGAAGGTCCAGTCAATCTTTCACCCTTGTATGACCCCTTCCCATTTGGCTTTTTAACCTCATCACTGATCCAATAGCTAGGCACACACCTTCCGTAGGGATTCACCACCCACGTGTGGCAGGCAGCAGAGCACTCTGCTCAGGTAAGACCCAATCCTTGCTGTAGAGGAATTACAGAGGAATGAAGGCAGGTTAATTAACATTGATCGTGTACAGCTGTGGGCTGGCTTCAGGGGAGGTGGGTTGGCTGGTGAGGATGATGTGCAGCTGTGGCTGGTTCCTGCTAAGGAGTTAAATAGCTCTAAGGGGGATGGAAGAGGAGCACTGGATGAAGAGAGACCTGGAAGAAGCAGAGAGAGCACCCTGGATGTAGGAGAGATAAGGAGAGGCCCCTAGGAGAAGCAGGGGGCCTGGATGGGGAGGGGCTGGCTGGAAGAGGAGCTGGCTGGATGAGGAGCTGGGAGAAGGAAGAATCTGGCCACAGCAGAGGTAAGAAGCAGGGTGGGCTGGCCTGAAGAGGACAGAGAAACAGCATGGATGGTAGATGAACTCTTGAAACCTTGTGGGGCATTGGTAGCCGTGCTAGGGCAAGGTGCAGGAACTACTTATGGAAGTCAAAAGCCTTGTTGCAGCTGGCTAGTCTGGATAGTGCTGTGACATCTTGCTAGTTTAGCTGGGCAGTGGGTTGACTGCTTCTTCTGTGGCTGCAATGCCCTAAACATGCTGGTGCACAGCTTAATCTGCTCCAAAGTCCATGATTTGACAGTCATCCATGACATAAAGGAACAACCCTTAATCTGTCACTTGTATAAATCTCTTAAATCCTACCTTAATCCAAACAGTATGCTCAGAGCGCACTGCGTTCATTGCCTGCCTTGCTTTCTCTACCTAAAACCATGGGATAGATGGGTGACCAACAGGCAGAACCTCCAGTGGTGGGTTGGAACATGTATCTCAGTCTGGGTTTGAAACTCTTCGTTTAAGTGGTAAGCAGAGGCAGCAGATGCTGCTACTTGTCTGCTGGGGTTCCACTTAAGGAAAGGAGGGTCACTTCCCCAGCTCTCACTTTCACCATCTGATTCTTTCTCTCATTTTGCTTCCCCCTCGAGGAAGTCGGAGCAGAGAGATGGCAGGAGAGTAATACAACAAACTATAACACATTGTGTAATTGAAATGGACCATAATCACTAATATTAAAGACAGTGAATCATTCTAATCGAGCCATGCTCAGCAAACAATGAAAAACTATGTGCCAGAAAAGCTAATGCTGGTTTTAAAATGAACAGAAATTAGGCGAAATGGAACCTCACTCTTTATTCATGAAGGTCAATTTAACGTGATTATTTTTTCCCTGGCATCACAGCTTCGTGATTACTGTTGTATACCTCAGTGCTATTTTCTAACCTAATAACAGTAAAAAATAACCAGCTGGTGATGATTCTGTTTAAAGCAGAGACTAAATGCTCACAAAAACCTGCCACTGAACAGTTGCACATGCTAATCAGACACAGCTCAGCCAGATTCCCAATAGAGTCCATATTTTGCAAATTTCAACTGGTTGACTACATTGAGAAATTAGATTATGCCTCGGACATTCAAGACTCGAAGTGATCTGCGTTCATTCATTCCTCCTGGGTGAAATCAAACCCTCTGTAGATCCAGCCTGGCGCTTTTAGTTCATCCCACTCTGTATCTTCCCATAATATTTACCATCATGCAGTACAATCACTTTAGGGATTTGGTGTTTCGGCAGAGGTGACAGAGTCTGATTCTCCCTGGGCATGTTCTTACTTTGGAGGGGTGAAACAGGTTCAACTTTGGTGAAATTACTCCTGGTGTCAGCAAGGGAAGGATCTGTCCCCCCAGCATATGTGACACTGAAGGAGGGCTCTGCTGAAGACACTTGGAGGAAAGCTGACACCGTTAATGATAATTTCCAAACTTGCCAATAGGAGCTGTGAATTTCAGGGAGGGGGGCAGGAGGAGGCAGAAAAAAGCTAATTAAAAAAAATGCCCAAACCTTCCCTGCTTGGAGGAAAATGTTGTTTATACTAGAACAAAGTAATGCCTTTTGTTTATTTCTCAGTTGCCTGTAGTTCTTAGCAGTGATGTTACCGAGGTTTATGCTATAAAAATAAGGATTTTTAATATATAAATGTATATTTTTATGCTTACCTTTTTCTATTTTTTTTTAATTTTGCTAAAATCCCAGAGAGACAAATTAGTAAAGAGGCAGAGCTTTGCCAGGGAGCCTTCATTAGATCAGCACTAATAACTTCTTTCAGCAGCCATGGATAGCTTCTGACATCACAGCTCAAGCTTGTCCGAAAGCTAATTATTTTCCCTGTTATAAAACAAAGGTTCTGTATCAAAGGCCCATAATGTGACACGGCACACGCTCCAGATGCACTGATTTGCAAAATAAATCAACTGTGTCAGGGTGGAATTTGGAGGAGAAATTACAACAAATTGCAATTATATTTGCAGTGGTACACTATTTAAATGCATTGTCAATTTGTTAAATGCAAGACGCCATGTGTGTCTTTCTCCAGGTTGCTTATGGGGGAATACAAGAGGAAAAATTCTTATCTGTCAAAAGGAGAAAAAATCTTCTCCTCCCCTTCACCCCTTATACAGCTTTTTTCCAGCCTACAGATACTATCATAGCAGGCTTTATAAAAAATTTAAATGGTGTCATAGGAAGATAGACATAACTAGCAGGAGTAAATGGCTGGAGCCCATCCCTGGCAGAACAAATGAAGAGATGTGTTTAATAACAGAAAGCATTCAAAAACCTTTCTGATTTTGTTATCTTGTTTAGACTGCTATTAAACCACATCACCAAGTAATGCAGAGGTGTGAGGGGTTTTTTCTTTGTTTTCCTCCTTCACAGAGACAATTTTCTTCAGTTTTTCCCTTTCCTAACATTCTCCTCCCTGAACAGTGCCAAAACAGCGGCCCTGACCCACCCTGCTGACAGGCAAGCAAAAGGCCACACGTCAAGATGGTCCCTGAGACACAAGCAGAGGATTCACCAGGATCCTGCCTCCACTAGCGTGCCTCACCCTGGCCGGCAGGATAAGAAAGGAACGATGGCAGGGAAGGCAAAGCAGGTGGAGAGAGGTCTTTTCAGCATGGACTAGTGACCCCGCAAGTTCCCCAGCATGCTCAGAGTGCAGGTGAGGTGGGCATGTGCCTATCACCCCGTGGCGCTGCATGAGGGGATGTCGTCTGCATGGCACGGACACCACCGCAGGTAATTAGGATGCACTTTCACTCCCAGTTTGAGTCCCTTCCCTGGCCTCACGATGCTGGCCTCCTCCTCTTTCTTTGTGATTGTGTTTTCTGTTTTCTTACACTTTTCCCCTTCCTATCCACTCCTTAATTTATTTCTTCAGTTTCTTCTCCTTTTATCTGCTGGTGCCTGTGTATTTTCAGGCTCTAATTTCTGCCACATTTCCTGTTTGAACTGCTCCTCTTCTATCTCCTTTCCCATATTAATGTTGTCTGTTTACTTTACTCTTTGCAAACACTTTTCCTTTCATTTCTAGGGCTTGTTTCCCTTCGATTTGTGTCTCTCTGTGTGTATATACACACATACAGATACATACATATATATATACATAAATCTTGAAGCCTTAGCCTTTTGCGTTTCAAAGCTAGCCTGTCCCTGGAGCCAGTTTGTTATTCCAGTCTCATTCACGTTATTGAGTTATTTTCTTTGCTGCTATCAGTCTCTAAATACAATCCAGTAAAGATACAGCAATGATTTTTGACAACCTGACCTTTCTCTGCTTTCTTACACTTGTTTAATTAGGTACCACATGCAGCTGTGACTTGATCTTTACAGTTTTCCAACCTCCCCCACCTCCTACCTGGGGGGGTAGGGGGTAGGTGGTAGGGAGAACCGAATAAAAAAAGAGAGATGTTGTTGAAAGAAGGTCATTTTTGACAGGTCTGCCAGTTATTTCAGGTGTTGGAAGGCCACGAGGTTCTGCAGGAATGGCAGGCCATGCTGTCTGTATTTTGCTTAACAAGTTAGAGAAAACATTTGGCTGGGGGAGGTGGGGAATTAGGTGATTTACCGGTTTGATGAGGGCCTGCAGTAATTTAACCTTCAGATATCCAGTTGAAACACAAACTTGACAAACAAGAAAGGAAGCTGGGTAAAGATCTGCCATGTCTTTGCTTTGGCAAGCTGGGACCCCTGGAGCAGCCAGGCTGTGGGGGTGTGTGTGGCCAGGAGAGATGCCCCCACAGTTCCTCAGGTATGGGAAATTACTGATGCTGTCTTGGGGTGATGGCCGGCAGTCATCACCAGCAGAACATTGCTTTTTGATTCCCAGGCAAAATGTGTTAGTTTTGATAGTATATGTGTTCATTTGTAAAATCCAAGGCACTTTTTCAGTTTCTGGTGGACCATGCAGGCTTTCAGCAGGCACGCAACCACCTCACAAACCCCTCAGTGTACTGCAGTGTGAGTCCGTGCCCTTGTCAGCAGCTCTCAGCCATGAGAACCGAAAGCCAAAATTCATTATCTGCCCAGGAACTAGCATCCTTATGGCTGTTTTGGCCAAACGGGCAGGCAGGGAGAGTGTATCACTGTTGTCCCATGTGAACTGCAGTTACACATCCTGAACTCCCTCCACATCTGGCAGAAAAGTTGAGGCTTGCAGCCAGTGTCAGTATGATGTCTGCGGGCTGTGGTCACATCATCCTGTGAGCTTATCCATAGCCTGATTGTTCAGAATGACCCCAGTTCAGCAGTGGTGGTTGGTAGATTTTCCCCTTGTAATACACATGGCAATGCAATCTGCTCAGTGCCATTCAAAGCCCATGGAAGACAACTAAAGTCCTTCAGCTTTCCTATGTCCTCCAGTACAGATCCTTCTGTCCTGACACAGGCAGATCTCCCAGTGACTTCCAGGTGCATGCATTACTTGTATTTTGGTATGGATATTATTTAAGCAAAAGGACATGACAAACTGCCTAGTAACGCTGATTAATGAGTGCCCCTGGGGAATAGTGAGGCATGAGATGAAGTTAAATAACTCCAATGTGCATTACTCAACACTGCCACACCACCTGAAGTGTCTCATTGTGCCTAAAAAATGGATTCCCTTTTAAAAAGGAACATTTTTAATGTTTCACATTAATTTTCTCCAAAGTCCTTACACTGTGAAAAATATTCCCTATGGAAAGCCCTCTCCCCACCTCCACCATCACCGCCTCCCACCAAGCCTTGCCCTACAGGTGTCCAATGTATCTTTGACAAGGTGAAATAGCTCGGTGCATGTACTGATAACCCACTTGCCTACCTTGATTTATACTGCACACTTGTGTGGTGTCGCTTTGAAAACCAATGGATTTCTCATGTGATGAAAAGCTGGCTAAAATGCTTTGTCACTGGGCAGACCCAGTGCAAAATGGTCCTGAGCCCTTTAGCTGCATCCTCAACTACCCCCACACACCACAGATGTCATTTAATGTCTGCACAAGCTCTGACCATCCAAAGTTTGCTTTGGCACTAGTACCACCATTCGTTTGCTATAAGCATGGAATCTGCCCTGCATCTGGGGTGATGATACACGTGTGTGGGGGCAGCTCCCAGTGTCCTTGGGCCTCACGGGAGTTCATAGCAGAAGGACTTCATGGTTTTTTCCAATGACTTGCAAGGCTGGCTACAATGTGATGACTCAAACATTTTAAGTTATGCATGTGCTTTTCCCAGATCTAGCAGAGAATTTAAGTCTATGTGCTAAAAAAAAATCTTCCTGATGCTTAGTTAAGCAAATCATGTACTCATAGTAGGCCATAGTTATTTTCCTTCTGATTTTATTTTTCTTGAAATTTATAGTCACTAAAGATCAGGGATTTGATACAAGGATGTAATCCAGCATTCTCTGATTGTATTCACAACAGATAGTAGATACTGCTATCACACAGTTCATTCTTCCAGCAAAAGGATCCATGCACAGATAAGAACCACCTGGTCATTTGTCACACACTGGCCCTCAAAAACCCACATAGATAAATACAGGAAACAACATTTTCCAGAAGAAAAAAACCTCTTCCTTGAAATTTGTTCACCTAAAATATTAGTGTGCGTTAGAAAATAAAAAGTGATGATGTATCCACTTGAAAAAATGAAGGGCTTGAGTTGTAGGGACACTGGCAGTATTCTTTTACTTTAAGAGGAAGCACTAGGAACCAAAGGGTTTGATACCTATGGCTAAATTTTGAGAAAAGTGATATTTGCTTCCTTGAGTCACAGAAATATTTGTCTGTCAAATCAGGCCAGAGACCCATGGTGTTTTAGACCACTGGAAACCAGCATTTACTGCACCAAAAATCTCTGGATTAACCTGATGCTAGAAAAGAATGGTGGCTCATTTGTTTTCAGCAACTCACTTTTTAACCTCTGTCAGATTATTAGGGAAAAAAAACCCAGAGTATTCAAATAGCTATGGTTCAGCTGCAGAGACCCCCATGCAGGTGTGAATTCTGCACCAACAAAGGGAGCCTTCGAAGGGGAAATTGCCCTTCTCAGGCGATGCCCCTGGGCAGGCTGCAAACTGCTGTGAAAAACCGAGTCCCCAGCCTCATCCTAAAGCTAATATCTTGCATGATGAATTTCAAGACAAAGCAAATTTCGACAGTCCCATGATGAGAAACTGGAATTTGCACTGCAAATTCCGGGGCAGGTGTGAAGGGTGCTCTCACGCAGGTGGTGGGGCTGGCTCACATGGCAGCTGTCCCTTGTCCCAGGCCCTGTGAGTAGAGGTGGGTTTTGCAGTGACTTCTCAGCAGCCGTAGCTTCCTTTGGTTAGATGTTCCCTAATGCCCAGAGTCCTGAGCAGCACGCTCCTCCCTGGGGAGCATGGAAACAATGTGATTTACAGGGTCCTCATAAGCCTTTATTTTGTTCGAAGGCAGGAACACTTCTGAAAATACTATGTTCAGGATCTAATCACCTACTTCACTTGCTCAGCCTGAAGTTATCTTTGTTATAGAGATGAAACTTGACCAGCTGGTGAAAGAACCCACCTGCACCAGTGAGGGGACTCTACTGGGATGTGACTGTTTATTTTGGAGGTAGGGCAAAATAATCATTGAATCCCGCAAGTGCTGTGGATCTGTAGCTCAGCACAGCCTTTTTAAAATCTAATGTAAGAATAAGGACTAGATTGTGCCTCTTTTCAGTGCCCATCAAGAAACACAGCAGACCTTAAAAGGCCTGCAAGCTAGGCTGCTTGGTTTTAAACATTGCCAGCTGGAGGTTTTAAATTAATCATCTATCCCAGCACAGAGGCAGACGTTTCTCATAACTGGTCTTCAAATATGGGGAAGCACAGATGTAATTCCTCGGTACATCCTTCTCCAAGTTCAGCTCACAGAAACACTCTGAACCTGAACACAATCTTTCCAAAGTTTTGAGACGTGGATGAGGTATGTGCAGGGTCTGTGAAGGACTAGTTTAGTAACAGTGTAGTAAAAAGTGCTATCTTCTCTGTCAAATGCTCCAAGCAGGTCTTCAAGGTCTGCAGATACTGAAACCACATATCTGAAAATGATTGAGTTACTCAAGTAATTATTAAATTGGATACTACTCAAATCTGTCCTGCTCTTTATTATACACAATGATTCACCATTTATAGGGCCATAAATTCATTTGAAAGAGGTATAGCAGATCCAGGCTGGGGACATACTGTGAAGGTTTCAAGATGAAGCCGAAGCTGTAAAGACGGGCTGGTCTCCAGGGGGGCTGGACGCGGAGCCCCCTGACCTGTTAGTGGCAGGCAGTGATTTGTAACCTGCAGTGCAGCCGCTCTGGCAGGTGCCTTGTCATCCACCCTGGGCTGCCGGAGTAGGGATGAAAGACACGTGTACAGGGAAATAAAGACTTTGCCCATGTGCCAGAAGTCTCCCTGTTCTTTTTCATGTCGGTCTCTTATCCACTCTCTCAGCCATCTTCTCTGTCAGTCCACCAAGCCAGCGTTCCATCTCACAATACATTTTATTTTCTGAAAGCAGTTCTTTACCAAGGATTCACTTGAGTAGTTGTTTGTTTGTTTTCTTTTCTGGGAAATGGTTTAAATTACCATGCTTTGATCACCTGTTTCCCCTCTGTACACACAGAGGATAAAAAAAAACAAACCACAAAACCAAACAAAACAGTTCCAGGGGAAACAGGGTCTATTTTGCAAACAACCTAGTTTTGGGGGGAAAAAAATAGTGGGGAAAATGCTTCATCACAAACATTTTGGACATCCTCTTGTTTTCTCCTGCTCTTGTTCCCTTGGCAGCTGGTAGAAGCAGATTTTATAAAATTGCCATCCAACACACAGAGGCACCGATGGGGTTTGTTAGACTCATGAGTTTCACGGGGCAGATGCTGTCCAGGGAAAACATCTTGCTGCTGTAGTTATTTTGGACTAAAATCTCTGCCTCCACAAATACCTTCCTTTGTTCTTATACAAGCCTAAATGAAAAGCTTTGCTTTTTTGAGGCCTGGATTAGCTAGGTACCAGTTAGCTGGTAACAAGGGAGCAAAGTTCCATCATATCTGTTAAAGCTGATAGCATCTACTTATTTCATTGCTCAGTGAAACAGCTGGTAATTTTTGTCCAGTACTAGCTGTTCTTTCTGGACTCATCTTCTACTACCTGAACAAAGGATTCCTGTTTTTTTAAGAGATCTGTCAGTCAGAAGGAAAAGAAAAACCATATTTTCTGTGCTGCTCGCCATCTCTGAGCAAGACAGTAGAAGAAAAACACACCAACATCCCATGAATTACTTTATCCTTCTAATTGCAAAAGTCTTTGTTTTTCCATCTGTCAGTGACAAGGGCTCCGTTTTGCAACACTGTTGAAAAAAAAGGATTGGGAGGTTTTTGCCAATCTGAACGTGGAAAGCGTTAGTGAGTCTGCAAACTTGGATGAAATTCAGTTACATTTTGCACTGTGAACTTGAAAACCTCAGTTTGGCTGAGAAAATATGTTAGAAAGTAAAAAAGCAGATGCTGCTTTCCAGGTCTGTCATTCACTTTTTAAACGTATTGCTCAATAATCACTAAAACACAGCTTTCTCAGGTGTTAAAACATCTGGGATTCGACATCTCTCTTAACCCAGATCACTGGGAATTCTGAATTGATTCACCAAGTTTCACAGAACAGAACAGGTAACTTGGCTGAATTTAATCCCATTAGCTGAATGTCAACGTTTCACCAGCTTTAACTCATAGATCTGAACTGTCAGCAAGCATCTCTTTTGTGTGCACAGAGAAAGTCGATGTTTTGCAGGAACATACCATAGAACAGACTGAATATCCAAACAAACTGTGTTTGCACACTTGTCTATGGCAATATAGGGGGGAACTGTGTGGGCAATTAAAGAACTGGCATTCACTGGCGGTTGTCTGTACCAACTCTGCCTGTAAGCCAAACAAAAGCTGCATATGAGTTTGACCCACAGGAAAGTGTCTCTTAGACACATGGTGCGGTCTAACACGGGGGAGGGGGCTTTTTCAAAGTCCATTTTACTGTAGTTACCCCAAGGTAATTGACACCCACAGAAGAACTGAGGGGGCATTGCTGCAGACACCGTCATTGAATGCAGAAAGACCTTGTCCACTTCTTCCATCTCCCACTCTCCATGCATCTTAAAATATTACCAGCACTGTTGCAGCTCGCTCAAAGGTAGGCAGGAATGTTGTGCAAAATAAGGATTAGGCTTTAAAAACAAGTAATTTGCTGGTCACTGATTGTGTGTTAATTAGTATCGTCCTGTCCCTGCTTTAAGAAAAATGGTCCACAGATGGCTTCAGCCTGAGAAAAAATTGCAGTTTTTGTTCTAGCAATCCTGTTTGTTTCCTGCCACCACCCCTCCAGCTACCCTCTAATTGAACAAAGTGGACTTAATTTGAATTAAACTGTCAAAAGTCTTCCACTTAAATTGATTTATCAGCCTTCCCGGCTGAAATGGATTCATTTCTGCACAATATATATGAAGTGTGTGTTGATGGATTGCATTTCACAGAATGGAAACATTTTTTATGCATCTTCATTAGATTCAGCTCAGGTATGCAAAGGAATGGGGTGGGGGGGGGTGGGGGGAAGAAGCAGGAGAAGGGAAGGAGAGGGAGGAAGTGTGCAAGAGCACATGGGGGAGGAAGCATGAGACAGAGAACTCGAACCTGAGAGTAACAGAAATCATCTTTCACTGACTTTGTGTGTTCAGAGCCCAGGCAATGTTCATGTTGCCCCTATATACCAACAGGCATCCTTGGTGGCACTTCCAATGGATGTCAAGCTGAAATCTTACGCAACTCAAGATCTGTTCATCAGAGAAGATCCCTTCTCCATACCCCACCAGCTCTCCTCTCCAGCCTCTCTCTCTCCTTTTCCATGTATCAAAGTGAACAGCTCTTTACCATCTCAGCTCTGGACCCATGTGTGATCCCATCCAAGCACACTGACATGGCTTGCCAGGGCTCTAGCTGTGCCATGGGAAGGGTTATTGACCCAGCTGACCACTGCTGCCCACACAAGTGGAGTCCACTGGACCCAGTTAAAGAGAAAACTGAAAAGAGATGCTCCCACAAGCAGCTGAGCTGTCTTATCTGATGAACTTCCCACAGGGTCCATGACCAACAGCATAGGATGGGTTGGGAGGTAATTATCCTTTCATTTGGCACGGCTCTATTTGGAGAAACGTGGACTTCTACCCTTAAACAGAGAATGTCACTTGACAGGCAAGTAAGAGAGCATGCTGGGCTGGCTGCTATGAGGCGGCCCAGGGGACCACTGTGGCTGTATGTCTGAGCCCCCCCGGGACAATGAAATGAAATTTTTTTCCTGTGAGATGCCTTAAAAAAGGAGGTTTATATGGAAGGGGCATTAGAGAGAGAAAAATCAAAAGCTTCAGTCAGCTCCACTAAAAGCCTTTCAATTATAAAAGATTGTATTGTCTTTATTTCTGCTCTTTTCCTGACCAAGAGTGTGTTTAATGCAGTAGGAACCATTCGACAAACTCAATTAATTTCCACTTAGAATAAGGTATTTAATCTGAAGAGTTTTAGATGAACTGGGGCAGGTGCAGTTTGCCTCTCTGATTGATTGAATTAAACTTCTATTCATTTCCAGCCATGCCAGATCCAAAATTTTTTCAACAGTTTCCATCTTCTGTTCCTTCTGCCTCACATGTTTTCTTTCCCTCCTTCTGGACATAAGAACAGTAGGTGGGATTCAAAAGGGGCATCAGCTTCTGAAAATGGTTGAAGTAAATGTCACAGGCAGGGAATACCAGAGTGAAGATGCTTGATGGGGAGAAAGCAAAGGAATTACACTATTTACAGGCAAGGAAGGCGGTGATAGGGAGGCTGTTTCTTGAAAGCTACCTGAACAGACTTGATGATCAGGGAAGTGAGGGATATCCAGCCAGCCAGATGAGGCTGGAAGGGATAGATTTTTCTGAATGATTCAGCATGTGGAGTGCTGAGCACCTAGTGGCAGGTAACAAACCCCCTGAAAACAAGACCTGTAGTTTCACTGAAAATCCTTCTCCATTGGCCTCACACGACACTGATCGAAGCCATCAGGAATGTTTCCCAAGGTTTCAGTGGGCTTGGGAAAAGTCTTAAGTCAGAAGGTGTACAATTTCTTGTGAAACCTGCCTGCAGAAAATCAGAGCGCTCTGTCACTGATGACTGCAGCAGTAACATTCAGTCCCATATCCGGAACCCGCATCTTTTCTGATGAAGGTTGCCACAAGGAGATGCCAAAAGTCTGCTTCCCTTACACCCCCTCCCTCATGCTCTTTCACCAGCAAGAATATGAATCAAGCCCTGAAGAGAGCTGTCAGTGAGGGATGATTTTCCTGTGATTATTGCCTGGGTGAGAGATTATGCCTTGTTTTTTTGCAGACTGCCTTATTTGCAGAGCAGAACGCATTGGGCTTATGTCCAATTGATACATTCCTCTTCAAACAGCAGATCCAACTACAGAGTGAGATGCAAATTTAATTATTCCACATGTAGGAAACAGAAAAGGAATCTCATTGTTAAATTTGTTCTCCTACGTTGGAAAGATAAAAAACAAAAAAAGATGCTGAAGTGGCCTGTGTGAGCTGAATACATTTCACTCCCCAGAGCTGGAGAGAAATGAATTCTGTTCCTGCTGCAGAAGCTTCACTGGATAGAATTATTTTTCTTTTCTCTCTTTTTTCTTTTTTTTTTCCCTTTTCTTTTCTATATTCAGCATTACGATGAGCTGCTGAAACTCCTTCTTCATATGCATACATATGTGCAATTCCCCCTCCACTTCCAGGGAGTGTTTTGGGACCACTTCACTTCCCTTTGAAAGTGATCTGCTGGGATGAGAACCAAACTAGTGGGACCTTAGATAGTGGGACATCTAGATCAAAGTTAAGAAAATTGTTTTTCTTAAGAGATTTGTTCCACTCAGTTAAAGCTGCTTAGGGGACCACTGTGTGATCTGTAGACTCTCTTTCCTGCTGTCCTTTACAGTGGGGTGAAAGACCTCTCCCATGGTCCTATTTCTCTACTGGTGTCTACAGTTTCTGAGAGGGAAAGGGTTTATCTGCAAGGTTTTGCCCTCCTTCTTTGTCTCTTTCTCTTTCTGACTGCTAATTGCTGCAGCTTTCTTCATGCCCTGCTTAGATATTTCTAGTTGCAATAGAGCAGAGATGTACTATGGCTGTTACAAATAAGAGGAAGTTGTGGTAGGGAGCACCATCCTCTTTGGTACTGAGTGACTTGCTCTTATTGAGTCTATGGGCTTATATTTATGTAGAAGTAACTCCAAGGACTACTTTGAGGACAAGCTGATATTCCATCCATCAATCTCCATATCATCTGGCTGCAGGAACTGGTGTTCCATAGAAAGGAGAACCCAGAAGGTTCCTAGAATCATCTGCTGCAAGAACCGATGTGATCTGAGGGCAGCCCAAGCTCAGAGTTTGGTCTGCTTACAAAAAGGGCAGCCTTGTGCAAGTCTGTGCTTCAGGTCTGTCCCCTTGAATGTGCAATACAGGGACCACAGCTTTTGTCTCAAGGACAGTTTGCCTTATCTTCTTTGGACAGTACTGGAAATCCCACAAGCTAAACATAACTGATGAGGTCTGTCCTAACAGACAGCAACAGAGCCTAGAGCCACTCAGGCTCACCTGCATTAGGCTGACTGCTGCCCCAGAGCCAGTGTCACACTCTGTCCAGTGATGGATCAGCCATGCTAGACCCATTTGTTATAGCTCATATCTTATGATAGCAGGAATAGATCCTGTACACTGTTGCCCAGAGGAAAGCTCCATCTTTTAACTCCCAATGCACCCCTCATAGCCATAAGCTATTGAGTAACAACACTCTATATGGATGGGGAAAATATCCATGGAAGAGGTCTATGTAATAGATAACATATCACCCCACAGAGCAGAGGCACTCCTGTGGTACTCATCTCCCGCTGCTCCTTTGCAGATGCCTGAAGGATCATCTTTTTCCATGAGCTGCCTGTAATTTAGTTCTGGAGGCATGCTCCTTTCCTGCACACACACATATCAAGAAGATCCGCTTTGTCTGAGCAAACTTCCCTACCACAGCAGAACAAGAGGCAAGCAGGACTCCAGACAAGCACAGAGTATGATGTTTAGATCCATGCTGCGCGTTGCCAGTATCCTTTTTAAAAGGATACCCTTCCTGAAATGATCAAGCAGGATATGAGTGGCAGGTGTTTGGTGGTTTTTAAACATGGATCACTTCTGTGATGTGGTTTGCAGCATAACCCCCAGATAAATGCACAGGTGAGGGGGTGAAAAGTTGCAACACAAGGGCAGCCGGAGGCAAGAATTTTTTAATTAGCTTTTACAGTGGAAAAAGGTTTTGTGCAGCCACACTTCTAGCTCAGGGGAATCCTTAACCCAGCCTTGCATAGCCTGAGCCTGCTTACTGCAAAAAGGAAAAGGAGTTAGCCAAACAGGGGAAATAAACATTGTGTCACAGCTAAAAGAACATAATTTTCTACCAAACTCTTTCTGTTTACCATATTAAACGATCAACGCATTTGCACTGTATCAAACTGTGCAGATGTAACATTAAAAGGTCAGCTGTTAACCTGCAGAAGCTAAGAGACTCCACATCTCTCTCTTAAAGACGATACTCCATCCTGAATGGGTCCCCGTGGTACTCCTATAATAACATTAATGCTCTGAGTGGCCGTATAGCTGCTCTCATTCACAGTGCGTGGAACCTCTTCATTAAGACTCTGACTCCCACTGTGAAGATGGGAGACAACTTCTTATGGCACTTGAACAACTGGGGAAACTGAGACACAAGGAGATTAAATTATTTCAACTAAAAAAATAATCGGTCTAAATTCCTTATTCTAGCTCTAATCTTCAGGCAGGTTTCTACACGGCACAGTTTGTGGGATTAAATATTAAAAAAATCATGGAATTTGGAAACTCTAAAGACTGTGGAACTCTTCCAACTAAATTGTTCATCTGTATGGTCAGTAAATTTGAAACAATTAAGAATACCTTTTGATGCAGTGATACTTGAAGGAATAAGAAAATCAGAGGCAATGCAAGAGCAAGCTGTTTCTCATCTCTCTCACGTCTCGTATTCACGTAAGATAGGCTGGCCTACACTTGCCAGCAGCTTATAAAATCAGAGCTGTATCATTACTTAGCCCATTTGGGACAGATAAGAACTCTCTTCCAGGCCTGATCCTTACAGACCGGCAGGGTTGTGCATTTGTTTATATTTTAGTTCAGAAAAAGGATTTAAGTCTCTGTTTATCTTTAAGGCTCCTAGTAGATGCACAAACGTTCCAGTGTTTTTCATTGAAGAATGAGCCCTTCAGTGAATCAAAGCCTTGTTACGTCCCGGTAGCAGATGGGAGAGGTGAAAGCTCGGCCCCACCTGCCCCGCTTGCTAATGGAGCAGCTGAGCCGCAATACAGATGTTGCCGCGCTTACCTCTATTTCCTAGATGAAGCCAGGAGCAGAAGCAGGTTTGAGATTTAGAGCATATCTATACTCACAAGACTATGCAAATTACTTATTACTCTGGCTTCAAGCCTGTGCTTGGAGGTACGATATAGGTTAATTAAAGACACCAGAGAGTATGGGGAAGATGCACAGATTGGACGAAGCAATAGTGGAGTGGCAAAGACTGAGGAAAGAAGTCTCATGCTGATTCCTGGAGAGAAAATTGACACCGCAAACCCAGCCTTGCCTTTTTTTTTCAGAGGAAAAGCACAGCATCAAAGGATTGAGCAGAGCTGGTGCAAAAGGGGAACAGTCACTGTTGATCCTCGCTATCCCCACAACTTCAGTGACATGGGAAAACCGGGACAGATTTCTGTGTGTGCTTTCCCAGAAATCATGTCTCCTTTTCCAGCGGTGCACAGCCTGTTAACGAGTCCTAGAGGGCAAAGGGTCTTATTTACCACGAAGATGTAGCAGGTTTTCCAGCCTTTTGACACATTGAAATCATGAAGGCATGTGATGTGTGTCTGGAAGACAGACTTCAGTCACGCACCTCCTGTTTCTAGGGTCAGGACAGGGACAATAGCTGGAGATTTGGCAATGTATAGGAAGGAAGCAGTCAGGCTAAATGACCCAGTAACTTGTCCATGTCTCAGATACATTAATGGTCTGTGTGTGCCAGGACCAGTATGCCTCTTTTATCCACACGTTAGGGGCACAGCAAAGAAATTGGTATGGAATTGTCGTTTCTGCTACTTCTGCAAGCACTAAATCTTGCTTTGTTTTTCCTATTTTCTTTTCTTCATTTTTTTTTTAATAGCCATCCAGGCTTCTTTACTGAAGCCATAAAAAATACAAGTTATGAAAAGCAAAAGAAAAAGGCTATTTCTAGGCAGAGGAACGTGTCTCTCTATGTGTTTGTGGACTGAGCAGCACAAGAGGGGACCTGATCCTCAATATGTTTGTAGGATGTCACACAATAGAGACCTGATTGAGCCCTCCAGGCACAACTGTAATGTAAATATTAATTAACATTAATGGTCTGTGGCCTTGCCTGTCAGCTGGAAGCCAGCAAGACTGTGCATGGCCAAGCAGTATTAATTTGTTGTTGGAGCCCTGAAAGCGGAGTCTGGTGGTATGATGAGCACAACAGCTTTGCTCCCGCATGCCCACCCTGCGCTGCTTCTGCATCATTCACAGGGAGGGAAACCACAACTGGGAGGAGATGCTGGAGCTGTTTCAAAGAGCACTGGTGACACAGGTGGGAGACAGGCTTATTGCTGATCTCTGTACCCTGCTGTGGGCTCCCCATGTTGCAAACTCTAGGCATGGTGCCATGTATTTGATGTGGTGAGAACACTGTCTGCAAATGATAGAATCATATCATAGAATCGTAGAATGGGTTGGGTTGGAAGGGACGGGTCACACTTCTGAAAGCCTCTTTCATTCTCCTGGGCAGGTCTCTGCTAGCTGTGCCTCATTCTTCTCACAGCCAGGCACACAGCAATCATTTGGGGGCTTCAGCTGGAACATCTCAGGTTCCCACTTGCTCCCATACTGTGGGCCCAATTCCCAGCAACAGCATCTCCCCCGCTTTCCCTCCCTCCTTCTCTCTGCAAGCACCTCCAATGAATTATTAATTGCAGCTCATCCAATTAAAGGGCTCCTGCATGTTAATAATTCATGGCTGCTCGTCAGAGCTGTTGGCTGGCAGGCTAGGCAGCACTGGGGCTGGGGCTTCAGTGAACTGAGAGGAGTGAAGTGCAATAAAGAAAGGAAGAAATCAATAGTGTAGCACAGGCTGTACACATCCAGGAGACTCTTCATTATATCTGAAAATTGCTTTCTGTGATTGCTACCATCATTACTTCTGTATTTATTTTTTAACGACTCGTCCATCATGAAGACTGTATACATAACGAAAAAGGCCAATTGCACTAAAACAGTTAAATTCTTCTAATAGCTGGCACTGGGTGAAAGCAGTAATGAGTTCATTTTGTCTCTGCTCCCTCTTACGGTGAAACCTTCCTCATCCAGAAGCCAGTTTCATTGCTGTCTCTGTAAGTGAGAATAGATCTACTGCTTTTCCTCTGGAAATGGACCCATCAGTGATGTTCATGGGAGTAACTTGCAGATCAGCAGCTCTGACATTAGTATATGAAGCAGATCCCAGGACCAACAGAGTATTCAGAGGAAGCATGAGTGTGGTGCTATTGCAGAGCCAACCTTCTATCAGGGCAAGGAAGAAAGGCAATGGGGCCGGAAACCTCTCTCAGGGTTTAAGCTGAGTTGGCACTAGGGAAAAGGTTGACAAGATAGTCTGGGGTGAGGGCCATGGAAGCTGTGCACATTAGAGGGGATGTAGTCTCCTACAGGGCAGATCTGAAATGTGAAGAAAGTGAAATTGTAGATTTTGGTATGTGAGCATAGTCGTAGGGAGCAAATCCAGACTGGTAAATGGCCAACTTCCTCGTTGTCTCAGGAAAAGGTACACAGAGGATGAAGGGTTAGAAAAGAAAGCCAAGAGAAAGTCAAAGTAGAAATAAGATCCACTTTTTTGCCAGTGATGGCAGTCCACCGAAAGGAAATACTCAATGAGGCTTTCAACAAGGGTATGCGTAGGTGGCAATCACACCAAGACTCAAAGCCTGATGAAAGGCATGCCTCAAACACTGGGTGATGGTTTACTGCCAATAAACAACCCAGTAAAATGGTGTGGACTGTATTGAGCAGGAAGTCAGCTCAAATCAAACAGCTTTGTCCTCAGAAGTCCTTTGTCTCTGGAATGGTCTCTCTTTAATAGGGATCATACCTTCCTTTTATAAGCTTGGGGACTATGAAGAGGAGGTCAGGCGTACTGGAAGCTGGGGAACTCTTTTTGCAGCCTTGCACATTGGGAACATTTTGCTTCAAACCACATTTGATGGAAACCATAAAAAAGCCCATTGCTAATGTGCAGTACAATTGGTAGTACCTGTGGGTTGTGAGCTTATTCTGAAAGAAATCATGACTTTGTACAGCATCTGCTTCAGTGAGGCTTCAGACTGGGGCTTTCCACCACACTGCAAATGCATAATATTGATGAAACGCCGTTCCTGTATGGGAGTGTGATGTGACTCAATCACAGATTTTAAAATATGTAAGAACTCAGAAAGAATAGCTATTCTCTTTTTAATGCAAGTGATTTTAGTGCTGATTTGAGAACTCCGAGGAGAACGTGAAGTTCAGTCTTCATGGCCCATTCAGTCTTTGGTCTCTCAGCTGCAATTTCCAATTAACGCTAATTTGATTGTGGTTTCTGTGGTGTGGATCATGATGGCCTTTTATGCTCAGCTGATCTGGCACTGCAATTTGGTGGACCTTTCCCAATGGACAGTAGATAATTGGAGACTCTGGCACCACAACATTACCCCTATTTAAAGGTTTTGCTCAGACACCGCTCCTGGTTAGGCGGGTTCTGGAGGTGTTCAGGCGAACATCCATTCCCTTGTCATTTCTGTTTCCAAACCCCAAAGCCACATCCTGGTTCCTGCCTTTGTATATTAAATGTGCACTGGATGTGTTAGATACCACCGAAATAATGTCAAGAAAATGATAATTAGCACAAAAGAAAGCAGGAGAGTTCGTGGAAAGGCCAAGCCCCTTGGAAAAGTAAGGAGCACTCCGAGGGGAGCTGGGATTTAGGAGGGGCATGGCACAGCTCTGGGTGGCTGGGGAGGTACCCTCTGGTCTGACTCCTTGCACGAACAGCTCACTACCCAGCTGCTGAGCATGCTCGGGGAAAGTGGCAATCAGGGGTGGTTTATTGGACAATCTCAGGATGCTTCTTGGTGGTGGGGTAAGCATCTCACCATCCGTGCGTGAGGGGGCAGGGTGGACCGCTGAGCCCTGAGCAGTGACAGCCCAGCCTCCTGGCACTGCCACGGCAGCAGGTGCCCTTCCTTGCCTGGGAACCATCTCCTCTGCTCAGGGCTGGGTGAGAGGAGAACACGGGCAGTCTGGCACGTGGCAGGCACCACCGCGATACAGCCAGCTCTCCTAAGCCGCTGCTGTATTTCTGCACAGCTTCCTTCTTTCAAAAAAGAAGGGGAACTATGGGCATTTTTTTTCCAGGTTTTTGCAATATCTCAATTTGTCCACTGTGTACGCACAGATCAATTCCAGAGAATGAAACCGATGTGAACTTGTACCATTGCTGCGTTTTTAAACAACAAGAACAAAATCAACAAAAAAATCTTAGCAGAAAACCAAATTTCTGTATTTTTTTTTATTATTATTTTTATTGACGTTTTCATGAGGGAAGAATTGATCATATCTCAACTCTGGAGTTGAGGTTTTTGAAAAAGCTAGCTTTTAGCTTGCAATACAAAGGTGGAGTGATGGGCAAAGATGATGCCCTTCTTCGAAACACCTCTCTGGAAGCTCCAGTCCAAATCCAGTTCTCTTCCAGCATTGCTTTGTACAATATGATTTTCCACTTGATTCTCTCTCTGCTGTTTGCTTTCTGTGTCTGTTAATACATAAGCCTGTTTGGTTTTTCCCTTGCTTGTATTTCTGATTTTTTTTTTTCCCTTTTCCCTGCTTAGCACTAAACTGCAGCACACGCATTGTGCTTTCAGCTGCCTGTGATCTGTCAGTGGGCCCAGGAGCTTAGCCTTAACAGTCTATGTAAATATTGTCTCAAAATTACAAATATTCAGAATGGCAGTAATATATGGGGCTTTTGTTAAAGCATCTTGTTTTATGGGCTTAACTACAGGCTGGGAAGCATGGAGATGTTGACGTGTTATTTGTACAAGGGACACACACTCACATGTACACAAAAGCCCAACATTGTACAAATAGCAGTTCAGGCCATAAATACGATGGTAAAATTGCTCCCAGATCAAAACAACCCCCAAAAGAGACATGATCGAAAGGAAGTCAGACTGCATCACTTTCGGGGCACACACCTTTTTTTTTTTGTTGGGTTTTTTTTTTCCTTCCTCTGAAAGTGGGTGGAAAAGAAAACTCTGGTGCCGACAAGCCTATTCTGGATCAACACATTTAGAAACAAAATGTACCTTTGTATCTAAAAATCTGAGTGTCATGAATATTTAACATAGGGAGGAAAGAATGATTTTGTCAGTGTGTAAAGCAGTCCCAGAGAGGCTCGAATTCTGCCTGGTTTCTATTAGCTTTCCTACTCTGTAAACAGACTGAGTCATTTGCTGCAGGAGAGGTGTGCGAGCACAGGGAGGGAAAGACACATGGGTAAAAATAAAAAACCCACTGCCATGCAAACCGATGGAAATGGATTTACCGTGCAAAGTGCTGCCTCCATTCCCATCTCTCACCATGTGTTGCTGGGTCTGTACAGCCAAGTTTAGCTGCAGTTTTCAGCCCAACAGTGTCATGAATTTGAAAGGTCTCCTGCACTGCTCTAGAAAAATATGAAGGGTGCCTGTACATCATGACTAACCTCCCACAGAGCAAAACAGAGACCCAGAGCCAGCCAAGGGGAAATCTTATATTGGTGAAAATGTGAACAAACAAAAGCTTTCCGATCAACTCATCCCCAGCTGGCTGAAACTGAATCTGTTCCCTGCCAAAAGACATTGTGGTTATTGGGGTGTGATGGGTTCCCCATAGACCTTGTGAGCTACGCAGACACCGTGAAGCCTCCAAGCTACGAACTTAATGAGGGGAAGGAGTTAGCTCTGATCCAGTACAGCAGGGATAGTCCAGGGGATCCAATTTTGTGATCCTGGCACAAGGAAGCCTCTGGACTTAGGCGGTTTTATCAGCACGTATTCAAGTCAAAGGCAGCAAGCCTTTCAGTTAAGCTATCTCAAGAGTTTGTCTGTGTATCAGGGCATCAGCAGCTTCAGCCTGTTCTGCATTGCGTTTTTCTCTGCATTTGCTGAGATCAGTCTGCATGGTGGACTGGGCAGTGTTAGGTTTATGGTTGGACTCGATGATCTTAAATGTCTTTTCCAACCTAAATGATTCTACGATTCTGTTTCACAGTCTAGTCCAGTCTTTGGGCTGCAGCAGGGCTGGGGAGGTGCAAAATTAAACCTGCCTGTGCCTCCTGAGCAGGGAGTGGGATAACCTCTGGGGGTACATGGGAAAGGAGATAGATCTGGAGAGAGAGGGGGCTGCAGCCTGCCCTTCCTCACTCTGCACAAGCACATCCCTGTGCTGAGCAGGGGACAGCTTGGGTTTGGTAGACTGTGTTTAATAGCATTTTGCCCCTTCCATCTTTCCGTTACTCCAGTTTTCATATGAGAAGGGGCACAGCCTACCTGGACCAGTCCTGCTGTTTTGCAAACGGAGTTGGTTTGGCATCAGCAAGCAGATGATTTTTATCTTTTCCTTCCTAAGTTGCTTTTCTCCCTCCTGCCTTTACCATGCAGGTGCTTGGTGCAGCCATGAGTCACAGCCTTTGAGATGGGCTGCTTGTACCAGGCTGCCATCCAGAGGGGAAAGATATGGTGCTGGGAGTACCAGGCACTTACTGGATGGGGGAGATGTACGAAAGGGATAGCTCTGGTCAGGAAATCAGAGCAGGGCTTTACATCTAGGGCAAGGAGAGGGTTTGAAAGGGATCATAAATTTGAAGTTGTTTTCAAGATCCTGACAGCTTGAACCAAACCCTTGCTTCAGAATCCTTTCTGATGAAATTCCACATCGTGAGCAGCAGCAAAATTTGCAAATGAAAAGAAATAATAATAATTTCTGTGCATAAGGCTCATCACTGGAAAATTTCAAGCGTCTCACCCTCTGAATGTTTACAGCTCTGCTCTATCTGCTTCTGGGCTAATAAATCAGCCTCTGGCCACAAACTAGAGCCTTTCCATCTGTAGGACTCCAGACCTTACCCCAAACTGTGCCACTTGAGCCTTTCTGGGGCAGAGATGGTTGAAACTGCAAGCAGGATGTAAAGCAGGTATTACCTGTTGTTTGAGGCAGGCCTGTCTGGTGTCCGCAGGCACACTTAATCCCCAAACTCTCAGATCATGTTACTCAATTGCCATCAGTGAATAAGAAGAACATGCCCCGACAGGACAGACACACCTATATAATCAATAACTATTAGCTTTTTCCACCCATGGGTTGTGTGGTGTGCATATATTGAGCTAGACACGTCTGTGCACTCATTCAGGACCTTGGACCTTTTCAGTGACTGCAGATAAATACCTGCTGGTGTACCTATTGTATACAAACACAGAGACGGTGTCCTGCTCTTTGTATAAATTTTTGCCAGGTCTTCCTTTTGCAGTGTGATCAATAACAGCTCTAGTGCAGAAGGTGAGCAAAGTGCCTTGTTAAACTAATAATTGCACAGGAACCAAATCCTTTCTAATAAAGTCTTTTAAAACCTTTATAAAATTTCCAGTCTAAGGCCAGTTTTCCTGGGAGACCTATAATTATTGAGAGTGGAAAGAAAGGAGCATAGCTAGCCTCTCTTACCAGTCGCCCAACAGACACTAAAATGGGGCTGCACTGAGAAGGTAGCCCCTGTGGAATCTCTTGATTGAGACACAAACCTGTAGGCTTGCGCTGTCCATCTCCTGGCAGGGTTTATAATTAAAGCTGTATTGCTGTTTATATTCCAGCAGCACCTATAAGACCCACAGCACAAGGTGCTGTGCAAACAGAGAGACAGCAAGCTTGCTGCAAAGGATTTACAACTGTAATAGATAAAGTGTGCTGCAGGGCGGGGTGGCTGTGGAGAGGGATGAGGAGGAAGGACAGCGAATCTTTCAAGGTTGTGTGTTAACAGAAAGAAGAAATCAGGGGCCTGACTGCCAGGCAGGTGCCACTCTGCCAGGCCATATTACTTCTCAGGTTTAGTCTCCAAGAAACACATGTGTAGCTTGACCCAGGCACACCCATGTGTGATCACACTGTGGGGCAGAAGTGATGCCTCTTAGCTGCAGCTGAAGTTTTTGGTATCCTGTCAGGTCCCACCTTACTTTAGAGATCCGCTAAGCGATGCATATTTCAAATGGACTCAGCTACTGACAACTCCTATGCACCAAGTGCAGCTCGGTGGCAGGTCTCCCTGCGGAGCACTGGGGCTGCCCTGCCCTGTGACTGCATGCAACGGATCCCCTGCTCCTGGCCACCAAGGCAAAGGCAAATTTGGGAGGTCTGCATCTGTGGCTCATGCAAGCAAAGGACAGCACCAGAGGATGCTGACGCCGTCTGGGAGCACTGGAGAGGAGGAACCCAGCAGGCTGAGGGTAACAGATGGGCATCTTGTACAGAAAAGGCCATCACAGCGGGTACAGTGAGGATCACTCCCAGCCAGAGCAGCCAAGAAACACGCCAGCACCTTGTTCACTGGAGCATCCTGCCTGCACTCCACAGGAAGAGGCCAACTGCCTTGTAGATGAGGCACTGTCTTCTCTGGAGAGGCCATTGTTTCTGTGAGGCTTTTCTTCAGCTTCAGTGCCATCCACCTTAGGCAGCATTAGTAATACAAGGAAGAAAGGCAGGGAAGAAGAAAGTTTGTAAGTCATGGGCTGTGTTTGGTTAAACAGTGTCTTCAGGCTTCAAAACTAATGCATATGGAAGGGGGTGTTATGTAGGGACACTCAGCTTCCTTCCTCCGAGTTAATTAACCTCCTTCACCTCCATGCTGTTATAGACACAAGCAGTGCTACCGCATGTGTCAAGGGCGTAATTAGCACAGACTGAGCAAACCACACACACAGAATGGAAGCGTGCCTGCAAGATGGACAAAAGCGAAAGCCAGGCATTGGCAGGGACAGTAAGCCACGGCACAGTTGACTGAGTATGTCAGGAGCAAATCTGAGCTGCTGGAGGGAAAGGTAAGGGCTGCCTCTTTTCCATTCCCTCCATCTGCTCCCTGCAGTGGCAGGGCATGGATGGGAGGCTGCGCCCACCAGAGCGGAGCCCATTCACTCTCAGGGGGCAGCTTGGTGGCAAAGAAAAATCTTCCTCAGCTCCTATGCATTGCACCTGGTGGACTCAAACATCCAGCATTTCCAGCTTCTTGGTGCTCAGAGGGCACAACCTTCCTCCCTCATTCAGTTCACATGATGACAGACCTTCAGGTCACCCCTTTCTCCAAGTGAAGGTCTCCACTGTCCCTGCCACCTCTGTAGCTCTGCCCAGCCCTGAGCTCCCCACACCTCTGCAGGCAGCACTCCAGACCCCATCTCCTCACCAGTAACCGAGGTTCCACCTTCCCATCTCTCAGGGGTGACACATCTGCTGTCATGAAAATGAACACCCTGGACAGGGAAGACTGAGGTGGAGCCCAACAGTGTTTCAATGATAGTGGGAAACTGCATTGCCTGAGGGTAGGTCTGCAAGGATCCCTGCGAAGGTGTCCACCCTTGTTCACACAGCTTGTTTCATGGGACCATTGTCTCCATTTCAGTGGATCCTTCCACGTCTGTTGGTCAACTCCAGCCATCCTGGTTCCTCTTCTTCCTTCCACTTCATCTATTACATTCTCCTGTTACATCTAAGCTGTCATATAGATTGCAAGCAGCCTGGGGCAACCCTGCTCCATGGCCGCAGATCCCCAGTGCTGCTGTCATTCCGGTCCCTGAGAATGGAGGGTGTGAGAAAAGCAAAACAGAGAATGCTAATTGTTCTCTGTAATGCCTCACCTCTGCTGCAGCTCACAGCTTCTGACATTGCCTCCTCCCTTCTCCCCAAAATCACAAAAGACATGTGCAAAACATTCCCCATTTTTAAATGTTGCTGTTTTAGGGAAACGTAGTACTTGTTCCAGCTGCAGGCACTAAATCATCCCTCTCCCCTGGACGTGTGCTGAGGAAGTAAAGCCAGTGATGAATGGGGCTGTCCATATTTACATTGGGAGCAGAACAGCTGTGTGAATCTCACTGTGCAATGAGTACTCTGTGCAAACTCGGCATCCCCCTTGCTTCCTCCCCCACCGCTTGGTGACAGTGACTGATTGTCCACTTTTGCAGAGTACTGCCCAGCAGCATGCATGACTCCCAGCACCTCTTGAAAGTGGTGGGGGGGAACGGATGGGGGACCTAACCCTCAAGTCATCAGAGTTGCTGTATTTCTTTGGCGAGTCTCATATCCTGTGATGACTTTGCAAACAAGCAGGCCGCAGAAATAAAAAAGAAGTTCTGGTGAACTGGAAGGGAGAGGGGGGAGGAGGAAGGGTAGCCTGGCTCTTCCTTGCAAGGAACTGCATCCAAAAAGCCGAGCGCCTGTAGCACTTTTCGTACTTCAGACAAATGCTCAAGGTAAATATTGATGCCAATACGTTCTGTGTAATCAGAGTGCAGTTCTCTGCATAGAGCTCTTGGACTGTGGGATTTAAGAAGAGCTTAAAATGTTGGCAAGACTTAGGCAATGTATGGATAATGAATACAGGCTCCCACACCTTTCCCCACTTTTCATCCCTGCCTTGATCTACACTGTTGGCTGCTACCTTCCCTTGGTGGACCAGTCTCAGCCCTGGATAGAAGGAAATATTTTGTTCTTCCAGCAGCTCTAGGTAATCCTGCTACTGGACTGCACTCCTTCCAAGCAGACTTCCATACTTATGGATCTGCCCATTTGCCTCATAACCTGTATCCCTGTAACCTAGCAGGAAAGTTTTTAGAGATGACCATGATCTGCCAGGGGCTTCATTGCAACTGGCACATTTCAGCAGGATGTTTCACTTTCACCAAATCAGCATATTCTGAAAGGAAAAATATAAGAGTCTCAAATCAGTTAGAACATTTGTGATCAGCTCTCCATTATACTGTTCGGCTGATGGAGATGTGCTGGGTGCCAGCAACAGAATTCTGGAGAAGGGAATACGCTGTGAAGTTGTTTGCCTCCCACATACCTGGAGGTGAAACAAGAGGCTAAAGAAGGAAAGATGCTTAAACATGACTCTGATACCTTCATGCAGCACCTTACATAAAGAGATTTAAACTATAGTGGTAGGATGGATGGCTCCACTGCAGAGTCCTGACAGTGTGTCTGAAGAAAGGCACTTGGCACTGTGGTTTGGAGGGATGACACTGTGTGAGGCTCTTATCTGCTCTAAGTAGACCTGGGTGAAGAGGAATGATTACTGCCTCCATCTGTATAGGCTGCTCCTGCAGCAGACCAGAGGAATCTCTGAGATCTCAGACTTGGCATAGGCTCCCCTGAGGCAGGGTTTAGCCCACAGCTACCATCCGCACCTGGAGTCGATCCAGTCCAGCACAAACTGGAGATGGACTAAGATTCAGGGCTCTGTGGTCTGAAACAGATCTCCTCCCCACCATCACAGGGTGGGTTAATTGCTGAAGGCAGAAAAGAAAGAACTGCAAATGGAAAATGGCATTTTCAATCTGCTGGAGTGTCTGGTGAGGAGGAACAAAGGTAGACTCGGGGAAAGGCGATGAGAAGAATGGCAGGGAGCTGGGAACGGCTCCTTGCCTTATTCCTATGCTGCTCCACTCCACACTCAGATAAAGTGGTCCCTTCTTTCCAGCCTTCTCCTTTCTAGTCACACACTCAGTTGGTTAATTCTCTCCTCGTCGAGATCAGAGATTAGATAGAGCCTGGATTTATAGCTAGTGAAAATAAAAAGAGCTGCTCCTATCAAGGATTCAAATGATTAAATATCCCACCATAGAAATACTTTTAACTTCACTTACAGTACAATTTCACTTACACGCTGATGCAGTTGACAGCGCTAACAAAAGCTGCTTGAGTAATATGGGGCCTGAAGAGAGAGAGAAAGAAGCTGGAGGAGAGAATGAGAACAAGGGATAGGGACAGAAATGGAGAGAGAAAGAGAGAAATGGGATTAGATAGTGAGATGCAAAGAGAGGAAAGGAAAGGCAGGACAAGGGAAGGAAAGGAGGAGGTTGGCTCTCTCTGCCTGCAGCATTAAAAGTACAAGAACTAAACCAATTAAACAATGAAAGGAAAGCAAAGGATTAAATGAAGGGCTATGTAAAACAGCTCCTCTAATCCAGCTCATTTACTGCTCTTTATTCTCCATTTCCCTCTCATGTTGATCCTCAGATTCAACAGCGCCAGACCCGTAGTGCCTCACACGTGCAGGTCCTGTTGGCACCGTGGCCTGCCCCATCCGCTGCCCTTCCTCCCCTGCCCCTGCCCAGCACCAGCCAGGGCAGCGGGGGTGGGGGCGGCGGCAGAGGGTGACCGCAGCACTGGCCTGGAAATGCTCCTGAGCAGGAGAGCCAGCCATGGCGAGCCTTGGTCACAGCTGTGGTTAGACCCCTCCTGCTCTCCAGCCAGCCTCGCTGAGGGACACCCTCAGCAATGGACCGAGAGCTTCTCTGTGATCGGGACTGCTCTTCTCTGCCATCATCACCCGCAGGTCAGAGGAGGGACCATTCCTCTCTGGGTGCTGCTGGAGAGCCCCGTTTCGGACAAAGCCTCTAGGCTGCTGTGGTGATCCAAAGGTCAAAGAGAAACTTTCAGGGCAGTTTCTGCTCCTGCCTTCTCTGGGGCTCCTCTTTTCCCTCATCCCCCTACTTTTCACAGCTTTACAGACTCAGGAGCCAGGAGGTCTGGAGTGGACACAGCCCCAGAGGGCACAGGAAGGCTGCGCGTCACCCAGGGCACATCCTACCAGGGGCTGCAGATAGCATCGTGGAAGGGAGCATTCCCACTCCCTGTGCCCCCTCTCCTCCATGCCCTGCCGATGCTGGGATCCACCACAGCATCCCAATCCTGCTGTGCCAGACAAAGGATCCTGCAGAACCTGTGGCACTTATGTGTAGCGGAATTGTAGAGGAATTACAGAGGAATGAAGGCAGGTTAATTAACATTGATTGTGTACAGCTGTGGGCTGGCTTCAGGGGAGGTGGGTTGGCTGGTGAGGATGATGTGCAGCTGTGGCTGGTTCCCGCTAAGGAGTTAAATAGCTCTAAGGGGGATGGAAGAGGAGCAGCAGATGAAGAGAGACCTGGAAGAAGCAAAGGGAGGGGAGAGAGTGCCCTGGATCTAGGAGAGATAAGGAGAGGCCCCAGGAGAAGCAGGGGGCCTGGATGGGGAGGGGCTGGCTGGCTGGCTGGGAGAAGGAAGAATCCAGATGCAGCAGCAAGAAGCAGGTGGATTGGCCTGAAGGCAGAGAAACAGCACGGACAGTAGATGAACTTTTGAAACCTTGTAGGAGATGGGTGGCTGTGCTGGGGCAAGGTGCAGGAGCTACTTATGGAAGTCAACCTGGTGTGGGATGGTAAAAGCCTTGTTGCAGCCAGCTAGTTTGGACAGTGCTGTGACACTTAAGGGAAAGTTACTTTAGCTAAAATGCAACAAAAAAGGAGATTGATGGAGTCTGACATCACTTACCCACCATCTCCTTTTCTCCTCTTTCTCCATTTGACTGATGGCTGACAATGATTGTTTCTTTTCTGGTTGCTTCTTACAGCTTTGATCTTGGCCAGGGGGAGAGCAGAGGGACAACAGAGCAAGTCATGTGGGGAAGGACTTGAGCATTGGAGGAAAGCCTGGCTCCCCAGAGGAGGTTATCTGTGCCTGGTCACTGTCAGCAGGGATGCTATGTTATTTGGAAATTACTTTTTTCCTCTTCAGCACTCCAGAGCTACAGATCATTTGAATTCACCCTCTCCTTCCCTTTCAGGAGACAGAAAGGTCCCAGCCGTACTTGAAATGAGACAGATGCTTATGGAATTGTGGTTTTAAAAGCATTTTTCAGTTGAGTTCTTTCCTTCTCTACACAGAGCAGTCCAATGTGAGCTGACTAATAAATGCATTATCTTTTTTTTCCTTTCCTAGGAGGGTTTGATATGGCAGCTCCATAGATCAACCTGGTCTCCAGGGATATTTCTGCCCTAAACAAAATGGAAATTGTCTGCCCCTTCACAAGCCCTTGGTGACTCATACAATAAAGAGAACCCATAAATATTTGGGTAATTACAGTCCATTCACCTAAATGCCATAAGAGGCAGAGCACTTTCTCACTTTGTGTCCATAACCAGCCATTGTGTGTTGCTGTTTACTGCCTGTGTGTTGTTGTAAGCCCCTGATTCCCCCTTGCTGGTCAGCTTCCAGGTTGGGTGCACTCAGCTCTTGGTGGGTAGTTATCAAAGGCTGGGAACAATTCATAGCAATAGGATGAGTAGTTGTGCAAAGAACAGTAAGTTAACTACTGTGTTGCTTTGTACTGTATATAACCTTTTATATGCTACCATAGAGCCAGTACCTTTCGCCTAATGCCTCGTCATGGATCACTAAGACCATGCTGCAGCCACCTCCCTGACACTGAGAGCAGAGGTCCCCTGTACCCAGAGCAAGCTTTTGCTGAGGTCTGCTGTAGCCAGATGCTCCAGTGCAGTGACAGTCCTAGAGATTAATGCATTTTGTAATGTTATTATTACTGTGTTGTTGTTAATATTTTACTGCTTGATGTCACCACTCTATGAGGCAGATCCAGCTATACATTTATCTCATCTGGGTGGTCTACAGTCCTCTGTACGTTCCCTGGAACAGTTACACCAGGCTTATGTTACAGCTATTGGATGCTGTATAAAATTACTGGAAAGACAAAAGCCAAGAATATATATATTTAAAAAAGCAATTCAGTGAAGATTTGGGTTATGTTATTTCTTTTCTTCTCCTCCTGCCTTATCAGCTCCAGGTGAATTACAGGGTGCACAAGAACACTTTTAAAAAAACCCTCCTTGAAATTAGCATGTCTGGAGCAGCACTGTCTGCATGCCCCAGCAGTCTGCCTTTTCTCAGTGGCTCATCTCTGCTCTTTGACGACCTCTTGCAGTGCAGCTGATGGTCGCAGTGACAGGAGGGCCACAGGTTTCCTTTTGCCCAGCTCAAGGTAGTCAAATAGACATGGAATGGATTTGCATAAAATGTCTTTCTTTCTTGACTTTCCAACAATTCTCCGAGGAGCATCTCCACTTTGAGAATACGGGGCATAGTTGGCTCGCTCAGACCGCAGGCATCCAGCGAGTGGAGAAGTTCAGTCCTCCTGCAAGAGGGAGGGGTGGACAGGGCTGCAGAAATGGGCTTGGTTTGGTCTACAGAGGGGAGCTCTCGGAGAAGCTGGTGACTGACAACTGCAGTGTGGGAATGAGAAGCTGTTAAGCTGGAGGGACCCACCAAGGGCAGCCTCCTGCCTCCAGTGGGAACCAGGCCCAGCTACCTCCAGAGAAGGTTCGAGCAACCCTAGCACCTGGGCTCAGACCTTGCCAGTCATAAACTTCGTATTTCAACATGCTGCTCTATCAAATGCTTCATTTTATCTATTTTTCATCCCCCCTTCCCTTTTCCTCCTGCTACTTAAAATTTGTTTCTTTCCTTGCTATGGGTGACGGTGCTTCTAATCAGCACTTCCCTTGTCTAATTGCCTCATTGCGAGCTTCTCCCTGAACCTGTCAGACTCAAACTCACACTTCTTGCCTTACTTTTAACAAGAAAAATTGTTCTTTTAAATGTGTCTGGAAGAGGCACAAGGATGTTGAATACTCCAGGGAGGGAGAAGGATGGAGGAGTGACTAACTGCAGTTACTTGTTATATGGTATTTCTAAAAGCCCCCCACAGCTTAGCTGGAAATATACAAACATAGAGGGGGGTGTGGGGGGTGTGGGTGGGAATTCCCTGTCTAATAGGTATCACAGAACAAAATATGGTTGACTCTGAAAAGTCCCTGTGGTAGTTATATGGGCTGTGATTATAGGAAAGGATGAGTGGATTACTCGAGGAAACAAACCACCCATAGCAGGAGGGATTATTTTACATGTTAGAAGATGATTTGGGGACTTTAAATACTAATACCCCATTAATGATTAATGTATCCATTGCACAGAACCTGCTTGCTGACCTGTGTGCTCCCTGTCTCAGTCACATCGGATGTGCTAGTAGAGAAAAAAGTGCTTATGTTTTTGCTGTACCAGTATTGCATTCATGTGAGAAATGTCTGTCCTGTTGGGAACTGAGTGGAGCTCCGAGTTATACATCCCCCTTTCCAGTCCTCTGTTATCCACCTAAATTAGATTATTTGTCAAGCATGTTGATATTCACCCCTGGCGATGGCAGAGGAGCCTTTCAGGCCAAGGTATTTGTGGTTGTCATCTTACCTCCTGATAAGAAGATAACTGTTCTGCCAGCCCTGACACGGTAACTTCAGTGCTGGTGGCTTTGCTGTCGAAGGATGGGAGGAGGATGGAGCGGGGTCGGGTGTTTGTGTAGCTGAGCTTATGGTTTCCCTGGTGAGATAAATTATGACTTTGGTCTTACCTCCACTTGCTTAGTCTTGGATGAAGCAGGTGACAAAGCTGATGTCACATCTTCAGGTCTTGTCTGAAGTAATTTGAAGGGCTCCAGCTTCATGGCATTGGTGACATATCAGCTTTGCACCCCACGAGAGCAGATTCTCCCTGTGGCACAGGACCAGCCGCTTCAGACCAAGGTCCCTTTCACATACACACACGCACACACTCCCAAATATTAGTTGAGGGACAAAGGTTTTTTCACAGTAAATAATATCTTTGTTTCTTCTGTGCCTTGCCTACAAGCAGTCACAGCTGTGTCCTTTTCCAGTTTTCCCTTTGTGTTTTGGATGTTTTTTGGGGATGGGGCTCAAAGACGTCCCATGGCAGTGGTGTTTGCAGAGCTTGCTCTTGGGAAAGCTGGCAGGAGAAAGTGTTCAGGAGCTGTGGGTGGCTTATGTCTGGCATTGCCCTGTCCTGGCTGGATTTCTCACGAGGCAGCTTTGAAGGAGTTTCCCCAAGACCTCCTTTACCTGCCTGGGCTTTCACTGCTTGTGCTCAGCTGGAGAGTGCTGGCTCCTGGCAGGTGAGCTAGTTCCGGAGCAGCTCTGACCTGGTGAAATAAAAGCACCGAGATATTAGCAGGGCAAAATTAGAGGGCAGAGCAGAGATGGGGAGAGATTGACTGTAGGCCACTGCTAAGTATTTTACCTGTCAAAAAATTACTTTAACCTGCATATTTAAGTTATAAAAATATTTCTTCAATCAAAAAAGGGTCTGCTATTCACAAGGACAAAGCTAAGGCAGCATCTTCTCCTTGTTTCAGAAAATGAATTTAAAATAAAAAAATGTGGAGAATTTAATAGAAGGAGAGAGAGAAAACCATCCTATGCACGGTCTGTAGTCCATGCCCCTCATGCCTCTGCGTTGCAGTAGGGATATGGTATAGCTCTGTTTTCTAGGAGTAAAATGTAAGCATCTGTGTCTTAAAGCCCAGTTAAAAGCTCCCAAAGTCAATGGCACTCTCAGAAGAGACTTTACCTTTAAATCCACTTCTGTACTGACTCGGTGCTCCCTTCCCAGGTAGGTACCCAACAGCCTCCATCTCCCTGTGCACTGAGCCCCCCCACCCTCAGCCCCCCATCCCATCAGAGCCCAGCCACCACCACGGGGCTGCTCTCTGCTGTCCCCACTCCAGGCTGGGATTGTTGCCTTGCTCCTGCGTGGTTCTGCCAGATTTATGCTAAGTAAAGCAGAACAGACTTTGGCCCTATTTCTTATTAGGCCAATAATTCTTTTCCTACACTTTTCAAATCCCCTGCTGTCTGAATGTAGGATACAAATGACTCAACCTATGCATTTCATGTCATTTGTGAATCATTAGGTCTTCACTTAAGAGGGTTTGCATAACTCTACACTCATCTTTATAATCCTAGCCTAATTCTGGGCTTTGGCCAAATAGCGTTCAGGCTTCCCTTCCTTTCCCTTCAGTTCCTTATGTGTTATGAGTTATTCGGGCACTTCCCATTGGGATGAATTGGAACTATGCAATGGAAAATGCAGTTTCTCAATGGAAAAATTGACATTTGCTGATTTTTTTTGTTTATTTTAAAAATCAACATGTAGTATATACTTCTGACCATAATAAGACTGATTAAAAATAGAACCATGGCTCAAATACTTCAATTTTCTAAATGTTTTTCTTAAAAACAATGCAACAAAATGCTAAACATTAGTTTACTTCTGACATGCTAAACACTGCCTCATAAAAAATGGTAAGCTGGACACTTATTCTCCTTTAACAGCTAGGCTCTCTAGAGAGGAATTCCTCTTGCACTTTTGATTCATGGTATATCAGGCTCATTACAGGACTCCAGGATATTTTTTGATATGCTCTTAAGAATTCTGGTATCCCTATTTTTGTAGCAGGCTGACACTTCTACAACTCCAGCAAGCATCACTAAAGACAAATAGATATTTAATACTAAACTGATCTGAAAAAATTCAGGGAAATTCAGTAAATCAAATCAAAATATTGTGTTTCATTGGTTTTTGTTAGTTTTTATTTTTCAAAATTAGAACTAATTGCAATGGAAATATCAAAAAAAAAAGTGTTCTTTCACTTTGGAGCTTTTTTTTTTTTTATGTTTGCTCAACCATAATAAATGCCTATTTAAAGTTTTTGTTATAAGCTAGGATAAAAACCCAGGGTAGAAATTCCAGATTTAACTCCGTGCTACCTTTTATGATGACAGCAAGTGAAGAGCCAGCAAAAACAGGAATTAGAGTGAGACTCTTTTCCCATGCGTGGATCACAGTCAGCTCATAGTAGCAATGTTTAAAGCAACTTTGGGCAGGTACAGAGAAGGGATTTGTCACTGTTTACTTTAAGAACAAAAAGAAGCACAAAGAGAACCCTGCTTAGTGAAAATGAGCATGAAATTTCACCTGTAGCCACCTTCCATCTCTGTCTTTACAGAGGTTTTGTCATCTCCATCTTAAGTTGGTGGTGGTGGGATAAAAAGTCTGACCCACCACAGTGATATCTACGAGCTATAGGAATGCTGTGTTTTTAAGATGTACCCAGCAAAATGCTTCTGGCCGCCTTAGCACTCATTGACTCCAGGGAAACCCCAAACACCCCCATCTTCGCAGACCTTGTCACCTGGTCCCTTAGGTATTCCCCGTGGCACATCCCTGTCTGAGAACTATGATAAAGGCAAAAGGCTTCGCTACCATCAGTGCTTTTGTGGGCATTTTTATCACCAGTAGGATGCATATTGATTTTGAACCAGCCTTGTTTGCCTGAACTCAGGAGCTGGCAGTCTGTGGACATCATTTCAGTCTGTTCAGCACTCCCAGGTGGAGGGTGCCCTCTTTTTATTTTTAAGGCATGTAATAAAGCACAAAATTAATTCCATGTCTGATTTATGCCCAAAGCCACTGTTCTGTGTTCTTCCAGCTGAGATTTGATTGGTTTTCATTAGATTCTTTCCCATAGAGGCAGATAATTTTCTTCAGGTTCAAGTTTGTGTGTTTCTGGGTTTGTCTGGGGTTTGGGGTTGTTTTGTTAATGTTGTTAAATAGCTGGAAAATCATTCTATTTGTCTGTATAGAGCTCTTCAAACTAAAAATAAAGAACATGCTTTTTTTAAGTCAAAAGCACAAGTTTTGCATAGATGAAGCCATTCTGTAATTCTTTTCCTTTCTTTTCGTTATTTATTGACTATCCTGTGTCCTTAAAAGATACTGTCATGAGATGCTTTTTGTGCATTTATAACAGATCTAGCGCATGATTTACATACCTGGATTCTTGCATGCCTGCATTTACTAACAATCCCAGTTTAGCAGCTATCATCTAAAAAAAAAAAAGACTAGACATGCCTAGGTGGGCTGGCAAATACCTATCCTACCTGATGCTTTCAGAAGGAAATAAAATATTCCTCCCTGCTCTGTTGATCCTACCTTTGAGAACAGATAGGCTTAATGCTATGACTGGGAGTTAGCAAAGCCAGGTTCTGCTGGGCCAGATAACAGGGACTGTAATAACACACGTCATGTTGTCAAAGCAAGAGCCTGCACCACCCTTCATTAAACGCGGATGGTCTGACTCCTACTGCCTCTGTGCCAGAGCGAGTCCTCACTGCTCTTGATCATGTTACTCCAGCTTAAAAGGAGCCTGAGTGTGGCCTTGACAAGACATAACACACAAAAAGGGAAGCCAAAGAAAGAAAGGAAAAAAAAGAAGAAGAAACGGTGAGATCAGAAGAGGACAAGCTGGGGAAATAACCAGAGGAGAAATAAGGTGATGGGGAAAAGGCAACACGAGGTGATAAGAGCGGAATTCAACTCAGACTTGAACGCTTTCCTACATAACAAGACTAAACTGTGCTTGATGTTCACATGGGCTCTGCCAGCTAAAGGGAAGTGCCTGAAATGTTTTTTAACACGCTGTAGTTCTTTAAGGAGCTGAAAGCAGCCTGTGCCCTGGCTGGGTACCTCCTAGCCAGCAAGTTGCCATTGCCACAGCCCAGCCTGCACAGCACACTCTTCCACCCGGCCCAACGCGAGAAGGAATTTCATAGAAATCGACAATTTCTTTAAGGTCTGAGATCACAGCTTGCAACTAATTATAGAAATAAATAACTAGTGACTGGAGCCATCTGTTCTTTATTTGGCAATGCCTTTCTTCTTCATGAAATTAGCACACCTGCAACCTTCGCATCTTCCTGAGGATGGGTCACTCTGCCCTCTAAAACACAGACGAATTGCTGGAGCACAGGCAACCCTCTGGAGATGTTGCTACTTATCCTCCTTCTCTTCACCCCCAGGGGAAAATAATTAATATGCTCAATTGAGTTTCATTAGTTATTCAGGTTGAGGAAAAGCAGCAGCTAGGAGGTACAGTAGTAAATAGTTATTTATCACCATGGTTTGAAGCTCGTTATAGGAACCCAGGGTGGAGGGCTTGGCTCCAGCACTCCAGCAGCCAGTCTGCATCCGTACTGGCCCAGCACGTGTTGGCATGAGCCAGGGGCATTCGTGCAGCAGAGTCTGTGGTGGGGAGCCAGAGGGGCA
Source organism: Falco rusticolus (assembly GCF_015220075.1). Taxonomy (NCBI): domain Eukaryota; kingdom Metazoa; phylum Chordata; class Aves; order Falconiformes; family Falconidae; genus Falco; species Falco rusticolus. Next base: position 42,504,276 of record NC_051195.1, read on the forward strand.
AAGCATGGTGGCACCGCGGGGTTACCCCAACACTGCCAAGGGGTGACCCCGGAGGGCTCGTGCTGCCGCCTTCCTGCAGCACTCCCCCCGCTAGGGCTTCCCATCCCGCATCAGAAGGCTGTGGGGCAGACCGACCCCAAATCCAGCCTAACAGGAGTTTTCCCATGTCTTCAGTGGGGGCAAAATCAGGGTGCGATGTGGAAAATTCTATTTTTTCTCTCTCTTCTTCTTCTGTCACATTTCCCTTGTTTTAATCTTTTGCATTGAGGTGTTCTGTACAACAATGATCATGGCAATGAATTTTAAAAGGATTATTAATTTTACTCTTTCTTTTTTTTTTTAGTTTGACTTTTAGCTTAAGTCAAAAATATTTCAGGTCTTTAGACCCATAATTAGACATATTGTCCTTAACCAAATGCCAGATAATTTGTACGCACTTGAGGTAAATCTTTTGCTGGAAAGGTAGGCAAATATTGAAATATGTAATGAAAATGAAAGGAAGCATGAATAAAAAAAAAAAAAAAAACCACACAACTATTTTAAATCTTTTAAATTACTTTCTCTTCTCTCTCTCATTAGTAAATATTTTAGTTATTCTTGCATTGAACAAATCATCCTTTCAGGGCCTGTGTGTGTCTTTCTCTCTCATTAACATTCTTTTTTTTTTTTATTTTAACAAGTCATAAAGACCTAGTTATTTTTAAAATTCAGGTCCTATACAAGGTCCAGATGCAGGGACCAGAGAGAGAAATAGCAGTGTGTTAATTCAGTCTGGGCAGGGATTTTTTTCTTCCTACCTTTAGATGAGAGAGAGTTTTCTTTTGGCTGAAAACATTCAAAGTAAGTGCAGCACTTTGGGAAATAGCACATAAAGGGACATTAGCGGGAGGGAGAAATGAAAAAGGATGGAAAAGTCGAGCAGTGACAGAGGTAGTCAGACAATTTACAAATTATTTTTTCTGACAATGTAGACAGCTCTAGGAGGCTGCCTTCTCTTTCAAGATAAAGTCACTTGTCATTCCGTTAGAAAAAGACAAGGGATGCGTCGGGAGTTATTTGAAATGTAAAGTATTGTTTTTAGCTTCCTTTTCTCTCATTATTGTAGTAGCAAAGTACTTTCTCTGTGTTGATGGAGGGGCTGAAATCGCAGCAGATAAGGAGGGCTGCAGGACCCAGGGGGCTCAGAAATTCCCACAGCTGGGATAGACCATGGAGAAAAAAGGAATTTGGGGACCCACAGTATTGAAGACATGGGACAAAGAGTAGGCTTGTAACAGAAATGAGGGGAAATGGGAATAATCAATAGATCTGTAATGACAATCACCTCCAGTACTGCAGGCATACAGGCCAGCAGGGAGGCAAGGGACACAGCATCAGGGATCCCCTAAGGACATGGCTCTGCAGGGATAAGGAGCTAGCAGAAGATGCTCAAATGAAGCACATCAGGGCACTGACTATTTGCCTATCATAAGGCTCCAGATGCTCCCCAGTTGTCTGAGTCCTCTCTGTCTCCTCCCCCAGGCCCCCGAGGCCTGGTTTCTTTAGTGCTCTTCCTGCACTGAAGAGGAATACTCTTCCCAGAAAACTCCTCAGTGACATTTCTGCTCTCTTCACCTGTGTTGCTTGGAAGCATCACATGAAGGCAAAGTGCAGCACAGTCACAAACAAGCATTGTTCCTCATAGCGTTTTTTTCTTCCCACATTCCCTGACAATTTCAGAGTAATCCCAGTAGCTGAATAAAAATCCCAAAATTCTTTCTTCGGGCACCTCAGATATCCCACCTGCCTTCTCTTCCCCAGCCCAGTCCCCGCTGTTCCCAATGCAAAGGAAGCTTCCAACCAACTTCATATTCAGTGCCAGCCTGCTCCAAGCCCTGGCTGCTGCAGAGACGCTGAAGCCCAACGGCCCAAGAAACTCCAGGTGCTGGAAAAGTTGTTTTCCAGCTCCCCTTGGGGAACCCACTCCCTGCTATTCCGTGGATGGCAGCAAGGCTTACCCAGGCAGGTAGTGCTTTGATGTTCACAGCTATGCCAGTTTTCCTGCTTTAGCCTCTCCCTGTAATGGCTGCAGTTAGCAAAATAACACCGGTGGCAGATAAGCATCTGGTAACCCATGGCAACCAAGTTCCTTTAGAAAATGGTCTTCTGGTAATTTCATAAATGAATGGGCCTTTTTGTTGTTGTTGTTGTTCTTGTTGTTGTTGTTGTAAATGGGGAAAAAAAGAGGACAAGAGAATACAGAAAGTCGCCAGGTGTGTTTGTGTATACATACGTGTTGGGGTGAGCATGGACAGGTGCAGTAGGCACCCTGCATGCTGTGGAGAGGGATGCTCGGCTGCATCCACAGGTCAGACAACACTGGCTCGCACACCTATGGCTGCCTTTCTCTTTCCACCCTATCGCTCCAGCCAGCGTCCAGGGATTTGGATATCTGACTGGCTATTTCTTCCAAATCTCACCATAGCAATGGCAGGCAACTGTTAAAAACCCTGTTACAGGATCAGGCTGACAGATGAGATTAGATAGATGTATAGACAGGACGGCAGACAGTGAGACGGATATTTGTGCAAGTTACTATTACAAGACGAGGCTGATTATATTCCATTCTGGATTTGATTAGATTGCATAAGTAGACAGACCAGCAGAAATGAGCCGCCTGGTAGAGCAGGACATTTAACTAAAGGTCAGACAAAATTGCCCTGGAAACTGGTAGATACAGCGAAGTGTGGAGGTGGAGCTGATAGGGCTGGTTTCTGTTAGACAGGACAAGAGTTTAATTGCTAGAATTTTTGAAAGCTTTGTGCATGTCTCACCTCAAAAGTGCCCTGCATAAGCACACCCACAGTGCAGCATGCACACTGCAGCACTCACCTTACAGAACAGGGATACCATGCCAGCACCCCAAATCCTCAACACACAGCCACAAACCCTCCAAACCCTCACTGCATGGCCACAAACATCTCCTGCCAAGCATCCTTTGATGTATCCACCTGTCCTGAGCCATGGAGGAAGGAAAGCACAATCTTCAGCTCCTGCCCTCCACTGTTGGGATGGCAAATCCAGCCAACAGCCTCGTAACAGAGAATTTTTCTCCCTGTTCATAAATGAAAGCAATCAACAAAGCCAAAGCTGCAGGGGAACTGACACTCACAGGCTGTGTTGACAGCATCTGTATTATTTTTACATATCTACTTTTCCCCCCTCTAAATTAACTTTTCCTTTAAATACATTTTTCCAGCAGGCCAAATAATTGGCTTTTTCTTTGTTAAAAGAAGGGAACATAAATTACTCCTGTTGGGTGCAGATTAGGTTATGGGATTTCTTTTCTTCTGTCACCATCAATGCCCCAGTGTCAGAGAGCTTTAATATTTAATGCATTCCTAATTAGTCTCCATTGGCCCAGGGCACTTAACAAAACCTGACACCTACCATCGAGTCAAGTTCATTTAGAGAGCACAATTACCCAACCATCATTTCCATACTGCAGCTGGATTACCCATGAAATTCCCTTCCCAACCCCCATCCTTGCTCCCACCTTCCCACAGTCGCAAGTTAATTACAAAAAAAAAGAGGATTTGATTCCGGTGACAGCAGATACAAACTATCTCATTTGGTCAGGGCAATGACATTTTCAAGACTCCTTTAATCGCTAAGAAGCTCTGCTGCACTGAACGGCATTTACTGAAGGATATTGCTGCTTGTGTCACTCTGCTGCCTTGATGCCTTGTTGCTTTGCATGCTCCAAAGATCTGAAGTTCAGGCTTTCCCAATGCACAGGCTGATCATCTGGGAAAGGAGGGGGAAAAAAGCATCTGGAAAGGAAAATAAAATATAATTGTAAATAACAATTATTTGCCCAGGGAGACTTAGCCTTCAATCAAGAGCCATGATAGGGCACGTGCAGGGATTAGTGGTAGTGATAGATGGCAGAGACAGCAATAATGATCAGGAGACTGAGCTTTACAAAGAAACTGGGGATGAAGGGAGAGCCTAGCTTCACCGTACTGGAAGCTGAGCCAAAGCACAGGATATCCACACTCTCCAGCTTTTGGGACCTAACCCTGGTGTCACCCAGGTGCAGTTCTTGATAAATCCAAGAGAAACAAGCTCTGAAACACTGTCTGGAAGCACCGACCTTTTGCTGCCAGCCCTAGGGACACCAGCAATGCAAAGTTCAGCTTCATGAATTCCCACCTAGAGAAAGCCTTTGGCTTTTTGCCCCAAAGAGCCCTGGGTAGAACTAAGCAGGGCAAAAAAAGGAAGCAAAGAAATGCACCAGGACTTCATTATTCTGGAGTGCAGCAACTGAAACTCCTCTGGTGCCAGCTCTTGTTGCCACAACAAATGTCTCTATGTGGCAGACTTGGGCTAAAATTTGTCATTTAAGTGACAGAAATGCTATGAACTGAATCTTTTTTGGACATTAATAACACTGAAACCAAACTGCTTTGTGGGGTTGAATTGCCTTGACCTTCAATTTCAAAGAATAACCACAGGAGCCTTCTCACGGATAATATCAACAATTACAGAAAAGATAATATCCATAAAATCTGTCACACCATGACTAATTTCAGTGACAACAACAAATGCAAAATGTATGTTGCATGCTGAAGAATAATTTAATTTGAAACCTTAAAAAATGATCAGTTGAAAAAATATGTAATATGAATTAATTAAAAATTGACATCAGTTTCCTCCGTTGAGGATGAAACCAACCAAACAGCACACTTTGCTAAATAAACAGTCACAGGATTCATGACCTCCAATCGTAAATTGCACAGTCAATTGCGATATTTGCAAGTGAACCTGTAGTCACAAATCACACAGTGTTGCTGCTCTTCTGCATGGGTTGCCTGAAATTGCAGTTGGTGCAATTTGAAATGTTTGATCCGAGCTCATTGACTTCAATGGAAATTTCTTTTCACCAGGGCCATGCAAACATTTTTCTTTTATTTCCAAGAAGAATCAACCAGCTCTGCTATCTCTCTGTATCTGTTCAATATTCAGAAAATAAATCCCTCCACCACTTCTAAAACTTCTTAAACCCAGCACTGAGAAAGCCCATTCCATGAAATTACGACATTTTTCTTCAGTAAGTGAAAAAAATATCCACATATTGTTGATCCCTGTGTATGCATCTTCATCCTCCTCATGCAAAGAGGCAGCAGCTGAAGGGTTAATCTGGAATATTAACTTGTTAGACTGTTGATCTGCCCTGGGGCCATTGGGAGCTTAAATAGCCAACAGTTAATTAAAAATAAACTGACACTTTACTTTAAGGATAGTTTTAATAACCATTTATAAATGTTACATTAAAAATTCATGCACTGTTATCAACTCCTGCTAAGGATTTACAGCACAATGGAGGTGTCATGAATGTTTGATAGCTTCTGTGGAAAACCTCTTCCTGAAGAGATATATTCAGAGGTCTATATGTCTTTCCAGGGCTGCATCACACATACTCAAGACAACAGCAGCATGGCAAATACAAGCAGCTTCCCGAGATACTAGGGCTTAAGTTTAGACTTCACTCTGCAACATATGTGGCAACATAGCAGAGGCCTCATATATCCTCAGAAAGTGTTAAAAAACGCCTCCTGATTCCTACTCCAAGGCAGCCCATTCAGCCGTGGTCTTTAGGAACAGCTACACGCAGCTTCCCCGCGATGCACAGATCGGATCGGGTTTCTCAGTCTGTACGTCATAACCCCCAGGAGGGTCACGATAAACAGTCAGGGGCCTCCGAAAGTGCGGAAAATATGATTACAATCTAGAGCAGAGAAAACAACCTAATGCTCCAGAGTAATCTTCATCAGCCTCTCCAAATGCATACACACACAAGCAAACACGCTCACAAACACATCCGCCCAAACACAAACACATACTCGCTGTGCATGTATATAAGCTTATCACGGGTAAATTTTTTACTCCTGTTTGCAGCTGAGGAGAGGCAGTGAAACTGTTGTGCTCTGAATAAGAAGTCTTTGACCTGGAAAGCACTGAGAAACTCTAAGTCATGCTGTTGAGTCAGGGCTCCCAGGTCTTCCCTTCCTGCCTGGCTGTGGTTGCAATGTGTGATCCCACAGTCCCGGAGCCTTCCCTCCCCATCTGCCAGCAGGGATGATAATCCTTCCCATTCATAGTGGGCTTGTACAGATAAACCCATTAATGTGTGGGAGGAGGCAAGATACTACAAAGATAACTGCTACCAAAATGATTACAGATAAAGTGAAAGTCTCGTTGTCATTATCAGCCATTTCAAAATGAGCTTCCTTTGACAATGTTGCTGCCCCTTTTGTTTTAACTCTCTGCAAACACTGGCATGATTGAAACTGGCTGTCTACATGCTTATGGAAAACAAATTTAATGTTATGGTTACCTGCTTATCTGTGCTACTTCTAACTCATTCTGCGTATTTTGCTGAAAGTGATATTAAGCAGGTGAGAAGTGGCGTGCTGGAAGGAGGGAAATGTGGCTGCCAAGGCCCTGCGCGGTGCCCAGGCACAGAAGTGATTAAATCCACAAGGTGAGAGCCTGACCACCTCCTTCATACTTTATACCATCCATGCAAACACAGGTCCTCCCTGTGCATGCACTGATGGAGAACAACCTTCAGACTCTGCAGCCAGCCACCAATCAAACTGGCATTAACCTTGCTTGCTTTTTCCTTCTTTCTGCTCCGCCCCCCCCTCCCCCCCATTTTGCTGTTTTAGAGGAAAGGCTCTATGAGCTTTGGCTGTAGGGCCTGGCAAGAAAAAAGTTAAAAATTAATGAAAAATACTTGGTGTCAGGCAGGTGCCAACCTCTAATTAGGGTAATTGATAATACAGTGTTCGAAGGCAGCAGAAGCCCTCAGGCTGCTCTGCAGACACCCCTGAAGAAGAGATAAAGATGAAGCAGGCATTTGCCCAGGTTCAGCTCATCAAACTTGCACCCTTAGAAACAGCCAAACCAAAGCTGGATTTTATCCTCCCGCCTATAGCTGAGGTGTGTTCCTGGCAGGATCTCCCAAGCAACCTCTTCTCCTCTCGTTCCCCCTTCAGAAATAGGAGGTTAAGGGCAGCATCCTCAGAGACCAAAACTACACAAATGTAAAACCTCTCAGAGCCACGGGGAAGGCTGGCCCTGCAATCTGTCCCCTACAGTGGCATATGGTTAAGGCACGGCGCGGCCACCCGCTGCTCTGTGCACCACCAGCCCCACACATTCCCGCTCCCCTGAGCTCGCAGGGCACACAGCCAGCCACCCCTGCAGGGCGCTGGCCCAGGTCTAATGCCCCTCGAAGGAGATAGGAAAACGTGGGCTGATTTTAGTGGGTGACAGGCACGGAGCTCCTTTAAGATGTTGTCCTCTCCATCCTGCATTCCCACTCACTCTTCCTCTGTGCTGTTCTCTGAATTATTTTCATTCAGGGCAACTTCTCCTCTTTTCCCTCCAGTGACGACAGTTTTGTTCTGATGGAGTCGTGAGGTTCACTAAATATTGTGAAGGGCTGTTTCTGCAAGGACTTCAAAAAGCTCGTTTCATTTGCTTGGTTCCTTTCATCCTTTGTTGTCCCTGGTTGTGTTGGACTCCCAACTGCTACCCAACCTTATCTGCTCAAATTTCTGCTGAGGACTTGGAGGCAACACAGTCAAAATCCACATGTGATACCCAATCTGAAAGCTGCTACTCCCCAGCTCACACAAACGAGCAGAAGTTCAAAGGGACTCCACATGCACACACACACACAGCTGCCTGTGGATGCCACTGTCGCACGCTCTGGAAGAGTTTCATCTGGAGATACAGGAGGGGGATGTGTGCATGGACATGTGGAGGATGCCCATCCTGCATGCAGGCACTCAGAGGCTTCCAGCTGCTTGTGGCCACCCTGACCGACACTCAGAGAAGGTCCTTTGGGGCATACTGAGCACTGACAGCCAGCTCTGCACCCCCTCCACACACAGAGAGTGCTTGGCTGTGCTGCAAAGCACCTTCTCTCTGCAAGCGCCAGTTTCAGCCTGCGTGACTGTGACAGTGGCCAGTGGCTCTGCTGCTGTTGGCACTGCCTGTCCTCCCTGCAGACAAGTCACTGCCACATGGCACCCTGCAGTGCAATGCCCATGCACACAGCGCTGTGCATTTCCCACCCACCCACACCCCTCCATGGCTTTGGGAGCACAGAAAGTGTAAAACAAAAAAAAAAAAAGGGGAAAAAAATCCACATAGCTTTGGACTGAAACTGGGCCAGGACATCCTATCCCTGCCCAGGGTTATCCCAGCCTTGTAGTTATTGCCAGCTCCAGGCAATTTTCACAGCACCCCTTTCTTGCTCTAACTATGCTATAGCTGCAGTGAGGCAGGAAAAACGGGTGGTTTACACATCCAATCTGCAGTTTTACACCAAATCCTGGGAAACTTGATGCCTGCGCATCTGCCATAAAACCCGTCTTCTGCTAAGCAGTGATGAAGGGGCTTTCTTGGACAGCAAAGCGCGTACTCTGCAGCACCCCGAGCCCCTGCCCGGGCCAATTCGCCCCTTCTGTTATTGCCAGAGGAGGATTGTTGCCATGTGTTCACTCACCCAAATCTCCCTGCAGAATTTTTAATCTAATTTTCTCTGTAACTGCAAGGTGAGGGTCATTTATAGCTATTTTTCATAAAAGCAATATTTCAACCCAAATAACAATAATGCAGAAGAAAAAAAAAAAAAGAAAAAGAAAAGCACCTGAGAACTTGCTGGAGAGGGGGAAACACAGACGAATTAAGCTCAGAGGCTTGTCTCCCTCTACTGGCCCCCAGACAAGGCAGACAGGAGTCAAACTCCTTTTTTAGGGAGAAAAATAGAGCACCAAGCACAGCCGCCGTCCTGCTGGTTTGTGCCCTTTCTCTCCAGTCATGCACACACCTCCGAGAGGGACAGGGACAGCCTGCAGAGGTTGTAGAGAAAGTCTCTCCGGTTTGTTACTGCACATGCAATGTAGGAACCAGCAGCAGAATACACCTAGCACTTTTTTTCTTCTCTTTTTTTTCCGAGGTAAGATTGTCTCCTACTACCTACTTCCTAGTGATCCTCCTGATCTAATTTTCAAAGTCCCAGCTATAGATTTCCCTCTGAGCTAATTAATGGGCCCCCACAGCTTTCCTGCAGCCCTACTTGCATTCAGCGTGCAGCACCGCTGCTGAGCTCCCCTCCAAAGCCCAGCCCGGGCTGCAGGCTCGCGGGGGAAGCATTTCAGCTGCCCAGGGACAGCAGGGAAGGCTCTGCTGAGCTTCCCTCTACGTGATTTTGGTCTGAGGGGGAGGAAAGGAGAGGCACAGAGCAGTCACATAATGGATCTGGTTTCTGGATAGAGCCTTAGAGGCATAGGCACCACCTCTCTCTGAAACATATCATTCCCAAATGAATTCTATGCCATTGTACCTTGAACATGGCGGGAGGAGGTAAAGGGGAAAGTCAGGATTTATTAAGTAAAATTTTTCATGAAAGTCATTTAAAACTCCAGACTTAACCACAGTCTGCATCAGGGTCTGAGACAGTTTGCAATTATCCCTGTCCTCATGACTTTTTGAGAAACTGAGATTGCACTGTACTGCTAATATTTGTATCTACAGAGCAACCCCAGGTCTGGGGTTCTTTGGTACGAATCTTGGCTGAACTGTCTAGATCTTACACATTTTCTAAGTATCCTTGATGGTTTCTTTCTGCCTGATAATCTGCCTCTTGAAATCTGTAAGAATGGGCTTCTATAATGAAACGAAATCTGTAAGAATGTTCCCTGAGTTCTGTGATCATCTGTATTGCAAACAATTAGGGTCTTTCAGTGGCTTGACTCTCCACAAATTACTCCTTTTTTTTTTTGGTTGAAATGTTAAAGGAAATCAATGCTGTTAAGAAAAAGACATCATAATTTGCAGGGGGAAGGGCAAACATGGTCATTTTTAGCCATCATGAAAACAAAAATTGCTACCTCCAGCTTAAGTATTATTATAATGAAGTTGTTTTTTCAATCAGAGCCCCATTTGTGCTGGATACTTTACAAGTATACTGGTTTACCTGCAGGTAAGATCTCATTGGCATTTATACTAATATGCCTGGAGGGGAAGCACTACAGAGTCTTAAATCTATCTCTATAACTCTGCAGAAAAAAAAAGCTAAGACTTTTGCCATTTATGTTGCTTTTGCTTGTCAGATATTGTCCCATCCATATGCTATACAAAAGGAGCATGAGCTGCCCCAGAAAGTTTTCCAGCCATTACAGAGAGAAGCAGCCACCTCTAGAAACACGGGACCTCTTTGACAGCTATATTACACAGCACTGTAGCACAGAGTGGAGGAAAGAAAAAATGTGCCCATGTGGAATTGTGAAGGGGAGACTGGGGAGAAGACAGTAAGTAGTCAAAATGGAAAATAGCAGAAGCAACACATAATTCCTCAATAAGAAGGTGGAAGGGAATGAATGACCACACATGGATAGGATAGACAGTGGATGTTATGTTTTATACCAGAAGTTTTCAGCCTGGATCATAGAAGCTGGGGCATCCATAGGCTTTTTCTGAGAGATCTGAGAAAGCCAACGGAGGAAAGCGAGCCAACGGCAAGAGCTTATTTTAGACTTCCACCTTCGGGTGGCAAAGCTTTAGGGGGCTTCAATTCAAAACAGGCTGGAAATCAGTGTTTTCTTCCAAAACAGGTCAGCCAGACCCCATCAACACCACAAGGTGGGGTTAGTCCAGCACAGATCTGCTGCTGACACACGCCAGGTAGTGAATAATCCAGTCCCACTTCCTGCAGCAATTTCTCCATAGAGGTTTCTTATTGACCCAGTGCAGTTTAGCTTGTGAGATGTGATGAAATTCTAGCCGGAGGGTTTATGGCAGTGGCTGCAGGCTATTAAAGCTCAGAAGCCATCCTTAACTTGTGCTGTGGGCTCTTCTTTATTCATGGCATGACAGCCAGAGGATGAGGTGTCAGGCGTAACACTAATGTTTCTTGGCACCCATTGGTTTGTATTACTCACAAAACTTTGCCTTATTTAGGAGACAATTTGTGTATTTATAATTAATATGGATTAGATATTATTATCTATGCAATATGGCAGGCAAGCACTTCAGAGAGGCTAACAGCTGTTCAACAATGCAAATGATGCACAGAGAAAGTACAGTTTGGTAATGGGATATTATTACCAACACACACGAAAGTTCAGAACCAGGGGTGGCACATATAAATAGCCATGGCATGGAACCTGTCCCAGGCTTTCCCCAGATGTGCAGGGAACAGACCCAGGCACTGGTCCCTCCTGTGCTCTCCAACTGGTCTCACTGTTTGCAGCAGTTATGAATGAATGGAAAAACAGCACAGCTGGCCTCAGAAAAACCATCTAAGCTTTCCCGTGCTTGCTCCAAGCCAAAAAAACTCCCGATGCTTTTGTTGGCACCTGGGGTTTTTGAAGAAAGGCATTAGATATGACAAACATGTAGTTGGGAAGGTTGGCCTGTTTTAAAAATAATCCCCAGGGAAGGATCTGGTTGCATAGCCTGTTGTCTAAGTTTTTTCCCAGTGAGAGAGATGCTGTGGCCTCAATGGGGCTGGGGGGCAGCCAGAAACCCTGATGTGCTCACTGGACCCTCCTGGGCAGTACAGGTGCATGTGGACTGATGTGCTCGTCTCTCTGCATGTGCAGTAAATCCGAGGCACTCTGGACAGGCTGCACTCCCTCTCTGTGAACCTCACAGAGCACAGTGCATATTTCCACAGCACATATTTCTCTCTAGGAAATCCTGGATGAAAATCCTGGCTCTATTTTTCACTCCAGTCTCAGAGGCTTCTGCTTTTAGACACTGAGTTCTGCCAGCAAGATGCCCTAAGGTAAGGTTTCTCACCAGATTTCAGGCTCAGCGAAACCTTCAAAGCTCATTGCACATACCTCGAATCTTGCTCAGAGATTCCTCGCCAGCAGCACCCTGTTAGAAGTCCCAAAAGCTTCAGCTGGAGCTTACACCTTATTAGACACAAAAGCCAGACAGTCTCAGGAAACCAGGACTCAGCGGCTCTTGTGCCTTCAGGACTCCTTATCCCACAAACACCAGGGCCCCTGCTGAAGGAGCCCTGTGGAGAATGTGCACTTCTTCTGGAAGAGATCTGCAGGGTAGTATGCCCTGCTCTACCAGCCCCTATCTCAGTAGTAGCAGCTCTACAGGAATGAGGGAAGCAGGTGACTGCCTTCCTTAACCCAAGCTCAAAAGCAGCAGGGCACAGGGAGGACTTGCCCACCTCCCAAGAAGAGCAACACATCCATCTCCTCTCTGGCATCCTGCAAGGGACTGGGAAGAGATGGTTGCCAGCCCCACAGCTGGGAAGTCTTGGGAGAAGTAAAAGTGAGGCAGAGAAAGCACTGCAGCTCGGGCGTAGCCCCTGCCATATGGGTGATGAATGTAGTAGGGTTTGGCACCAGCACTCACACAGCTCCTCTTGTGCTTGCTAAGCCTGCCTAACTATGTAAAATACACTGACAGGAGTCCTGTTAACAGAACAAATCCAAATCAGCTCTTCTGCCAATATCCCAGTAAAGATCAAAGGAGTGAGAGAGAAGCAGGACACCACAGAAAGGCTTTGATTTTTCACTTCCAAATCAGCTCTCGCACAGAAAGGGCTAGCTGAAGATATTGAAATGGGGTGAAAGGGAAGAGGGGAACAAGAGAGATGTGAAAGCAGAGAAAACTGAATAAAAATTGCACCTGTCTTCAGGTCTAAATGTGCACAGGACACACATACATCTTCATGAGTCAGAAGCTCAGCCATTGCCCATTTCCTTCACTGAATCCTCCTGCAAGGTGGTTTACCTAAGCTGTGGTACCCAGTGACTCCTACACTGGGTGACAGACAAAATCCACAGGTCTCTTCTCTATCCCAACTTGTAATTCAGCCTGCACTGATGATGCGCAGCAGAGCGAAGAGCACGGCATTTCCATGGTGTCGTAAATAAGGCTGAGATTACTGACAGCATAGAATAGGACTGACTATTGCAGTATTTAATCTGCTGGGTGGGCAATTCATTAAAACAGATACCTAGGGCTTTAATCACTCTGCCAGGCTGCCATCTGCTTCCCCTGTGCTCCCTTCTGGCTTAGGCCAGGTCTCAATGTAGGAGGGGACAGCTTGTGAGAGGCACTTTGGGGTCTGTGTCATAATTCATCGTGTGCGCACAACAGAGCTTGCTGTTTGGAGCTATGAATTCTACCACACACATGCAACCACAAGGGTCCTGCTTGTGCACTGAGAGGGCGGCTGGAAGATCATGGGTGTCCCAGGGTCTGGCTTGGCCTCTGGGCTTAGGCTGGGAACAGAAGTGATCGGGGGAGCTGGATCCCCAACCTCCCTGCCATGGCAGCAGGGTTTATGGAAAGCATCTGGCAATATTTACAGAGATGTTATTCATAGATATGATATCAATTCATCTCATCAGCTTTCTTGCTGTGATTCTCAGTGGCAATAGTCTTCTCCAAAGCCGGAGCTCTTTCTGTCCTATGTACAACCTTGGAAACAGCATTGCCACCTTCCAGGTCGCTTCTGCCAACAGCTGAAAAACAAGCCTTCAGAGTGCTCCTGAGAGGGGTCTAGACTCCATCTGATAGTGACCTTGCCTTTTTCACATCAGCCATCCAGACCTCTGCCAAACCATCCAGACCTGATAGGACCAAGATGTGGTTTGGCTGTGAGGCCTCCCGTTGGTGCAAACCCTGCTTTTTCTCAGGGCATTCTCAACTAGCAAAGCTAGCAAAGCCAAGAAAGAAATGTCCATCACCGGCTTCTTGCTTACCTGGCCTTGTACTCAGCAGGAGAGTACTGTGCTATGTGGAGGAGAAGGTCCCTCTGATCTGCAGGTAAGGGTTAGTAAGGTTTGAGAGTAAACCCCAAATGAACTAGCTACACCAGTGGCTGAGGACTGTGCAGTCTGTGGAGGACAATTCTTTCTCATGCATCAGAAAAATGTCCCCACGCCTAAGGGTGGGGATTCACCGGAAGAGTTGCTTCAAAGCAGCCTGCAGCAATGGTGCCTGCTTTGTGCTGCTCCAGTAGCCAGGTCACGTCCATTTTCCATAGGATAAACCAGAAGAAGAACCACTGGGTGGCTGTGGCAGCTGTCCAGCATGGTCACCACCTGCCTTGGTCTTCTACCCTTGCCACAACCTCCTCTTCTTGTTTACACTCAGACCCACAAAGGGTCTGTTTTTTATTTAGGTACATAGGTCCTGCAGAACGTCGTAGGGACCTGTAGAGGACTGCAAATGTGTACAAGGACGTGGGTTTCATTCCTCAGTCCCTCTGCTCCCTGGCTGTAAGATGCCACCGTGAATCTGTCTTGTCCAGGGTCTTGGCTCTGCCTGTTTTTATGCGACCCACTACCATCTGAGCAGTAGATGTTTTTAAATATAAAAGAAAATTAGTAAGTCTACTTTTTCACTCACTAAATACATATTAAGCAGTACTCGCGTAACTCTTCCTTATCCATGTGAACACATGAGGATTTCAGATCCCTCCAAAACAAAGTAGTTAGAAGAAACAATGAACCTAGTAAAGAGCTATTTTTTAATGAACCGTCTTCATATTTGAGCAGGTTTTATTCATTCTTTGTATAATATCTTACACAGCAGGTTCTTGATCTGATACAGGGAGTCCTCCTAGTTGTGACGGTGACCACATGTCACAGCCACCATCGATGTCAAATCCTGGGAGGACAGAGCACTCAGGAGTCTCACAACTTACCGTCCCTTCAGCAAGGGCTGCTCAACCATCTTGGAGTGAGTCAGAAGGTCATGGTTTGACCAGCCATCCCCAGCTCTTCTAGTTCACGGGTCTGCTCCCAGCTTTGTGGGCCTCACAAAAAGGCAGCTGAGAAGTCTGGGTTTCTAACCAATTTGGTGCGTTACATGCATTTACACCACAGTCTGGGTGAGGTTCCCTCACCTCAGCCACAAACTGGGAGCAACATTGCTGCACAGCCTCAGAGCATCTCTGGATGGAGCAGTGCTGTGCTGTTTGTGAAGGCTGTGAGAATTAAAGACAAGTAATGTTTCAAACATTCACACTGAGGTATCAATGAAAGGAAAAAAACCCCTTTCCTCTCTGTTTATCTTTCAGCTTT
Organism: Falco rusticolus; assembly: GCF_015220075.1. NCBI lineage: Eukaryota > Metazoa > Chordata > Aves > Falconiformes > Falconidae > Falco > Falco rusticolus. Next base: position 42,519,401 of record NC_051195.1, read on the forward strand.
TGGCTCTTCTTGGCATGCCTCCTTACCATATTCCCTTCCAGGTATGGCTATATTTGACTACCTTTACTAACAGTAAATGCTCACTTATTTCTCAGGCAGACATGGGGTTTCCCAGCCACTGGCTTCCCTACTTATTGTTAAGCAAGGGGAAGGTTGGGCTGCACTAAATAGTTTCATGTCTTCACTGCTTCTCCCCATCAACGCTGCCCTGAGTGAATTAGGGGTCCCCAAGAGAGAGGCACGAGGCCCCAGAGGACGGGCATTACCTCCTACCCTCCAGTGCTGGGACTCAGCCCTGACCGGCGAGAAGAGAGAAGCCTTCAAGAAATTCAGATTCCGCTCGCAAGACTTGAGAAGGCTTACAGAACCATATGCCTGTAGAGTTGAAAATATAAATATCTCATAATGAGATAGGCACTTGAGTCTCAGGAAGATTAAGAGGGAATTGCAGAGGGAAGAACGGATGGCAGTGGGGCAGATGGGGAAGAAGTATTTTGCTGGTATTTCTGCCATAAGGACTAAAAGATCCCATGGGTGACAAATTAAACTTGTTATTATTCCTGGACAAGATGCTGTCATTTTTGTTTGCTAAGGGTTCCAATTCTCTACCCGCATTTTCTGATACCTGGCCTACATGGGGAGCAATTATGGCTGGGCTGAACTTCGGGAGGAAAGGATCCTCGGGTGGCTTCATGCCCACTGGGCGGGGAATTTGGGTAGACTTGACTGAAAATAGACAGATGGTCTTGGAGTCCCATGGAGCGGAGAACAGGGATGAATTAGAGACCCTTTTTCCCCCCAAAGACAGCAGCAAAGCTGGGTTTATGGAAATGAGTATGAACCATGGGAAGAGACGTGGGGCACATCACTTAAAGCATCACTGGATGGAGCTTTCATGTCATGGTGAAAAAGGCAGTGCGATAATGGGTCAGAGCGCAAGATTGTGCCTTTACTTAAAGAAAACAGTTAATAGTAGTTAACAATAGCGATATGCTTCTCAGTTACGTGACAGCTGGTTCCCACCTGGTGTCAGAGATCAGGGGCAGCTAGAGCTGCCTGTGGTGCACTACCTCCCTGCTCCCAGGCTTCTTCCTGGCAGCGAGCTCATCTCCCCAACCTCCCTGAAGAAACTCCACAGACACAAAGATTAAGGAAACATTTAGCCAGCCAGGCAGGAGCGCCGTCCCAGTGAGAAGTCCATCTTAACCAGTAGGGGTTCAAAACTAATTTGTCCATTTGATTTCCAAGAAGTTGATGCCTTCGGTGCAGTAAATGAGTCTCGTAAATGGAGGTCACAGCAGGGCCTGTTGTTTGCTTTTGCTCCTGTCAGGAGCCAAGCATAAGGGTTTTCACATGCCACTCTGCATTTCAAACCAGTAGGCAGCTGGGAGCCTTTAAGTAGGCCCTAATTAGTGCTGATAGATTTCAGGGTGCTCTGAGGCTAGGTTGAGCAGCCTTTGCAGAGCTGGGAGGCAGCCTCCTTCATTGCTTGAATGACAAAGAGGTTCATTGGGACTTGGTTTCGAAACAGCTCAATAAAAGTGGTTATGACATGGCCACAGGCCTTGAATTAACAGCTGATCCAACAAAGGAAAGAGGTGAAACAGCAACCAATTACTGTTTCTTCTTGTGCCATCTCCAAAAGATGCACTTCCAGGGAGTTGCTGCAGGTTTGGATTTCAGCTGCTTACCTGCATTTTCTCCGGTCCTTTGGTTCCACCAAGTTGGGGGCAGTTCATATTAAAAAACGTGCCAAGTTATAAATTCCTGGTACATTTTAATGTTTCTGTGTTTGCTTCATAGTTTATGAACTGGTGCAGAATTATTATGATTAGGTTAAGTCTCAGTAGCTTATGCTTTTAACTTGGCACGCCTCCAGTTGTGACAAGTATGTGTGGGTCAAAAGGATGTGACCCGTATGGCTGTTACTCATAGAACTATAATTCTGCATGGGTTCTGTTCCAGGGGGGGAAAAACCTTCAGTCAAAAGAAGAGGCAAATTGTTCCATAAGAATTAATAAATCCCAGTTTCCATGTATTTTTGTCACTCTTCCACCCCCAACATTTTCTCCTTTGAGACACCTTGCAAGAGGCATTTAAAAACTTAATCACCCACTCTGCATTACCTCTGGCATTCCTCCACCACCACCAGGTTTTTACTATGAGCTGGGTGGTTTCACTGTAAGCTGGGATGTGTTGAAGCTGTAGCTGCCATGACTGGCTGGCCCATGCAGGCGTACATGATAGTCGGTCAAAGGGTTCCCCACTACAGTGGATCACATTCGGTCTGGCTTAGAGCATTACACCCTTCATATTCCGTGCTACGTGTAGAAAGGAGTAATCTTGATGTTAGTGCAGTAGAGGTGCAGGCTACTGGGTACCAATGAAAGCACACTTTGCTTTTCTTTGTCATCTTCACGTGCCCCCTAGATGCATTCCCTGCATCCCAGGGAACATGTGAAACACCATCTGAAAAGATTTGGGTGAACTTATGAGTCATTTCTCATCAGTCTGGGCTCAAAACTGCTGTAGCACAGTGGCCATGGACAAGCGCCTGCTTTGATTTCTCTGTACGAAGGAGAGCAGCTAGGCTGGGTTTGTTTGCCTCTTTGCAGACTGTGCACTCTGTGCCTGTAGGTCACTTAAAGCCATAGGACCCAAGCTCATCTGCCGACCAGAGCTACTCCGCTGCTGACTCAGCACCGTACAATCTCCATGCCCAAGTGGAGAACCTCTATCACACACAGCAAAGATGCCCATGGCTGCACAAGTTCAAAGAGGGTGCACAGACTTTCAAGTGTGAAATAAACTGGAATCCTGTGCTCTTCTCTGATCACCGCAGTGGTGTTAAACAAAAAACCCCAACAGCATAGAAGTGTGTTGTGTTTGGAAAGTTAATGCAGAAGGGCAAAGGGCTTTATCTACAAATGAAAGGTATGCAGGAATGAAGGAGGAGAAGAAAAACCCAAACCCTTACACTGCTTAGGGAAAAAAAAAAGGGCAGTTAAGAAGGGATTTAATTGATAATGTTTTAGATAATGTCAAGTGAAGTTTCTATTCTCAGCCCAAGTGCAGATGATGAGGCAAAAGGACTAAATGTAGAAATTAAAGAAATACCCATTCAAAGCTAAACTGAGAAACCTTTTGTCACACAGAGAATCATAAGCGTGTGAGAAGTCCCAGCAGGAGAGATTCTCAAGGCAAAATAACACTGGGGGCATTCAGGAAATAATTAGCTGGCTTCCTGGAGGGAGCAAGTAGATGTGTGTGAGGAAAGGAGCGTGTGAGAGGAGGGGGAGGACTGGAATGAGATAAGATCCTAATAGAAAGCATGGATGAGGAATGAGGGGCCTTTAACTCATTCCACACAGGGGGAAAAAAGTAAGCAAGTAAGTAAAGGAAGAAGAAGATCTGTTATGCCCAATTTAATGAGCTCCTCTGGAGTGGCAGTCTAGATCAGACTTGTGAAATGAGGTTTCTGGCTCAGCTGGAGATAAACTGTCCCCAGCTCACAGCCTCATCTCTGCGGGTGGCCAGTTGTTGCAGAACAAAGTGACCCATGGGCTGCTCCTGATCCCTGCAGCCAGCACACCTATGTTGGTCGGTGTTTGCTCTTCCCTGCTCATGGTTACCTTGTTTGAACCATCCCCAGCTGGAGCCCCTGGTGCGGCTTTGCAACATTTGTTAGGTTGGACCCACGTTGCTCTTGCATTGTTCCCCATTTCCACCAGGGATAGCTGCATTTGTCAACAATATTATTGCTACCATTATTGATACTGTAGCAAATCCAAACATTTCTGTAAGAACAACCCTTCCAGCCCCCGTGGAAGGGGCTATCCATTCCATCTGACACAGACACCACATGTTGATACAGAGGGTTGCCCTCAAAACATGCCTGTCTCTCTGAGTTGCCTACAAAGGGAGGTCACATAACCATCACCCCGGCAGTACCTGGCTTTTGGGTGGTTCAAACTGCGAGAGGCAAAACCCACACCAAGCAAAATCCCCAGTGTGCTGTACTGGCAGCAGCCTTGGGGTTTTTGCCTGTAATTTCTTTGAGCACTTTGATGTCATTACGCTTTGGAAGTACCTTTTGGTAATTCTTGTGCAGGAAGTTTCTGTCACGATTGCTTTAATCTCAGTGGTTTCTCTTTTTTTTTTTTTACTATAAAAGTGATAAATGATGATGTTTTTAAAATTAATTTCCATTCTAGCAGCTTCTGACAGCCCCTTTGTCTGTGTTACTTGGGACAAAGTAAAAGAATTAAGAAAGGGATTTCATGGGTTTTATCATCAGTGCTAACACACAAGAAAATTTAAAACAGTGAGGAAAAACTAAGCACAGCCAAAAGGTGCAAGAGCCACCAAAAGACATATTGAAGATGTTTTTCTGTCTCAGATCCACCCTCTGATTTTTTTCCCTTCACAACCATACCCAAACCGAAGAACATTCTGTTTGAGAGCATATGTGTCAGGTGTCTGGGTTCTAACCTTGAAATTCCTGCATATCCTCCAAGCAGGTAACAAACATCTTACCCCAACTACCTGTCAACCCTTAATTAGAGCACTCACCTTTAAGGAAAAGAGTTCACTGTTTGGGCCTATTCAACACATGGCTTTTCAGCAGTCACTGCTAACGAGGACACCAATTAGCACTAAATGTACTGGTGGCTCTTGCTATATGAGTAGGGGTCCACTAGGAGCCCAGGTGAGATTGCTTCAGGATCCAACCTGGCCATTTAGCTCAGGCTGCTGAACAGCTGCCATAGGCTAATCACTGCAACCCGTTACCAGTCTCTGCTAGATCTGAACCACTGGCTGTGACATCCAGGTGCAGTTACCTCCTCATGACAGTCTTCCCCCATCCTCAGAAAGGTTCACTGTCATTAGCTGTCTCTCCTTCCACAGTCTGGCTCCAATCTCCGTCTGAAAGAGGCAATCTGTGCCAGTCTCTGCCCTTGCTTTGATGCAATGTCCTGTTGTTGACAAATCCCAATAAAAGTGGTTTGTAGACTGCAAGCAGTTACAGAGTGTTACAGAGCTGCTGGATACTAAGGATGGATGGGGTGGAGTCGAGCCACTGAGAAGGGGCTGGAAAAGCCTTGCCTGTATTTAGGTGGTCTGAGGCAATGGACAAGGATATTAATCAAAGTCAGAGCTCTGACACCATGGCTAGAAACCTACCTCCAGTCTGTGTCTCAACACCAAATGGGCTAGTTCAACATACATGCCATCCTGGTGTGCATTTTCTAGCAGAGTCTAAATCACCATCTGAAAGCAACCTCAAGCTCAGCGCTTTCTGCAGGCAAAGGAGCTTCCCCCTCTTCACAGGTGTAGAAATCCAGACCAGATTTCACAGAAAGCAACCCCTTCTCCCCCAGATAGCCACAGATCTCTGCTGGAGGTCTTAAGGCAGCCCCTTCCCCACACACTTTGCCCAGAGTTGGAGCCATCCCAGATCACCCCAGCAGGAAATCACTGTGCCTGAGCTGAGAACCAGTTGCCTCCCTCGCTGCTTTTCTGAGTCTGTTTCCAGTCCTTTCTATCACTGCCTGCCAGTGCAAACAGCAAACACACAGTCCAGCACCAGCCACAGTTAAGAAAAGGTCACTGAAGCCTAAATCACACTCGCAGGCTGTCCCTAAGGAGAGGAAGGGGAATAGGGCACTATGGCTTCAGGCTTCAGTTTAAATGGGACAGAAAGACAAGACAAAAGCTAACATCTTCCCCTGAGGCTCCTGACAAGGGGTAAATTAATGAGGAGATCCAAAGACTGGAGATTAGCATTTGGGCTTATTGAAGGAGAGGAGATTATAGGAGGTCTGGAAGGGGACAACAGAGAGTGTATAAACCCTTTAATCTGGCAGATAGTGGCTGTTGAGGATGCATGTTCCAACCTGCTCCATGACACTGTAGATCACGTTAGTCTTTGTGCTGGTTTAATTGGAGCTCTGCAGTTGCCCTTGGTCACTGCTAATTGCCTTAATTGAAATGGCGCACTGTCTGTGCAAGTGGGAGTACATGCCTGTGTGGGTTTAAGAGGAAAATACATCCTCAGCATTCCTAGCCATTGTCCGATGAGTTTGGGCTGAATTATGTGATTGCATCAGCTGCCTGCTGTGCTTTAGAAAAGCTGGTTGGATTTATTGCAGGCTTATAAAAACCCAGCTTTAGGCTGCACTGGTTGCACTTGGTTACTTAAGGGAAGGGGAGAACAGAAAGAGAATGGAACAGTTGTCTGGTTGTGTAACGTTCACGCTGCTGGGGTGGGATCTCTGTCTGCACCCCTGCTCTCTACACTCAGCATGCCTTCTCTAACTTACTAAGGTTTGTATGTGCAGCACACTGAATTAGACCAAAAGCCCACATTTTACGCATGGATTTTCTCCAGGCTGAAGGCAATGAAACAGGGTAGTACTGGGAGCCTTAGGACTATCGTAAGACACATTTGAGTGGAGGAGAAGATGGAAACTCATCTGTCTTCCCTACCTCTGGCCACACGTGATCTCATCAAGAAATTGAACACATAACTCAGTGTACCTCTGTACCCAAACTGTAATTGCAAAGTATGGTAATAGGCCTTAGCATAGTGACAGGCGCCTCCTTTCCCAAGTGCCTTTTGCTATAACCAATTGTCTATAATGGCATGAACCGCCCCAGAAAGCCGAGTCCATCACTCCACTGCCTTGCTGAAAGCTCTTATCTCTAAGCAGCCACATGAAAGCTGTGATTTCAGTCAAATCAGTCCCATACTTTGCAGTAAGAAGCCCAAGCAAAGGGCAGGACTTAAGAAACATTTCTGTACCTGGCGTTCCCATACTGGCAGCTGACTCCCTGGGATCTTCTAAGGTCTTTTGTTCTCCCTCATTTGCCAGGGAGACGAGGTGCTGAACTCAGGGCTATGGACTCTGCTTGTGCCAGTAGCCTAGGAGTGGAGCTGCTGTGACACCAGGACTAAATCCCTTAGTTACATCAGGGACCTAAGACTCTCCATCATTGCAGGGCCCTGGAAGCTCGCACAGATTTTGGCATAAGGAAGCTTTGGCAACCCACAAAGATGCATCACTTTGAGTTAATTTATAAGAACTTGGACAGGGAGAGAGTTCATTTAATTGAAAGATGTAATTATCAGGTGTTGGAGGCAAAGGGGCTCATTAATTTCTGAGACATGCTGTTGACTGAGCTGTCCTCATTTTCATTTTTCACTCCACATCAAGGCTGAATCCATGTGTCGGGGAGGTTAGAAGACAGCAGATCACTGTTAGTCCACTTTGATAAAGGTTTTCCTTTAGCCCAATAGTAACCACAGTGTTTGCGAACCTGCCCTGCGTTGTATGGCAACAAGAGCTCCCATGGGCATCTTGGCATGATTTCATTAGGGCCTGGACCCAGAGGACACACAAACCTTCTGGTAACAGCGTAGACTGGGATAAGGTGGGAGGTGATGCATTACACTGGCCACATCCAGTGATGGAAAGGAAGCTATGAACTCCCTTAACACATATCTTCTTCCTTTAGCTTTAAGGCTTATATTCAGCTCTGAAATGAAGAGAACCATGGTGCTTAGAGCATGGAAGGGCTCCTACACGAAGGAACCCCGCAGGGGACCCTTGAGAGCTTGGGGCTGCAGGCTAACCGTGCCTTTTCCCAAAAAATCCAGATCACAATCCTCTCCATCTGGATTTTTACACCCATCCCACTATTACTCCCTCCTCACTTCTGCCCCTAACAGAAACTGAAACTACCCTGCTGTCACCCTCCTCGCATTGGTATTCCCTCCAGCTTGCCAGTCTGCACTTAGATTTATGATTTATTTAGAATTGGATTACACCGCGGCTCAAGGCCAGCACTCCCTAATCTGTCACCGTCCCCGCTATGGCCATACACAAACATTTGTTTTAGCTGCGTCAGCATCTCTGGCTCCTGAAGAAGGACGCCCATTGTTAATTGCTATAGCAACCACGATTCAGGGTTTGAGCTTTTTTTCTTTTTTTTTAATACTCCTTTCCCTGCTGAAAAGCACTGGCATTGTCAAGTGATAGATATTTATAACTTAATAGAACGGTGGCATGTCTAAGTTATGCCACTGAAATGCATCACAGCCGGAGTTGTTCTGTTATTTGTTTTTGTGCTGAATAGCAGCAAACGCTTTAAGTTATTGTCCTTGCACACCCATAAAAAGGGAAAAGAAGGGATGTATAATTGTTGCTCATACTTATAGCAATTGAATGCAGAGTGCCAGGGTGCAAGGAAGTCTGCTTTCAGCAATATCACCCAGGATGATACTGAGGACCATGTTCCCTTCAAATACGCTGATCATGAATGTCTATTTGAATTGGGAAATGAAGGTTTTGGGCTTGGATGAACGAACTGATTATGCCAGGGATATTTTTGGCCCCAGCTGGCTAAAGTTTGATGAGCTAAGATATGAGCACGCTCAAAAATATGGAACCAACACGAAAATAATGAGTAAGCCCTTTGAAATTACTGACTACAAGTGCAAACCAGGAAACAATCCATCTTTAATGTGCCATGACACATATGCAAAGAGTTTGCACTCAGCCTTTTCTTACTATTCTCTAGGCAAGGTCTTGTAGAGATTTATTCTCGCAAAACCGCTCAGGTAGACCTGGTGCTCTGGCCACACACCTGATACCTGTTGAGACAATTTAGAGAGGACAGGGCAAGAAATGGCCAGGCTGTGAGGAGCCTCTCCTCACAGAGTCTGCAGCTGATAGAAGTTTACACCAAATACATATATATGCATATGTGACGTGAATATCAGATGTCTCTGCTAAGGAAAAATCTGGAAGATGAAACCTTGTTTATTACCCAGAGAATTTTGAATTTGATACAAAACAGTCATGCGCAATGTCAGGGCTGAAGCATGCTGCAGGTCAGGCACGTCTGTCAAGCGCCACGTTGAGTCTTGCTCCGCGGACAGCTGCTCTTGCTAAGCAGGAGGTTTGTAAGGGAAGCAAACCCAAAGACAGCACATGCTACCAAGTCAGGGGTCCTCCTGCTGGGAAGGGGCACAGAGGTGCAAGTGATCCCTCAGCCAGAAAGGAACCTGCAGCACAGGATCAAGTGGGCTGGAGGAAAGACCAAGCAAAAAAATCTCCTCTTGCGAGGACTGGAAGAAAAGTGGGAATGAAAAACAATCTGTGGCAAAACGAAGCTGAAGGCAATGTGGATCAGGTGGTATGAGAGGACAGAGGCTTAGAAGAGGGACCTGCATGGGCTGTGCTGTGAAAAATCTGAGCTGGTTGTGGCTGCAGTAGGGCCTCTGGTCAGTGGCTGAGGGAAGTTCTGGCCACAGACGTAACAGCAGCACACTGAAAGGAAAACTAGGAATCACTGAAGGTCAGATAGGAGTTAAGATCTTACTGAGGTCATTGGATAGATTAAAAAACATGTAGACACACAGAAGAGATTTGAAGGAAAGAAGGATCGAGATGAATGTGTAAGTTTTCGCTAGAGTTGGGAATAGCCTTGGGGATAACAAGGCGGGCACAGGGACCGTGCTGCAGCCACCTCAGAGAGCATCTGAAGGAGGTAGAGCCATCAGGGTGGAAATCAAGGAGCCTTGTAAAAAGAAATGCAACCCTCTCTGTTCCACCGCTCTGTGTCCAGGTTCAGCTAGACATGCCTCATCTTCCCATGGTCTCAAAGCCACGATGCTGTTAGTGCTTGGGTGATCCCAGGCTGGTGGGGTCTGGGATCCTGCCATACCTTCTCTCTCTAGGGAGACAAGGGCGGGGGGAGCTGGGACGGGACCACGCACAGAGACCACAGTGCAGTGAGGTGAGGTAAGGTGAGGACCTGCCCTGGACCCATCCTGGGATGAGGCCCATTTGTTCCTCTCTTAACACTCTGCTCACAGCATGAGCCTTCTCACTGCACATCCTTGGAGGAAACCCCGGGTAGACTACGTCCATCTCCTCCTCCAGAGCGTGTTTTCCCTTGTGCTTGCAGACTACTTTTATTGCTCAGCTTCTTCAATGCAGCCTTCCCCAGACTGTTGTGGTTTTGTATAGTTTCTGGCAGATCAGGTCACCACGCTTACGCTGAAGGGGAAAGCTCCCCAGCTCAGCTGCTCTTGCGTGAGGCACCTGATGCTGCATCCCTATAGCTGCTAGGTGGGCTGGGGACTGCATGGGAGGTGGCTCATGGAGCTGGGGGGAAATGAGGTAGGGGGAGGCAGGGCATTTTCTTAAACAGCTTTAAAGCCCATCAGTGATTTGATTTGCTTTCTGAGAATGGTTTAGCTCAACAAACAATTGCAAGCTACACAGTCGCAAGGTAAAATGAAAAAGCCCATGGGCATTAATTATATATATAGATATTAAAAAAGAAGCTACTGCTTAATTATTGTTTGCAAATCTCGGTATTTAAATTGACTTATTTGCAAATGTCTGTTTAGAAATTGACTTTGTAATTATAAAGTCGGTGCAGGCATATCACAGGCCCTGGAGGGGTCTCTAACGAGGAATGATAATGTACCAGGCAAAGTGAACTATCCTGAGCTGCATTTTAATAACCAAGAGGTGCTTGGAAGGGGGAGTGGAAGGTCCAGGAGAAATCCCAAAGCCAACAAAAGAAGAAGCAAGAGACAGAGGATAGAGAGAGCCGGCTCCACAAAGCGGAGGGCTAACATGTTTGAGAAGGGGCTTCAGGGGAAACGGCATCTCTTCCTGAAGCCCCTGCGATAGGAGTGAGTTGGCAGCAACCCGGGTTTCAGCTCCTGCATGTGAATGAGGCAGGCTGCTGGCAGCCTGCCGCCGGCTCTGCAGAGCTGTAGCCCCCTGCCCAAGGAAAACCCCCATATAGCCGGTCCCCAGGCAGCCCTCCCCAGCGAGCACTCCTGCAGCAACGGGACAGACTCACGCTGACCCTCCACAAGCCCCCCGCCATGGGCGCGTGTGCATGCAGGGCTAAGGGCAGCTCGCACTGCCCGTTCTCCAAGATATTAGTAAGGCGGTTCCCAAACCTAACACAACTCGCCTGGACTTGAAGCCGTGTTAAGCAAGCTATATGCTTGAGGATCATCTGCAAAAGGGTGTGGAGAGTGGCTCCATGTGCCTACGGCTGTGCTCTTTCATGTAAAGCAGGTGACCTCCAATGGGACAGAAGGTTTTCTGGGTAACGAGTGGTATATTTTACCAGGCCACAAATCCTTGCCAGTCCCACAGCATGTGCAATAACTCTTAAGATTTAACTTCAGCACATATCTAAGAGGTAAAGTACCTCACCAGTGAAACAAGACTGTTCTCTCACCTTTTTCTCTCCATCATCTTTGACAACAGCACTGCCAGTTCTCCCCATCTAGTGGTCTAGGACATTTCTTCTTTACGGACCGTCACTATTAGCTTTAAAATCAGCCACTGGCCCATGATTTCTTGCATAGTTCATTAACCAAGAGGGAACAAAGCTTGGCTGCTAAGCGGCACATTAGCAAGATCAACAGCTGGCAGGGTGCAAAAATAATAACCAAAAAAAAATTATCATAAGCAAGAGCTCTGGGTTTTTGACTCATCTGCTATGCATAGTCATGTTATCCCTTATTCGTGAGCATTCAGATGGCGCCAGTATATTCATGAAAATGTGGCAGCTTAAGACAAGGTCTGAAAGTTAAATAGAATCCAGCATCCTACTGGAGCAGAATAATATTACTCTTTTGAGTGAAATTATGAGTGAAAGTGTGGTCCTTGTGAAATCAAAGGCAAACACCCAAACACATTTTTTTACATCACTGTGAACCATGTGAATTAAAAAGCAGCTGCTTCCCTGACCAACATAGCTGTGCCAGGGTAAAAGCAGACTCTGATGGACTCAGCACCCTCCTGATCTGTCTCTCTAAATGCTAAGTGCTGCTCAGTGTTTGCTGTCTGTTCCACTGTGCAGCTTGTGCCTATTAAATACAGAACGAATTCTGCTTGGAACAGCAGTATAAGCCTTGTTTGAGAGAGATAAGAAACCCCACCCGTTAAAACCAGTGACATGGAAGACCCAAATTCTGCTTGAGCTGGCCAGAAATAAGATATCTCTCATCTGGGAGATCAGGTAGCCATATCAGGAGAGAGCTGTAAACACAAAATCGCCGCTGTAGATCTGTCTGTAGGCACAGCACCTTGGACAGTTTATTCAGCCTGTACGGTGAAACCAGCCTGGTCAGTGACACTTGGATTTTCTGCTTGTCCTGCTCACTAGTCCAGTGTGTTTGGGTTTTAATTGTGTATGTCAGTGAAGCATGAAAAGAAGAGGAGAGGCGAGGGAGAGGCGAGGGAGAGGCGAGGGAGAGGCGAGGGAGAGGCGAGGGAGAGGCGAGGGAGGGAAAATATTAAAGGAAAATAAAGAAGAAGCAGCTTGTGTTGAATTAAAAAGGGGGGAAAAACCCCAAGCATCTTGATTAGATTTGAAATGGAAGCGTAAGGTACTTGTGTCATTAGCTTAAAAAAAATGTGCATTGCATTTTAGCATCAGCTTGTCTAACAGAGAAATAGTCTGTTGTCCTTGTACAACTGCAGCGTTTCCTCAGTAGGCTGTTGTGCTGTGAAGAGGTGTGTGCACTCACAGCAGCTTCCCCAGGCATGAGGTTCAGGCTGTAGGATCAGGGTGGAATCGTGTCAGCCTACACCGACTCACATGCTCCTCCCAGGTGGGTTCTGCTCCGAGGCCTGCAGCATCCCGTTTACTTTTATTTTTTCCCCCAGTCCTTTAATTCAAGGGTTGTCCTAGGACAATAATTGTTCAAACAAGATGCATATTACATCTCATATTCATGCATTAATTAAACCCATCCAAAATTTCACAAAGTTTGTCACTGATTCCAAGCAAATGGGACCTGCAGATAATTAATGATTTTCAATGACAGTTCTTGAAAAATTAGTTTCTGGCAGCAATCTTCATATGCTGGATAGGTTTCTATTTTATAAGCCTGTTCTGTTCTTAAAGACACAAGAATTAGTGAAAGCGGGCTGTTCTTTTCAATATTAATTAGACCATTATTTATTTGGAAAAGAGAGTTTTTGTTTTAGATACTTATGTGTCAGCTGCTGAGAATTCTGCCCTAAGTCACTTAATAGCCCATTAAGAAATTGTTGTGATGACTAATTATTTATTACAAATTCAGAATCTGTTTACTAGATAGCTTTAGTTTTGTTAATTAATAAGATTACCTCTTAGATCCCAAACCCGTGATGCCTATTCTGGCATTATCTTGGAATACAACATATGTGAAATAGGATACATCATGCATTCTCCTACTAGGGTGTTTTAAGTTCTGCCTAAGGAATACAACTGTTCTGTTCTTCACTGTGGACATATCATTAAGCCCGACTACAACTAACAGCTACTAATAACAAACACTAATGAAGGACTTCATTTTACCTTTAGGAGCAATGGAGCTGCAGACACACTCTGCCTTTGCACTTGTCTGCGCTGCTGCCAAAATTAACGGTGACAAGTCATGATACAGTGTGGCTGGTCTGAGTTAGCCAACTGCCGAGATAAAGACAACCTAGATCTTAGCTCAGCTCATCCACTGGAGTTCAAGTTCACCTAACAGACCTGAAATGAGGTTGAACCACGGGCTTGATGGTTCCTTTTATCCCCTTATTAAATGAGGAATGTGTTTTTCCTAGGAATTTATTCACAAGTTCAAATCCCAATACTTCTTACTCCAGACAGCCACTTCCCACGTATTCAATAGCTCTTTTAAACTTTTACACCTGGGGTAGGTACTGCAGCACCCTGCCCAGGTGCCCCAGCTCCACTTGGGCACGCTCCTGCAGCACCGACAGCCAAGGTCTCTGCCCAAAGCAGCCCATAGTCTATAGAGCGTTCATCAACTCCAGCGGGCTGACCTTGAGGAGAACACCTTGGACTCTCTCTGTGTGGAAACAGCACCACGTCTAATGAAAATCCATACCGAGAGGGTATGCAAAGATCAGGCTCGATTAATTCTTTCCAGAGGTGCCTCCACAATGTCAACATTGATCTGCTTCCTAGTTGCACGGTTTTCTCTCAGCTGACAACCATATGCCATTCAGAGCTCTGCTCTATTGTAAGTTTTAACAGATATGGAGATAGGATCATTAAAATACCCTGAGAATACACAGCAAGTCATTGTTTTGCTGCTTGTGCTGAGAAAAATCTCACAGTAGCACTGAAGAAGTAAATGCTATAGGCCTATCTCATGGCAAAGAAGTTAATCCTACAACAAAATTGGATGAAATGCCTGAGGATAGGGATCACTATGTGGGTGTCTTGTACTGTCTATGCTAAGAAGTTGCTGCTTTATAAAGCAGGCTTGTAGGACAGTTGCAGAAATGCATGTGCATTTTATTTATAACCATACCTGTGGGAAAATAAAACCAGCCCAGTCTCTATGAGCCGTCGCCCACAGAGTGCCTGTGTTTCAGACTGCCCTCTGATGTTTTTTTCATTAGAGATAGCACAGAGATAAATAATTTCATCTTACCAGAAGAAGACAAGCTCAACCACCATCTGTCTTCTTACATATGCAACAGGACCTTTGGATTCAGACTGTATTCTTACAAGTCCGGAGTCACATAGATACTGGATTTTTGACTGAGACCTGTAACAGAACTGAATCATGCATCAGCCATTCCAACTGACTTCTGATAAACTGAGTCTGGGTCTGGGGTAGGGGCTTAGCCCCACCTCCAGGCACTATCAATTGCCTAACTGAATCCAGATGCAACCAATCTTTGCTAATGGGCAGGGCATATTTTCATTATAAATACAGATTTGGAAAGGCTGTACTTCAAGGAGGTTTAGTTAGCAACTCTAAGTAATGATGAGCTGTTGTAGCAGTGGCTGTTATTATTAATAAAATTCACAAGTCAGGACTATATAATTTTGATTTCTTTTTTATGTTAATTAGAATTCTACCCTTTTTTTTTTAAAACCCTGCTGTTCTTAATCTTCTGTCCTTTTTTGGTTTGAATTAAAATCAAACTAACCTACAAAAAAGGAAACTTCCTTATAAAAAAAAAAAAAGAAAAAGAAAAAAAATAGAGAAATTTCTTTTCCTGGTGCCTGCACTTTGAAATCAAAGCTGTTTCACTGTTGCAAATAATGACCACACAAAAAAAGCCAACACATGCACTGAAGATCTATCAAGGGCCCTGCTGTCCTAAAGGTCACAAGCATACATGAAAGATCTCTTTGCTGGGGTAAGTGGTGCCCAAGAAAAATGCGTTGAGAATTACTCACCTTTCAAAGAAGTTGCAGACAAATGAGTCCGAACTTTCAAAGGAGCAGCGTGACTGCAACCAGATGCCTTCCTTTAAATGCCTCTAAAGGCAACAGGAAAATAAGTCAAATTAAACCATCAATTCAGCAGCATCTTTGCTACTCATCATGCTGGCATTTCTAGAGAAAGAAAGGTTGAAAGCAATCCAGAAAGAGATGTCTGTGCAGAACTCGGCATTCTTTCCATGTGCTAATCTATTCCATTCACCACTTCTGTCTCACCTGCACCACGCCTCTGCGCATCTCCCAACAACGCATTAAACAACACATGCACGTTCCTGAACCTTCTGCTCCGGTGCTAACTGCTTTGACTTCCACTAACACGCTAGCCAAGAAGACATCACAAAAGTACCTAACCTCATCGTGAGAGCAAGAGAGAGAGAATTATGAGAACAAGTGTAAAGGAAGAGAAAGGGAGAGAGAGACAGAGAAATTTTATTGCTCAAGAGGAAAAAAAGAGATTATAATTGAACTGCAGAAAATTCTCCACATCACAGGTAATGGTGCCTGGGTTACCTCTCTTTATCTGTGCAATAGAGATTAGCACACGGGGTCATAAAGCGAAATTAAAGTCAAATAAATTCTGGGCCAGCACTTGGTAAGTACTGCTGTCCTACCATTTAGAAAAAGGAACATCAGGGCATGAAGTGGCACAGCATAAGGCAGCAGCCAGCGGGAGAGCCACCCTGCCACAAACATCCAACAGAGCGGGGACAGACTGCTCCGCTGCCACAGACCACCTCTGTGGGGACTGCAGGAGCTTCCCTCCAGGAGCAGGGATGGTCTAGTGTGGATGCTGGCAGACTCAAGCCCCGAGCACTTCAGGAATTGAGGTCTTAGGCAAGGTAGACATCAGAAGTGACTCTGGAGATGTGTGATATTCTCTCCCCACTGTTTTGTTATTGTCTCTGTCCTGCAGTTTCCCGTTTCCCCCCAAAAGATGGATGATTATAAAGCACGTTCATACCGTGACCATGAGGAACCTGCCCAGACCCCGCACGCCAAACCTTCCTCCAACAGCTCCCACGGAGCCCTCGGACCTCGCGCTGAAGCAGATGAGGAGTGCTCACCCACAGCCACGTTGCCCACTTGCTCGTGGTGGTAGTTTCCAAGATGCAGCAAGGGGTGGGAGGCACTGCAGGACTGCGCAGCACAGATCGTCCACCTTTGGTTGACAGACCCTTTGGGACTGCAAGTCCTGCTCCTGACTCAGTGTCTCACCTCTGCGGTGGGGTGAGGTGGATGTCTGCAGCCAGTGCTGTCAGAAATAACAAGAGGGTTTGGAAGCTATTATTCTAAGATTTCCCAGTCTGAGACCCCTTCAAAAGCTTGAGTCTCCAAAAGTGCTGGAAAAAAATCTCTGGAAATTAGGTTTCTGAAGGTATCTCGGATACAGAATAAATAAAACACATGGGGAAATAAAACAGCCCAAAGCAGGCATTACTACAAATCACTTTGGATCTGTTGAAAGCTCCTTCTTGTTCTTTTTAGAAGTGACTGTTGCTTGTTATGAATGTTTTTCTTTGGCTTTCTTAAGTAATTTTTACTGACCTTCACAAAAATCTTATAGCATTGCTGGGCAGAAAAATATTCAGGGAGCTTTCTGAAGGAAAGATGATGTCTGTATTGAGGTATCTTTATTCTTTTCTTGCAGTGTCAAATTAAATCAGCATTCACCTTCCTCCCCCTTGCCTGGATGGGCAGTACATGATGAAGAGGAAGAGGGTTTGGCTGTCAGAAGCTGTCAGCTGGCGAGAGAGCTGGACAGCCCACCCCAACCTGTCCACTGCCCATTGCTTTGATGGTGAACTGGACCTTACATCTCCCTGGCAAGTCCTGTGCCTTGCAGCGCTGTGGGCAGTTGAGCACAAAACTGGCTTGGCAGCTGACAGCACACAAAGCTTTGCAGCCAGTGGCCTCATCCTTATTCCTTAGAACTGGGCTGGTCATATATGTTGGGGTTATTAGACCGTCTTTGCAGCGCAAAGGGCCTAGTTAGGCTCAAGTGGGGCAAGGAAATTGGTTTTGCAAGACAGAACTGTGGTAACCGGAGGAATAAAGCCAAGGTGTGGGTAGCAAAGATGGACAGACATAGGTGATAGAAATAAGCCCATCTGCACTCTTCTCTACTCACACTTTCAAGGGAAAGTGTTCCCAACCATTCCTTCCTTCCTTCCCTCCCTCTTCCCCCACCACATATTCTCTCTTGACTTATTTGACGCTGTTTGAAATCAAGCACTTGGTTTACCCTTCTCAAGCGAAGCTGATCTCTCCCAGCATGACTCTGACTGCAGCGGGAGGCACAGCGGGATGCTGGATATGGAAACCTGGCATTAGTATCACTTTCAGATGACAACAGATCAGAGAGCTGGACCTGGGAGTGAATTAATATAGGGCTAGGATTCACTTCAAGGGTTTGCTGCTGTCATACTCCTCTCAAGATGTGAGAGAGAATTAATGCAAGGGGCTGAGATTCACTTTGAGTGCCGTGGTGGCTGCCTGCCATCCTCAGGAGCAGCGGGACCCGGCGTGCGAGTGAACACAGGGGACGGGTTTGCTCCAGAGCCTGCAGGTATCCCAGGGAGCAGAGGGGAAGGTCACTTAGCTCCTGATGACCTCCTGGGCTATCAGTTAACTGCCTGATCCAAAATCCACCAATGCAGATGACTGAGGGTTGGTTTAACCTCAAATAAATGACCATTTGGCACGGGGTCGTCTTATTCTGGTGCAATCCTGAGGGAGTCACGCTCTTTGCTGTGGACTGATGCAAAGGGGAACCTCATGGAAAACCATAGCAATGCCCTAGATCTTCAGTCAACCAGTCAGCCAGGGGACAGGGCACCCTCAGATTTGCTGGTACGTATCTTTAAATGTCCTTGGACAAACCGAATAGCTGAACCCAATGGGCCCCCACATCACTGACCCTCTGTATGGGCAGGGACAAAGCACATTTCGCTAGGGAAGGAGAACAGCAACGAAAGTACCCACATCTGGGTAACAGAAATTAGCTTTGTGTGCTGGAGCTGCTGATTATCGAACAGCAGGGCCTTTCCCATTACCCTCATCCCTGAAAAAAACCAGATGCCCTTAATTTATCTCACCCTTTGAATCACAGGTAGCCAGCCTACAGCTTTTTGCCACATGTTGTCTGCCAGGAGATGTTATAGACCTCCATCCTCTCCTCTTCCAATGCAGCGGACAAGGACTTTGGGAGCAACCTGGAGATTTCCTGGTGGTCAAATCAGCCTGCTCTTGTTTTCTGTGGTCCACAAAGTACCTCCCCTCCCACGGCGAACCTGTTTGCCCAACAGCAATGTACACTCACAAGGGCTTGGCTACAGGCGTGTTTGTAACAAGCACGAACATAGAAAAGGGTGCAGAAAAGATGGAGAGAAAGATCTGTCATTACAATAGAAAGTGACCCACATTTGGGGGAGGTTAATGGTTATTTAGAAGAATGCATCCTTGAGCCAGTGGCTCTGAGGGGCAGGAGGCAAAGGGAGGATTTGATCCCTTTTTTCAAAGGGAGAGAGAGGTTTGGAGCCTGGAGCATAAACACAGCTGAGGATTCTGAAAATAGACAGTATCCTTCAAATGCAGCCTAGGGACGAGATTGAATCATTGTATACACCCGATTCCTTGAGAAGAGAAAACAAAACAAAAAAGGGAGGAAGTAGGCCCTTGGAAGCAAAATGAAGACAGAACAATGGAAAACTAAGCACTGGAGGAGACAGCTTCAAATAATTACATTGTGCAAGCGTCACAGTGGGAAGTAGCATATGCTGGAGGAGCCCTCACTGGGGACACAGGATAAGCAGGCAGGAGGGAGGCCAGGCAAACCGTCAGCTTCAAAGTGGCACACGCCAGGCCAAATTCAGAGCAGCTCCGGCTCCGGTGAGGTCAGCATAACGATGCCAGAGATGAAAATATCCTTGTGCTTAAAACAAAATCCCTTCCTTCCATTGCCAATAGCACCTGGTAATAAGCAGCAGGCAAGGGGCTAACATTGTGACAGATATTTGGGTCACGGGCTGTCTTTTCATATGGGCGAGATAGGCTTGTGTCACCCCATGGTCCTGCTAAGAGCGGTGAGGCAGCTCAGCTCTGCAAAGACACGTGGGGAGTCGAGGAATGGCATTTAACTGTTTAACTGAGATCAGGGGGCTGGTCTCAGTTCATACAGCACTGAGCACAAGGGGGTCTGCTGCTTGGTTTCTAGGGACCAACATCACTGTATTTAAGTTGTGACTTCCCAATGAAATAGATAAAAAGTTAGGAGGCAATGCCTTGTAAGAAAGTTAGAAAGAGTTGAGCCAGAAACTATGTATTGCTTGGGCACTCAGTTTGGAAAGCAAGGCTGAATGAGGCCAATGTTCTGGTCATAGTCAGGTTTGTGTTGCTGCTTGGAAAAGCCTGAGGAAGGCTTTTGTGCCTTTGTTTCTGACAGCCCTGTACATCTTATATTTAATTTTTTAATTTACAAAAAGCTTTCAAATGTTTGGGGTTTTTTAATGGGAACATCTTGGTCTTGCTCTGTAAAGATAAGTATGTTTTTAGAGAAAAGGAAATTCCAGCTTCTGTCCTGAAAATGTTCCACTTACATTTCAGCTTCCTTTGTTGGGGAGAGGCAGTATATAGGAAGTAACTGTATTTTCCGTAGCTTTAGGGTCCAAATTATGCTGAGCTGTGGGACCACCACTGTAAAGCACACCTGGACATGCCTGTGAGAGGCAGGACTTCACTGCTTAGGAGCTGCCCTCAGCCCAAGACTTTCCTGATTTCACCTCCCTGTGAAAAGACTGCCACAGGAAAGTGCTGTGCCTGTAAATCCGTAGTCCAGTGGTTTTCAGTCTGGAGTCTGTGCATCCTTGGAGGCCCTCCATTATTTTGCTAACAGATCCATGAGTGGTAACTACAGAGATCGAGTCTGTTGTGACAGAGCTCACATCTGCTGCGCAGGGTCTATGCCTCCCTTGGGGGAAAATTTAGGGAGTCAACAAACTGCAGGATGTGACAACCGTTACTGCAGACAGGCATAGTGTTTTCACCCTTTACACAATAAAAATACAATGAACCTACATGAGCACAGATGCACCTTAAATACCTGTGTTTACTAACTCACGTCAAAATGTCCAACCTATCTACATATATTTATCTGCTCTGGCTGGTTGTGACAACTTTCAAGAAACAGAGAAAACAAGCTGCACAAAAGGGCTTGCAAACTGCTCAGAGGAATACTCCATTAGCACAAAAAATGTCCCAGAAGTACATTAGTGATTCAAGAGGTAGCTTGTTAACTTTGGACATTTTGTAAAGTTCTCTGATCAAGCAAATACCTTAGCATGCATCTCTTCCCAGCCCCCATCCTTCCCTGCCTCCCCCCACCCCAAGTTATCCTCCCTGCCCACTGAATGAGGAAAATATCATTCATACAGAACACTCTTCAGCGATCCTGCTATCAATCCCCAACAGTTTTATTTCAATATCAACCAGCTCCATTACGATAATTGATGAGAGATGCAAGTGATGAGTGAAGAGAGCAGTGCTGAGCAGATCATCCAGCCCACATGGTAGGAAGACCCTCACCGTGCTTCATTCCCATCTCATTTGGTATTTCACAAATGAAAAAAAAATCCTTTGTTTTTTCTTTAGGGAAAGGACATTGCATTATGAAGATTCCAGTTTGCATGAGTGGTCCAAGCCAATCAACATATTTGAGTGTCTGAGTTGAAAAGTCCTTCTCTGAGAGAGAATCAAGCAAACCAATGAATGGCAGGAGAGAATAAGGCAGGATGAACATGCCATTGACCATAAAAAACCTGAACAGCTGAGCTTAATGCTTGTAGGGATTTTGTCCATTTTTAAAATATAAATCTTTCCCCTAGACACACCACTGGTGAGAGTAATCTGGAAAGCACAGAGACAAAAGGTTAAGAGTTAAACTTCCCAGCTCAAAAAGCAACAGGCTAGAGGAAGCAAAGGTTACATCGAGACATCCAGGAGGAATAAGCATCCCTGAAAAGCCGCCTTCGTTAAGCGCTTCGTCAAATGGGGATTGCTGCAACACGGTCACCACTTCTGCCCATCCAGACTTCCAGCACCGAGTTACTGTCCTCTGTCAATTTTCATACCCCAGCCCACAATGGGCATGCTGGTTTGTATCCCTAACACTGTTCCTCTCTAGCTGCTCAGGGATGGATTTTAATATCACCATCTTAAGAGAGCCTCAGAGATACAGCTCCCACGTGCAGTGGGCACAGGACTGAGTTGTGAGCCACCAGCAACCACAGCAGAGCAAACACCTGCATACTAATGCAGACCATGGCAGGGAGGTCACTGGATGTTATCAGGTTTCTCATGCCTGCCTCTGCTGTGCAATTAAGTTCATAAACAAGGGAGAACATCCATATATAAAGAAGGTGAAGGAGGGAAAAAAAAAAAAAAAAAGACTCAAAGAAAACCTAATTATCTTGTCAGGGACAGCGGTGAAATGCTTTGCATCTCCTGGTTGTTCCACTGGTTCCTGGGTGTCAGGTTCCACCCCAGAAGTGGCTGCCTTTCAGTGAGGTGATGTCTGCTGCTCCTCCTTGGGACTGGCTGCATAGGGGAGGTTGAGCTGTACTAACAACTCACTGATGTCAAAGAGGGATGGTTATAAACCCCTTCCTGTGCCGTCCTGGACACCCTGCCTCTGTCCTGGCTGTGCACATCCCCTCACTAAGCTCTGGAGCTCACTAGACAGTTTAATGAGCCAGCTCAGCTCTCTAACCCAGCAGAAGACTAATTCAGCCTCTCAAAAACATGTTAATTTATCTCATTTAATATGATACCACCCACAATTTTTATAGTTAAAAAAATGTCTCATGTAACAACCTCCTCCTCACTTCTCTTGCTCCCTATAGACTGTGTGTCCCATTTCACCTTGACTTCTTTTTCACGTTGTCATCCACGCTGGGGAAAACAACTAAGTCACTTGGTAGCATTTCACACTTGGTTAGCAGCAGTGAGAATGACATTTGCAGGAGTCCCCAGATAGTGGTGCTGCACGCAGTGCTACAAGCTCTCTTCCTTCGCCCTTGTGCTGGGCTTAGTCCTAGAGAGCTGCACTCCTGTCTGCTGGTGCATCAGCTCTGAAGGGGCTCAGATGCCAACCCCTAATGTGGACTCCCCTCACATTTAAAAATCACTCTGGCCGTGGTTTAACAAGCAAATTGTGAAGCTTTATATAGTTAGCTTCGCACAGACACACACACACATACGCCTTGAGCTCCTAGTGGCTGTTATCAGAAACTGCTCTGAAATGGCCCATAAATAGAAGCAGAGTAATTTGCAATGTATATTCTAATAACTGCAGCTATAATAACACCCCCTCCTCCCCACTTTCCTCTTTAGGGGTGATCTGCCAAAATGAGAAACAAAATTACTGTGTCTGTTCAGCAAATTCTTACTGACAAAATCTTTAAGAGTTGACAAGAGTAATCTACTGAAAATTAGTTCAGAAGTGTTTCAAGTTTCAAAAAATCAATCAAAATCAAATTAAGTTCTGAAGACACTGTCTGTAGAGTTTAAGCAAAACAGAGATCAGGTGCAGCAACATGGGATCATGGGCTCACTTCTGAGCAGTTGAGTTACATCTGCTCTGCCACCTCTTCTGGCTTAGGGCAGAGAGCTACAACTGGTCACGAGGGTTTGCTGATCCTCTGCCTGATCTGGGGGGCTTAGGTAGCAACAAGAAACCCAGCCTAAGTAATCTACAGCAGGGTCCTCAGCATGGCGCTTCCTCCATCGTAAGGCTATGCCTTGACCAGTGAGCCAGAAATCAGGGTTAGAGATAAAAAGAATGTTTTCCCTCCTGCTTCCTGATCATTTCCTTCAAGATTTGTTCATCCCAATGACAGATAGGGAAAAAGAAGAATTAAAAGAAGAAAAGAAAGGAAAAAAAGAAGCAGCTCATAGAGATACTAATCAACGAGATAAACCAGTTTATAAACCAGATCTATTGCAAAAGCTGGTAGGACCAAGCATAGGCTAACCCACATCAGGGGCAGGGGCAAAGTTAAAGTTCATTAAGTGTTGCTCATGGACTCTGTTTCCTTCTTGGCTGTCTGTTCTCAAATAAACAAAGCTTATACTCGCTCAGTGTCCCTGAAGAAGCCTGGAACTCATAGTCTTTTTGAGAATATGCAGAAAATTGCACAAGGGTTTGTCCTGTTTATGAGTGATCAGAGCCTTTCTGGGTAAGCAAAGTGCGTGGCTTGCTCAGATATGCTGTCTTTTTTGCCCTTCATCCATATGGTACCCCGACCCCATCTTGGCCCAGCAGATCCAAGAGCTACTGACCTACAAATCCTCAGCCATCTGCTTTGCAATTCAGCCTCAGCCCAGCTATTCCGGCTTGCTGTTTCAGCACTCACTCTGAGTGGATGGGCTCGCTTTACGTTTCCAATTATGTCTTTCTTAATTATATTCCTCCTTGGGGTCCTAGAGGCCCTGGAAATTTTCCCCCACTCTGTCTTTTCCCATAACTGTGAGTCAACAGTTCAATTATAGTCTCTTTATACAGGCATGAGAATTTGTTTCTTGGGCAAAGTTCCTTGATAAGATGATATGCTACATAAATGTCTCTAGCAAAACACATTTCACAGTGAATTTATCTCTGCACAACTTCTCCGCCTTATAGCACCTTATCATTCCAAGACGTCTCAAGGCACTTTCCAAAAGGTGTGCAATAATAATACTTCACAGTTATACACAGCCTTTCATGGAAATATCTCAGAGTGCTGTATGGAGAGAAGCACTCAGCTCCATCAAACAGCTGGGAGTGCTGAGGCAAGGGATGCAGAAAAGAATTGCCCAAACGAATTAGGAAAACGCAGGACTTGTGGTGGAGTCCAGGACCCTGGAGAAACCCCCTCCTTTGCTCCCGATGTGCTTCTCATGAGTTCATTGCCCACCACACCAGTCTTGGGAACCAGCCTGCAGAGAGTGGAGAGGAGATACAGCCTCGTCCTCTTGTCAGGGGATGGGGACTCAGTTCTGTGTCTGTCCCATTTACCCTGCACCCAACACATGCATATTACAGAAGGAATTAAACACTTCAAAACTGCAAGTGGTAGGAGGTTTGTAACAAGCTGTGTCTACTCCTGCTCAGCTGAGGATCCTGGCTTGGTCCAGAGTTGAGTAAAGATCTCGTTTTCTCTGTAGGACAGATCTCTAAATACTGCTGTAGTCTCGACAGGACTGGGATTTCCTCAGAGAATGAGTCAGAAGTGCATAGCAGATGCATCCTTTTGCCTCTTTAGAGGCACTTTCATGAATACTTTTATTTCTTTAGCAATGGCCCTAAATCTTGGATCACAAATGTTCTTTAAACTTTATTTGTTCCTGCCTGAGCTCTTGCACTTCACTTGGACATCATTCTGCTTTCTTCCACCTTTCTGCTGAAAGTTTTCCCTTCTTCTGGGGCTTTTCCTTATTTGTTTGAAATTGAGCTGCAATTAGAAAACAGTTACATGAAAGACAGCCATCTTCTGGGGACATCATGCAGCTGGATTTCTGATGGGCAGCTGGATTTGGTGTTGAGCCACAATGCATAAAGCTGCTACCTTCCACCACGCAGCCTGCTGTGGCCACAGACACAGATGCTGCCACGTATTCAGACCCCACTGGAAGTATCCTCTGTTTCCAAAGACTGGGGTTGGAGTGACATTAGAGCTGTTCCTTGCCGTCAAAGGAACCCTGACTCCAGTCCCCGCAGGCTGTGGGCACTGTTGGTAACTTCGTCTGTTGCTGTGAGCACCTGCTCACACACCTCCTGCTTTGGTTTCCCCTCTGGCTGGATGGTAAGTGCATGAGAAGAAGGAAAGCGATGAATAACAATGAACATTTGCTTCCTCCAGGGTGAACTTCCAGCCAAATAACCAGTCTTCCTCCAATATGTGATGGGAAACAGGCCAACAGCAACGCACTGGGGTCCTGGTTATTTTTAAGGGTGCCTGTTGACTACTCAGCAAACTCCCAAATAACTAACCTTTCCGAGGCACAGAAGCCTGGATGTCTATACCCTGCTTAATCCAGATCCAGTTCTTGGCATTGACCATTCCCTTCCCAGCCACACGCACTCCCCAGCGCTTGCCTTGCACTGAGCTGCCATGTCTCGCATCAGTCTGGTGTCCTTGGTTTCAGCCCTGCCTGTCACCTTCCTCCGCATTTTACCATGTTCAGCAACCTCTCCTCTCCCTCCTCCCTCTCAGCCCAGCTTATATCATCAAAAATCACTTTGGCACCTTCACTGTCAGCGAACGGCTGTTTATCTGCTATATCATTGGAAAGATCTCTAAAGCCAGGCTTGGAAAACAGCCCTTCTTTTTATTTGATGCAGGATCATCTGAAAGGAGGATGAGAAGCGGCGAGAATATGTTTTCCTTGTACAGATCAATATGACTTTAACCTTTCCCCACAGCAGGGCCTGCCTGCCCACCTCCTTAGCTCACGGATTTCTCCTTCCCCACCTTTGCTCACCGTTCCTGCATTTTGGTGTTTCCAGCACTCCTGACACATGGACCTCCTAGTCCTATGTGCATCAGGGCAGTGTTTGTACCTTGTCAGAGCAAGTCAATTCG
Organism: Falco rusticolus; assembly: GCF_015220075.1. Taxonomy (NCBI): domain Eukaryota; kingdom Metazoa; phylum Chordata; class Aves; order Falconiformes; family Falconidae; genus Falco; species Falco rusticolus. The sequence continues at coordinate 42,545,302 of NC_051195.1, forward strand.
GTCCAGGGAAAGGGTTCCTGGTCCGTCCATTCACAGACTCAGTCACCCCACAGATTTCTGATGCTTTTTGCGTTTTCCTCACTCCACACTCTTTTACAACTCCTGTGCTGTACACTGCATAGAACTCTGCTTCCAGCTGCTGGGAGTCACTAAACAAATTTTCCATCTCTTCCCTTTCTTCTCCCTTTTTGGGGAAGAAACAGTAGTGTCCTTCTCTCGTGCACCCTTCACCTCTGCCAGTGGCAGATTTACTCCTGCCTGGCTTCCTGGCAGCTGCTGCAGCTGCAGCCCTGAACGGGGGCTCTGGCGTCTTTCGATCCTGCTCTCACTGTGCTGCGTTCCCAGTGTAGTCAGAAACAGAGAGGGCAGTTGCGCGGGTCCTGCAGTGCAGCTCTGAAGACCTAAGGTCAGTCTAAGAGCAGCAAGCTCACTCCTGACCAACCTTGATAATGGATCAATATGATTTTATACACAGGGAAACTGAGGAACCACTTGGTGGGAGGACCAGAGACAGCGGCACAAGAAAAGAGCAGGAGGTCCCTTCCTCCTGGCTCATACATTAGAGGTACCTTTGCTGAAGGGGGAGATAGGCTGAGTAACGTTGAGCGGGCAGTTCATGAGGATAGCCTGGGCTGCTCGTGCTTGGCAGGTATCTACTGTATGAACAGAGAGCTGCCATCACTCACCAGGGTTTAGCCTGCCATTGGCAACCAGTGCCAAATTCATTTTTAAAGAAAAAAGGCAAAGACTGAGTCCCTTCTCAGATCAAAATCCAGCAGCAAACCCCATGCTGCTATTCATACCCAGAGACAGAGAAGCACTTCTTTTTTCTCAGATGGAGATGGAGGGGGGAGACTGGTTGTTACTATAATAGCAGTAAAGACGCCCACCACTGTGCTAAATGATATATTTATATGTACGTATGTAACGAGAGACTGTTCTTGTTCCTAAAGCACTGGCAGCCTGAAAGAGAAATGTGAGCACCTTCTCCAAGGTCACTGAGTAGCAGGGATGAGATCCTGGTTTCAGACAGCGCAGGGAAAGGATTCACCCACTGCCCCTCTCCACCTCCTCCCTTCAGATATAATGTGCTTAGCCAGGCTCCTGAGCCCCTTGGTTAGCTAATCCAGACTCAGGGCTGACACTTATCCAGGGAAACAGGGAGTGTGACCAGCGCATGTACAGCCTGGTCCTTCACCCTCCCCACATGGCCCTCTTCCTGCAAGAAAAGAGCTGCAAGGGCATCGCTGCAAAGTTCAAAAAGGAGCAAGAGGGATCCCAAGAGCCGAAAGGCAGTTTTAAATCTTACATTAAAAAAAATAAAAAATACAAAAAACCAGAGCTGATGTGTTCTGTCCACGTCCAGCCAAACACCAGGTGCTGTCAGAGATTAGACGCTTTGGCAGATAAAAGCAGGTAATAGGGCCTTACTAGATAAGGACAATAAGACAAGAATAAAGGGAGGGGGGAAAAAAGCCAGAGGTGAAAAAGAGGTGAAAGGACAGACAACAGAACAGATAGCAGCAGATCAGACTGAGAGATCCATCACTGGCCCATGGGGAAAGAGGGCTTTGGACACACCAGCTGAGCAGCAGCACTTGCTACCCTGCAGGGACATGCCCTAGCACTCACAGCCGTTGGCACCGGGGGCTTGTGCTTCTGTGCCTCCCACTGCCACTGCTCCATCATGGGATGCACATGGCATCCCCAGAAAATTCAGGATCACTGCTGTCCTGATAAGTAATGTGGACAAATGCCACTCTTCCTGGGTGATCACCTTTCCCAGATGGCCCAGCATGATGGCCACACTGGAACTGCTGTAAGTGATGGATGCCAAAAGAGAGATGAGAGAGATGTGCTTGGGCCATAGCTGTTTGGCTGGGAAATAGCCATCTCCTCAGTGCTGAGATGCAGCCATCAGTCAAGGGCGTTATTCTGCACTAACTGCAGCAGAGTTTCATCAAGGATGACTCTGGCCCTATAAGTCAAGCGTGATCTAAAGAGTTTCCTGCTCTCCTCCAACTCCCCTTCTGCTCCCGCCTGTTCCCTTGCTCTTCACAGTCCCGACTCGTTCTGCACGGAATAAACACTGCTCGCCTGCACTGCCAGCATCGCACTGTAGAACAGCTTTGAGTTTCAGAAGCTGTGATTAGCGCCTAAGGGCAGCTGAAATGCCAGGGGGAATTTGCTGTAGGGTAGGAACGTGGGCATTGGGTGATGCTGTAGGAATGCTGTCCCTCAGAGAGGCCTGCATCCATTTGTTTGAGATACTCTATGGGAAGCCATAACGGCATTTTTGATACATCACCCGCTGTTCCCTGGGCTGCCTGTGGTGATGTATCCCCCTCCATCCCCTCCTGTGCTGAGGGGGGCTCTGCAGGAATGGGCTGAACTTTGCTTTCCTCTGCAGAGGGGATCTTGATGTTCTTTGTTAAAACCCCATAACTATGACTAGAAGCTTAGAAAAGAGGTGTCAGCCTGTCATTGCTTTGCAAGACCTGCTTCCCCATGTGAAGCAGGACAAGGACACTCGGCTGCTCCCCAGGGATCACCGTACTTCACTTTCTTACCACTTCACGCAGTAGCTTGTCTTGGATTTTACATTCTAAAAACTGCTGCTGTAACTGTGAGCCTTATGCTAGACACTGTGGGTTTATGCTGTATTTTTGTACCACCTTTTGAGAAGGACTGGTAAAGAGTTTGCTTATATATATATGTATTAAAACTATATGTATAAAAACTATATATATAAAAAATGTGGATCTTTGCAGCATTCAAGTACCCTGCATACCAACTGCCTCTCTGCCCAAGGACCAGGGCCCCCATGTGAACTCCTCCAAATAAAAATGGGTGAGCGGGAAAGAAAGAAAGAGTAAACCTGCAACATCCTCCTCTCTCCTTGCCTCCCACCTCCAAAGCTTCCCTGAGCTGCCGGTGCTGCAGAGCGGACCAGGACCTCTGCACACCTTGCTTCAGAGGTGGCCCAGATCTGTAACAAATGGCTCTCAGCCTCCTCCCTGCATGTGATGCATCAGCACAGGAGACTCATTTAACTGCCATTAATTATACATTGCGAGGGAAAGGGGCATGTTCAGGTTGGCCGTTTTTCTTTCTGTTTCAAATGCCTGCCACCTCGATGGGCTGCAGAAACTCAGCTGCATTCTGCAAGCTGGGTAATAAACCCCAGGCTTTCAGCTCAGCAAAGCGCCTACAGGGAATGGTCCCATGGGGGAGGCAAGGGCTTAACTCCTCCATTACCCCAACCACTGGCTCCTCTTCCCTGGCAGCTATCCATTAATTCACCTCAATTTTCCTTCTGCAACAGGCTCCCTTCAACTCTCTGTTGAAGGATTCAGCAGTGAGCTTAAACTATACCATGTTTTGCAAAACTTCAGCACAATGCGTAGAGACGCCATCTCTCTCTTGGACTTGGTGGGAGCTGCTGGAGCCCAGCACCACATGCTGCTTCCCCCACATGGAGCAGGATCAGGCTGTAAGCCCTGGCACTGCATTACTCCCGTCATTCCTCCTGTACGCAGCCACGACTGCTGGGGAATGCGGTCTGCCCCTAATAGAGAAATATCCACCTCTTTCTATGATTTATCTTCTGTTTGAGTAGCCTAATAATTCCCAAATCTACTATTCTTCCTTATAAATGTGGAGTCCTCCTCACTTACCAGACTCCTTGTTGACAACTTAATATCAGGGGCTCTGAAAAAAATATTGAAAACCTGGAAAGATTCTGAAAACCTGGAGTCTTGCAGCAAGCTGAACACTGTGCCAACAACCACAGAGGAGAAAACTGCTTTCAGAGGAGCTTTAAAACCCAGTCCTGGTCATTCATGGCTAATAAATCTCTCTTTGTAGTTTTTAAGAAGCTGATGCTGATGTCCAGGCCCCAGTAAAGTTTCCAACTTTCTTTACTACTTTTTTTCATAGCAGGAAGGGCCCAGCAACTTGAATCCAAAGGGTGCTTTGCACAAAATGTCCTTTCCCTGATGCTGAGCCCCACCGTAACCTAGAAGTGGCTATGCTGGTACTTCAGCTGATATCGCTCGCATGAGCTAGTGCATAGCAGTAAATGGAAAACTATGCCTGTACCTGTCCCAGAGGACTTAGAGATTTTCAACTTTACAGGGGCAAGGAAAGGAGGAAGAAAAGGGGATGGTAGCAGCCTCTAGAATAGCAAAGGAGAAGATCTATAGGTCTGAAAATTGAGTAAAGTCTATAGCTACAAATGTGACATGTTCATGGACTCCTCTACACAGCCCAACCCCTGCAGCGAGAGCAATGAGGGTGAGGGAGCAGGATGTTGGTAGGCAAGTGTGACCCCAAACCACATTCAAAAGCAAACCTGCTCTGTCTCTCCTTTAAGCAATCAAACCTCAGTGCTCTGAAGCTGGTTCTGCACAGAGGCAACTTTTCCTTTTTTCTCCCCACCACTTGCCATGTGCTCGGAAAACCCACACCTCAGGGTAACCTGGGTCCTTGGGCCATAGCTGGAGTCATGAGCAGAAAGGAGGAGGACATGAAACAGACTTCAAGGATTGTCATTAAACATCCCAAATCTACCAAGGGGTCAACACTATTCTGACTCCATCTGGGCCCCATGCACAGCTTGAGCCAGGGTTCAGATTTTAAATTACATTCCCCTTCCCATGTTCACATACAGGCTTCTCTCTAGCTGGGAAAGACAGAGACTGTCGGCACGTGCAGCATTTGACAGGAGACCCAGGTTATTGATTCACAGCTCTACTTCCCTGAACTTTTCTGGAGGAAAACGGGGTTGCTTTGCATAAGGCAGGCATATGTTGCAGCTTTGGCACAAGGAGAGCCGGTTGGCATTTCCTTGCCAGACTTTTCCCACCCTCCTCTGATACCATCTGCCTCCATGAAACACTGAAATTCCCATCTGTCAATTTGACTGTAAACACACAATTATCCAGGCTGCTGGGGAAAAAAAGCAGCACGGCCAAACCTCGGCCATTCATGGAAAGGGACAAGTTGGGATGTCTGGCCCTCTCACTGTCCCACAGGGCAGTTTGGTGGAGGGAGCCATGCCTTTTCATTTCCAGCACTGCATCTGCAGTGGTGACCCTCTCCTCCCAGTGACGGATGAGCTGCTCATGCCGCCAACCGTTCCGTCCATGCCCTGGGTGTTTGAGAGCGGGATGCAAACCTGGAGCTCAACCAGAGACTGGTAGGGAGCACCCAGGTCATTGCAGCCAAGTCATGCCGTTTCTACTTTTTTCCTTTTCTGCTGTGTCATGCCTGCACACGGCCACCTACAACCCCTGCCTGGATCTGTGCTATAGAAAATATCAGCCATCCAAACATCCCGGTGACAGTGTCCACCCCAAAAGCAAAGTCAGCGCTGGAGAAAAAGCCTTCCCTTGCCAGTTCATGTCAGCAGCGTATCTGTGACAACTCTGCCTGTCCCTTGCCTCTGGGTTTCATCAGAGCAATGCCCAGATCCTGCAAGTTTAGATGCCAAAACTGCAAGGTTTTTTGCTGCATTCTCCCTGGAAACATCCCTCTTTTTAGCTGGGGGCAGCTTCCTTTGACCACAGCAGACAGCAAAGCACTGCCAGCAGCCCGTGGCATGAGCTGAGCCCTGTCAATCCCAGCCTTCAGCAGCTGAAAGATCTTCTCATCGGTGCTCTGAGTTACTCCGAACCTTTCCAGGGGCAGTGAAGCTGAAAGTGTCTGAGCCGAGCTGGTCTGCAGGATGAGCAAGCAAAGTGTGAAGACTGATGGGAAGTGAGGAGGCTGCAAATAACCATGGGCTGGGGGCTGATTTAGCGGGGTGGGAGGTGACTATGTTTTGTTTTATTAAATATTGGTCCCTGTGTGGTGTCTCCAGCCCAGAAACCAGCTCTACCACCTGTTTCATTTAGCTGGGAAGAGGGAGGGGGCTGTTGGGTGGCGGAGGAGCTGGCAGATGGCATGTGTTCCTGGAGATAACATGGGGCTAGTTCAGAGGTTACTAATTGGGTTTCTGCTTGCCTTTCATACTGAATGCGAATCAAAATGAGAACATGTGGTTCAACACACACACGTTGTCCTCCTTCCCTGAGGATGCTGCCCTCCGCCCCGCTCCTCCACCCGCTCCCTGCACATCCCCACCCAGAAAACCTGAATCGAAGAGGTGTTTACCATTCACTCACAAGCCAAAGCAAAAGGGACAGGGGGGGAAATAGCAAGGAGGTTAGTGAAGAAGCAATTAATAAATGCCTCACCCAGGGTAGACCCTCAGGCCTGCAACCAGCCCTTCGGCACATGCAAGGCTATTAGCAAGATGCTGCTTTGTGCAGCCAGCATGGGAATGCCACACCACGGGCAAGTGAGGCGGCAGCAAGGCCACCTCGCAGCTGAGAGCTCTGTGTGGGCAGGAGGCTGAACTGATGGCTCCTGCCTTCAGGCAGCCCCCCAGGTGCCCCACACAGGGTGCCCTCCATCTCCCTTTGGTGGCTGCCCCAGTGCGCTCATCTTCTTGTAGCTTGGGTCTCCTTCCCGCTGCGGCATGAACAGGCTTCAAGGGCAACACCTGGGTGTGATGGCAGAGCTGCAAAGGGGAATCCAGCCATGGCACATTTGGGCAAAGCCCTGTCATTACCAGCATCCATCCCCAGCCTCCACCTCTGGCACTGAGCTACCCCTGACAGGCTGGTTTGAGGAAAACAAACTCAAAACCTTTAAAGCTAGCAGTATGACCGTGTGGCTCAAGACTTGCTTCAACCTTGAGCCAAGGAGAAAGGCTCACACCCGGTGTGGTCAGCTGTTACTCTAGGTGGAGGTACAGGGCAATACATCTCCTTCGGGGAAGTTATCCTTTCTCTGCAGCCTCCCCAGTCCATAGGGTGTCTTATGTACATTTTGTGCTGAGATGCAATCTTACAGTCAGAGGCAGGGAGAGAGGATCAGGAATAGAAAGCAGGAAGTACGCACACGTTCTTGGAAGGGGGAGGAGGATGGAAGTTAACCAAGAAAAACAGAATACTCTTTGAAAAGGAAAAGAAAAAAATAATAATAAAAAACTCTCTTTTTCAAAGCATTTTGCAAATATTGCTTTTCTCCCCTCCCTCGTTTTCTGTCAAGCTGCAATCAGCATTCAATATTGTCACTCAGAGCCCAATTTCACTGGGGATAGGTAGCCACGGAGCTCTTTAAATGAAATAAATAAATACATCTGGCCGTGTATCACAGGGGTTTAGCTGGGAGCTGAGCTCTTCTGAAAATCTGGTCAATCACGGTGACATTGATTTCAGGACAATTACTCCTGATTTACACTGGTGTAAATGAATGGAATGGCATTAAACTGCTGACTGGGGAGTCCATACGCAGGCAGAGCTCATCAGAAAGCCGAGTTCCCATTCTGTGAAAGATTGAGATCAGCTTCTCCAACCAAATCAGGACAAAAATGGTCTGTTTTTCTTAAAATGGAACAGAAAAGGGTGAAAAAAAGCCACTTGGGTTCAATAAAAACTTTGGTTTTGAATGCCTGGCATTTATCAGTTTGACTCTTTAAAATGTTACTCATATATAATAAAAGTAGGTAAGCCAACTTTTCCTCATGTCATAATGAAACTATTGGCTTTGGGTTTTCTTTTTTGCCCAACTAAAACTAATTGGGTCTAGGGAGGACAGAAATCTGTTTTTTACCGAACAATCAAACCTGGCCCCCACCTCTTTTTCCTATTTTCCACTGTCAAGCTGTGTCAGGGAGGTTTCCGAGCTCGCTCCCACGCCAGCTGGGCTGCGTGCCTGTGCAAGCACAGCCCTGCACCACCCCCTCGGCACGAGCGGGCAGCTTTGCAAGATGCAACCTCAGCAGCACACAAGGCGAGGTGGAGCGATGAAGAGGCAGGCTGAGGAAAAGGAGAAATGTCAGGAACAGTTGAAAAATATTTTTTTTCTTTTCTTTTTTTTTTTTAGCCGTAAAGGGTCTTCTCAAGTGAAGGCACTGCCTGTTGTAGCAGTGAGGACAGCCGTGGAGGGGAAGGAAGGCTCCCTCACACTGTATCACCCCTGCATATTTTTAACCATGATTAGTTTATGGGAAAGGCGAGGAGGGGAAAAGGCTAAAGCTCTTTGAGAGCCCCTTCCCTAGTTTTTAAAATACTTTTTACCTGGATATATGCTCTGGACATAAATCACTGTTGCTCAGGATAAATGGAAGCCCGTAAGTGCCACGAGCACTAATGACAACATTCATCAAACACTGAACCGCTCCATATTGCACCAGTCTCCAGGATGCCTGTGGACATATGGACTAAGCTCATTCCAGCAGCCCCCACTCCCCCCTGCACCCCTCCACTCCCCGGCAGCAGGCAACAAGCCTCAGCCTTGCCATGGCCAGCTCGCAGCAAAAGCAGGAGAGACCATCAGGCAGTCATGTACAGCCTCCTCAAAAAACCAGAAAAGTACACAGAATAGCTCCCCTCGGAGCCCCATCTCTCAGCACTTTCCCATCCTATTGCTCCTGAGCCAGCTGTACTCCAAAATCCTAAAAAACAGGTCTCCACCACACAAAAAGAAATCAGCCCTCTGTCAAAAGTTAGCAAACCAGGGCATATTCTCTGAAGCAATCAAGTTACTGAGCCTGCAAGACATAGTCGCTTGCTGGTAATCCTGCTCTCCTGCGAAGTGAAATGCTTTAGCTTAATTGACAAGGCGAGCTGGGCAAAACTCTGGGAAGGTGGGCTGAGGTAACAAGAGCTGCTCCATGGTGGCAGCGGGCTGACACCAGCCAAAGCGCTGGCTCCTGCAGCTCAGCTGGCTGGTGGGAATTGATCACGTATTTATGCTCTCAGTACCAAAGTGCCTCCCATGTGACGGGGCAGTTTAGCAAAATAATTTTTTTTCAGAATTCTGTATCAGCACTGGGGCTCTGAGGGGATATTCTGAGTCCTGTAGATCCAATTCAGGACAACCCCAGAAGTAATATGATTAAAAAAAAACAAAGAGGAACTGTCCCCGAAGGCATGGGTAGGGGGAGTTTCTTGCATGTGAAATGCATTTGATGCTGCTTGCATAACAAGTCTGAAGGGATATGTACAGTTCATGGGTCCAACCCTTCACAGCACAGCCTGAATCATCAAATAGGCCAGTCTGTAATTGCTTCTATTTATTAAGAAATTTATTAAAAGGAGATTTTTCTGCGGACATGTTTCAGGTTCAAGAGTAAATGTTCTCAAAGTGGAATTACTGCTGAAAACTCAGAAGAAGGACCAGAAATCTTTTAGGATAAGGAAAGCTAGGTAATACCCACTGCATGATTCACAGCAGGAATCTAAACTGAGTCTCTCTCACACCCCCGACTGAGCTGATTTCTTGCTAGACCAAACTCTTTACCTCTGAAGAATCTGAAAGAATAAGTTCTTATTTCAGCCCTGGATATAAAAACTGAGCAGTGTAGCCTTCTCATTTCCTGGCTTTGAGCTTTAAGAACAAGGTGTGCAAGTGATTTCCTAATTTAGTGAAGTTGCAAAACTTGGATTCAGTTTAAACACAGAAGGTACGACTACATCCACAAATGACATCATTTCCACCAGAAAAGAGGGAGGAAAGTACAACTCATATGATGTCCTAAGGAAAGAGTTAGGCATTTTGTTTGCTTCCACACTTGTTTTCTTAAAACCTACCAGAAAGTCAATTCTGTGTTTAAGCTAAAGCAATTGTATGTGAAAATGTTTATTATAGTCATCCTGCTGCTTTCCCCCGGGCATGGGGGGAGGAGTATCAGTATAGACTGAGGGAATGTGGCTTTACCCTAATGACAATCAGCAGTAGTTTTGGACAGTGCTCTGAATCCCTCAAAATATTAATGAACAAGAACATCCACTCAAATGGAAATAAATAAAAGTTTATTGAAATATGAAACTGCAAATAGTAATGGCTGTTCTAGGCCCTTTGCAGCAATTATGGAGGAGACGCTCATTTTCTAGCTTTTATATGCAACTAAAAAGATGCTTTAATGTAATTTTATAATTTGTTTACTCAGGGAAATCCCAGCTTAGATACAGCATCTGTTTTCTTTTTCCTCCTCCCTCCAAACCCCAGTACAGAAGACTCTTCTTGTTTCTTACCCAGTTTCTAGCTAGAAGCTAGAAGAAAGGCAGACGATGCTCCTAAGGTCATGGTGGCAGCCAAAATCCCCAACCAACTTATGAGATCCCATTGCCAAGGTTACTTCAATGCCATCTCTTCATATTTTATTGCTTTTAGCGTTATCAAAGCTAGGAAGGGATTAGGAAGGGGATGGCATGTGACAGCCTAAGACACCAGCCATGCTTAAGGGAGGCAGGACAGGGTGGGGTACCCCCCTGGGAGCCAGTGGGGTCTTTGGGAGATGCAGGAGGGAGGTAAAAATGTGGCCTGGTGACACAAGATTGGAACTAAGGGACACCTTTGTCCAAGTGTTGGGCAGAGACCCCATCTTTCTGGTGGAGATTACAGTTTGAACAGGCAGGGAGGAGCAGGAGCAAACAAAGGCATGAGGGAATGCTAAAGGCTGGTCCAGGACGATGCACATCACTGGCAGAGCCTGAGAAGTGGCCCAGACATCCTAATGCAGCAGCAACGGCAGCTTCCACAGGATGTCTCACAGTGAGGAGCTGTAACATCAGTATATTGCCTGGGGACCAGACACCAAAAATCAATCTTCAGAGCACAGTCGGTGGGGAACGCTGGATCCTGCTCTCATATGCTAATGTCTGGGCTGTGCTGCTTTTCCAAGCCAGAGATCTGGGTTACAAAAAGGTGTTATTGTGATACATGTCCTCTTTCATCAGAACTGCTGCTCAGGGAGGAGTTAGAGAAGCAAGAGATGCAACATAAGGTTTCTCCAGGTTTGAGCCCAGCTGTACTGCACAGATAGTTTTAAAATATATATATAGGTGCCTACCATGTACCTTCATCTTATTAAACTGAGCCAAGTCAAGCTGAGTTCTCAAGACAGTTAATTTCGTAATTCTGTCATTTCATGGGTGAATTTCATGCATAGAAAAGCAAAGAATTAGTGGTATGAGTGTGCTTTGCAGGTAGTAGACCAAATGAGATCTGGAGGGAAGACATCTTCTTCCATGAAAAATGTCAAGTTATTTTTACATTTTTAAGGGAGAAAAAAAAGCTCATTCCGTCATCCTGGAAGGTCATTTATTTTATTAAAAGGTCAGGAAAATAAATTCTTAGAAAAAGAAGGGGTTTATGTTCCTACTTCAAGAAAAATTTAGTAACTTTTTAGCCACATTCCTTTCCTGTCCCTCCGAGTCACCTGTTCAGGGACTAGTGCCTGTGTGTCCCCAGTCCCACCTTTTGCAGAAGGCAATCCCTCCCAAGGACTCTGGGCTTGCTATTTGCTTAGTGAATCAGTCCCAACAGACATACCCAAGGTGGCTTTACAGATGTTTAGGAAGAGTGAACATTGCAAAAATTAAAGTATAGATAGTTGCAAGCTCTTTTCCTTGGTGTAGGAAACCTTCTCCCATGCTGCCCACCTCCACCTGCACCCCTTTTATCTCTTTGTGGCAACTGCGGTGTGAAACGGCTGCCGAGCTGCAAAAAACCTCCAGCTAACTATATTTAGTGCAAATTTCAAACAAGCAGCCTTTCAAACCTGATAATATTTCAGGGGCCATTAATCACACACACTAGTCACTGCCACAGCAGCTGACTACACGTTAATAAAAAGGGGTCTGAAATCAAACCCAGGAGAGAAGTGTGATGAGAAGCCGACACTCCTCCTCGGGCGGCAGGGACTGAGCAGTTTTGTTGGGGCAGAGTAAGGAGCTTAATTCCTCTAAGTGGGCACCCTTCTGACCACCAAAGCACCCGACCTGCCAAGCCAGAGGGGGCTGTCACTGTGGCCTGAGCACCCCTCAGCCCTGTCTCTGCTCTCAAACCTCTTTGCATCAAAAGGAGCTATCTCCCCAGCACTGAGGTTTCCTCTTCTATTTTTGTAGATGTTTCACGTGACCAGGGGCCTGTTTTGTGTTTCTCTGCCCTAGCATGGTCACATCTCTCCATCCAGATCTCCTTCCAGTGCTCACGATCCTCAAGCCCCACAAACTGCATCCAGCTGGGTGGGGATGTCCTCTCCTGCATCTCCCTCCAGCCACAAACCTGCCCTTCTCCCAGCTACTGAACTTTGTATATTTATTCCATTTCAAGCAGCTCTTCATCTTATTTCACATTCACACAGAAAGGGCTCACCAGGGGGAAGTCAGAGATCTTCGGGGGGGGGGGGGGGGCATGACCCAAGCAGGATCCTCCCTGCCCCCCGGCCGATGCTGTCTGGCTGGGCAGCCTGCAGAAGAAGCAGGGGAGAGATGACAAACGAGGACAGGCGAGGTGATGCTGTGGGTGTGTGTGTCAGCTCACATTTGTTTCATTGAGAACTGAGGAAGAGAGGAATTGAAAGGAAGGGAAAAAAATACATCAGTGGGAGAAAAAACCCAGATAATAAAAAAATAAGTGCAAGTGACTGAGAGAGCACATGCGGGAGAGACGGCACTTCTGAACAGCATGGACTCTAATCTCGTTACTGACTTCAGTTCAGGAGGCTGATATACCTCTGAGGACAGGTTGACATTTTGATGCTCCTAGTTAGGGAAAACATGAACTGGGAGAAGCTGCATTAACAAGCAAATAAATTTATAGTTGGCTGGCACCAAAATGAATCTCGCTGTTTGTCGGCAGCAGTTCTTCAGTGATATATGAACCGAGTGAGCTTCCGGCAGAGCATCCTTCCCTCCTCCCCCTCAGAGCTGGTGCTTGGTGGCAAGGGAGAAGGAAGGTCACAGGATTTCCAGTGCTCCCACCATGCCAGAGAATGCAACTGAATAAAACCATCCCAAGGTGGAAACCCAGGCCAGAGACGGGCTATTTTGCAAAGTGCCCTGCTGCTGAGCCGGCACCCAGGCCAGGCAAGCCGAGTGTGACATACCGAGCCAGGGAAGTGTCATCATCACTGAAACCAGACATCTCTGATTTATAGCAAAAGTCAAAGTGCGTGCGATTTCAAGCAGACTTGCAGGGCAATAAAAATAAAAATCATCCAGCATCTGCACAAGGCTGGTGCCTGGAGGAGCATCCCAGGAGGCAGGCACAAAGGGTTCCTGGCAGACCTTGGGAGAGTCACTTGGACTCATCCTGCCTTCATTTTTGAGGCCCACACACCCCATAGGGTGCTGAGAGGGTTTTGGGTGCTTTGGGATCTCTTAGGGGAAAGGCCTCTCTGGGGCAGGAACATCTTTCTGGGAGGGGAATCAGTGGTTAGGACAGAGGACAGCATTGATTTGTAAATCCTTGTTTCTCTGCTGAGGTGGGCTGCTCTCTCCAGAAAAATAAAACTTCAGAGGGTCTCACATCTTTACACAGTGGATGGGGGGGGGGGGAATAAAAACAAAAAAAAACCAAAAAGCTGTGAAACCTGGACTTTCTCCACACGCCCTCCAGCAAAAGAAACCTTTTGCTCTGAAAGCTTCCTCCAAGGCACCTTGCGCAGAACAAGGGTGTCAATCACAGGGTTTTGTCTTGCTCTGTTAGGATCCAGATCAAAACTCGCTGAAGACAAAATTCTTTTCACAGACATCCGAGCAGTTTTTTCATGGCACTGTTATTTTCCATTTAGAAATATGATTGAATTAAACCTTCCAACCCCTCCACAAGGGAAAAAGAGAGGAACAGTGAGTACTGAACTGTCTCCTGCGTGCTTCAGGGAGAGAGACTAGCAGCAATTTAACACTATCCATTAGTACAGAGAAAAGCGACTATGGGGTCTGATTCCCTTCCCACGTGCATTGATGTTAATCGGGTGTAACTCCACAGCTGTGACTGCAGCCCCATGGGCTAAGGGGAGAGTCTGGCCACTCCATCCTTTTTACCTTCATAGACATTGCTAAATACCCTCTGTTTTCCCACCAAGCTAAAGTGGGAATTTATAGAAATAATAATAATGATTAATCATGATTCTTGAGCATTTTTCTTCTTGGGAGCTCAAAGCTTTTTTGAAACTAATTATGCTTCATAACCCCCCTCTCGAGGTAGGTCAAGGACAGTTAGAGGCTGCTTCCACCTCCCACGGAAGCAAAGGGAATGTGTAGGCAGCTCAGAGCTGCCCATGCCTCCAGCCCAGGCTGAGGCGAAAGACATTGCGAGGGGCTCTGGGGAACAGCAAAACATCATGAGCTGAGGCTGGGATGACCCTGAGATTCCCAATCTTATTCCAGAAAAAGACCTTGGACTATAACTGGAAGTTAATTATTTCTCTTGTAAGAGATGCATAAAGTAATACTACTACTACTACTACTATTTTTTTGTTTCCAGTATGCTGTATGATGACACCTTTTTTATTTTCTCTTAAAGGAGAGTTACCCATGCTACTGATCCAGTGTGCTAGTGATAGAGAGGAATAAGCCGAGTTATGAAAGATTCAGATTCATTTCCCCTTCTCTTCTAATTAAGACCAAGAATTTGAAGTGGGTTCTCTCATGCACCAGGTGAACATCTCCCTCCAGAGCTTCTCGGCTGTTTTGCTCCCTCTTTCTCTCTTCTCCTTTGACAGAAATTTGACCCTAGACACACAAAACCTTTTCCAACAAAAAGTCATCAAGTCAGGTAGAGTCCCCCTTGAGCTTTGGACCTTGGAGCCTGCATTTCACACCAGCACAGCAACACTGAGCCTTTCTCAGCCATTCCTCCTAATCAGGCCCCATGTTACTTACGCTGGAGGAGCTGAAAATACACTACAAGACAGTAGCTTATTTCACAAGTGCTCAGTTAATTCACAGGCAGCCTAAAAACAGCAGAAACCTCAAATTTTACCAGTCCTGTTGGCTGTGAAAGAGCTTAGGAAAAGCACGGCAGTATGAAACCAAGGCACGCAAGCTAAAAAGTTGTCAGCAGGCTGAGTCACTGCAGGAAGTCTTCTTTGTGCCACAGGAGCTCAGCAAACCCCAACCTCTCTTCTCAGCCCAGATTTAATCTCCTCCCTCGTCATCCTGCCTCCTCATTTGCAGCTTGCAACAAATGAATCCGTGGCAGCTTTATTCAATTTGAGATCATTTTCCCCACTCATTGGAAACTCAGGGAATGGGCAAGGTGCTCTATTCCATGTTTCTCAATATCAAAGCCCTGGTGAGTTCAGCTGGGTCACAGTCTTTCTGAGCATGAGAAGTACAGGAGAGAGAGCAGAGAAATGAGGAGAGAAAAGGGAGCTGCAGTCCCAGAGAAGTCCTCATGCAGTCAGTGGGCTCTCTGCTGGTGATGGCTCTGAGGTCCCCATCAGCCCTCCTGAGGGAACCAGCTGGCAGCAGCAGCCACCCTATGAATTAACAACATTCTAAGGTGAAAAGCAGAGCATTTAGTAAAAAAGGAAATCTCTCCTTCTCATGCATCTCAAGGCATTCACAAGGATAGCCCCCAGAATCACAAGCACATGATGAAGCTCCCCTTGGCAGCACCACCAGCCTGGCCAAGGAGCTGGAGTTTAAAATGGGTAAATAAAGAAATAAGAGCGCTAAGCCTGCACAAACTCAGTACAACTAAGGATGCACCAAACCTACATCAGAAGGAAGGGTGCACTCCCACCGAGGTGGAGGGATGTGCAGAACCAAATCCCAAAACAGCTGCAGAAGTGGAGCATGCTGGTATGCACATGTGTAGCAGAGACAATTTCTCCTCACATGTGCACACCCGCCCTAATCAATCTCACTTCATAAGCACCTGCTGATGGTGAGAGTTGAGGTGCACTGTGTGCCACTCTGGTGTCGGGGTGCCATGGGAGGGGGAGAGCGTGATGGCTGCCAGAGCTCACCCCTGGGCAGCTGCCTTCCCCTCCCTCTGCATTTGCACCTTGCAGGGAATGGTTATTACTGTCCTCAGGCACGAAAAACTTCCTCAATAAAATTAAGCTTACTGGGATTAGGGGAAAGGCCTTAATTTGGTTAATTTTCAAGGTCCTTCCTATCTCCTTCCAGCAGTGCCAGTGCCTCAAAACTCCTTCAAAGAACAGCTCCTTGGGCAGGCTCAGGCAGCCCTTTCCAGCCTTATCTGCATGTCTCAGACCAACTTATTTGCCTAATGGCATGGTTGTATCTGCTGGGAGCCACACCATGTACCTGAGGGAAGCAGCCAGGGCTGCAGGGGCTCCCCTAACTCCTTGCTTTAGACAGCAAATCCTCAGAGCATCCCTGCAGTCCCCGCATCCCACTCCTCCGCTGCACCGTATTGCTGCCTTCTAGGGGAAGGGCTGAAGGAAATAAACTCCTGCCACAACTGACCAGCAGGATATCTCCGATATTATATCTGTTAAACTGTAAGCATCTGAGCAGCTGAAAATTATTGAACTATAAATTAATCTATAAAAATGTACATGTTTATATGCAAATATTTACATATAAATATACCTTAGTTTATAAGTAATATTATAAATTACAATTCATCCTGACCTGAAAATTACATATGCTTGCTGCTCTTTCCATCACAAATGAAAATCTGAGTGCAGCTGGGTCAAAAGTTACTCCACAGATTCTTCAGGCACTCGATGCCATTCAATGAATGCAAAGTGGCTTGCGGGAGTATGACAATTCCACTTACATTTTATTGCTTTGCTACAGTTCTACTTTGCCATTTATTTTGGCTTTCTTTTTTGGACTCTTACCACATTATCACTTGTAAAAGACTCTAAAAGTCAAGATGGAAGTGTGAGAGTGAGCTTACCAACTACTAAAGCCAAAACAGTTCAACACTGATGATAATAATTCTAAATGCAAATATTTCTTTCCAGATTATTCTGTTTTTACAGAGGAGGGGGGCGGGGAAAGAAAAAAGTTTTATTCTACTTTGGAATGAAATAAGCCCTGGGAGTTTCACAGGGCATAAAATCTGAGTTCAGCTCTGTTCTACTTGCTAACTCCTCTCACGCTGATGCAAACTTACCCTACACATTTCAAAACACCAGCCCCAAGTGCCATCCACATCTATTCCTGGGAATATTCTACTCCACACAGAGCCAGCACTGTGAGGAAAACACCGCGACTTCTGCCAAAATGCACCCAAGCCTGTATTTCATCCAAAATTTCATTTCTATATTTAGTTGTAGCGCAATTCTTACTGCAGTGGTTCTGGCAAAGCCCCTGTAGCTTTTCTGAGGTTGAAAATTGAACAGTGCTTAAAAGCACCAGAAAAAGGGGGGAAAGGCGAAGGCAGCGCGTGGCTGTGATGCCCGGGCACTCTGCCCGCACGGCCACAGCGGGTTTGAGGCCGGTGGGTGACATGTGGGTGACTGCCGGGGCACTTGGTGCTCTTACACTTCAGAAGGGGATGGGGTGCGCACCCCACCGAGTAGCGATGCTTTTCCACGACGTGGATTTCGCTGAAATAACCCCAAAGAGCTTTGCCTGCCCCAAGGCATCAGACACCCGGCCGCCCCCTGCCCGCGGGGGCTGCCGACAGACCCCGGGGCTGGCAGCGAGGCAAAGGCGGCTGCAGCGCGAGGGGCCGGGGGAGCAGAGCCCGCTGCGCCCCCGCTGCGCCCCCGCTCCGCTGCGCTGCGCATCGCTGCGCGCCCCGCGCCGCCTCCCGTGGAGCTGGGACGCCACCTGCCGCCGCGGGGCTGCCTGAATCGGGGGGCTGGGGGCCGGCTGCCGCCCCCTCCCCCCGCCACCGGCTCCGCAGGCAAGCAGTGCGGGGGGCAGGATGCAGCCTGCCTGCTCCTGGGGCACTCGGATCAATTTTATGCATATATTTTTTTTTTCCATGAATCCAAAGGATTTCCTCGAAATCCTCCAGGAAATCGGCAGCAGGAAGAGCAGCTGGAGCTGGGACGCCTGATCCTAACGCAATGTGTCCCCAAAGGCACCGCTGAGCCTTTGCTGAGGTGTGGGGAAACTGGCTTCACACCCACCACGGTCTGCGGGGCTCTCCCTGTGCCACGAGGGGCCAGGGACCCCACATGCAGGGCTGGAGACCGGGTGTCTCTGTAGGGCTTTGAGTCCACATGGGAGAACGAGGATTTTTCTGTGGAGAGGCCGTCCCCTGTGATTCCTGCGCACTTTCTAGGCCAGGGGAGCTTGCAAACTTCTCTAAACTTTATTGCAAAGCCCGCGGTTGGCACCAGCCCATCCTGTGACGTTCCCACCACAGCCTTCTGCTCATGCCTGCACCAGAAAATGAGCTGCTGGCATGCTGGCAAGGGTCACTCTTCAATACCAGGCAGGGAAAAACAAAGCAGCAGGGTAGGTCTTTTACCCACTTTGCCCAGTGTATTGATTCAATACAGGATCCCACAGGCTCCCACTTGAAAAATGCTGAGCAGCCCGGGTTCCCTTTACCCCACACACAGGAGACATGGGCAGCAGGGCTGCAGGACTGCAAAGGGAAGAAATTTTTAAGCAAAAACCCAGGGAGAGGCAGGGGTGGAGGCAGGAGCCCGGCAGGCAGGGCGCAGGGAGGTGTTCAGCCCCGGTGAGCGCCACGTGCAGGGTCACGCTGCAGCAGCCGGAGTTAAAAACACAGCGAAGGCAAGTTTTAAACAAGCTTCCTGAGCTTTAACCACGAAGAACAAGGGCCCCTTTGAAAGGCGCTGATTGAAATGGTTTGAGGTCAGCGTATCTGAGCAGCGCTACAGCTCGGGAAGGCTGGCTGCTCCGTGCTGCATCTCAGTCTTCCAAGGGCTGGCGGGGAGCAGCAAAACACAGAAAGTTTGTATTTGGCCAGGGTTCATGCTAGGCAGTTACAGTGTGGTCCTGGCCATAGGTACCAAGAAATTACATGTAGATGGCTGAGGAAGGAGGGGTCTTCACCACGGTCAGTGGGGCACTTTGCAGGATCTGCCCACACACACACGTGCCCCCTGGACACCCTGGCTATGCTGGAGAAGGGCAAGCCTGGGACGTGGGCACTGTGTAGGGGTCAGGGGACCTGGCAGTTCACTGCATGGTTTTTGGAAGTCATTGAGTTCTCCTATTTGGTGCAGCATTGACTTGGCAGCTCTGAGAGGCTGCCCAGGAACCTCTGAACGTAGAGGACCTCTCCTCTTGGGGTACTGCTGCTTTCAGGGGAGTTCAAGGAGTTAGCTTAGTTTGCCTAACAAATTTCTGTGAAGGCAAAAGTTTAATTTCAGTCCCAAAGTTTGATCGCAATTTCTTTAGGAAACTGGGAGAAAAAAATCCCACTGTATTCAGAACAACTTGCTGAAAATATTTCTTTTTATAAGACAAGCCATTTTGTGCTTCATGATTAGTTTTGAAGGGGAAAAAAACCTTAAGCCAACCCACACAGCAACCTGGCCAGCTTTCTGCACCACCTCTGTAAAGCAGGGGATAATAAACACTCCTTTATCCAGCAGGCATGTTAGTGAGGCTTCATTAACTCCGAGGCTCAATTAAAGTCTCTAAAAGGCTTTGAGCTGCTTGACCAAAAGGCTCTATGAAAATTAATTTAGTGCTTTTGTACCTGCTCAGCACCAGGACCGCAGCGAGATGTTCTGTCCCTCCAGGATGGGCACGAGGAGGCTGACAGCAGGCGAGGGGTGCAACAGGCACCTTATCTGACAGCACGCGGTGGCCGGCGGGCAGGGGCTGACGGCAGCGAGGAGGGCAGAGCTCAGATTTTTAAACACTGGCTTTCCTCGGGTAGCTGGCTTGCAGCTGCAGGCTGAAAACAGCATGCTCATCTCTTCACAGCTGTAACGTTTGCCTAGCCTGGGAGCCTGATGAGACAGTTTGAAGTAGGAAGGGGGGGTTAATTACACTTTTTATGGTTGCTAAGAGTCCCCCTGAGCCAAACAGACTGCCTGCTGCACGGGCAGAGAGTCACGTCCAGGCTGAGCAGTGCACAGAGAATCCCCAGCCGCACAAAGGGACACTCAGATAAATGCTACCCCAGTGCTTTGGTGGCAGATTTACCAGGCTGTTTAGATCTCCGGTGTAAATCCAGTGACTTAGAGATAAACTCAGTCCATCGCAAGGAATTGTTTCAACAAAACAAGGCCTGTCAGGAGCGGGGTTATGTTGACAGAGTGGCAGTCCCTGCCGTGCCAGCTCTTGGCATCCCCCAGCTGGAGCCTTTATTTACACAGCTCTCTGCAAGGAGCACCATTCATACGAGCATGTGTTGCTCTTTCCCAAAGGCGAGGAGTCAGTAGGAGACATGGGAGAGCAGCAGCATCCTCTTGGACTTTCCCAGATAGCCTGGAGGAGCAGAGAAATGCCTGGACCCTAGGAATCAAAGTCCTCAGAGTGTGGTCATTCCGTCAGTCTCCACATCTACAGCTGAGTCCAGAAGGTGGAGAGTCTGGTACCTCTGCGGGCAAGCAGAGAGTTTACCAAATAAAAGGAAAAGTGGAGGGGAATGAGGGAAAGGGAAAGCACAGACAGAAATAAAACAGAATGGGCACTGGTGAGACACTCTGCTCTAAATTTAAATAAACCCCCACCTCTTTTCTTCTGCTCACTGACAGTCCTGTCTGGAGGTTTTGATTCAGCATAAACTTCTCAGTAAACAAATACAGGAGTTTTATAATAGAAAGATTGTTTAGCATTAAAGAATTCTCTCCATTTGTACACTTCAGGCCTCTGACCCCTAGCAAAGCTGACTCTCTCAGCTCAATCAGAAAAGGGAAAAAAAGAGCATCCAGGTATGGGGAGAGCTGAGCTACAGCCATGCGGAGGAGCCCACAGCAGAGTCCAGGCTTTTGCTTTCTCTCTGATCCCCAAATAATAGACTCAGCGAAGGGCCGAGACTGGTGGGCTCTGCACCATCACTTCATCGAGCTAATGCTCGAGCAGGCTGCTCCAGGTCCACCATCCAGCTGTGTCTCACCAGGGCTGGGCAGAGCATTAGGACCTCCTTCCTTGCCTGCTGGCCATGCTTTGCCCCCAGGTGCCTGTCTGCTTTGCCACAAGGGTGGATTAGTAGCTCATTGTCAGCCTGGTGCCCAGCAGAACTCCTATGTCCTCTGCAAAGCTGCTCTCCTGCATGTGCCGGTGCCTGGGGTCATTTCTCCCCACGTAAGGGGTTATTCCTCCCTTATTTAACTTTATGGAATTCCCATTGGCCCATTTCTCCAGCCTGTCAAGGTCCCTCTGAATGGTGCCACCACCACCCTGCCTATCACCCGCTCCCTACAGTTTTGTACCATCTGCACCCTCTCTGGGCTGCTTTCTGTGCCATCGGCCTGGGTGTTAACAAAGCTGTGAAACACTGCTGGCCCCAGTACCAACCAGTGGGTGCATCACTAGTCACTGGCCTCCTCAATCACCCGCTCGTAGTGCTTGAGACCCTCCTCCAGAGGCAGATCGATTTTATCCTCCCCATTATAAAGACGGAGGAGACTGGGACCAAAACTTCCCAAAGCAGTCGCTCATAACAAATAAGCAGGGAAGTTCCCACTGGTTTTGAAGTGACTGTGTCGGAGAACCAGGCATGGACAATGCTTGGTACTAAACTTTCCTCCTGGAAGAAATTTCTCTTGCATTTTCCCAAAGGCCAACAGCACACGAGTTGCAGAGCCAAGGAGTCCCTGCTTGTAGCTCACGGCTTAAAGCAGCAGATAGAGACAGCAGCTCTCGAGACTTTAGCACTGTCTTAATAGAAGACACTGCACTAAGGGAAATATTATATTAAATCTCTATATTTATATGTGTAACAAAAGTGGTATCAGCAAAATCCTACAGCATCAAAGCAAATCACTTACCTATTTTTAGCTGTGTGATTTAGTCACACACTCTGAGGAAATAAGGTCAGGTTCTTTGCAATGTATCCCTTTCTCCCTGCCTCTCGCTATTTTTTCCTGTCCTTATTAAAATTCTCCACCCTGCAGCAGAGCTTTATGACACTGAGACTTTGTGAGATCCTTACCATCTGCAGGGTCAAGCTGTAGCACTGTCCCAGTAGGAGTCTGTCCTGCTGTCAACGTGTCTGGATTAGAGGTAACAAAGGCAGGCGAGGCAGCGCCAGAATTTGCAACCCAGCATCTCCACCGGCCGACGCTGCCCAGGGGTGTCCAAGATGGTCTCTCACCACTCCCATGGCTGCAAAAGGGACTGGCAAGTGCCACCACTGATGCCATCAGGGACCTGGCCTGGGAGTGCCAGGCTGTGACAGTGCTGCCTCCTTCTGCAGCCTTCAGCTGATCAGAAATCACTTCCTGCCTCAGTTTCCCCAATTCCTATGTCATGCTTTTGGTCTTTCATTCAATAGCAAAATGGGGAGCTGCAAGCTTTAACAAGAGAAGATTAAGTTTGGGTTCCTTTTAAATGCCATTGGAAGAGCAATTCAAGCAAATAATGGGGACATTATTCTATTTGTTTGAACATTTAGTTTCCTAAGACCTTTTTCTAGAAATTGTTCCAGCAAGCATTTTACCAATTAAAAAAAAGAAAACAAACCACACACACAACACTTTTATATTTAAAAGAGAAACTACCTGGCAAAACTCCCATAAAGAAAACACAGTATTTCTACCCACCTGTTCAGCACCTCAACATTATTAGGAGTAGCAAACAAGTAAGGGAAATTAATTTAAGAAATTAAAATGGCTCTTGTTACTTTCTTTGCAGTGCGACTTTATTTGTTCTGCTTCCACTTTAGCTGCTACAGCAAGGTCTAGTCTGGGAAGCAGTAATACATTCATCTCATGATGCAGCTGAACTTTGATCTTCTTGGTCCAGCACACAATAACCTTATTACTGCTTCTTTTTTTCAGTTTGATAATTCACTATTATTTATAACTGCAACATTAACTGCTGTCTAATATATTTTGATATTTTACCTGTTGAGCAATGCCCATGATTTATAGCTTTACTATCCTATGAGTACAGCTCCTGACCCCTGAAAATTCCTTTTTGCTTTGCAAGTTACAGTAATACACATGAAAAAGTGAAAACCAGCTCAAGCTTGATTTCTGGACCATGTGAAACCAAGCTTTCTAATAAGGAGTTATAAAAGAACTTAATAAAATTAATTTTTCAGTTAGTCTGAAGTCAGCTGCAATTTTATTTATTTTAATAATCTAAAATCAAAATTAGTAATAAATAACTTTGAATTGTGAAATGTTTCCAAACTTTTTTAAAAAAAATCTGAGAACTTGAAGTAGAGGACCTTGACCCTACAAAACATTTTATTTCAGCTCCTCTAAAGATGATGCCAAGGTTGCAAAGTTAATAGTGACAATTAAATAAAGAAAAATAAATAAAAGATTTCATTAGAAATCTAAATATTATCCACAATCTCTTAGGAAAGGAAATGCCTTAAATACTGTTTCCAATTTTTTGTGTGGGTTATAGTCTCTAGCCGTTAAAACAAGTTGTTTTGCAGCTATGTATTGAGAGTTGCTCAAAACTCTAGATGCTGTTTTCTGTGTTCATTATTTACTATGTGGAGAATGTGCTTTGTTTGCATAAATATGTTGGTTTGGGTACTGGGGCAGAGTTAAGGTTATTGTTGAAACTTTAATCAATACCTTTGATGCTTTTTGGCCTCTGTGTTTTTTGACCTGCTGATTCTATATTTGCTTTAAATCTTGCCATTGAATAACGACAAAAGAGATCCTACTAGTTTCATGAATAACTGCAAGGTACTAATTATGTTCCTGTAAATTAATGGTCTATTTACTGCCTTAACCTATCTTAACAAAGATTTTGTTTGGGGATATATTACTAATGAAAAAGCCTTGACATCTTAACACTCTCCTGGGTAAATCGTTAGAATAGATTCCAAACGCAATTAAAGAAAGACTTTTTTTTAACCACTGTATTAGGAGATAAATAGGCACATTCTCCCCTCTGAATGCTTGTTTGTAAATTCACAGAATTTCCATTAACTCCACGCTTCTTGCCTCAAAATTAGTCTGCTGCAGTTGAACTAGGAGAAATGGTAGGGACAGGAGTAGGGTTTTGGTTTGCTTGTATTTTTTGCATGTGAAGTGAAAAATTGAAATGAGGGAAATCCCCCGAGATGGCAGCAGAGGAGGAAACACTGGTGGAAACTGGCAGCAGAACTATTGACCTGGGGTGGGAAGTTCCTCCAGGAAAGCAAGGGGGACCCTCTTTCCACAGCCATCAGCAGGGCATTCTTCAAGCCTAAGGTATCCACAGGTCTGAAATGGGTCCCCACTCAAATTTCCAAAATATCTTTTCAAAGGCTGTTGCCAGCTCTGGTGATCTTTCTGAGCACCCTGTGATTAGAGGAGAAAAGGGGGCTCTCACACCATGCCATTTCTTTATGGTTCTTAGGAAGAAAGAACTTTTTAACCTTTGGAGCCTCCAAGAGAAGTTTTAGAAAGCCCTTAAATTTACAATAGTTTGAGAGAAGCCATGGTTTACTATTTAATCAGTCATAAGTATTTCCTGACAGGGACGTGGCTTAGGGAGGACCTGACCCTTGAGTTTGCAAAGAAAAGCAGTCACTGTATTTTCTTTTCAGGTGTCCGGATCCTTTCCTGACATTTTTCAAACCTGCAGCTCTCAAAAATTTAGCTTTTCTTTTCCTTTCACTGCATTTCTGGAGGCAGGAATTATTTCAAGGGAGGAAGGGGTGAAAAGGAGGGGAATGGCTGGACATAGTCCATACCCCTGCTGAGATGCACAGGGCTATTATACCCACACGCAGAGATGTGGGAAAGGATCCTGCAGAGAAGCTCCTGCACGTCCCCACCGTCAAAGCCACCAAGAGGAGACTTCTTAGCACGTGGGGGAAAGCCCTGGGACTATCAGGGATGGGCAGGGCAGCTCTCCCCATCATGGGGTGAACACATTGAGGCCATTTCTGCTCCTGGTGCTTGTGCCCCTTTCCAAACACGGCCAAATAAAGAACACCTGAAACCTTTCAGGACAGAGGGGAGAAGGCAGTTGCTGCCTCTTTGACACAGACTGGCATTCAAGCAGCTGAATTAATTCATAGTTTCATGCCTGCTGGTCCCTCTGATTGGGCTTTTATAATTAGAACAATCTTGTCCCCAAGTGTTTATGAAATGGCTCCAGCGCATGTTCCCAGTTTTTATTACAACTGAATTTAAGTGTATTTATTTAGCTTATTGCTACCACTCCCTCATCCTTATTTGCTTAACAAGGGCTTTGTTCCATGCTAGGGATTTAAGAGGGACACAGGATTACTGCATCCCCCCCACCCCTCCTCTCTCTGTCCCAGATCTGTCTCTCTGGCGCACACTGGCTCCATTGGATTAGGGCGTTGTGCCATGCTGCATCTCTCTTTTTATAAAGTGGATTGATTTACCCCTCTCAGCCTGCTCACTTTTCTCCCCACCTTCCTCCAAAAGAACAAACAGCATCGGATATGCCAGAGCTTCTCATGTCACCATTAAGATTTACTGCGCTTTGCAAAACAAAAGCATGTAACTCGTGGCCGGAAAGCGGGAGTGACAGGCGGGAGGTTAAAACTCTTTCTGATGAAGAATGAGGGGAAAACACATTTCAAGGGAAGATTTTCTGCCTGGGCTTCAAAATGAAGCCCAGCAACACCCAGCACACCCTGCTCTGGCATCTAAGACTGGGAAAGACGGGACACTTTCTCCTGCGATTGTGTTTTCAGGGTAGGCATCCATTCCCCATGCCCAGAGGACCATCTTCCCACAGCTTAGTCTCCTCACTCTCCTGCGTTGCAGCTCCCCCGTGTCAGTGGTCCATAAACCACCCAAGGCTACTGCCAGCACATAGCCCAGCCCTGCACCAGGTGCTGCCTAACCGTGGCTTTGTGCTAAAGTCTGCGGTTTCAACCCCTGTGGGTTTTGGGCAGGACAGAAGGTTGTTTCTTCTCTTTAAAGGGCAGTTTAAGCCTTAAGAAGGCATCAGAAATCTCCATGTTTATTCCCTGACTTTCTTCTTCTCGGTTTGGTTTTGGTTTTGTATGTTTATTCCCCCACTGGTGATTTTCCTGCAATTTAAATATGTGCCAGCAGTTTACAAGCCTTTTCCGATGCTGCCGTAGGCACTATTGTATGTTTTCACCTTCCCTGCCTTCAAGATTTAGCTCGAGGGTCCGGACCCCGTGGTAAAATACCTGGCCCTTAAAATTCCAGCCTGCTGCCATCGATCGCAACAAATCGTCTTGGGCTTTCTAGTCAAACTGAACAAAACTGGGTCTTTCAGACACAAAGTGCCAAGCCCATAAATATGGGGGTTCAGAGGGCTGAGAGGTAGGGGAGGAGGTGAAGAGGAGGGGAGAAACTGGAGGGGGGAGCCAGGGGCAGGTGCATGGCCTCGCAAAGGGGCTGCGGCTCTGCCACGCGTGCATGCTGGGCAGGCGGGCTCCGCTCCCCCCCAGCCTTGCACACTGTGTTCACCCCACACAATAGATGCAGCAAGCTATTTCCAGCAGGTAGGTCATAAATCCCTCGTTTATTGCCTTTTATTATGTTGTTTCAACAGCTCTTAAAGCTGGAACAGCGACCGATTGATAGCTGCTTTAAATCTCTTTCATTTTCTGCCCATATTTCTTTATTTTTTGGGGAGGGGGGCATCCATCTTTTTTTCACCTATCCACCATCTCTTTCCCTTCATGAGTCAAATCCCATCTCTTTCCCTTTACGAGTCAAGTTTTATAGATCCCCCTCGGCAGGGGAAGACGGCAGCAGCATAGAAACGCTGCTAGTGGTTGGGAAACAGCAGCCAGGGAGCACACATGGAAGGGGACACAGTGTTTATGTTTTGCAAGGAAATGCATATAGATTGAATTCAAACCAAGGAGGGCAAAGCAGAGAGAGGAGAAGAGGTGGCCGACTCAACAGGGAATGATTGACTGCTGTGGAATCAGGAGGCAGAGACCCACAATTAAAATACTATAAGATGATTATGGCTGGATCAATTTTCAGGTGTTCATTTGCAATTGCATTCCCTCCTCTCGAACGACTGCCTTGTCCTCAATGGGAAAGAAGAGCAAGCGCAGCTTTGGGGACGGTGACAAAGGATGCCAGCAGATCTTTATGGAGATGTCAGGGGAAAGTTATGGATTAAATCTCACTATCTCAAGCAGCCCCCGTGCAGCCCCAAGCACAAACCCTCAGCTGAAGGGTCACCAGGGACCTGTGAGTCACACCAACAGCAACAGCAGTGCCAGGGCTTCCTCAGCCAGCAAGCCCAGAGGCAGGGATGTGATTGATGGCAGTGCTAGGGAATCTCAAGCACCACCACCCCAAAGCCTGTATTTTTCCAAGAGTTGATCAAAATCTTATTATTTTAGTCAGGGTAGCTATCTACTAGCAAAATAGAGTTTTCCCATGAAAACATTTCATAAGGATATGTCCACAGTCCTGAAATTTATAGTGGGGGGGGGAAAACCAAGTGAATTATTTCAACAGTGTTTGCTCCAGTTCTCATTTTGATTACCTTCATTTTGACACGTATTTTAATATATTCATATTTTCATGCTTTGACCTTATCAGAACGAAATGCTTCATTCCATCTAAATGAAGGGATTACAAATGGGCTGGATGAAACTCTTGGCTGTTCTGAATCCGAAAATGTGACAACTCCTGTTCCATTGAAAAGTTCCAAATTTCAGCATCTCATACACATTCAAAGCAAGCTCTCCAAAGAGTGAAAAGGTCTAGAATGAACACCAATTAAAAGTCCAGGACCACTCACCAAACAGTAGCCTTTTTAGGCAGGTTTCCAGCCTTCATTAAAGCTTCCAAAGTAACAGCTAATTTTCATGCTGGATTCAGACTGGTCACGTCTGAGAACTTGCTTTAATGGCGGTTTTTAAGCACCTGGAAATTCAGTCCCAGGTTCTCTGGGCACATCTGATCCCACGGCCCTCAGCACATCTTTCAAAACTCCTTTTCTGGCTGAAGGTGAGGGCATTTAAGCAATCCATTAGCTGTAAGCAGCCCCTTCGCAGGGCTTTAAGAAAAACACTGAATACCAAAAATCCATGTGCTTAAAACCAAAAAAATAAACAGCCACAGCAATTAGCATCCTTTCCAGTAAGAGTCTCTTAGGGCTGTGGCTATACACTGTGAAAGAAGCCAGCCAGCGAGCGGGGTAACTCACACACCATCTGGGAGGCCAGAAAAACGTATCTTCAGGCTTCAAGGGTTATGTATTTCCACACGGCGCAAAGGTATTTATACCAATAATTCCCAAAGGCCAAGTGTGAAATAACTAAATCATGTGCACATGCCAAATAGGGGGGAGAAAAATCTCCAGTCACTTCAATCCACTGAACAGATTTCTTCCCATCCAGAATGAGAATTAACTGCCTTATTTTGTTTTCAAATTAACATGAGGAGGCAGAAACCAGAATATTTCAGCATGCAACTCCTAGTTTTAAAATAAATGCAGCCAGATCCCATGTCCTGACTGGCTCCATCTTTTCTGATTTATGTGACAATTTGTTCTACTGGGAACTGTGACAAAACTTTGGCATCTCTGATGGATGGGATGTCACCAGTGAGCAAATTCTTACCTGGGAGCTTTTGAAGCAAGGAGCACACCTATTGTCCAACATCTTCATTTCAGCACTCCATTATTGCATTTTTAAAGCACTCCCAGATAAAGGCCAAGTATACACTTAAAAGTTTGGCCAGCACGAGCTGTATCAGTTAAAAGGGTGAACAGCTTTTTTAATTTTTCTATTTTTTTATTACTTAGATGTGCCAATGAAACTCTTGGCCAGTTTTCCACAGTTCGCTTGCTGAACTGAGAGCAAATTAAACTGAGAAAGCAACTTTTTTTCCAGGGGCAGAAGTTGGTAGTAGAGCTGCTTTCTAGAACAGCTGTCCAGGCAAACCTTCAAACTTTATCCAGAGGTAGAGTTGGGATTTGTAAAACTGCTTTTCTTTCCTTCAGAGAGACATCAGCTAAGATTCTCTCTTTCACACAATGTAAATAAAAGAACATCCCCTTCTGAAAAGTATCATTCCAAGGAATTTAATAAATCATCCAAACAAATAAGCACAGAAATAGAGTTAAGAAAAGGTGGGATCTCATCTAAGATAAATCTGCACCAGAACAGGACTAAGGGTGGCACAGAACAACCAGGAGGTCCAGGGTAAAACTATCCAGCTGGGTCTTGAGTGTAAACTTCTGAACAGGGGTGAAAATTCCACATAAAAGGCAGATTCCGCCCTGCCTTCCCATCAGACCTAGTAATTATAAAATTATTGCTCTCAGCCCAGGAAACCTCACTGGGCTCTGCTTGTGCTGAGCTGCACAAGCATGCTTCTAATCATGGTTGGCTCAGCATGATTTTTTTAAGGCACACAAAATCAAGTCCTCTCCGTCTAGTTCCTGCCTGCAGTCTCATTTACACTTTAAAACGAGAGTTGTGCTGATGGTGGAAGTAGGACAGCTAGCATGCCCAGCTGACGTGCTCAGGCCAGTAGATACCTGGCAGTGGGACATTGCATCCCAAACCTCCTCCCCAGTGTAACACATCCCATCCAGGGCATTAACAAATAAGTGGTCCCAAGGTTTTGGGGCTTCGGAGTTTTTTTCAGTACCATTAGCAGTAGCAGGAAAAACACTCTAAAAGCCCTTGTTGTAAATTGTACAAGAAAAAAACCCAACTTGTTCCACTACAAAATGCATCTCTGTCAAGGGATGATCCCCCTAGCACATCTGCAGGTCTATTGCCTTCGGCAATGCCTGTATCACAGGCTGCCTGAGCGACCTTGTACCAAATGGGTTGAAGCCCCGTGCCTCAGCTTCCTCGCCTGCAGGGGTAAGGTAGCACTACTGTCCTGTTGCACAAGCCTCTCTGCATTTGGGAAGTGGTGGAGAGAGCACTGGTACTGGAAACCTTACGAAACTCAGACTATTGGATCCAGGAATACTGCTGTTTCACATTAGCAAACTATTTATTAATAACCACTGTCACAGTAATCAAATATTGTCCACAGCAGCTTCTGCGGTTCTCCACAAACAACAAGCCCTCACAAAACTTCTCTCTTAATCCAAGTGCCAGACTGCCCGCACCGGTGACTCGATTTCTTACTATTTCTGCCTTTAATAGCTGCAGCACTGATAAGATTTCTTGGAGTAGCCCATGTTCAGCAGTTTAATGGGTACCAGCCCAGACAGACTAATGGATCTGGAGACCAGGAAAGAGCAGGAAGGTGAGCTGAGTGGAGAATATTGAGGCTTTTAAGGCAGAAAAGTAGCAGCTAGACATGGGGTAGCTGACTCGCAGAGCCTTGGTGGAGACAGATATCCTCACTGATCGTCCTCAGTCGTTCATCACATTGCGACATGCCCATAAAAACTGATCATTTGTAGAAACAATTCACAAAATGTAAAGCAGAGCTGGAAAGGGTTCCTGGGGCTCAGGGCCAGATACACAGCCAGGTGAATTATTGTAGAGTCTGAACTCACAGGCTTTTCCCTCTCCTAAAGAAGTACATCTCCATTCCTGATGCCTCCTACCACCTCCTAGGAGATGTCAGCCCCTCAGAGAAACCAAATGTCTTTGCTCCATCCAGCACGGTCCCTTTTTCTGGCTCTGAGAAGTCCAGACAAGAAATACCTCCTCGTAACTACCAGTCCCTAATAAACAAGGTCTGCCAGGGAAAGAAAGGTCTTTGGGACTCACCCAAAGGCTGTTCTCACCTGCACATTGTCACTGGTAGGTGACTTACCAGGGTCAGACCCACAGAGGACAAATTTCAGTCTACTTCAAGATGCATTCCAGAAAGTGCTGCCTGGGTTCTGGGGAAAAAAAAAATCCTCTTTGAGGCATGTGCCATAGCAGAAACAGAGTAAATAGGGAAGGATTTGCTAAACAGGATTCTCATGCTCATTCATTGAAACCCTTAGGGTCTTTGTTTTGCTTTTTAGTAAAAGAAAATGCTGATTACATAGGAGGGAAAGAAGAGAGAAATCAGGGACAATGTCTGTCCTTTTGCAAAAATATTCATATAACAATATTTATCATTCCCAAACTGACTGTGAAGTGGATGACCCTTTGCCCTCTCCTCCCAGGTATTAAATATTCTGATCAATGGAGAAGGATTTGCACCGGTAGGAATATAAACAGAGAACATCTAGAAATCATTTCAGTAAACCATCAGTCGCCAGCAGAGAATGAAGTACCTCCTGGACTTCTCACTGAAAGGATGCAAGGGGAGGCCGGGAGGGGCAAGAGACTGGAGAGAACATGAGTGATCCCATAATTAAACAAAAGGCTTTCGCTAAAGTCCCCGCTGATGGATATCCTCCTGCAGGCTGGGAACCAGCTTGTGTCGTTTGGTTTTGTTCCACCAGCCATAAATAACAGCTCTCCTGGGACCTGTGAGGAGGGTAAAAATGGCATTTGGCAGAAAAATTGCAACAAGGACAAGGATGCAATGGAGACCTCGAGTAAGGGATGCAGAAGCCAAGGCGGAGACAAATTGCCAATTTATCCTGACCTTCCCTTGAGGCATCCCTCCCCCGTCCCCAAATCTACAAAATGAGCAAGGCAAAAATCAATAGTTCAGCACAGTCACAGAGACGATGAGAGCAGCAGACGGACAGGGCGGTAGATCAGGAAACAAAACCTTGTGGGGAAACAAGCTTCCAGGGGAGGGAAGAGTGTGACATCAGATGTCACAAGGGGTGTCATCCTTGTGACAATACCTGGATGATTTTAAACCAAAAGATTTCTACACACATTGCAGGGGGTGGCAAATCATCCTCTGGCTGCTGGAAACCAACATACAGGGAAAGGAAGATGTGTCCAAGTCAGAAAAAGAAGCCCTGGGAGAACTTAGGTTCCCTGGTAACGCTTGACCTCCTCCCTCATGCTGCTTGGTGCGCTAGTTTTAAGAGCCCTGCATCAATCTAGGGCACAGGGCAAGTGATGCCATTTAAGAAGTCCTCAGATCCCTGGAAATCCCCCAGCCCTACCACCAGGGCTGAAGATTTGCTGCCTTCCAGGCTTGCAGGAGGACAGACGAGGTCTGTGGGGTGTCACCCAACATCACAGTTTGCCTGGAAGATGTCAGACCAGGTCCAGTCTCCGTCAGGAGGTTTCTCACACAGCATCTCCACAGCAAAGTTGGTACAAGAGGCCCTCAGCCAGTCCTCATCCCTGATTTACCACCCTCCTCAATTATGCCAATGTGTTTATTTATGGGGCTATGCTATAAAACAGGAATTGGTTTAGCTGACCTGGATTAAAAATCTTTATCTCAAGCTAGATGAAAAACTTTCACAAACTCCACTTCCCCCTACAACACACATGAAAAGGGGTGAGCAGATGAGCAGGAATATTTCAGACACCAATGAATTGTACCAGACTTTGCTGTCCCTTTGCTATCAAGTGAGGAGATGGGTTTTCCAGAAAATCTGTCTCAGGGGGTTTAAATATTAAGATCGTATCTGCAAATGTGAACTCAGGCTTGCTGATTGCATTCATCTGCATTTCTGAGTAATGTTTTTTGAACAGAGAAATGCCCCTTCTTCTACAGACCTGAACTTCAGCAGCTAATGCCCTACAACAATGTTGTGCACCTTTTCACTTTAGTTACTTAAACTAAATTGCATCTTATCCCTGGCAAATTTAAAAGGTAGTCGGCAGACCCTCCAAAGAAGAGCCATGATAGAATTCAATTTGTGTCGACTCCAATCTGGCAAAGATTTACAGCCGTGCTCGATCCGACACAATGCACTTTATTCTTTTTATAGCACGGCCTGAATGCAATAGTGTAACAGCCACGTTAGAGGGAGTCAAGCAGAAGCTAAAGAACAGGAAGGGATTTTATAGGTACAATAAGATTTATGAAGAGAGATGTTTCTCTGGAGCGGGAAGCAAGGGAATTTCCAAAAGCAGCAGAATATCTCTGCTCTTCCGCAGACGCTTTTAACAGTGAGAGGAGTCTACCGTATCCTTGAGGTTTTTTATCATAAAATAGAAAGAAACACAAAGTGGCATTGTGTTCCCATGATTCAATGGCACAGGAGGTGTCCAGGGGTTCAGGCAACTTCATACGCCCTAATTCTCCATGCCACACACTGTGCTTTCGTGGGGTACAACTGCCTGCTAACTTCAGGGATGCTGAGGAGAAAGACTTCAGGTCTAGAAGGGTATGGTGGGAAACTGGGGCCACAGCTGAATTTGGGAGACCATACAATGCAAACATTGCTGCTCCCCTTAATGGTCCCATCAGAAGATTAGTGCCTAGGGGTTGTGGGAAGTGACTGACCACAGAGACTGGTTGTCATCTTAGTTATTAATGTGAATTAGTAGAAGAGGAAAACAACAGCCAAGCGTGCCTTCTCTTTCAGGGCACCACAACACAGCAAAAAGTGATTTTTGCATCCAACGCATAAACTGTTATTTTAACTGCAGTTAAATCCTCACTGGACTGCAGACAAAGCCTGTGCGATGTCTGGGATGTCATAGCACTTCTTGCATGTCACTTAGTTCCCTGTAAAGTCAAGATGCTGATATTCACCTGTGAAATCCATAAAGCATTTGGAGACTCTCAGATGTGAAGCTATGTGGAGTAATGGATCTCTGCTAACAACTGTATGCAAGAGCTGCTCTTCTGCTCCACAAGGCAGAGAAGCCTTGTAGGACCTCCATTGCAGTAGGTCAGCAGAATTCCCACAGAGCCACAGCTGGTTCAAAAAGTACAGTTCTGAAGTCACAGGCAACTCCTAGCTAGGAAGGTATCTTTCAAGGTCCCCTAAATACCTCTGAGGTTCCCAGACTGATCATGTGCCCCCTGAGCTGGTACAGACCCCTTGGGGTGTCTCAGTGGCAGAAGATGTTGCACTGCTGTTAATTCCTTACTACCATCCTCCTTCCACAGCTGCCAGAGCCGCAGCTCCGTTAGCTCCAGCCTCGATTAATTGGAAGATCTCCCACTGATTCCTGATTAGCTGCTTTTGATTAGGGTTTAATGACTCCATTCGCCCCCTAATTCACAGGGATGAGCTTCGAAATGCCTGTGAACTGCTCAAACAGAATTACATTCTCTCCCACCCTGGAGCCACCACTTAAGCACTGTATACACCAGCCCTGTTCCTCCTGACCCCATAACCTGCTGCCCCCAGCCCCCCTCCTCTCTGCAGCATCAGGCAAGCCAGCAGCCAGGGATGCCAAACGGTGACTTCTGAGGGCTAGGGAAGGAGCTGGAGCGAAGTGCAAACACAGGGATGGTTATTTCAAAGCCACCTTGGCACTCAGGTAATCCATAAAATTCAGTATTTTGAGTGGGGTTTAGCCACATAGCTAAAGCATGCCTGGAGAACTCAGGCTAGAATCAGTTATGGACCCTTGGGTGACTATTCTAATGCATAATGGGATGTTCAGGGATGGCCAAGACAGACCTATATGGGACTTGAGCTGTTCAAGGAGTGCAGGAACTGGTGTGATCTGGCCCTCGGTGGGGAACAGCAGTGGTGCTGCACGTTGGAGCTGGACATCTCTTTTCTAACTGGTGTGTTAATTTCAGGTGTGTTACTCAGGATCCAGGGCTGAGTAAAGTCTCAATATCTCATAGTCTTGAATCCTGGAAAGTTTTGGCTTGTGCTCCCTCTGACTCCATCTTCCCCATTCTCTTTCCTCCTCCATCCCAAAACTCCTGTTCAATGCCTGAAGAAGGAGAGTAGGCAGAGGTGAGGGACTTTGCCCTGGCAAAGCATAGAGGTAAACCCAAACACCGCAGGGCAGACTCGTCCAGCCATGCTACTGGGAGCTCTGATACCCACTCTGCTCCTGGGGACCAGCATTTGCATTGCAGCTTGACCTTGGCGGCTAAACCGAAGGTCGTGTCATGCTGCCTGTCTGCCTTGTCCCCAGCCAAAGAGGGTGTAAACACTGGTTTCAGAGGCTGGCTTGCCTTTTGAAGATCTGAAAGTGCATTTATCTTCCCGAGACATGCATTAATCTATTAACTACCAGTGAAGATAAGGGGATGAAAAGAGGCTTGGGGGGGAGGGAAAAAAATAAATAAAATAAAATAAATAAAACCCAATAAAATGAAACAAAATGAAATAAAGGAGCCGTTTTCATCAGCAAGAAGAGGTTCATGGGCTCTTTCACAGTGCCTTAGGCACACTATCCCATCACACAGCTGCCTTATCACAGCTCTCCTCTGCACCAGCCTCACCCTGACCATGTGAGGTGACAGCTTACCAAGTGTCTGGGTCCCCTCGCTGTGCCCCAAGCCCCACAGCTGAGCTCTGTAATCGCCACAGCTCAGTGACAAGGCAAAAAAATAACTCAACTCCCAGCAAGACAAATCCAAAGCAGATTGTTGATTTTCTCTGCAGGCTGTTTTGACTCTGTGCCTGGGAAGAGCCAGGCAGGGCCAGAGCTTGGAGCTTTGCAGAAACAGCCCCTCGGTGCTTTATAGCTGGACCTCGGGTCCTGCTGTGGGAGGCAGAGGTAGTTAATGAAAAATATGCCTGGGTTATAATCCCAGCTACGCTGAGCAGATCACCTCCTTGCTCCAAGCCTCAGTTTCCCCAGCTGGAAGAGAAGAAAATGAATATCCTCCTTCCAGCTCAAGCAAGTCAGAGATAAAGGACCTTTTGGGTTTTGTTTTGAATGATTCACTGCAGTCTGCTCCCATGCTGCCCCCCCCCTGCTGAATTGCCTGCCCTTGGTGGCAGAAGCCTTGTGGGTTCAGGTACTGAAGGGTTGCTAGCAAAGAGAAAAAAAGGGCACAAAAAGACTTTTTTTAGAGGAAGGCACACTACAACCGATAGGAGGGGAAGAGGGACCAGCTGCCCCACTAACCTGGGGGGAGAGAGCCCCACAGATGTTGTGAAGTGAGAAGGAAGGTGGGCTCCTCCACCATGCAGTGCAGTGGTGACTCCATCAGCAAGACGACCTGGGGAAAGCTGTTTTGGGAGGTGCCTTTTCCCTCCGCTACATCACACTGGACTCAGGGTAACGCCACCACCTTCACAGCTGACTTGGTGAAGCACAGCCAGGCACCGCCAGCCAAACCTGGCCCTGAGCTGCTGGGCTGCTCGTCTCCACCACAGCTGAAGGTGAAGGAGAAATTAGGGAAAGGGAGGGTGGGGGAGAAATGCCGCAGAACTAATAAAGGGCTTTGAAGGAGATGGGGAATTGAGTCAGGTTCACATTAAAGGGCAAGGAAATGAATGCTGAGATGAAGGCGCCTGCAATTTCAAATGTATCAAGCCGATAAATAAATAAAGTTAAAAGAATGACTTTCAATTACATTTGAAAGAGAAAAATAGGGAGAGCTGGGGGGGACGACAGAAAAACTGCTGGCAAACCCAGATGCTCTCGAGCACCACATTTGTCTGGCGGGACGCTCCTCTCGCCTGCCCGCCGGAGCCCAGGCCAGCCATCAGCAACGGCAGGGCTGTGGGTCCCAAGAAGATCAAATGAACGTGTTTTTAATGCCTCAATTAAGGTTCATTCTGTTCAGCTTTAAAAAGCAATTTAGCCCTGCTAAGCTGTACCAGGTCAGAAGCAGGGATAGATGGCAAGTCTCATTTGAAAGCCAAACACATATGTTCCCACCATTAACAGTCCCTTCCCATTAATGAGAATAATATTGTTGGCTTATAATGTTGCTTTCATTTAACGACTGGAGAAGAATGAAATGCTTTCCTTCAATTTTGGTCTGGTGCCAGAAGCTGCCTGTAAAATCCAGATAAGAGTTCTCAGCACAAACTTCTGATAAGGGTATTAACAGGTAAACTTTAAACTTTGGAGAAGTAGGAGGTGAGGAGGAGAGGGAAAGCATTTGTGATCCCTTTGCTGGTGTCAGCTTGCCAGGCTGAATCTCATCAGACCCAGCTGCCATGCTCCCTGGATCCTCATCCCTATTATCTGTCTATACTGGGAAATTACGTTTTTCCATAGCTGAAGCTATGGCATCATCTCCTTAAGGATCCTTCTTTTTCCTCTCCTATTTTCTTACCTCCCCAGAGACCAGCATCCATACTATTCCTAGCATAGCTCTTCTCTTAAATGGAAACTAATTCCCCATCAAATCCTCTGGGGTTCTTTCATCCCTTTTTTTTTTCTTAAATCACTTCGCCTAGATCATCCACAAACTCAACCAGAGCTAAAAGAATTTACTGACTCCAGATACAGCTGTCCCTTGCAGACACTGTGATGAAGAGTACCTGCAATGGTCAGGGTGAAACACCAGGATGAAATGCCCTCTGGGGAAAGAGTTTTTCACCCTAATTGTCCACTTTACCAGGGCTCAAGATCATGAAAAGCTGAAGCTGATCCACCAGATCTAGGAAATTCTGGGACATCTGAAACTTGGAAGAAGAGAATAATACAGGAATGAGTCAGTTACTACTAGCAGTTCAAGCTATACATCCAGAGGACGCTTGGTTTAGAAGTGATAAATTTCATTCATCTTTGGCCACCATTTGGCTGGACAGGTTAACTTCAAGGATATTTATTCCAGCTCTCCTCTACATCTAAATACTCATTCCGCTCCTGGAGAACCTATACCCAAGGGAGATTACGTGAACAGCCCATGATCATGGAGCAAGTTAAGGTCAGAAGAAAAGCAAAGATTAGAGCATCAAGTCATCTCTCTGTCTAGCACTGAATCCCTGGAGTGGCTCCTAGCCAAGTCACTCTGTGCTTAAGACTTAAAAATAAAGTGGTGATACAAT
This sequence comes from Falco rusticolus, assembly GCF_015220075.1. Classification (NCBI taxonomy): domain Eukaryota; kingdom Metazoa; phylum Chordata; class Aves; order Falconiformes; family Falconidae; genus Falco; species Falco rusticolus. Next base: position 42,582,873 of record NC_051195.1, read on the forward strand.
CAGCTGGTAAGCAAAAAAATTTCTATGATCCTTGTAACATTGAACATATGATTTTGCCTATACATCCCCATTACCTTCCATTGTTGAAAAGGTGAGTAAGGCACAGGAACAGAATGACTACTCACTCAAGCACCAGGGTTTAGCACACTGCTCCTTCCTTCTTCCAAATACTGGCATTTTCCGTTGGTAGCTGCAGCCTGAGCCACACAAACCAGCTTTCTGAATGCAAGGGCAAAATCCAGACAGCTCAAATAGAAATATCAGAGTTTTTCAGAAGCTAAAAGGAATTTTATTCGTTTAAGCAATATTGCTGTTTCTGGACTTTTATATCCTGAGAGGGAAGACCAAAATAACATGTCAAGGGCCATTCACAATAAATTTCCTGCTATCACCGGAGCAGTCAGCCTGGGAATCCCACAGGTTTTGTATGATCAGCAGCACTAATTCACCCATCTCTCAGTTTTAGGACCGATTAGGACCTCCAAGTGCTCAAAGTTTGGGAAAGGCTGAAATCCTTGTCACCTGTGGATATGGCTTTTTAAAACTTATATTCTCCTTTTTGAACCCTAGTCTAATATCACCCCCAAATTTCTGTCCTCTGCACCGCCATCATCATGCATGCCTGTCCCAAGAAACTCACTGTTTCTGGAAGAGGAAGAGCTGGGCAGGAATATCTTGTTAAGACTTCTATTACAGTTTGGAAAAGGCTGATTAATCTCAATTCAAATACTTCGGAGAAAGAGAGCCAATTTGATGAATTCCTTCTATCAGGAAAAAAAATTGAGACTAAGACAACCTGTTTTAAGTTTTTATTCAAAGTCATTTTGTTGTGAAATTTAAGCTGATTATAATGAAAACATTTTTTTAAAAAACGAAAAAGAGGTCACACATGAAACACTTTGATATCATCAAAATGAGGCATTGCAGGCAATTTTTTTTATTATTTTTTGTCAGCTCATGAAAGTCTTAGTGATTTTGACTTTTCATCCAGGACAAGGAATTTTAAGCCTCTATGTCTCTTTTTGGGATGAGAAATCATTTATTACTCATTTCTAATAGAAAAACAGAACCAGCCTTTCAGTTTCTAGTTCTGCTTTGAACTGAGACTGAGAGTTAACTAGACTGATCCAAAGTTGTTAAAAACCAAGAGAAAAGCTTTCATATTTCAGACTTCAATCTTTCTCTGCTCCCAGCGGCCAAAGAAAATGCCATTAGCCTTGGAGGTACTTTTGGTAAATAAAGAAAAGGGGAAAAAGAAAAAAGAAAAAAAAGACGAGATAATAGTCGTTATCCTTTATTTTTCTCTCATATATATATATTATAAACCATTTTCTCCAAGGCGTGAAAGTGTCTCACTTCAGCCCACAGAGTCAAGGGAGCCTGAGTTTTCAAAGTCACATTTTGAAAGGGACGTGTGGCTTTACAGCCCAGCTCAGGCGTCTGTTGCTAATACGGGGCAGTTCACATGGGCTGGTGCAAATGCGGGCTCCCTGCAGAGATCCCTTTAGCTCTTCTATTAGGATTGTGCCAGAGTCTGAGGGAAAACAGCACAACTCTGCCTGGCTGGAAATCTCAGACACTATTTGCACATCAATACCCAGAAGAAGGGGACAAATGCTTGCTTGTCATATCTCCCAGGCTTTGAGTTTCTTGCTATTTAGCTATTTATTTGAAAGAATTTGCAAGGGGGAATAGTTCCAGGGAGACGGGTAGATCCCAGGGTCATCACTGCTGTCCTTCACTGAAGGCATCAGGGATTTGAGGGACTCACTGGTGACTTTTGCTTTTATAGAGTCAGAGCTGCTGCTGGTATTTTTCCTCATAGCTTTGCTGTCCACACCACGGTGACAGAACTGGGAGCTCTGCAGAAGCTGCTGTTGTATGAAAGCTTATTTGGGAAAAGGCTATTTTCGGAAGCATTGCCTGTAAGCGAAGTCATGTAAGGAGTCCTCATTTGGGTCTCTAAATTTCTTGTGGGTAGGCGAATCAATGCACACAGAAAAAGCTGGCCTTTCACTTTGTACTTTGCTGTCTCCCTGCCCCAAGTTGGGGCTGGTTACAGCTTCTCTGTGAAGATTTCTTTAACCTAGTCCCTTATTGCAAGAGGGGTCCCTTTGCTTCCAAACTGGTACCAGCTAAACCCAGAGAAAATAAACTAACAACAAAATAACCCCCAAACCAGCAACAAAACCAAGGCATGAATGAGCAGCTAGGCTAGACTATTAGAAAATGCTCTTTTTATTTCAAATGTGTCCCCAAAGGATCAACCTTAAGACCAGCACTGCAAGGTCATGACTCCAACAGACCTGAAAGTGACTGCTTCCAACACGGCAATTCCCACTCCATCTCTGTGTTCCTCCCTGTGAGCAAACTGAAACTTCAACCTATTCCATGAGACTACTTGGACACTCACATGATTTGGGGTGATCATGTCTCAGCTTTCTTCAGGACTGACTGTCCTAGTAGACAAGACAGACTTTCCCCAGTCACATGTGGGCTCCCATCTCAGTAACAGCTATGTCTAGGATCCCTCTCCTGGAGGAATGGTCACAGGCACCTAAAGTGACTTGAGGCAGCAGTGATACGGGAACGAGCATGTGCTCTGCTGGAAAGTGACCTTTGCTACACGGATGCTCCATTACCAGTCCAGGAGAAGCCCTTGTCTGCATGTCAAGACAAGGTCATAGTCACCCCACTTTGTGCCATGGTGCACGGAGGAAAGGAGAGGGTGTCGAGGTCTGCATGCTGTGATGGAGGAGCTCTGTGAAACAGCACCACAAGTGAAACATAACAAGATCATTTGAATGCTTCCAAATAAATGGCTCCCAGAGTGAGGCGTCTGCTTCTGGCTCTCCCTGCTGGGTTCCTTAGAATGCTGGCAACACAGTATTCAGATTTGAAGTCACTGGGAGTTTTGCAACCAAGTTGCCTACAGTCTGGGATTTCACCCTTTCCGAGAAACTATTTGCAATAGCCAGCCATTGCAGCGGGGAGGGGAGCGCGAGGGAGGAGGGGAACCACAGCGCGCACTTGCTCAGCAGAGCAGGAAGGCAGTTAACAGCCAGTACAGCTGTTTTGTCGGTTAAAAAGCAGATTCATTTTCAGTGAGCTGCCTCCAGAAACCAGCACTGGCAGTGCCACCAGAATCCATTTTGGGTGGAAGAAGCAACACAGTTATGCTTCTCTTCTGAACAGAAATATGCAGAAGCATCTCATGAAAAGCACAACAATGCTACGTTTATTAGCAAAAAAAAAAAAAAAAAAGACACCGATAAGCTTATTATTACCATTATGGCAAAGGTTCCACTGAAATTTAGGCTAGGCTCTGTGGTGGATGCCGTCTGCATTCCAGAAAACATTCCCAAACGCCAAGGACTCATCTGCATGCCGGGTCTAGTAAGGTGACCATGGTCACTTGAGACATCAGTGGCAGAGACATGATGGCGTGATGGCTCTGTCCCACTCCAGCCATGCACAAATTGCATCCACTTCTTTGGTTTTCCTGCTGCGGAGTGCAAGCCTTGATAGTAGAGCTGCTGCACAACACTGCTGATTTTGAGCCCTCGGGGACTCATAGCCCCTTTCATGAATAAAGGCAGCTGAGCGGAAGCAAGGCAGCTCCGGTGCTCGCAATGCTCCCACACTGCAGTGCTCGGGTGGCATTTCTGCAGATATTTACAGTTGCACTCCTAGGGAGTCTAATAGTCCCATCTGGAAACATCAGAGCTCAGATGGGGCTAGAAGTGGTTGTGGCAATTCCAGGCAGCAGGAGATGGATGTATGGGGCTTCATAAAAGTCATTGCAAGGATATGACACAGACAGTCCTCATCTCCCCTTGTATCAGAAGCAGGGAGAGGACACAGCATGGCTCCTGAAAGAGCCGGCAAGCACGGAGTGCCTGCACTGTGCCTGGGGGGCATCGTTTGTGGGGGCTTTCCCTGCACTTGTGGCATGTCTGCTGTGTGCAGGGCACCCCAGGCAGTGCACCTGATCTTCCTGAGTCCCTCCAAGGGTCCTAGACTGGAAATGGTCTTCTTTTTCCAGGCATGTTCAGCTTTAGGGAACAGGCTCAGAAATCCCTAATGAAACAGTATGATAGAGGCATCGCCAGGCTTGGCTGCCTGCTGCTGGTGCCAGGGGAAGGGGGGTGCTCCGGGCTCCCTGAGGGCTTTGGATTGTGCTGTCAGCCTTCGGGAGGGGCACAGGAACGGGATGGCAATACCCCAACCACTCCTAATCTCCTTGCTAAGGTCAGGTTGTTCCCAGTCATTGCTGAGGCTCAGGGTGACCCTTGCTACATTGATCAAGTATTTCACATCCCTGTCAAGTGAAAAGTTCTCTGTCAGCAGCCTCCCCCATGATCTCCAGGTGTACTTGCATAAACATGCAGCTTTACATCCTCATTATGCACAAGTGGATACCTCTAGGCACATTAAGAGTCTTGACTGTTTAACTCCACCAGCCCAGTTCCACTGAGAGCCACAGCTCAGCCCTTCACTCTCAACATCACACTGTATCTGGAGCGCATAACTGTCACTGGAAACCACATGTGTATACCATAGCCCAGAAATGGCTTCTTTTCATATAACCAGCCAGATCTCACCTTGCCTGTGATATGCCAGACCAGGTCAACCCTCCAGTCATCCTCTGAGGAGGCAGGACAACTATCATGCACCATTTGCAAGGTTTTGCTGGCATGGGTGGAAAAAGGGAAAGCAAACTCATTGCAGAATGACAGGTATCTTAAGATGCAGGTTTCACCATCTCTGTCAGAGAGCGTCTAGTCCTTGCTGCTGTGCAAAGAACCATCAAAGTTGTGAGTGGCTTTGTCAGCACGCTTTTGCATAAAAGAACACAGCAACTTGTAAAGTGAGTCTGTTCCCCAGGGCTGGTCACGGTCACTCACAGCTCCCAGTGCTGCAGGACAAGCTTAGGCTTTTTGTGGTTCCAGGAGTACCACAAGACAGGTTGGAGCTGAAAATTTCTACCACCCTCCCATGGCTTTATTTTGTTTTGCAATTAGGCCAACCCAGAGGCAAATTATGATAAATAAAAGGAAAGGAGATGAAGGCGGCCTTTGCTTTTCAGCAAAGTATATGATAAGGAGCACCCTGGTGTGCCTGCTTAGGAGAAAGAAGCAGCTGTGGTTCCCAGTGAGAAAATTGTAAATGTTCATTTAGGATAAGACAGCCAAGCAAAGCACTGCCTAGATAGACTCCAAGTAGCCACTACTCCACCATGCTCCCCCAGAAAGCCAGCTTGTTCTGGGGCCTTTTCCATGTGCTTTCAGACAGTGCAGGAGCTAGGGCCACCAACATGCAGGTTGGAGGACCAGGACTCTGCCTGCCATCCCTCCTGCAGTGCTTCACTTTCCCCATCCTCCTGTTAATGGGCAAAGATATGGTGAAGGTGAATGCAGTATCATTCACAAATCATTGGAGGGAAGGACTTAGGGCAAATATAATGTAAAAAAAAAATCAAGCACAGAAATAGTATTTTTATGAGCAAAGCAAAAAATTCCATGCTACTCTGAGCAGCAATATGGAGCTGGGCAGGAGCTGGCACAGTGGGTCAGTGTTTGGGATGCAGTACCAGGGCTGAGAACCCAGCAGCAACCTGCCCTGGCAAGAGCAGATAGATCAGAGCTCCTGCAGGTGGAAAGTCACTGGAGTAGGGGACTAACAGCCAAGGGAAACAGCCTGGCGGTGTGGCCCATGTGGACAGAAGTGCTAGACTCTTACAGCTCATCTGCATTGCAAAAGGCTGTCAGGACAGCAGTGTTGATAACTTTGTCTAGTAGGGACACAAAATGAGGTAAAAAAGTGCTCCTTTGGGTGAAATACATGATACATTATCTTTCCTCTGTCTGGCACTGGTGCAAGGAATAAAGGGGTCTTTCTTTCCTACCAGCTATTAGTGCTGGTTCTTGCCTTCCCCCATCCCCACAGTCCAGCACCCCCAGCACATTCCAGAGCTGCCAGGACAGCTGTTCCTTCCCCTCTTGCCAGCCCCGAGCATCCTTAGCAGGAGGAGCTGGACGCATCCAAGTTGTGCCAGGAAGCAGCTTTGTGCTTGGACAGTGAACTTAAGACACTTGGAAATCTTCTTTTTCTGTCACCCAAAGCACTCAGCTGGAAAGTGATGCAGATTTTGTGACAGCAAAGAACAGGGTAGGGAGAACCAGTGCCTGCTAGCAGAGCCAAATCGGCAGTATCAGGAGGCGGTTTCCTCCCTTCCAACACCACCTTTGCTCACCAGGCTGTACCAGAAGCAAACAGGGGCAATTCCACAGGGAAACCCACAGCCCCACGCTGCCTTTAGTCAGTCTGGATAGGATTTGGAACTCATGGGTTTTGCTGTTTCTTGACGCAAAATAAAATGAAAAAAAAAAAAAAAAAAAGTGGCAGCAAATTGGAGGGGCTGCAGGAAAAGGAGATAAAGATGATTAAAGGTTTAGAAGGATTGACCTATGAGGAAAGATTAAAGGAACTAATTATGTACAGCTCAGATAAAGGATGAGTAAAGAGGTGATTTAATAACGACCTGCAAACACTCAGGAAGGTGTCAACAGTAAGGAAGGGGGAGGAATTGTTTAGAGTCCTTCACTGAGGAACAACACTAGTGATGGAATGAAAGGGGAAGGTGACATGGGACATTGGCACAATGCAGACAAAACCAGAGATTTCTTTGAGGAGCAGCAAGTCAGTTAGGAGCACAAATCATCTGGAACCCTCTGGCTTTCCATCCTTAAGTGACGGAAGAATGCAGTTCTAAGGTGTCCAGGTGCTTAAAGGTGCAGGGAAGTGCTTTAATAGGATTTTCAGATGCATCTGAGCAGGTTAGGCAACAGATTTCAGTGGGAGTTCGGCACTTAAATAGTTTCATCACTTCCATCAGTTGCTTGCTTACATCTTTGCACAAAACATCTTGAAGGTCTGGCTCTAGGACTCATCATAAATCCCCCAGCAGAAGATTAGAATGGATTCCAAGCTGTTGGAGCCCTGTAAAAGTGGACAAGCTGATGTGCAGGAGGATGTTTTGTAGGAAACCATCTTGCCTTGTCAGGGCATTGTGCATTGATCTGCACAGTCAATTTGAAAGTCAATGAGATTTAGACTCCCAGGCCCATTAAAATAAAAATTTAAAAATGCCTTTGGCACTTAAACACCTTGGTCAGTTAGGTAGGTTTTTGCTGCAGAGTGACTGTGGGTTATCAGTGCTCAAGGTGAACACAGACACAGTGAAAATGCCTCCCCAAAGCAGCATGTTCTCCCGTGCGCTTCACTTTGGGGTGTCACCATGTCTCCAGAGAAACATGTCCCATATTTCTCTGTGCTGCAACTAAGTCACCCATTGTTTTCCTGGTGACAGGGGACACTCTTCCCCAGTAAGTGGTAGGAGTAATCAACTGGATGGAGGAGAGGTGGGAAGACATTAGAAGGAGGAACAGCATGACAGTGAACTGAAAGTCTGCTGTCTGCTGGGATGAAAGCCCCACCAGACTTCCCAGCTACGAGCACTATGGAACTGTAGGGAGGAAACGCAAGTGTGGACTTAGAAGAGGATTACTGACCTGAAAGCTGTCTTCCCACAGCCCATTGCAGACATTACTCAAGAGTTCAAGACCAATCTGCTCTCCAAGGAGCTCAACCAACAATGCCTACGTGGTGGGGCTCTCCAGTGTCATGCATGGAGATTCACCGTTGTGCCCAAGGCTACCCACTTGGCTTACTGCACCTACCCAACCTCTCAGACATCAAGGTCTCAGAGGAGGTTACTACATCCCACCAAAGACCCTCCAGCTTGTCAGTGGGAACTCTAACCATGCACTGTAGATGGTCACGGTCACACCTCTATCCCAAACCCAGAAGCACAAAATTTGTGAAATGCACTTGCTTTCTCATTGTTCCTGAATATACATGAAAATATTTTAATAAAAAGAAAAAAAAGAAAGCCAGATTTGCCAAAGTGTAAGCTTACCCAATATCCAGCCATTTGACTGTCACAGCTATTGCAGCTGCAAGTTTAGATTCTGTATGAGAATTTTGAAGACAGTAATAATAGAAGGCGAGGGGAGAGGAGAGAGGTTGTGACTTGTTCTTGTTATCGCCCTGAAGCGTTTTTCAGGGCAAATATTCTGGAGACAGTTTTCATTAAACCACAAACTTGTCAATTTAGCCTAAAATATATAAGTGTATTTTCAAGTAATTGCTTAAAACAGGGAGATATTTGAAAGACTGGTTTAACCCTTTTGCAGCACTTGAGTCCACTTGAAATGGTATGAAAGAGGAAAGTTAAATACAAAGATAAATGCATAAATGGCCAGAGTTGCTATGGAAATGTAAGAGGATGGAAATTGAAAGTCAATAGAGGACTAACTTACTGTTCAATTTTAAAAATAGTCTTTCTATACAGAAATGGAACATTTTTCAAATCTCTGTTGGCCTGTATTATACAAAATGGGAAGTGGTTTTGTGGCTGGGTACATCTATTTAATGCTGCATCCTCAATCTGCAAACTGCATGGTCAATGGGACATACTAAGTGGGACCTTTTTCTCAAGTTAATGATAATCACAGCTACAGAGCCATGAAAAGCACAGGTATGTGGGTCAAACTCTGTGGGATATAATGACAAATAATTTTTAGGCAGTTTAGGTCCCATCTGTTTATTTTTTTTACACAGTTTCCCAAGGAAACGAGGCTTAGCTGATGGGGCTAGCTGGGCCACAGGCACTGCATAATAGTTTCGTAAAGCCACTGGCCTGCAATCAGATTTGATGGAAGAAGAGACATGTCAGAGGAATTATGTTGTAACAAGCTTTATAAGGGAGGATATACTCAAATTAGCACTTCTTCCCATCACCCTTCCACCTCCCATCCCACTCCCAGGACGTGACATGAGCTCACCCACTCTATCAGACACCAGAGAACCCACATGGGAGACAACTGTAGGAAACCAGGTTTTGTAGGTTCCACTGCTTGCAAAGCGACTTGTTTAATTAAGATAAATGTAATAGACTTCCCTGGTTCCATTTGGAGAGGGAGAGCAAATTATGTTTGTACAGCACAAAACTCCATCCATGAGCAGCATATCAAGTGGAAAGGGGGCTTTGCTTCAAGCCATCCGCACTTATGCGCCCTATTGCCAGGCACTACTGGGGCTTGTTGGTAGATTTATTCACCTACAAAGTATCCAGTGCCATTTTGGCATTGGCAGCCCAAAATTCATGGCTTATTGTGTCCCACATCCCAAGATCCCAAAGGCATGACTCTTTTATCCCCTTGGTCTTCTCTGCCCATTTGCAGAGGTTTTCCCTACCTCTTTACTCTGTGGTGCTCAGAAGCTGCAGGCAACTGACCCGACACGCAGCTCTGAGGAGGAGAGCAGAGCATCCCTGGGACACGCTCCTGCCCACCTTTCCCATGAAATGGACCGCTGCAACCCTTTCAAGTGTCTGGGCATGCTTTCAAAACACTCAAGTCTCACACAACAAGTTTCCTACAGCTGGAGGCATCTCACTGATTTAGGTACGGCAAAGCTAAAAAAAATTAACAGACGCAGATGCTGAAATTCAGCTTTCCAGTGGGAAGAGCTGGCACAAGCTTCACACTTGGCAAAATCATTCTGCCACTTCCTCTTTTCTGAGATACTTTCCCCAAGTCTAGCTCCATACTTTTCTGCAAGGGGTTTAAAAGAAATCCATGGCACCAGCAGGATTCTCACCAGTCCCATCTCCCAGCCCGTTAGAAAAAGGCCTTTAAAAATAGTTACATGCTGCTGGGTGGGATTTTCTTCCACAGGTGCTGTGCAATATAGAGTGAGATGAGATTCTAATCATAGCTGCTTCACAGAGGGAAGGGTTCAGAGTTTAGCTGTGTGGCAGCAGCCTCATTTTCACAGCAATATCGTTATATTCTCTGGGTGTCAGGGGGACACATATTGCTGTCATTTCCCCGTGCTGTGTTTGGATATCAGATGCAAAGAGCAGCATCGAAGCATGCATCTATCACCACTCCATCGCACTAAGCCAGAGGAGAGCAGCCTGTCTGGTGGCCTGGTGCATCTGCTCTGAGCTCAGCTCTGATGGCAGCCAAGGAGCTCTTGGCCAGCTCGACCCACGGAGGAGAGGCTCCCTGTCCTGGTGGGTGCCCTCCCCTCCAGCTAGAGGGGTGGAGAGAGAGGGCTCCCCATCCGAACAGAGGTTGGGCACAGAAACAGGAGCTCAAGGCTGCATTTCCCCAACACATAAACATCTGACAGGGCTCTGCACTCCCCACTGAGGACTGTCTCTTCCCCACCACAGCCCCATGCTCATGAAAAATTCACCACATCATAAGACAAATGGCTTTCCTCAAAATTAGTCAAAACCACCAGATTTTCTTACACTTAAGTTGCCACTACCCTGCTCAAGGTGTACAACCTGAGTGGCATGTGAGGTCTGGTTTTCTCTAGCTGGCTATCTTGCCAGGGTGCCAGCAGACGCTTCTGCTGCATGGGCTGTGCACTTTCTGCCAGGTCCCTTCACAAAAGAGCTGTCAGTCCCCAGGAGGAGAAGGTCCCTGCCAGAGCCTCAGCATCTGGATCTCTTCAATGGAGCAGACTGGTAACCTCAAGACTCGGAGGGATTTCTGACAAGGTCTCCCAACATAGTCCAGCAAACATGTTTACCATCTGCTAAAGTTCACATGACTGAAATGCATGTGGGAATTGCATCACCACCACGCAGCACAGACAATAATACCTTCTCCTTTAATTTTCCTCTTTCTTTGGCACTATCTCTGCTGAGCTATGCCCACTGCCTTCTGTCAGCTCATACAATTAGGGCTGCGGTAGGTCTGTGCTAGTGCTGACTTCCCCATCACTGTGTTTTCAGAAGTTTGAGTCTAGCCACTTACAATGTCCTGGAGGGACACAAGGTATCACCAGCTTATTTACAGTTAAAGATATTTTCTAAATAGAGGTGCAAGCCCAAAACACCACTCCAAGGACTCTCACTGCCATGAACAAATCCAGGGAAAGCTCAAGAAAGGATGCACTTTGGCTCAGCATTTATCTCCTTTGGTTGTTTTCTCTGTTGTTCCTTCCTCTGCAATATATCGTTCCTTCCTAAGCCCCAGATTTTATGAGGATGTTTCATTTTTAGCCTTTTGCTGCAATATTAAAGCAACTAGTCTCTACGTTTTGCTTTAAGGACATGAAATCCACTGCAATCAGCCTGGGTGCACTCAATGCAACAGCCTGGCATGACTTAGGGAAGGATGTGAGCTTTTAGGGATGCCTGGCCCCACTCCGGGTCAACCCTGAACTGGTTAGTTGGGTACCCAACCTGGGGCAACTCTCTAGCCAGCAGCTGTCCTGGGGTCCTGGCAAATCCACCCAGGTTAATATGTGCCTGCTCACTGGGGATCCTACAGAAAAGTCTGATAAAATCACGGGGAGAGAAGTGACATTCACCACTTGGACTGGAGCAGCCACCAACCCATCCCTGAGGGGAAGTTTTCAGAAACAGATATTACCACTACACAGCTATACCTTCATGTCACCCACACCATATCCACAGCCAGAAAACCATAGATGACAGCAAAGTCACCACAGCGTGACCAGTTTGTGGTAACTTACCCTCAAAGGCACACTTCCACATACACAGATGTTTCATCAGATGTGTGACAGGGCTGGCAAACTTGTCTCAGAGCTGTTCTGTGGTTACCGGCAGCAAAGCTATTAAACCCCCTTTGCACCCCCATATGCATTCATTTCATGTGTTTAATCCTGACAGCCCTAGTAAATTCTTCCTGAAAAGAAAAGAAAACCCTTGTTTCCTCTCCCCTTGAGCTACTGCTTCTTGTTAAATGTCATTAAAAGCAGAACCCACAACAACATCAGTCCTTGCTGAAGGTTAGAACCACCTTGACTGTAATCCTGGTGTGGCACTGGATGTTAAAAAGGCAAAAACAAAAGCAAAAAAACAGATACTTCCTTCCACTTCTCTGTCAGCTCCACTTTGCATCAAAATCTCCTTTGTATGTCACTCAGTTATTAAAGTTGTGGATTGCGGCTCAGTGTGTGTGTGTGCGAACGTGTGCATCTGTGTATGCCTGCATCTCAAAAACTGGGTCACCCGGAGAGTGCTCCGTGAAAACTCGTCCCTGACAAATCCAGGCTGGAAAGACTCAAAGATACTCCTTATAATGTTTCTTTTCCTCCCATCATGCTTTGAATGGAGCAAATAATAGTGCTTTCTGCTGTATTTTTGTATCTTTTATTCAGCAGCTTCCCGAGGTAAATAACCTCCAGCAGGCAAATCTAAGGGGATGCTCCTATCTTGCCTGTGTCTACTCACACTGAAATCATGATATACTTTGCTTTCATAAGGTTCTTTATAAAACATTCCCTTTATTCCAAGAGAAGCAGCTATCAAGGAGGGCAAGCAACTCCCCAGATTTGACTCAGGCTCCAATCCCAGCATCTTGTCATCCTCCTCTCCCCCTCACAGCCCCAGGGATGCTGGCAGGGCACCTCCACAGCACTCAGGGGATCTCCGCGGACATGTCCCCTGTCAGAGCACATTGCTGCTTTCCAGCCATGGCATTTTTAGCAAACAGGCACCCTTTATTTCCATCAAGGCTCTGAATAACACCACCCAGGCAGTTTCTGTCTGAGGCTGAGGGGCAAACCCTGTCACCCACCTGCTCTCAGTGGGGCAGCGAGAGGTGGGGGGAAACTGGCTGAAGGCAGAGCAGGGCTGGCCCAGCTTAGCACTGGGTGAGACCATGGGCTGCTAGAGCATGCAAGCAGCAGGGAACTGAAACTTGCTGACTCTGTGCAGGTCAGAAAGGCATGGGCCACAGTCACAGGAGGAGCAGAAAGCAGGAAGACTGTGAGTTTCCTTATTAACAGCTTATTCTAATACTAACAGCATCAATGAAGGAGTGGCAGAAAGAAATACCTCAGCAGGGAGGATTTTACTGCTAAGGCAGAATTGCAAAGAGGGTCCTGGGGGCCAAATACTGCTTTTTGCTGTGCTACTGTCAGTGCACTTATTTCCCTTAAAAAAAGCAAAACTTAAGCAACCACTAGCCAGGACCAGTGACAGGAAAGGGGTTGGAAGGATCTGACTTCAGACACACATTTGCTGGCCTGGGGAGACTGTAGAGATGGATTTCAGAATCCCAAGATGGGGGAAATGGAGTTGAGGAACAGAAAGTACAGTTTTCATGGGCTCTGATCTGTGGTCCAGCTACCTCTTAGTGATTCACTCCAGTAAATCACAGTGTGTGGGTCGCAATCCCCATTTTACCAACAGAGAAAACGAGACAGGGCATCTATCATCTAAGGGGGCTCAGCAGCATCCAAAGCCAGGCAGGGATGGCAGGGTGCCCTTCTGAGCGGATTACACTGATCAGAAAAGAAAACAGAGAGATTACACCCCAGGAGCAGGGGTGGGGACACAGGCTCCCAGCAGATCCATGACTGAGACAGAGCCTGTGAGAGAGGAAAGAACGACTTCCAGGCATCCCCTTGTGAATCCTGCAGCGTGGGAGCTGAACCACTGCAGAGCATCCCAGCGCTGCCACATCGGGCAATTTGGGTTTGTTTCAGGTTACTGCGGAGAAGTGCTCACCCAGGGGCCTTTGGTGGATGTGTTAAACTGGACTGCCAGGCTGTAGGGAGGGGGGACAGGGCATAACAGTCTCCTCAAGCCCACTCCGTGTCCTCTGCCTAATGTATTCAGCAGTGAGTTTAGGGGATCTCAGGAGAATGAATTGTCAGAGCGTCTGAAGCAAGTGATGGCAGGGGAATTACTGCTAATCCTTCTTGCGGGACACAACACTCTAAAGGATTTAAAGACTTTTTTTAAAATGAGGAAAAAAAGGACAATCCTCCCTTCTTTCATACATTTGGGGCTGGTCGCTTGCTGCTGGCTGGGATCTGAAAGAGAGAAAAGGGAACCTTTGAGGAGAGGGAAAGGATGCGAGAGGGGGAGAAGAAAAGATAGACTGGAGATGAGATCTGGAGAAAAGCCTATCTTCCCCTCTCTGGGAGTGTAGGCTGCAATTAAATCTCTTTTGCCTGACAATACCCTATTGTTATTTGCATAGTGCTCAAGATGTGGCGATAAGGGAGGAAGGAGCTGCAGGCAGGGCAGGCTGCACTTGCTCTCTTATCACCGGGCTGCGGCAGGGCTTGAACCCTCTGGCTGGAGGGACAGGGGCCGGAGCTCCAGGGCAGGGCGATCTTCCCCTCAGCTGAGGATCTGCCCCACTACCAGCAAGGAATGTTTTCTGAGCAGCTCTGGTGGGAGGATTTGTGGAGCGCGGGGGCCGTATGCCCTCTCCCTGCGACACATCTGATCTGTAGCCGTGGTCAAGGCTTTCCTTTTGTGGCCCTTTCAACCTGCACCTTGATGCTCCTCTTGGTGCACCACCTCAGCTGTGGTTCAGCAAAGGGTGCTGCTGAAGAAGAGGTACAGCAGGGTGCTGTGGGGTGCCTAAAGCCTTTTGGGAAGTGGGGCCCACGTTTTGCACATCAGTTCACAGCATAGACACCCTGTGTGAGAGGGGGGGTCAGACAGGTATATGCTGTTGATGGGAGGGCTTAGGTACATGGGTTAGATATGGGGAGGAGATGTCTGTTGCCTTGGGACTGTCTCCCCTCTTGTAATGTGTGTCCTGTAATTGAGAATGACTATAAGCAGAGTGAAGAATAACAAATTGTGACCTGGAAGATTTTTTGTATGTACTGATTCACTCCCTATATATACTGGGTAGCCTTGGCAGGCATAAAGGGAAACTTGGACTAGGCTGCTTTTGCCCTCTGGGGTTGTGGTCCTGCAGAGATGCTGAAGTACTTTCATGCCAGTCACCTGCCCCAGCTGGAGCCCCAAGGGCTGCCAAGCTCCACCGTGTCACCTGCAGAATAGTGCTGGTACCCATGCGATGCTCATTTCCATCCTTCCTATTCAGACTCCGGTCTTAAACCAATACCTGCTCTGGAGCATGGGCCACGGGGGTACTGCAAGGACAGAAGACATATCAATATCATTGCTAAAGCTGGAGTGGCCCAAAGATGTAATTTGGGCAGCTGGTAAATACAGACGTGTTTTCAGGTGCAGACATTTCATTTGCTAAAAGGGGAGGCTGCGGGGGAAAGCAATGCAAGGGAACGTGAAGGGAAGTGCCATTATGCCACAGGGCATCCAGTGACAGTAATAGCTAAAATCACGATTTTGCAGACTGAGGTAATAGAGAGCATTGTAGAACGGCTTTAAGGCTCTCCTAATGAATACATGAAGGTGTATATAACACACTTCAAGGCCAGAGTTTCATCTGTATTTAAATATATTTAAATGGTTGCTCAGTCCTTCTCTTCCACGTGGGTAGGAACAGGACTAATGCAGGTAGGTAACGTTAGCCCAAGTGGAGCTAGCTCCCAGGAACTGCCCATGCTGGGAAGACATGGAGAGGAACATGCAAAGCATCATTCATTCTGGATGCCTCAGGATGATGTTTTGAGAGGGTGACCCAGGGTGTCCCAGCAAGGAAGCACCAGGGTGAGAAGTGCACATGTCCTGAATTGGGGCTCTCCACAGCAGGACTTGCTGAAAGAGCAGAATTACCTCCCTCTTCTCAGGAGTGATGGAAAGCACACCACTGCTGCCTTAGTTGCTCTCTGAATAGGCACCAGCATGCAGAAACCCGATCTAACAGCAACTTCTCAGAGGTACTGATTTCAAAACCTTTTCTTGTCACCATTATGCAAAAAGGTAGCACTTTTAGACTCATCAGAAAACTTCTGCCTTCTAGTTGCTTTAGGCTGTTAGTGCGGGCAGCCCTGGGACCAAGTCACCACCAGCAGCTGAGATTCACCCAGCTGCTAAATTGTGGCCACTTTCCCTGAGATCCTGCACCAATCTCTTTCCTATTCTTTTTAATCTTTTTTCTTGATTTTAAAGGCTTTTAACAGAACTGTCCTCAATTATGCAATGTTTCTCTGTGCTTGCAGCAACACAGGGAGGTCCAGGTTGGCGGATTATTGACTTTGCCCTCTACACGACCTTGAAGCTGAGGAAGGTTCACACTACTGGCAGATGAGCTCTTCAGCAAATCATGCTTTGCTGTCATTTGTCCCAATTCTCAGCCTCAGCTGCGATGGCAAAAAACAACTTGTTAAGGAATTGCTTCTCTCCTACCATGTTCAATTGCTCTCAGTCTCAGGCAGTTCGTATTGATTGACTGAACCTACTCAAGATGTTTTGCAAAAGGCACTTAGTGAAATTCATTGTGGAGATTCTTCAGTGTTTTTACTGCCCAGATTACATGTGTGATACAGCCAGGTGAAGGTTTACCTTTTAGAGGGTCAGGGTAAGAGCCATCATGGCAGCAGAATTTCTGTTTTGTTAAAACTTCTGCTTTTTAAAGTTTTGTTAAAAGTTCCTCATGGTACAAAAATGAAAAAAAAAAAAAAGTTGTTGTTTTTTTTTTAATTTGGGTAGATGAAAACATTTTTACATTTTGGTTTTGGTTTGGGAGGCTACTCAGATTATATAAATAGAAAGACATTTCAAATGAAAAGGTACTCTAAGGAACAACAGCAGAAGCCTAAACCAATGTTTTTTTAAATGATGCTGTGGAACAATTTAACTTTTATTTGAAATCCTTTTTTCCAACCCCTCCAAAACTTTGCAAAAAATCAGTTTCCATGCAAAATGTCTGTTCCAAAATTACAACCCCATGCAATACTAAACCAGAAACCCTGCTATGACAATTTCTGTTCCACAGCTTCACTACGCTACCTCATTAAATTACATAAGCCACCTACAAAATAGCATTTCCAAAAGGACAAACACACTCCTAGAAAAAGTTTCAACCTGTCCTGTCAAGTATCAGTCAGTCCAGAGAAATCAGCTGCTTTTCCTTGTTTTCTTGATCTTTAAACTGACACTGGAAGTCTGTGCTGATACCTGGGGAGGCCAAGGGAACAGCCGTGCGATGCTGCGCCTGCGGCCAGCCGGATCCAGGCGGGCATCAATGCGAATGGCTCTAGTTTTCAGCTTTTACATAATGTCTCTGCTACAGTGCGGAGACCACAAATGCAATCATGCTAATGAGGGCTTGCTCGGTTCAGAGCCCTCACTGCAAACCGCATCTTGGTGATGATGCCAGCACATCATGATGGCCTGCCTCTAAGACTTCTCCCTCTGTCATGTGAGTAAGACCGGAGCTTTGTCTATACTGGCATTTTGCACGGGTCAAATTAAGCACCTAGTGAAATCAGGGCACATCCCCATTACAAATGAAGTGAAATAACTTGGATGCAACAGCCCTTTGGAGCTTCATCTCCATCTGTTTTTATGACCTGGGTAAAACAGATGCTTTAATAACTGGAACAGGTTCAGCTATTTACATGAGAGATGAATGTGGACCTGCATAGATGTTTGGTTGGCTGCTCATTTATTCACCCAAATGAGTAAATAATATCAAAGCTACCTGCTGCACAGTGAACATTTTCAAACAACAGTGCATGCCAGCATGTTTGAAGATGAGAACATTCAGTTTTGCTTTGGAAATTTGCTTCCTGTAACAAAGGCAAATAGGAATGTGTGTTTCTGTTTGAAGCACAATGATTTCTCCTTTTATAGTATTGGGGAAAGTTGTTTTGAGTCTTCTAAAAACAAATCTACTTTTTCTCTGCCAGGTAAATGGTGAAAACGTAATTGTTGATACAGCCCTTTCCTTCCTAGACTCATAAACAACAGAATATAGAAGACGGGCACTGCCAGGGCAGGTTACTGACCTCCTGGGCTGTGCAAAGGGGAGGGCTGGGGGCCACTCACCCCACAGAGCTCACAGCTGTGCAGGTCAACATTTATGGCACGTGGCTGTGCCTGGCACCCAGGTCCTATCAAGGGGTGTTCATGCCAACAGGCAGCCTGTCCTCCTGGGCCATTCAGGGAAAAAAAGAAAGTCCTGGTTCTGCTCTGAAGGTCTCAGCAATAGAAGAAATCAGCTTGTGTCTTTCAGAGCACCAACTACTGCTGAGACCAAGTGAAATCTCTAAACGCATGGAGGGAAGCAGGACTGAGAGTGACTTTGGGGCTTGCAGAGAACAAACGTCTTCCAAACCCCCTTTTTTTCTGAACACCCCAGCCTCCACTCTCTTTCTCATTGTACCATCTCACTCTCACTTCCAGAAGCTATGATGGTTTTTGTGCTTTCTCTTGGGCAGTAAGAGGGCCTGGGGCAACTCACATATCCATCTTTGCTGTGGGGACTCTGAATAGGAAGAGAAGAACAAGTATCTGGTTTCTTTTTAAATTGTACAGGTGGGAGCCTCCTCTCAGCATCATCCCAGCTTTCCTAAAGTTGCTTTGATATTCAACAAACACTCGCTTTTTAAACAATACTGTCCTAAACCCGTACTATAATGCCCAGAACCACTTTCAGGCTTTCTAAAAACTGATTATTATAATCACAACCAAGAATCATAGGACTCTGCTTTGTGCCAGAAATACATATACACCCAATTGTTTGTAGAGGAACCACAGAGAGAAAGAGTGAGGGAGAAATGCAGGTTCAGTGCTGCTCGATTCAGGAGCAGGAACTCCTACCTAATTTGATTTTCCTCTTTTGTTTTCCAATTTAACTTGTAGCTATTGAAATCCAGGCTAAAATTTGCTTTGGCCTTCATGCTCTCCTTTGGCCTCAACCCAGGGAGCACAATGCTGTGCCCTGGTTCACGGCACCCCATCTCCCGCCCACCCCCCCCATCCCCAGCAGGCTCTCCCCAGGTGAGGAGGCAGCCCTGCTGGCACAGCACAGCACTCTGGACCCTCAGTCACAGCACAGGTAAGGAGCACCGCACTCTGGAAATTGCTGCAACAGTACTTGGCAGGTGCAAAGCAAACTCACTGGGCAAGTGAAAGCAGCATTGAGCTTAGTTTTATGAAAGTTTCATCACATAGGGCACAAAAAGCCTTTGAGAGGGCTTGGGGGTGGGGGTGGGGGGCATTGGTAGTGTTATCTGGCACAGCACACAGCAAGAGAACTGTGGTGCAGCTTTTGCCAGAACAAGCCCTGGCACTAGCTTGCTCTCTTTTTCAAATAGTGTCTGATGTTGATCTCACCACTGGCTTCCACGGAGATGGTGCTGACTGGTGCTTAGAAAAGTGAAATGGATCAGGCCCTTTCCTCTGAATAAATATCAGATCTGATTCACCACTCAATTGCTTCTGTTTTACCTCTGTAGAACGTCATTGATTATAGAAGGATTTGCAAGTTTAAAACTAGAGTAATTCAGTGATTAATCCTAACCAAAGCCTTTCATAAATAGAGAGCAATATGCCAGCACTATTCAATATTCAGCACATCGATGGGTGCGCTCAGTAATATGATTCAATGGCATTTAGACTTTCCTTCCCTTTATTCAGGGCAGCGCTGGGATACATTTAGTTTAGCTAACCCAGACTTTTCTCCTCTATCTCTCCTCCCTGCAAAATGTCAGGCACATTCTCGGTGAAAAAAGGCAAAACTCTCCCACCCAGTGACTGGCCTGTTCCACGTAGCACCTGGACCCTGGGAAAGGCTGACCACACGTGTTGAGATGCCCACCAGGATCAGAGGCTGCCACAGCCTGACAGTGGGAAGGAAGAGGGACTCTCAGCCTGAACAGGTCCAAAGCCCATTTCAACCCATGGGCTGAAGGCTCCTACAGCAACTTCCAACCGTGAACTAAGGCTGGTCCAGAGAGTAGAAAAGCTTATTCTAGAACTGGCTGGCTGTAAACATCAAAACACTTTGCTCAGACTGAATCTTGCTTGTATAGGGCAGTCCCACACAGTGTATCCAGAAACACTGCATGAGGCAAAACAGTTGAGGCAAAGAAATAGTTTGATTTTAAAGGTGTTAAGCATTTCTATGGCTCTTTCTGGTCCCACGGATTTTTGGATCTCACGCAAAGACCTCAAACCACTCTTTCAAATGCTATATAATATAGCTGGATATAAATAAGAGTTCCAGGTGGTGACAATATTTGGGGGATTCAATATTTTGTCTTGGTCTAAAGAAAACTGAAATAAACATGTTAAGGAAATGTCCCACCAAAAACAACCTCCCCCCACACTGATGACATAACTGCTCAGCTGCACTGAGTGGCTGCCAGGTGGTCTGTGGCTGTAGGGAACTCCATTTCCCTCTGCAGGGTTTTCTCCCTGAGCCATGGTGCCTAAGGAGGCAGACCCAAGACTTTCAGGATCCAAATCTTGTTTCTGTTTCCCACCACTTTTAGACCCAAGAGTCCTGTACCTTTGCTCTCCCCTGGAGATCCTGGGGTCCCCTCAAAGAAACAGAGCCTGAAGTTCCACTGGGTAAATGACCTCAGGATCCAAATACAGTTTCAGAGGCAGGTAAATGACAGTAAGAGCTGTCCATCTGTTCACCAACCCACCTGACCTGTGTGGATTGCTGGACCAGCTTTGGCTGACAGCTACAGGCAAACACGGGGCTCAGGCGTGTGCAGCTGCTGACACTCCTTAGCTTACAAGTTCCCTTGAGAAAGGGTGACCAGCAAGGCAGGTATTTTTGTACTGTTTTTACAGTGCCTTCATCTACTTCCTCCAACTCTGAACAGCCACGGAAGTACCAACTTCTGAACACCAGCCATCAGCCAAGCCATGATGGGAGACAGGGGAGAAGTGATCTCTCTTTTTCTTCACATGAGCTTTGCCTCCTCATGATTCCACTTCTTGCCTTCTAACAGGACTGCTGTCAGTTGCCTCCAGAAGATGTGTCTGCTGATTTCCTTGTTTGTCCACTCCAGATAGGTGTTCCTCCTCAGATATCGGGACAGCCCCAGCCTCTGCCTCAGCAAGGTTTTATTCACTTCTCCTAGTACAATCATGATAATTCCAGCTTTTCCTTCAACAAGCTGCCAGGACTGGGCAATGTCAAACTCAAAGCTACACCACTTACTTTCCAGAAAGTCAGTAGAGATGACTGCAATGACATTTCTGCTACTCAAAAAACCTTCTTGGATGATATTGGTGACAATGGGTACCCCTGGTAGGAAATCCCTGTAGTAAAGGCAAAGCTGGAAGGGAGGTGTTCCTCCTTCTAAGGGTTCCACCAGCTCTTTCATCACCCATTCCTGGTCTTTGCTGGAGTGGATAACAAATGCATCATAGGTGTCACCCCTTTCTGCAGTGTGTTTACACCCACTGAGCAGCACCAATGAGTAGTATAGCTGGAAGTAGTACTTGTAAATCAGGAAGAGGAACACTGCTGCAGCGAGCAATGCGATCACTGAGAATGCCACTGTACTTGCTTTGAGTTGGCAGGAGTGCAGATCGAAGCTTGACAGGCTCATGTTCTTCACATATACAGGTGTGTGGCATATCATCAATTCCCTGTTCTGCAGTAGGTCCTGCTTTTCCTTTACCCATTTCAGAAAGTTTAGGTTTGTGCAAGAGCATTCAAACAGGTTTTGAGAGATGTCTAACAGGACCAGACTATCAGGCAGGATTCCCAGGGCTGAGTCCACCAGAACGCTCAGCTGGTTGTTGCTGAGATCCAGGGCTGTGAGCGCTTGCAGCGGCTTGTAGACTACAGGATCAAAGCTCAGTAGTTTATTGTTGCTGATGTTTAGCTCTTTTAGTTCAGAGAGGGCATCAAATGTATTTTTATCCACCTGTACTAATTTGCAACTTGAAATATCCAAGGTGTGGAGGTGACTTAGGTTTTTGAAGTTGTTGGCCAATTGGTTGTTCTCAAAGGAGTTGCCTGCCATCTTGAGCACTCTCAAAGAGTTCAAGCCACAAAAGGTACACTGGGATTTAACATGAGTTCTGGTATGGGAAATATCGAGGTATATGAGTTTCTGAAGGGATAGGAAGACAGGGTAGGAGCCAGGACCAAACAGATTTGTGTGCTGAAGGTCCAAATATAACAAATTCTTCACATTAGTGAAATCTCCAGTAATTCTGATGATAGAATTGTAACTTAGGTTCAAGTATTTCAAATTTGGACATCCGGGAAACAGAGGGGAACAGCAGCGATAGAAGGAGAGGTGATTCTCACTCAAATCTACCACCTCCAGGTTTCTTAGACTCTCAAATTTCTGTCGGAAGCTACTGAGGTCTTTGTTCTTGGTAATACGAAGCACTCTCAGCTCCTTGAAAAGAGAGAGCTTCGTGGCAGGCACTTCCTGAAACTTGCATTTCTTGCATTCCAGCTGTTTCACTTGAGAGAACATAGGAACCTCTGACATCTTTTCAAGCTGGAGGTTCACCAAGCGAATACTGGAGACGTTGCCTAAGCAGTTAAAAAGAGTGTCTGTGTCATCCTCAAATCCCCTTACACACACTAAGATAAATTCTTGCATTTGTACCTGACACAGTCCACTCAAGAGTCCTCTCTGAAAGTCTACCAGTTTCTTACTGTCACTGAATTCTCCAGCAATTAGCCTGTTGACCTGTAAACCAGTCAGGCCTTGAAGAGAAGTGTGCATCACGCTGAAGTTCCCAAAAGAGGCTCTTAGTCCCAGCTCACCAAGGTGAATCTTTGCAAAGGACCCTGGCTGTATGTGTTTTATATTATTCAAGGAAAGCTCCAGTGTAAGGTTGAGCCTGTTCACTTCCTTCAGGGCATCCAGGTCTCCTTTGGAGATATATGTGATCTTGTTAGAAAGAAAGCTCAGATGCCTGAGAGAGGTCAGGTTGCTGAAATATTTGGGAAGCTTCAATGAAGCAATGTTGTTGTGGCCCAAATTCAGCTCCTGCAGGGTATGCAAGTGTCCGATGGGTAGGTCAGTCAGAGAGGCTATGTTGGTTTCCACCAGTACCAGTTTTTTCAGAGATGTTAAGCCATCGAAGGCTGCTGTCCCCAAGTACTGGAGGGAATTGGCAGTTAAAATTAAGGTGGAAAGTTTCTGAAGATCCTTAAAGGAGTTATCTTCTATTGTATGAAGGTGGCATCTGTTGGGCAGGAAAAGAGAATAAATGTGCATGTAAAACTGTCCCTTTCATGTCTGCTAACACTACAGTACCAAGCACTGGTGCAACATTCTTAGGCTCCACCTCACGCTGGGGGTCAGTTTGGCTTTACTGTGCTGAGCAGTCAGCACTCCTGAATGTGCAAAGGGAACCCTTCCACAGCAGGAGACCTTCTCTCACCTCCTCCTCCCTCTCTAAATCTGAAGTTCAGTTGCAAAGCAAGAGACCTTGAGACACGCTGAAAGTCAAAAATTCAGGCAAGCAGCAGGAAAGAAGAATTGCGGCCTTCTGTTAAGGCCAAAGTAACCTCCTAACGACCATCACTTATGGCAGAGCTATACAGATAAAGCACGTCCTTCCACCTTGCACCCCCCAGACCTTCACACTGTCACCTCAGCCACAATTGGGCAGTTCCACTGGCACCAGCATGATGCAGCAGTGGCAAAGATCACAATTCTTTTGCTGATGATATCTGAGAGGCACCAGACCCCAGGCCATGCTGGTTCTAAAGGAGAAAAGGAAGAGAGGAAAAAGAGGGTGACCACCTAAAACTGGTTTCATAAGGGAAGATCCAGAATTCGAGACCCAAATCCATTCTGCAATTAATTCAAGTAAAATCAGTTTTATAATGCAGCCAGTGCTTTACAGCAAACCCGCTCTGCCACTCAGACACTTTGGAGCTGTAACTGATGGAACAGAGTGACATTTTTCAGTGAAACAATTTACCCAGAGAAACTGTTGTCTTAAGTCAATGGAAATTATACATCAATTCAAATTTGCTAATAAGCCTCCCCCATCTCCTCCCCCAGATATGTGAGGAGAAGGGAAAAGGGAATGTGTTGATATTTTAAAACAGCCTTTTAGAAAATGAATGTACCTTCATTTT
The DNA here is from genome assembly GCF_015220075.1 of Falco rusticolus. Classification (NCBI taxonomy): domain Eukaryota; kingdom Metazoa; phylum Chordata; class Aves; order Falconiformes; family Falconidae; genus Falco; species Falco rusticolus. The sequence goes on from NC_051195.1 coordinate 42,606,746, forward strand.
TTTTAAACTGTGATTAGAAGAACAGCTCACCCAAGATGTTCCACTTTGAAGTTTTTGTTACAGTGAAAAATCTGACATTTTTCTTGTTCAGAGAGAAGTAAAACATCTTCCTCTTCCTTCTCACATCCCATCCCAACCTACACGATCAGGCTGACAGACCCACCTCTGTGCAGCAGGTGGGCACTCAGTAACCAGACTAAAAGCTGCACATCACTTGACCATGGGGATGTGCAGAGAGACAGACACAGGGATAAAGACACAAGTAAAACAAAATGAACAGCCAAGACCAACAGACCGCAAAATAAGCAACCATGGTGGCCCAGCTGATGAAGCAAGGTTAACCAGTAACCCCGTAAAAGAGCTCATTACCTTGTAAGATCAAGAAGCTGCAGTTCAGGGACTGATGAAAAATAATTTGACCCCAGTGATTTCAGATTATTGAAACTGAGATCCAAGTTCTGGGTGGTATCTGGGATTTCAGCAGGAACTCCAGAGACGTTCAGTCCCATGCAGCTGAAAGTTTTGTTAGGGATGACCTGTAACAGTGGCAGATCCAATCACGGTCAACATCTGCTCTTCAAGAAGTGCCAGAAAATTAGTCAGGAAAACAGGAGCAGAATGACTAGCCTTGTAGTGAGTTTCTAAATGAGCTGCCCTGAGCTTTAGGAAATAATCTTATATACCCTAAGCATCTTTCCCACTTCTAATAGAACCAGTCCTACTCCCCAGGAAGAGCTGCGTTTCTTGCTGATTGAAGCAGGTGCAAAACTACAGGACAGTGTTCCTTGAGGCTATGGATGAACCAGCAGCAACCTTTGAGAGAGCCAGCAAAACAAACACAGGGATGCATTGTATGTCCAGGATCAGCTTTCAGCTTACAACAGGCAGCTGTAACCAAAGTTATAATTGTCAGCAAAAGTTTGGAAAATGCAGGGGCCAGGTACTTGGAGTACTGGTGAAATGACTCTACAGTACAAATCAGGCAATAATCTGTATTTTGCAGAAATTATAGATAAGGCTTGGATCTCTTCCAAGGGAAATGTAATCTATTAGATTAACTGTACTGCAGTAACCATCAAAGGTAGAGAAAGCTAACAAGAAGAAATGGTTCATGCTGCTAGTTCTGGTTCTCAGATGTTTTTGAGACCAGCATTTACTTCAAATACTTCAATTGCCTTGGTAACAGCCTTGGAAAAAAAGATAGGCTTTCCTAAGACTACTAACACACAACAGACTTGTTGCACAAACCTCCCAAGCAGAGGGAAAAGTTGCAGCAGAGAAACAGAAGGATTTTGTGCTCGTTTAGAGATCACATACCTCCAAACAGGGATTGAGGAGGCAGCCTGCCAGCTGTGATGGGACAAGCACCAGCTGCAGCACTACCATGAGCATCCACAGGGAAAGAGCTGTAATCTGGGACATCTTCAGGAGGCCAGGCATGCAGGAGAAAGCAGCGTGAGTATCACTCAAGGACCTGGAGTGAGAAACTTCCTGAAATGCCAAGCGTTGTGTTTCATCACTCCTGCTTCTCACTGCACGTCACTAAGAATTGCAGAAAACAAGGAGGGAAGTGAAACTGCTAGTCGCCTGTTTTCTAGAAATGCTTTGAGTGAATTGCTCTTCTTGCAACTGTTTTTCTTAAAAAAAAAAAAAAAGTTTTTAAAAAAAGAAAAGCAAAAAAAAAGGAAGTAATGAAAGGTATAGTTTGGACTAGAAATTAAAGAGGAATATGGGTTGTATCAATGTGTCAATTGCCTTCATCACCTCAGCTTAGCTCAGGTCAAATTGGCAAAAAAAAGGAAAACACTGGTGAAATCCTCAGTCCAATTTCTGGAAGGTCATGCTTCACATCCCATAATTCAAATGCACTGGATAGAGCAAATGATTCTGCCTTTGTATCCCTGCCAAGCTCCCAGCTACTCCACACTGGCAAGTAGTGGATAAGTGCTCTGCTGTGGCAGATGTTTTCCTGAGCCATGTAACAACAGGTTTATCTATGGCTCAGCTCTTATGAACATACATCTGGGTTTTATCCATCTGGTTGGACCTCAGTATTGTAATTATTACAGGAACAAGCTGCACGTGGCCAGGCACAGGGAGTAAATATTGGAGATTCACCGAGCAGTCATAGCCCGAGACCTTACACCCCTCCTCACCTTTTCCTTGGGTGGGTGGTTGCTGGGGGCAGCAAGCTGGGAAAGGCATAAACACCCCAGCTGGGCTTAGAGCTGCTATCTGCCCTGGTCATGCCTGAATCTGCATTTGATGCCCAGCTACAAAAGTGAGTACCTCTCAATACTGTCCTTAATTTACAGTGCAAACACAGCTGTTGTTTCTGGAAGAGCCTTTGTAAAACCTCGCAGTTGGCAATATTAATTTAAATCAGCTGTAAGCCTTCTAATAAAGCTCCCTGCCTTCATTTATTCTGATAAATGGTAGTGCATTCATGTATCTACTCCTGTCTTTCTGTAGATAACTAAAAAGCGTTACTGGGGATACAGCCATAGGGTTCCTCGGTATTATTAACACCACATAGACAGAGAAGTTGCAAAAATGTGAGATGAGGATGGGATACTAGTCTAGAAGTAGACAGAATAGCGAGTCACTACTGATGAAAGCCTGTGTAAATTAATATTAAATATAAGCTGCAATATCAGTCCAGTGAGAAATCCACTTATAAAGAAAAGTTTAAAATATGGCAGGTGGGGACTGGACTTCTTTGGCAGGTCAGTAGATGGCCACTGAGATGGAGAAATCCTAAAATAACAGATGATCTCTGCAATGAAAAACACAAGGCAGCACAATGGGAGCTAAAACCGACACCCTGATGTGCAGCCAGATAGTGCCCATTAAGTCAGCAGACAAGAAGTTTGTTGAAATTGGACAAGTTCTACAAAATCCCTGTTCTAAAAAGCCTCTCATGATTGCAGGTATTTCCTTTTACAGATGGAATCAAAAGTGACTGCTTCTGTGCCTGGATTAAGGAAACTGGCAGAGCATCATGTGTCTGCAGAGAGGACAAATGAGTGCATCTTTTAGTATTCAATATGCAGAATGAAGCAATCCACATTTAATTTTTATCTAAAGCTGAGATGAGCCTGAAGTATGCTCTAGAAATTACCATTTCAATGGAGACGCACTGAACATGCTGGAAAGTTTGGGAGCATCACAAAATCCGTCCAACAGCCTTGCTCAGGGGTCAAGTAGAAAGCGCAGCTTAAAGGACGTTCGGAGAATGTGCTGCTTCCATCACAAGCAACAGTTTCACAATACACATCACAATTTGTTCAAGGACAAATCCTACAGAATCTGCAAGGGATGGGGTGCAAGAAGAAAACATGCAAGCTGGCAAATCAAGCCCAGCTACCGGTTTAGAAAGTCAGTGATGGTTAACTTCATATTCTTCAGCTTGCATACAACAATGTGCAATGACTGTAGAAAGCCGTAATGTCTATGTAATTGCCTCTTTCTGTTCACAAGAAACAAAAGTATTATTTGGAATCCTTTAAAGTGACAAGAATAACATCTGAAGTGAAACATGATTCACTGCGCTGGCAATTTACTGGTGGGATCATCAAAGATCTTTTAGAAAGGAGGTGTTACAGAGAATCTGTATTTCTAAGAACACATGCCCGAGTGATCTTTGTTCTCTTGAACGTTATTATAATATAAGTAACACAACAGCAGACAGCATATACTCAACCTCTGTGATCTGAAGCAAGATATTACATAGCATAAGACAGCCACAATGTAGCTGGACTGACAAAACCTCTTGTACTTGCTTACGTGAAATTAAAATAATTCATGAACTCCAGCCAAAAAGAAGAGTTAGTTAACTCTTGGACAAGACAGCTGGTGATAGCCATGAGAACAGATAGGGCTGTTTGTAGCTGTGGTGATTTCAAGGTCACAGCTAACTCAGTATCACATGTAGATCAACAGCTATTACCCAGAAGAGAGGATATATCTACCTCAGTAGTCAGCAGTTCCCCAAGTCTATCTGCAAATGGAGACTGAAATACTTCTTACCATGTTCTTCAAGTTTAAACACACCAGGTCTTATTTTAAGTGAAAGGACCATCTGTAACAACTATTTGGTTGTGAGTCATGGATCAGATGGGAGAGAGCATTCCTGAGATGCTGGCACACACACAACACAACATTTGTGGAGCTAGAGATGGAGAGCACTACAAGAGCTTCCAAAAGCACTTGAGAAGCTCAGGCATGGGGTAACCTACACCAGCTGACCCAGTATTGCTCTCAAATGGGTTGCAGCACTGGCCATATGTGCCATCCTAACTAGCACAATATAAGCTAATACAACTCAGCTCAGCAATCACCGGTGGAGAATTAAGCTTAGATCACGTCATAGTGCAGCTGGGGTCTAAGCTCAGGCTGTGTAGACAGTTACTGAGTCCTTGAGGTTCAGCTGACACCGCCAGTCCTTATACCCAGCAACTCCAGTCTGAAAGGTTGTCTGAGCGGATAGGAAAAGCAAAAGGAAATTACTCTAAATATATAGAATTTTCCTAGCCATTCTTCTGGGAAAAACAATTTATATAAAGTACAAGGAAAAATGAGGGGTGAGGGTGGGGAGGGGAATGTCTGGAAATTGCTTTAAGATCCTTTTGCTGCAAATTCCACAAATACATTACACCATGGCACTGGTGAGTCACCGCCTCACCCAGCAAGCCCTGGCTGACCTGGCAGACTGATCAAGCCAGCACTGAACCACACGTACCCTGCACCAAGGCTGCTGAAGGAGCTGAGGAGCTGGTGTCATCAGAACATGTCCTTCCTAGAGTGCCTTGATGCCTATAACCCTCACTTGTGATGCTTCCCCACACGAAGCGGGTGTGATAATCTCACTCTTGATGGAAAATCAGCCTAGAAGACCCACTGCCTTTGCTACTGGATCTTGTATCTTTGAAGAAGAGAAGAACGTTCAGATTGAGAGAGAAACTTTGCATTTAGTTTGGGGGTGTTAGACAGCTGCGTCGCTGTCTGTCTGAACAATGATTGACTCTAGTTACAGATCATTAAACTGCTAGTTTCAAAGCAAAGAGCATCAGTAACGCAGATTGCTTGTCATGCCTGTGACTGTAAGTGACAGGTAAGGACACGGAGGTGGAATCACAGACAGTCTCTACATGCCACATAGCACACACCAAGCCCCAGCCAGTTGCAAAAGATGCCACCTAACCCAAACAGACTCCAGCATAGCTAAGGTGTTCCCCAATGCAGAAAAGGACAGATACCGGTGTACACAGGGGAAAGGAAATTAAAAAAAATCAAAAAACAAAAAAACCCCAAACCAACCCAAAAGCTAGTGTCCAAGTTAGTTTGATGAAAAGCAGCCAAGCCAACACTGAAGTAGGTAATGTGTGTCATCAGATGGGCTATTCCCCACAGCAGAGGTCATATGAATACCCCAGAACTATTCAAAAGCTATTAGGGAAGAACTGTGTCAAGTAACCAGGGACAAATACACAACTGGTAGAAGCGATTAATCAGTGTCAAGATAGACACTATCTGTGGCAGCTACTCCATATGGACTGTGTCAGGTTAGTTAGGAGCCCTACATTTTACAGAAGTCAGTGTTTAATCTAAATGGTTGGAAAGATTTCACACAGATGGTGGAGACAACCAGACTCACTTGCCAAGCATTCATGGACAGGCAGTCAGGGACGGTGGAGCTCCCTTGACCCCTGGAGACAGGCAGGGTGGCACCAAACAGCCCAGAAGCTCCCTGCCCTTCTGCCTCACGCAAACCATGGTTGCCCTCCAGCTGGCCACAGCCGGGGATTCACCCTTGCCATAGATGCGAGGATGTTTGTGGACCTTAGCATGAAATGCACTGTGCTTAGAGGAATGTAATTACCTTTCTGCAGCCCTGAGAAGGTGGATTTACCACCTCAAACCAATGCTAGCTTTTGCTACTAAAGCAACAATAGCACTCATTTTCTTTTTCTTTCCCCCTCCATTACATCGTTATTGTGGTATCTGGTAGCCTAATTTACATATGTTTTGCATTACTGTGGCTTTGCCTTATCCTACTTATTCCACCTCCTTCCCCCAGTTCTCTTGATAATAATGAGTCTGCTGTAGGGCAAGGATTTATTCAGGCTATCAAACATGAAAGGTTTGTAGGGCATGGAGGACTGCGGCTCTCAGAATTTTTAAACTGGACCCAAGAAAGTTTGATTCAGTGCCCCCACCAAAGCACGGTTAAATACTCAGCCCCTACCACATTGCTCCAACACTCTGGGAAGTTTGAAACAAAAGGCAGCTCTAATGAATCATGGTTACCTGGAAAGATTACAGAACCCTGTTTTGAGGGGAAACCAGACAGCTCTTAAACATAAGAGCAAAAAGCTATGTAGCAGACCTGCTTGCTGCAAGTACTGGGAGTGCTGCCACAGGCAGCAGTGACCAATGCCAAGACTCTTGAGCCTCATGTTTATGGTTTCACTACCATGACTTGCACTATATAACAGGTAAATGTTGCAGCAACTACAGCAGAAAGTGCAGACACAGCTTCTGCAAGCCATGGCAAAGTTCTTGTATACACAAGAACCTAAAGAGAAAATATAAACCCTCTCCTGGGGTTAGTACATAGCATGTTTTGTACATCAGTTTTACATATTAAAATTTTTGTGCCATTTTACTCTATCAGGAGAAGAGCATAAAATATTAACTGTCCACATAGCTGAGAGCCCACTTCCATTACTTACAAAGCAATACAGTTCACAAGAGTGGTCGAACAAAATCCAAATATGCATTTGGAAAACCATAATTTTGGAATCTGCAAAACCTGCGTGGCTACTATGTGTTGTATAGAAAGACTTAATTGTGTACAGAGGAAACATGGAGTGGGTAAAAAGGAATTTATTAAAACACCCCAATTCTCTCAAGCTCAGTTTGGTTATGTTTGCATGTGCAAGATGAGGTCATCCCCTTCCAGTGTTCAAGTGACCTTTCTCAAACTGAGCTGGACCAGGGCCTCCAGTTCTTCCAGCAGTCTCCCAGGGCCAGGCAGCTTTTGAGGGAATTTTGTCAGCATTTCTTAGGCCATAAATTGCTTGCACCAACCAGGACAAACCCATTTCAGTTGTAATGGAGGAGAACCAGGCTGGCCAAAAGGGAATAGCAGCAGAGCAACATGGAGGGCATTAACACTTTGCAGATCTTGAGAGTCAGGGTGTTTTTGAAAGCTTTCAGGAGGCAGGGCTGAGTTACTAGATAAGAAGTTACCCAGGAAAAGCAGTGACACGAGTAACACAGGATGTGCCCTGAAAGCCTGACCACAGTGAAGGGGAGAGAGGAAGGAAATGGGAGGGAAAGCAGAAATTTCACTTCCCATGGAAATAGTTAGCAGTTATGAGCACTGTACTCATGCTCCCACACCCCAAAAGCTGCTGCTGTATGATACATGCAGCCTGATGTAAGTTATACCAACCTGACTCTGAGAGTGCACCCTCAACAAGCCATGAAGGAGGAGCAGCCTTCCCAGTGAGCACCTGCCTGAAGGGCTGCACAAACTGCTCATACCAGCGGAGCCATCACCTTCTAAGTCCAGCACTGCAGGATCTGTCTAACGGTAGAGGCAGGAGTTTGGAGAGTCAACAGCTGAGTTGAACACATGATGTTAACAGTCCAGGAAGAAAGCAGCAATAAGGGGAGTAAAGAAGAGGAAATATGACATAGCAACATCCTGGTAGAAAGCAGCAGAGCATGAGAAGATGTGGACCCAGAGGTAAAATGTGGACATGAGCCAGCAGCAGAGAAGTGGGCGTTTAATGTCCTTTCTAAAATGTGAAAAATCTTCAGCACACAAAATAAACTTGGCAGGTGGCTCCATGCTCAGAACAAGCTGGAAGAGACAAGAAAATATCCAGAAAAAAGAAAAGAAGTAGAAAAAGTTGAAACAAAATCCAAAGAGAAAAAAAGAAAATTCCAACAGGGTAGAGGTAGAAGTCAAAGAAGAGTTCAAAAAGAAAAGAAGGTAAATAGAAACAGAAAAGAAGCAAAATTGAAACAAAGTTGATACAGAAAAGAAACAAAGTTGCAACACACACACAAAAAAAAAAAACCACAACCCAGAAAAAAACAACACCCCCCCCAAAAAAAAACCCCAAAAAACCCCCCAACAACAAAAAAAATTCCACGCAACATTGAAGCAGAAAAGCTGCAAAGTGCATGGAGAAAAGCTGGAAAGTCCATGGACAAAAGCTGCAAAAGCCAAGGAGGAAAGCTGCAAATCCCAAGGAGAACAGCTGCAAAGTCCACAGAGAAAAGTTGCAAAGTCCATGGAGAAAAGTTGCAAAGTATATGGAGAAAAGCTGCAAAACCCAAGGAAAAAATCTGCAAAATTTAGGAGAAAAGCTGCAAATCCTGAGAAAAAAAGTTCCAAATCCCAAGGAGAAAAGCTGCAAAGTCCATGGAGAAAAGCTGCAAAGTCCATGGAGAAAAGTTGCAAAGTCCAAGAGTAAAACTGCAAAGTCCATGAGTAAAGCTGGAAAGGCCATGGGAAAACCTGCAAAGTCCATGGAGAAAAGCTGGGAAGTCCAAGGAGAAAAGCTGGGAAGTCCAACGAGTAAAGCTGGAAATCCCAATGAGAGAAGCTGCAAAGTACATGGAGAAAAGCTGCACAGTTGGAAGAACATTGATGCAGAAAAGAAGTAAAGTTGAAACAGAAAAGAAAGAAAGTTGATATAGAAAAGAAGGTTGATACAGTAAAGGCAGATGATAAAGAAAATAAATAAAGTTGATACAGAAAGAAACAAAGTTGGTAGAGAAAAGAAACAAAGTTGATACAGAAGGCAAAGTTGAAAGGACACTGCAAGAGAAAAGAAACAAAGCTGAAACAAACTTGAAACAGAAAAAAGGCAGAGCCCAAAAAAGCCACAACAAAGTCAGAACAAAGCCCAAAGAAAGTACAAACAAAACACAAGCAGAAAAGAGACACAGTCAAGGCAGAAAAGAGGTAAAGCCCAAGCAAATAAGATGCAAGATTGAAAAGAAAAGAAGAAAAATGAAACAAATATGAAGTGCAAAAGAGTTGTCATCCAACATTGTTGGAAAAAAGTTGAAGCAGAAAAGAGGCAAAGTCCACCAAAAAAAGGAAAGCAGTCCACACAACATTGAAGCAGAAAATCTGCAAAGTGCATGGAGAAAAACAGCAGAGTTGGAGAAAGTCAAAGCAGAAATTAAACAAAGTTGAAACAGAAAGGAAACAAACTTTATACAGAACAGAAAGTTGAAAGAAAACTGAAACAGAAAAGAACCAAAGTTGATGAAGAAAAGAAGGAAAGTTGTTACAGAAGAGATACAATGTTGATATGGAACACAATGATTAAAGTTGATGCAGAAAAAAAAAACCAACAAAGTTGAAACAAAGTTGATACTGAAAAGCAATTTGAAAGAAAGGACATTGAAACAGAAAAGAAACAAAGTTATACAGAAAAGAAACAAAGTCAAAAGAGAAAAGAAGCAAAATGGAATTCAAGTTAAAACTGAAAAGAAAGTAGGAAGATATTTGATACAGAAAAGAAACAAATTTCATAGATAAAAGAAACAAAATTGAAAATAAGAGGCGAAATCGAAACGCCTACACAAATTGGAAGCAGACAAGAAGTGAAGTCAGGAAAGAAAAGTAGCAATGTTGAAGCAGAAAAGAGTTGTAGAAACAAAAGTAGAAAGCAACGAAAAAGGGATTATATGAGGTCATAAAGCCATGAGTTATCAGCAGTTACCAAGGTAATTCTCAACTGTCCTGACTTGAAATTCCCCTGCCCCAAGACAGTGCCCACTCCTTGAAGCCAGAACTGCAACTTATTCTCAAAGAGAACAATGAACAAAATGGTCCTGGTTTCCTGCAGACATTAATGTTCCCCAGCAATTAGATACTGAAACCTCTGAGTGTTCAACCTGGCCCTTTTCCAAAGTGACAGGTATGACTCTTCCCAATCTGCTTTGGAAGGAATTTGAAAACCCAAGGCAGGTATTGCACCTTCACCCCTTCCCTTCCTCAGGGGCTGAGGACCAGCTTAGCATCTCATTTTGGTGCTTTTTACAAAGAACTGAGGAGCACAGGCTAGCTGATTACAACACAGGGAGGGGATTACTCCAAGCAGAAGGGTTGTGTAACACCCCACGTCCTCAGCAGTGGAAACCAGAGGCCAGCAGTGGAAAGGGCAAGTGCTCTGAATCTCAGGGATTCGTCTCCCACCCTACCTACGATAGGACAAACTGAGTCCTGCTCAAAGCAACCTGGAACAAGGGCAAAGCCCAGCTGGGATCAACAAGTCCTATCTGGAGGAGACAGCAAGCAGCATGGCCCTCTCTCACCACGTCTGACTCAATAATTTTCACCAGCCTGTTTCTCTCAGCAGTGATATTGTGCTGAAAGAGCTGCAGGGATAAGAAAGGGAAAGCTATAGATTATTCCTTACAATGCCCCATACTCTGCCCAAAATGCGCTGGATCCTGCCCAACCCAACTTTGCCAGCGGCTCCTTGCAGGACTTTCACTGCACAGGACCCTTGTCACCAAACTAGGACAAACGAAAGGCACCCTGAAGCACCAGGGTCTGTGCCTGTGCTGCTCTCTGAGCACAAAGCATGTGCCAACACATTCCCTGGCATGTCCCAGCAGGAATTTCTCTGGGTAACACCAGCAATAGCTACTAGACCTTTCAGCTGCTTTACTCCCAGCTTTGTGCCAGTATGTTTCCCTATGGAGGACACCTTAGTTTGAAGAGGAGGCATTTGCTACCTCTTCTTTACATTATTGTAGTAATATATTGGCTTAGTATTGTCATGGTTGCCAGGGTAACCAAAGCCTGCAATATTGGCCTCTTGGCATATATGGAGGGCTGAGTTCAAAGCAATGATTCCCGTGGCAGCATATCTCTGGAAAGGGAAAAAAAGAGAACAGCTGTTTAGGATTTCAAACTCATACTTTTACAAAACTGACACCAGCAACATCTCTGCAGCTGGGACAAGTAGCTTCTTCCACACTCAATATGGCAGGAGGGAGAGGAAAAAAACAGAACAGGTGTATGGACAGCATTCCCAAAACTCAAAGAAGTCTCATGAAAAGGTGCTGCAGAAGCTGAAGTCTTATGAACATACAACCTCTGGGTTGATAAAACATAATGCTCCATGGAAATCAAAAAGCTTTGAATGGAAGAAATGAGCACGCTTTTTAACAAATCCACATCCATGATAGAGCCTATACAAGGTCTCTGCATCTATCGCTTTTCCATGTGCCTCTTTGTGTGTATTCCCTGCTGGCAGCCCTCATGTGACACCTCACTTTTAATCCACGCATTAAATTCCTGTCCCTGGCCTGTGTGCTACAAAACTGCCTTCTGCTCACGTAAAGCTAACACGGCCAAGTACAAACTCGAACGCTGCCTTAAAAGCCTTGTGACTGAGCAGCACAGCCACCATGCTTGCGAGCAGCTGAACACGCTCTCTGGTCCCCTACGCCTAACTGAGCACTTCACACTCCTCGCCTGGATTGTCCCACTTTGCACTTTCCAAACATTTTAGCAGCAAAATGTACTTTTTGTTATAGCATTGCTGCAGCAGTCAGGAGACTTGGCATCTAATCACAAACCCAGCCAAGAGTCAGTGCATGACCTTGGACAAGGTTGTTTTACCACACCAGGCCTTCAAGCTTCTCCCCTATTTGTTGCAGATTATAAACATCCTAGTGGTGCCTGGCAGGCTTAAAGTTAATTAAAGATTGCACAGCACCATCACGAAGATCGTCAGGACCAAAGACAAAGTATCATTAGATTCATTAATGAAATAATCCTCCATCATGCAGTGAAGGGGAAAACCACACTCCAGAAGCAGTGGGCATAACAGCCAGCCTCAGGCCAGAGATCTGTAACAACAGAGGTTTTTAAGGAATGCCAACCAAAATTCCTGCTATTTTACACTAGCTAATTGTTAGTAATGGTCTTCGGACAGGGAAAGCACAGGAACATATATGAAAGGGTTTATATGGCACAGCTGTTTGTCACTAGAGAACCAGGTTATCTGAGGTCTAGAGCCGTGGACAGAAATGTAACTCTAAAAAGAAACTGTAATGCAAAATGGCATGCTGGAATGAGAATAATGCTGCAGTGCTGTGACAGGTGAGGAAAAGTCTTCCTTTTCTGGGTAGGAACAGAGCTCCAAACCTGAAGCACCATGCTGCAGGAAAAGACTGCATTTACTAGGGGAAGGAACTAATGTAGCCAACAAATGAAAAGGTTTTCCTTCCCCTTGCACAGCACTGAAGCAGGAAGGTATAAGGCAGCTCGTCGGTCTGCTCTCCAGTGGGGTATCATACCCTACTTGCCACGTTCAGCTGCAGCAGTTTGTACGTCACTTCATAGGTGACATACAAGTTGAGAATATGTAGCTGAGAGATGTTCCCATTCCACTTGGTGGGGGGGCTGGTGCCAAAACCCCACCTGTAGCAGAAAGGCAGAGAGATACCTGAGTCATGCCCATGCACACCAGGCAGTGCCATGATAAAGAACCCGAGTTAGCTGCAATCTACCGCTCTGGCTGGGTGCTCAGAAGGACTTATGAGAGTTTGGAGGAACAGTGGATCACCACGTCTTTTACATTTCTTCCCATATACCTGTCTCCAACATGGCTGAGACTGGGCTCTTTCTAATTAGTGAAAAATAAAGTCTCAGGTGCATGATGCGGCTCATTAAATATTTGAAAGACACATGATTATCAGAGCTATTGAATATGTCACTGCAAATAACCTGGTTTCAGCCTTCCTTCATTAGAATCACAGAATCATTTAGGTTGGAAAAGACCTCTGAGATCATCAAGTCCAACCATTAACCCAGGATTGCCAAGCCCACCACTAAACCATGTCACTAAGCAAAGACATCTCACCTTATTCCTTGTTTTCAGTAATATTTCCCTCAACCAGAGGTAAGCCAGGGGCTTGAATGGGACAAACACCTCAGTGCATCATTGTCATTGTTTTCCAGAGGGTTGGGCAGAGCTGATTCAGGGAACAAGAGACGGATTATTGTTCTCTCACCTATATCTTTCTTGTGCTCTTTTACTGGAGCATCATTTAATTTGAGAATCGAAGCCAGAATTTGTCCAGTTTCAGTATCACTTATTTGCAACCTTGGAGGCAGCTGTGTGCTGTCAAATACATGACTGGTTGTGTGAACTCACTTGAGGGCACCAACACACATTACGGCCCAACCTGGCAGCCTGGTTCCATGGCACGGGACACCTCACACAGACACAGATAGTCCTTCCCTTGTAATAAAAAGGCAGACAGCAGTGGCAGACAACCACTATTTTTTAGATAGGGAAGTGAGGCACAGAGAAATTAAATTACTTTTTCAAGTCAGAGTAAAAATGCATGTAGTCCTGTAACACTGGGATTGCCTGCCACTCCACTGAGCTGGAGATGGCTATCTAGCTCCCCAGCACAGCATCTGAATGAGCAGTACGCATTCTGGCTCCTGCAGGGCCTGTGCTGAGCCATGAACTGCAAGAGAGTTGTTTGATTACCTGAGCTGATGCATCCCAGGTGTTATGTTTACTAGGCAAGAGTCACAAGCACATTACTGCTCTTGGTCTATGCCTGATTGTTGAGGCTTCAGTAAGGATTCAGTACCTTATGATAACATGGTGAGACTCAATTTTCCTAAGGCATTGGCCATGGATGGAGTAACCATTGCTGACCACAGTGCACCTTGGGCACCATAATCTGGCAAAAAAGTAGATTGCAAGAGATTAAGTCATTCTCTGACAAATGTCTCTACCAGGTTAAATCAGTATCCTCTGAGGGCCTTTTTGATGTCCCCAGGTAACAACTCAGGTGGCATCAGAGGAGCAAAGCCACACAGCTGCAGCACTACAGTAGGACTCCAGCTGTATCCTGGACAGGTTGGTCTTAACTTAGTGACCATAAGACAATGCAGTGTCATAAATGTACCAGTAAAATTGTGAGGGATCTCTAGTTAGTGAGAGGTCACGACACTAAAGAAATGAAAAATCAAGTGTGGATGCCCAGCAGACCAGTAACTAGGAGGGTGAACCTCTGCTTACAGTATGCAGTGTATTGTAGAGAGGAAGAATGAGATGCCACAGAATAATTCCTGTAATGAATTAGAGGTAAGAAGAAGGGCCCAAATGAAAGCATTTGCCAACAGCTGCCACAGTCTACTTTTTGTTCTCCCTGAATGTGGGCAGGCAGAACCGAGGGAGGCACCCAACTTTCCAAGCCCTGGACTGTCACACTTGGGATGGAGTTAGAGCAAAAGAAAATAGATGGGACAGGGCAATACTGAGAACAGAGATCAGGGTATGACAGAAGTTAAAGGGAGGGAGCTGCAATCTAGCAGCTTAAGTTCATCAGTATGACAGCTGCTTGAAAGGGCATGAAAGAGAAACCTACTGAGAGGGGAGATGAACAGTGACAGGAGTGAGAGGCAGAGAGGGCTGTGAAGTTGAGTGCTAGGAGAGAGAACTTTGAGTTGCTGCTGAAACCAAGGCGCTCAACCCAGCTATCACTTCCGTCACATGCCTGCTCTGCAACACCCATCTCCAGCCCAGCCTCATACTGGGCAAAGGATTCAGGCATCTCCTGCTGGGGAAGAAGCTGCAATGTGGTAAAACCAGAGAGAACTGGAAGACAAGAAGTGGAAGAATCATCAAGATTTCCCTGCCCAAACTAAGCCTGGAGTTGAAGCTCTGCCCTTTTCCTCCATCACCACCATCACAGCCGATGTCCTTTTCCCAAAGACTGGCCATCCAGTAAATTCAGCTTTCCCCTGGTGCACTCTGGTGCCCAGCTGTATTTCCATCTCCTCTGCAGCACTCAAGGCTGCTGCCTAAGGGGAGGCTTTCCAGCTGCACAGTGTCTGTCCAAGACACAACACCACCAAGGGGAGAGTATTGCAATACCTGAGCTCTGCAGCCTGAAAGGCAGCTCATGAAACCACAGAACTTTTACGAGCTCTCTTCTAAAAGGTCTTTCCATGAGTGAGTATAAGGATTTGCTGGTCAGGAAAGCCTTCCAGTGAGATTCAAACCTACCATGAGAGATTCAGAAGAAAGGCAGCAGTTTAGGGATGAGTGGAGCAGTCACAGCAGTATCAGACACGAGGACTAAGGCGGCTGAAGCAGGCTGCATAATGAAGAGCTTTGGAAAGCTACTGAGCTATCCTGAAGTACTTCCCAGAAATAACCCACATCTTTTAAATACAGTCCTTACTGCTGTTTCTAATCCACCTTCTGAGAAGCAATGACATCACAATCTCATTTCTCTCCAGTTCTGGCCCCCCAGTTCTTCTCCCTTTTTGGCCATTTCTCTTGCTGTACACGTTTGGGGAACGCTTATTCATCCTTTCTTTTTTTATCCCCAAGAGGAGAGAGAAGCAGAATTCCCATTATGTTTCTAATTTCATTTATTCATTCATTTCATGACAAAGCTCATGACACCCATGAAAAAGCCTCACTGCACACTCATCAGTTCAACAGCATATCTTTTCCCCTCTGTCCTTCAGAGCACATTTTACGCACCCATCTGTATTGCATCATTCTGCTGGCCTGTTGACTCACTTGTAATGGTTCCAAGATGCCACTGTGCATTGGTTAGCTGAACTTAGCTCTGTTTCCCTTCCTGCTCTCTGCATATAAACCCCAGGCTGCCAGTTTCCACCTATCAGCAGCCACTGACACACTGATTCATCTCTCAACAAAATTCCCCAAACAAATAAAATATAGCTAACGAACCTTCCAAGAAAAGGCTTTCTCCACACAAAGCATCTCTGGCAAGCACCAGGATGCTTCCTGTGAAAGAAACAAGGTTCATTTCCTACTAGCCCTTCCTAAAGACCTTCAGACTGTGGTCTGAGAATCAGTGGTAGTTCAGGAGGTCTCTTAAAGAGGTCTACAAATGCGGGGTTTTGAGCTCATGGGCATGTTGTCCTACCTCCTAGCTCCTGACCACTTCAGTCCCATGAACAGCCAGCACACACACACCCCACACACCCCTCCCTGCCCCAAGCACATAAAGGGCTCCTTTACACAGAGGAATTTAGGTGGAAACAGATGGAGAGCTAGTGTCAAGCTGTTCAGGACCTTGCACAGCTTGAGTTTTAGAAAATCATTGGCGTCAGGTAAACCTCATTCACTCCTCCAGACTGAGACAGGCAATGAACAGCATGGTGGGATGTCCACAAGGCACCCTGGAAATGACCATCAGCACAGGGAATCTCTGCTGCAGTCTAGCTAAGGCATCTTCAGGCTTACCGATGCTGCTATGTCCCACTACTTTTCTGTCTGCCCTGCCCACAAGTCACTGCCAGGCAGAACGCAGTCTTTCAGGTTTCCAAGAATTCACATTATTGTGAATATTTTCACCCAGATTTTATCCTGGGAGGCTGATTGCCTCTTCTTTCCACAACAAGGAATCGTGTCCCACCTCTAACCCAGACTACAGTAACACTGGGGCCAGAAGAGGGAAGAAGAAAAGGTAACTTACTCGGTGTGACTTTCATGTGAGCTCATCACAGAGTAGCACAGGCTCTGCACGCACAGCCCTGCGGAAGGCAAGGGGGGGGGGCTGACACAGGTGCAGCAGCCACACAGCCGCAGCACCACAGCTAGGACCACCCCACCGTGCAGCTCACAGGACCTCTCCCACCCGACAGCACCTCCCCAGCCCCTGCAGCCGTCAGACCTGCAGACGAGCAGACCCTGTTTCAGAGTTTGGAGCCTCCAAGTGGCTGTTTTGGAGCCTCCAAGTCAGCCCCTTGCTACACAAAATTAAACGGGGCCTTCTAGTGATGAACCCTAGTAAATGCAGCAGCCTTTTCTCCAGCAGCTAAGGACCTTTCCTTGCAAGCTCAAGCCTCACAGCACTCCAGCACACACATCAATCTGTAAAATGACATGGTGACAGCACAGAGAAGGGAGGTGACTGACCGTGGCACTCCTGGAACTGGTCAAGGTCTTGGCCCCTCGATATGCTCCCTGTGGGGCTGGCCTGGCCCCCAAGCCTGGCTCCCCTTCCCTGCCACCCACAGCCCTCCTGGCCATGCCCACTTCTAGGGTGAGCTGTGGAGTTCCACATCCACAGCATAGGCTCCCTGGCTCTTTTCTCTCCATAGCTGTCAGGTGGCTGCTCCTCGGGATGTCACAGGGGACCATGAGGGCCATCAAACAGCTCCTGTTGCACAAAGTGATCCGTTATCTCACTGACAGGCAGTAGGATGCAGCTGCAACCCACACCATGGTTCTTGGGTACAAAGTCCAGAGGACAAAAGTCTTTGCTGAGGACAGCAAAGGCTCACAGCAGTAAGAAGAGAGGTAGATGCAGCAGAAATCCTCCAGTCCTGACCAGGACTGCTTCCCAGGCTGAAATAAAGGATTCATGTCAGAGAAAAGATCAGCCAAAACCGGTTCTGTAACATGCATGATAGTTTGTTTGATAGGCTCTTCACCTTGATCAAGGTGCTGTGCTGACACAGCGCATGAACTCAGTTCACCCCAAGTGCCTTGCTCCACATGAGTGAATTTGGGACTGTGGATGCAGAAGGGAAAAAGTCCTGCATCATTTGCACCCACCTAAATAAAATGACAGTGGTTGCACCTTGGTCATTAAGCAGCTGTGACTTTTCCTGTGACTAACAACCAGCCTTTCAATGATGGTATGAAATTAGAACTGGAATTTTTTTTTATTTTGGAGGGAGCTCACAAGCATCTACATACACTTGTACAGGCACTGTAACAGTGGGTCTCTCCTGGACCTCCTACCCACACTGCACAGAAGCTTTCTTCAGCCGATTACTTCTGGGCTGCTACACACATACACACAACATAGGTAAACATCCACCTCTGGACCCTAATCCTGCAGAGATCACAGCAGCATTTATCGGAGGGTGACTGCTACACCTCCCACACACAGAGAGGAATTTAATTTGTATATCACAGAAGCACATTAACCCTGCTTTAGCCTCCCAGAGCCCTGCTCACATGTACCACAGGATGCAGGTCTTACAAGGGTATTTGCAAATATTAACAGTTTTGAAAGAAGTTATTCCTCATTTGCCCTTGCTGTAGAAGCAGCGTATTGGGTAGGCATAGGGAAAATTCACTATACAATTGTGCACAACAACAAAAAGATTTATGTACTTTGGGAAACCACTCACCTTTCAGATGCTTTTCTACTGTTCACACATCCCAAAGACATCCAAAATTATTTGATTTTCTAAAAATACACCCAAAACAGGCACAGTTAAAGCCTCTCTGGAGAAGCCCAGCTTTGCTAGTGACAAATGCGAGTGCAGTGCCTCCCCATCTCAGCCTGTGGGGACACCTAGGGCTGCATGTGTCTGATGTATGGAAACACATCTCCTCCCTTCCCTCTTCCATCAATTTGCATTTTTGGCATCTCTCCAGTGAAGACAACAGTGGCCAGGAGGGTCCCCTCTTTCTGTACAGCCCCAGCTCAGCAAGGCCCTACACAGAGCTAGATCACCAGCTTTTTCTACTGGAAGAAGGCAAAGAAGAATCTCCCTGCTATGGAGACAATACTGGTCAAAAACAGGGCTGAGAAACTTTTGCCTGGCACTTTTGCAGAGACAGGCAGGCGGAGTGCCCATCCTGCAAGTCTAGACTTCCAGATGCCATGCCTCCATCCCTACAGTGCTGATCGCTCCCAGGCTCTGTCTGCTGACCCACAAGATCCCCGTGCACAGAGGGGGTGCACTGGGTCAAGCCCTTCTCTGTTTTGCTGTGTGCTCCAGCCAGTAAAGACAATAGATAAACACTCACACTTCCTGCCAGCATAGGTATACCCTGACCTCCAGAAGCTAGCTTTGAACCAGAAACAGAGATCAGGATCAGTGCAGCTCACCCCACCACCTGCACAGGACCCATGGTCACAGCTAGCA
This sequence comes from Falco rusticolus, assembly GCF_015220075.1. Classification (NCBI taxonomy): domain Eukaryota; kingdom Metazoa; phylum Chordata; class Aves; order Falconiformes; family Falconidae; genus Falco; species Falco rusticolus. The sequence goes on from NC_051195.1 coordinate 42,625,692, forward strand.
TATCCAGTAAGCACTGGAGGCACCTAACTGCTTTTCTAGGGATATTTCCTTCTCACAACCTCACAGTTTGTTCTTCCAACAAGGGAAAAGAAAGCCCGCAGAGTGCTGCTTTGACTGCCAAGCAATAAAGTCCTGTGATCAATCTTCATAGGCCATGGAGTTTGTAGTGTTCAGGTGCCTGAGTTTGGCTGACAGCCTTAATTATATAAGGACAGCATCACAGCTCAGAGACGATTGCTGGTTCAGGCTGGTGAAAAACAGTAGTATGCTCCTCTCTTAGAGGGATGGTACAGAAAGTGAGAGCTCAGCTTACCCATCTAATGGTGATCATCTAATTGTACTCAACGAGCTAGATACAAATCACAGCTTAGCAGGGGGAAAGCACACTTCGATACTCTCAATCCACCCTCTTCCCCCTATATCCAGGCCTGGAAAAAGACCTTTGCAAGGCTGATTAATCCATCTAAGTGGACCCTTCTGCTTAGTGCCACCCAGCTGGAGCACTGCTGTCCTCTGAAACCTGGGGCTGGCAGCTGCTGCTTCCCCAGCCATGCCAAGGAGCTCCAGCGATCCCTCGGCTGTGGGCAGCAGCTTGCAGTGCATCAGAGCTGGTCTTAAATGGGAAGCCCTGATGGCCTGGTGTGCTTTGGGGGAAGACTATTGGGAGTATTTCTGAGGAAGATCTTAAGGCGGGGCATAGAAAGAGCTAGCTTGTCTCTTCTGGATTTAAGCCTACTACAGTGGGCATGGGAATGGGTTGAGTAGGTGCCCTTCACAGGCTGCTTCCTTTGTTTCAAACTACAAGGAAGGGGTTCTCTTGCCATTTTTCCTGCAGGCAAGTCTTGTAGACTCACACTGCACTCTTAACTATAAATGGAGTCTCCCTTTTTCCCGCTCTGACAAACTTTGCGGTCAAAACTAGGTGCAACTTTTTTAGTTTCTAACTAGACTTGGAGAAAAATCTTCAGGTCTGAGCCACAATTTTGTACTTACAGCTTCCCATCCCTCTCATCTGTCCCTGGAGTTAACATCAGCCTGGCACATTTAGAAGTTTCTTGCTGTTTGCTGCTGCTGTGCTTTCCCTAGGGGAAAGCTAAAGCCAGGGAGGGAGAGCAGGTACAAGGAGTCCCATAATCAAATACAGCAGCCACAGCGGGTTCATTTAATATTTTGCTCTTAAGTGAAGGAAAGAGGTGGGGCCAAGGTAGGTAGAAGAACTTGCTTCTTTCTTATTCTCAAGACACTATGATCTGAAACCAAGTTGTTCTGCGCACAGACTAGAGCTGGAGCAGGCAGAGGACAAGCAGTTTGAGAAAAAGTCAGGGGTTTTTTTGTTTTTTTGTTTTGGGGTTTGTTTTTGTTTTTTTTTTTTCTTGGAAGAAATGTACCTGGATTTCCTCACACAGCTGAGGTTTTCACAAGTACCTCCCTCCTTGAATTTAGCAGAATAGTCCCCAAAGCCCACATGCATATACATAAAATGCATCCTGGCTGCTGGAGGGCTTCATTTGCCCATTTCTGCTTCTTGCAAGCCTTTTAGGATTCTTTTCACAGAGGCGCTTTTTCTGTGTGATTTTTTTTCTCCCTTCCATTTTAATTGAAGTATTTTTCTCCACAGCAGGAAATGTAAACTATGCAGCAGGCAATCTTGATGTATATTTTAAAAGAGGAAAAATTATTTAGCAAAGCTATTATCTTCATATATGCACAGAAGCAATCACTAACCCTGTTCCTAGAAGCCAGGAAAGTCAAACAAAAAAGGGAAAAGAAGGATGCTATTACTTAAAAAACTAGAAAAAAATAATGAACAGGTTTTTAATTCCATAGCTAGGAATGAAGGGTCAGATTATTGGCAATGAAAAAAACATTCGTCTTGGCAAAATGCAGGAGCTTTTCCCTAAGAAACTACAAGAGCTGAGGAGTAGCTGAATTCTGAAAATCTGCTGCTCAGTATTCTCACTGAAGAAAGGCTGGCTGCTAAGCACTAGTGAAAACTTCATTTTGTCTAAGTTTAATTGGGAGCTGAGTGCTGCTGAAGGTGTGGTCTGGGTTGTATGTGCTGGCTATATCCTGGGTTTGGAAATCAGCCCTTAGTGCCTGTGCCATACACTGTTCTTGGCTGCACTTGTGATCTGAAGGGGAAGGGGCCAATTTATTATTCCATGCCTCAGTTTCCCCGCTTGCAAAATGTATATTATCACAGTTCAGGCTACAAACCTAAAACCAGTGGCATAGAGCAGCTATGATGAGTCCCTGCAGCAGGCCAAGAATAACACAAAAATACTTAAAGACATGAGACACTCTCCATTCTTCAGAGAGCAATTGATTAGTTGAGCTATACTGCGATTTTTGCCCATCAGAGATTGCAAACTTGAAAAAAAGATGGCCTAGAAAATGAGAGTGCATTTTGCTGATTCTCTTTCCCTCTTCCCACACCACTCCCAGCCTCTGCCTCCCCTACTCCAGAAAAAAAAAAAATCCCAATAAATTAAAAATCAACTTCTCTAAATATTGTTTCTCTCACATCAGCCCAGCAGGAGAGGCAGAAATCAAATTACAACCACTGAAATAAACCATCAGCACTTAGTGCCAGGAGGGTGGGTGGAGACACTGGAACATTTTGCTTTAGGCTTAAAAAAAAATTTTAAAAATCTATCTTTATTAAAACAAACAAGTGCAAAAGAAGAAACAAAAAAAATCAGTCAGTTGCATTTACAACAGGGAGATATCAAGCAATGAGTGCTCCATACAGAGGGACAGATGAGAGCTGCAATAACCAGACCCCCTCTGTCCTGACCCTCTCTTGGAAAAGGATTTTTGTCTCTCTCCCCTCCTGATTCTGTGCTTTCTCTCCTGTCCTAGAGAACTTTTTCCTACAGGGACAACAGGAGGAGGAAAACAGAGCCATATACTTTGTGTCCACCAGATAATTCAAGATAACCTCTACAAAGGGGTTCGCAGTGTTTTCCATACCTACAGGATCTGGCAATAATTTAGATGGAACTTGCTGGGTTTATAACTCTCCAGTTTTTTGTACATAAGAAGAGATAAATGCCAGGATCGTCACATCCAGATATTTTTACAGTTTCTCTCCTGCAGGGATTATTTCAGGAAAAAGCATGTGCTATATGGAAATGCTGTTGCAGTCTTTCTGTTCATCTCTATGGCTCTCCCTGTTTTTTTGGCTAGAGGATTGCTAACTTCAGGAACAAGCAAACTAAACAATTTACTCTCTCTCTTCCAAAACCCAGCTGCCAGGCAGCAGGATATTATCATACAAGACCTGCACCAGGGCTTGATTCTGACCGCTGTGCATTTGAAGACCACCTTTCTGCCTGTGTGAGCTTATCAGGTAAAGCCAGATGTCATGGCAGCAGTGGAGTCTGAGTGAGCCCAGGGCATGGGCAGCTCTCCTGGTCCACGCAGAAGGTTGCTTTGGGGGCACACTGGCTTACAGTGCTACTGCCCAAAGTAGCCCCAGACCTACCTGTCTTGCTGCCTGGCTAAACCCCGCTGGGCTTTGGGGAAGGTTTGTTTGGGCCTATCCAGAGAGGGGAATGGCCTCAGGCATGCCCAGGGACCCCTCCACGTACAGCTGTGAGGAACCACTGCACAAAGCGTCCACTGTGCATTTTGGAAGATGCCAGCTCAGGAACACACACTCGGGCCCCTGTTGCAACACTGTATGTACTTGTGTCTCAGGTCCCAAGGAGATGGGGCGATCCTGCAGCGGCAGCCAGCAGCTTGGACTCAAGGCTTTGCCCTAGCTGGGAACAGCAGAGCACTGGGCATCACCATCCCGCAGGCTTCCTCCACATTTTGTCCCTGGAAAGCCACCGCACCTGCAACAGCTTCATCTCCACGGAGGGGTTAAAAATCCAGTTGAGTTGCAGAGGAGGCTGAGGTGGTTTTGCGCTCCTGCAGTGCCATCATGTGCTTTTGGTACGCACTGCAGAGACACTCCTGGCTGACAAAACTTTCAGGGGCCAAGGAGGGGGAGGAACTGGAGAGCAAAACCTCAGTGTCCCTGGAGGTGACATGCCCCAGCTCCCGGCACTGACCACCCAGGAGTGGGAAGCCCTGCAGCCACCACCACCTCATGCACTCTGGGAGGTGGTCGCGGGGCAGCCCTGATGCTCTCTGGGGAACAGAATGTTTCAGCTACCTTGACATCCTTGGCACAGGACTGAAATCAACCCCATATCATACAGGGCTGTTGAAGGCTATGGAGATCTCAGAGGAGAACAGCAAAAGATCCCGCAGCAAAGGAGCCATGGAGTGGAAAACAGAGATTTTGCCCTCTGTTTCACCTGGAAAATTCCCCATCCTGGAGACTTCTCAGCACGCCCTTCTTGCTGCTTAATAAACCCTGCTCCAACCACGGCAGGTCCTGTCAGCAGGTGCCGTGCCACGTTGTTAAGTGGATCCATGGGAGAGAGTGCTCATTAACAATGCCAGAAAATGGCATCACGATGCCTTGACAGCACCTATGGTGACAGCTGCAAAGTGCCCCAGTCAGTGATGGCAAGCACAACATGGTCTCCTGCCACTTTGGGGAACCTGGGAAGAGGACATCCAGCAACAGAGCTGCGGACAGAGAGGCCCTGCACTGTGCAAAGCATAAGGAGGGCAGGGCACACGGCTGACAGCACTTGGGGCTGCTCGTATCACCTCATTCCCTTTGCTTGCTGTTGTCCAGCTCCCTGGTGTGAAAAGGCACCTTGGGATGCTGCAGCCATGTCTCTTGGGAGCCAGACCTATTTGCATCTCCTCTGCAGTCAGCATGGGTCTTGTGCCTCCACAAGCTGTCCTTGCACAGCCTGTTGCCTCTTCCCGTTCCCCTTGTCCCCTCCAAGGCACAGCTCCAAATGAAACCCTCCTTCAGCCTCATGTTTTCTCCCATTGTTCTGATGCTAGCTTTCCAGCCCAAAGCTTTGGCAATTCATCCTGCTCTCCACAGCTCTGGCCTTTCTTCCCCCTTAGCTCAGACAAGCATCAAGAGAGGCAGGCAAGCCCTGGAGCCTAACTAAGCTCTAGCCTATTGCACAAGAAAAAAATTAGCTATTGCATGGGAAAAAATGAGCAACCAAAAAGTGAGCTAATGCAAGAAACCCCAACCATTAAAGGCAGAAGCCCTGCAGTGCAGATAGAAGAGGATGGATCCACATGCACTGTCAGGCTCGAGGAGAAGTGATGGCTTTCACAGCCCTGGGCTATGCACACACTTTCCCACATCTCCCCAGCTTGTGGTCCAGCCTGATGTAAGCAGAGGGGAAGATGTGCATGTCATGAGGCCCCAGTTTTCCCTCCAGTGCCCCCTGTTCTGGAGCTGGAGCCCAAAGCCTTCTCAGCTCTCCCCAACTGCCTGCCTGCACCATGTCCTGAGGCAGAGACTGTCCCAGTGAGGACTAAGCCCCTGAGAGGACAGAGCAGGAGGTAAACAGCTGACAGCAATGGAAGGAGAAGCCTTTCAGGGCTTGTTCTGCTAGTGCCTCTCAAAGGGGGCTGCAGCCAGGTGCAGCCCTGCATGCTTGGGGCTGGAAAGCAGACACTGAGTGTGCGCTGCGGGGAGAGATGTGATGGCAGCACAGGGCACTCCTGGCTTCATGTCCCTTGTTTCTGGCTCTTGCACTCACAAAGAAAATAAAAATAAAACCAAAAAGTAAAAAAGTTTTTCAAAAGCACCAGAGGGGAGGAAACTGTCGCGGTCTGATGGCAGCCGGGGTGTGCACCACAGGGCACACTGCTGGCTGGCCACACTGGGGCTCCAGGCTGTGAAACCAACTGCTGAGTAGCCGTGGCCTGAAGGAGCTTTTTTGTGTGGAAAGGAGGAAAATGGTGTTCGGTGCGGGCAGGCCCAGGAGCCGCTCAGGGTGAGCCAGGGCTCCTTCTCCAGGCCCCTGCTCTGATCCCCTGCCCTGCCAGCCCAGGCAGCCATGTGTGAGGGGACCCCTGCCACAGCACGGGGGGGCCTGCCTGGTGCTGCCAGCTCTGCCTGCCGTCACCCTGCTGTCACCTGTTGTCACCCTGCCGTCACCCTGCTGTCACCCCCTGCAGCCGCTGGCCCCCGGGCCTTTCCCAGGCAGGGCTTCACATTCGAGTCCCCACAGGCTGCAGGCCAGCCTGCGGTGGCTTTAACGCTTCAGGGCTCTAGTGGGGGGCCTTGTCCTTCCCCACCACCCAGCTCGCGTCCAGGTGGCCTTAGACACGGTGGCTGCTGTGTCCTCGGAGGGCAGCTGCCCCCAGGCCTGTCACAGCTGTGAGGCGCCGGGCCCTGAGCAGCCCCCACAAGGCCAGCAGCCATTTTAGCCCCATACCATGCCGGCCCGCCGCCATCTCCCTGCCCTCAGAGGGTAGCACAGACCCCAGGGAAGCCACGGCCACAGCAGGGACAAGCGAGGGCCACCACCGCGGTTCAGATCCCAGTCCTGCCACACCTGGAGCCATCCTTACCTCAAGCTGGTGGCACCTACATCTGCCATCTGTCTCCCGTGCATTCCCTGGGCTGGGGGATGAAATCTCCAGAGCTGATGAAAGAGTTCTATAGAGGCGGGTGGCCAGGGGAGTGTTTTCCTGAGAAGCTGGTGGCCAGGGGGGTGTTTTTCTGAGAAGCTGCTTTTCCAGGCTGTGGCCCACCACGGCCTCGGTGAGGTGTTCCCTGGTGTGGGCATGAACCGCTGCCCCACCGCAGCCCCTGGCAGCAAAGCAGAGGGGCGAGGTGGGATGGCGGGGCACAGTGTTCCTGTGGAGAAACTCAGACAACAACCTTCCTCTGCCAAAGCTTTGTTCACAGAAACTTTGAGGGTTTAATCCAGCTACAAGGAACCAAAATATTTAGGCTGAAAGTGTTATAATCAGCTTTGGTGATGCCCCCACCTCAGCACCCAATATATTCCTGGTTCCCTCTCACACTGCAGCTCTCTAGCTGGACTGCCTTCACTGCAATATGGGGCTTTGGCTGGCCAGGTTCAGTTATTACTTTTTAATGAAAAAATAAAAAAAAAAAAAAAAAAAGAAAAGGTATTTGGGAGAAAGTAGGTAGGTACTCTGCAATCAAATAATAAAATAGAGGACCTGCCCCAACCAGATTCTGACAAAAATTTCTACTCAGAGGAAATTTATGCCAGCGTAAACAGATGAAAAAAGTTATTAGAGTGGAATCACAGTATTTTACATTCATTTTATAACAGTGTAAATGACAGCAAAAACATAAACAAAATTAGGGGCATTCATACATTTTCATTTCTTTCCTCTTTTCATTTCCTTACCTTTTCTAGCCTGCTCCATCTGGAGGAGGGTTTGCAGCCAGGCATGCCTGGCAAGGAGTCAAGGGCAGAGGGGTGCCCTGAGACCAGTGTTCAGAGATGACTTTTGGTAACAGGAAAGGAAGAAAAGTAGGATCTATTTAACTTCATGCTCTCTGTTAAAGCTTGATAGAAAAGCACTGTGTTAGAGATTATTCTGACACTGTCCATCCCACGGACACCCTTAACATGTGCTGCCTTATCACTGTGAGCCAAAAACTTCCCACAGCCAACTATTCTCTCAGTCCCTTCCCTACTTAAGCATATGTTTAATTTGAAATTGCGTTGACAACGGTAGGATGCAAGCAGTTTTGCTTAGATTGCTCTCCTGATGTGGGTGTCTAGCTACCAAGCAGTCCTATCCCTTTTCCTTCCCCCACTTTGAGTCACACTTCCCTATTTTTTTTTGCTGGTGGTGGTGTCTATTTTAATAGATGGGAAAGAGATGCCTCTTCAGACTTACTGTGCTGCAATCAGCTACCACCTAGCTAGGAGCTCTGGATTGCTGCTTTCTACTTAATTACCCCTCCCATACTCAAAAAGCTTGCAGCCAGTAATACAGCAGGAAGAGGCTGGTTTTCAGGTTCTCCCCATGCCTGCAAAAGCAGCAGAGAGCCCCATCTCTGCTCCGCAGCCACTAGTCCCACAAGGGCCAAACCTGTTGCAGTGTTTTGGCCCAGAGGCAGAGAAAAAACATCTTTGAGTAGAGATAAGCAGGATGTTTTCCATTCAGAACTTCCAAAGAGATACTAGACAGGATCAATGGAGCAAACCTCTCTTTAAATGCCATCTGCAGAAGACAGAGATCCAGAGTTAACAGGGAAATGAGCTGTCTGACACAAAAGTAGTGTCCTTTGATTTCATTTTATCCCTTGCCAAAGCAACCAGCCCTTAGGAGTACAATGTGCTTTGGAGCATACGGAAAATACGGAAAAAAAAAAAAAAAAAAATCTTTCTGTTTTTCTGAGACTTTGCTCAGGAGGTGGGGGAAACCCTATTTTGCCCCAGAGCAGACCCATGCCAGCAGGGAGTGGGGGAGCTCTGAAGCAGCAGTTTGCCATTACTTACCAGCCCCGGCAGTGATGGGCACTGCTCGCAATTGCACTGACCCCTCTTGAAAGAAGGTTAAGCCCTTTCTGTACAAGTGGGAGCTTTTGTTTTGCATATTTACACAGCATGTCTGCAGGAGGGCTAAAACAAATCACCAGAGCAGACAGAACTCGAGGGCTCTGCCAGATTATCTCCTGGTAAATTGAGCTAAGGTGCTGCATGACCTTGGCTATCCACTGGACACTGCCAGCTGCCATCCCACCACACCTGACCGATCCTACCATGGGCATCTGCTGGAGCCCATGCTCCCCACACGCTGCCAGGAGAGGCAGAGGTGGAAGCACGAAGGCACCGCATGCAAGCTGCCAGCCACCCACTTACGTCTGCCAAACTTCCCAGCGTGCTCCCCCAGCCCAGATGAACAGTGTAGGTTTGGTCACGCCACTGAGCAGCGTCACCGTTTCAAATCATGAGACCGACTTAAAAATAATAAATGGTGATAAGTGAAAAATGCTCACTTCCTCTTCGTTTCCCCAGCATTTAGGAGCGTTTTGCAAGCCTTTAGAACTCCAGATTTCAGGGTTTTCTGTGATGGCTAAAAGTTTATATTTGCTTTAGTGAAACCTTATGACTCTCCTGTAATGAAAAGGTCCCAGCAACAGTACTTATTTAGAAGTTAATCAAACAAAAACCCCAAATGTCACTGTATTGCAATAAAGCCCAGCAGAACAGGCTACAGTAAAATAAACTCTTTGGTCAGGCAGTTTGCTTGGCTGTGTATTTATAGGATTTACTAATGTGTAAGAGAAATGAATATAAATTGACATGGAGACAGGGGTGTGGTTTTTAATTCCTGTAAGTAATTCATGTAACTTCAGCAGAGGGTATTGCTTTCTGTGCCATCTCCTTTCCCTGCAGCTGCATCACCTGAACCGGTGACTGCCACCAGCATCACCTTAAGCATTTGCAGACAGACCGTAATACAGGTAAGGACTCTGGCTCCCCTCCAAGCTCACAGCTGTAGGTACCAGAGGCAGAGGGTATCTGTGGGCACACGCAAGCTGACATGGCCTGTGAAACCAGACTGTCCACTGCAGACTGACCAATTCTGGTCTCCGTTAGCTCAGGCATCTCTGTGTCGCTCCCTGTTTTGTGAGCCAAACATGTCCAAGGGATGGGAGGTGAAGGGAGAATGATTTTTCACTGTCTTCTTAATGCAAGAACTGGGAACACTGAGTTAAATTAGTAGGTGATATGCTGAAAACAAAATAAGATATACAGCTTCACAGAGGAGAACTATGGGACTATTTGAGTGAAGATTTTGTAGATGCTCAAAGTTTGCATAACTTTCAAAAATGACTAGGCAAGCTTGTGGAAGAAAATTCCAGTTAGAGCTAGAAACCACAAAGATCTTCCTGGGCTGCAGATTGCTCGAGGCTGCTGGAGAAATAGCACTATATGAATGACCTATTCCTATACATTTTCCAAAGCATACAGTGTTGGTCACTGCTCGAGCTGGATGCACTTGTACTTTGACCTAGCCTGGTCACTCTTTTTCCTTATTTATTCCAGTGCATCAGCACTTGAGGGAGGCAAGATCTGTGCCACTGAGAAGGATTTTTGCTGTTTTCCAAGAAAAATCCTCCTCTGAAGACTGAGTCTCATCATGAATCGGTGGTAGGACCCTACAATGGCAAGTCAAGGGTTCAATGACTGTCTGAGCAGGAACATCCCCAAAACAACTATCAGGGCTTTATTAATAGACAGCACTGTCAGGTCGCTTGGATGGAAAAATACATTCCTGCTATCGACTCCAAAGGCTCATCCTGGCAGAGAGTGTGACTGCAGATTGTGAGTGTCTGTTTCCTTTTCTTTGTTTCCTTGTTGTCTTTTTTAAACAATCTGCCAATTCATCATTAAGAAATTAAATATTTTATAGCTGCTGTGATGCTGATGACAGGTGCCAGATTGATTCGTTCTGGCAGAGGAAATTTGCTGCTCATTTCTTCCCTTTGCAGCAATAAGTTATGTGCACAGGGGTAGAAAAAGGGAAGAGCTGAAGGCTCCAAGCTGTCCAGATCTGACCCAATAAAGAGTTTAAAAATAGGTACAATCTGGAAACATTTTGGTGCCAACAACAACAACAACAACAACAACAACAACAAAAAAAGCCCAGCTAGAGTGGCTGTATTTGCTAGTCCTTTACACAGCGGGTGGAAGGGGAGAGTCCTTGGCACGGCTAGCAGAGATGTCAAGGTTGCCCTGACTTACAGGACCCCCAGGGCAGGCTGTTTCAAACCAGCCACAGTGCTCCAAAAGGAATAATCATGTAATTAAGCCACTAGCCTTACAGTCAGAGACCTTGAGCTCCATTCTGGCCTCTGCCACTGACTTCCCATACGGTCCTGAGTAACTCATTTCATCTCCCTCCTGGGGAAATTAATACACCTCTTTTTTTGAGCCTGGCCTGTTTCAGTTTTTGATTAGGAATGAGCTTATCTGTACAGCACCTGACACATCAGAAAGGCATTGGCCCATGTGGCCCAACAGACCTCCCCTTCCCACATGCAACCTGCCTCCTCTCCCATAGCCCCACCTTGAACAGATCCCATCTCGTGTCCTGGAAAAATGGGGATTTGGGATGTCTGTACCCATCTTTGATCACCTCCGCCTCCTCCATCTCCACTGCCTTTCCCATAAGCCAAGTTCCCCTGGGGCAACCTGGTTTATGCAGCACTCAGTTGAGGAGACAGATGAGACACGTTCCCAGAGATGACACTAACAAGATTTACTACGTGACTAAGGCTTGCAATCGGTGGTGATAACTAGAGAATTACCCTGATAAATATTTGATATGATTTGGAGAGTAATAATAGATTTTTCTTGCCCACGATTTCCATCAGGAAGAGGCAAGGGGAAAGAGCTGCTGAAAAGGGGAATGTAATTGTGGCATCCGTCTTTCTGGCTGAGGTTGCCTTGCGATAGATCAGTGGGGAATAGGGCAGGGGGGATGTGGAGGGGTAGAAGGTGACAGGACATTCCTCAGCCCCACATTCAAGATCTGCTGGCAGGTCTGTGGCATTGGGAGGATTGAGTGTGTGATTCTGTGTGTGTGTGACAAGCCAAACTGAAAGATGGAGAGGGAGAAAAAAACAACAACCGGGAGGCCAGAGAAAGAAAATAGGATGGAAAGATCCAGGGCAGCAACGGAAAGAGGGCTGGGCTGGTGATGGGAAGGGCATGCTGGGATGCAAAGGAAGCCTCTTCTCTGCGCTGTTGGATCTGAAAGGATAACAGAACTGGCGGCTGCTGCTGAGGCAGTGCATCCTTTTGTAAACCATCTGAGAGTGCATGTCCATGGGCAGTTGTAAGCAGTCTGCCTGTAACACCGCCATCCCCTCGGCCAGTCTTGCACCAGCACTGCTGGGCCAGGGGAAGGGTTGGTACCTGTGTTAATTGGCCCTGGTCTCAGGCTGCAGGGAAACCTGATCAACTGTAAGCTGCACCTTTTCTTTAATGAAAGCACACCAACACCACCAAATCCCAACAGGATTTCAACTCATCAGAGCCAAGATATTTTGTTAACATGTAGCACACAGCAGCAAATAGCTCTGTTGGAGAAGGTCAGAGCAGCCAGTGACACACACCATGGCCTTGAAGAGTGTGAAAGCAAATCTTGCCCTTCTCCCACTGGCCCAGGATGGTCTCAGAGACCCTGCAGAATTTGCTGTCATTTGGTATCAAGGGCAGCAGGACCACAATGCTATCCCAGCATCGCTTGTCTCCCAGCACACCCTCAGCAAAGGCCAACAACTGGCATGTAAGGGCTCAGTTTCCATCTTGCTGCATCCACGGCAAAACTGTGTTTAAGACTATAGGTAGGTTTTCATTTCTGAGAAATCCCATTTCCTCACACTGTCATTCACACAACAGGACAACCCTGCAAGAACTGTCCAGCTGAGGATCTGGGATACCCAACACAGTGGTCCAGTACAAGGAGCCCCCTTTCCTGGCTCTGCCACCAACCCACTGTGACACAGAAACCAAGTCACTTCATCCCTCCATGTCTTCCTTTTGTTGTTCCTTTTCTTTCCAGTGCTTCCTCTGCCTGATGTAGCTGTCCCCTTTGGAGCAGAGGTTTGACAGTGCCTAGCACAGTGGTGCCTGGACCTTCACTTTCCAACAGGATATAAATCGATGTGTCCTGATTTCCAGAGAAGCTGTCACTGGTGGAAGCAGCAGCAGCTATCTGCCTCTGAAACAGTGGGCCTCCTTTCACCTTGCTGCCCAATTTGAGGCCTCTGACAGCAAGTGTTCACCTCATTCTTTATTCCTGTCCTTATTTTGCACTCAAGTCATTACTCAGGCTGCATTCAGTGGCATCAGCTAAAGGAGATTTTTAAGATAATGCAGGGAAAGCAAGTGAGAACAAAGATCACAGCAAGGAAAGTAGTACTTTGGCATGTTCACATAACAGCTACTCCGTCAGGTGGAACATGACAGTTATTGTAGGAATCTCTTCATAAACCCTAATACACACTCAATTATATACTCTTAAGATTCCCTTTTTGTTCCGTGTCATTCAGCTAAAGAGGTGTCAGATGGAGAAAGGCAATAATCCACAGAGACACCAATTCATTTTATCCACATATTCAGGGATAGTTATTAATAGCAAAGCTGCTGGTTAATTGCACATGTCCTGTTACAGGAGATCAATCACATACAGAAGAGCTTGAAAACAACTTAGTGTTATTTCGCACAGAACTATTTAGTCAAGGCTACACTCGTGTCCTTGCTGGACTCATACAACCTTTTGTGAGGATTAAGATTTGCTGTGGTTGAACTGCACTAGAAACATTGCTTCCCTCCCGGAGTTTACAGTTAAATCTGGTCTCTCTGTGCAAGCCAGTGTTATATTTTTGGGTTGTAGCATAGACACAACCTGAGGGGCCAGGGTTTGTAATATTGATATACACAGCCTTGATGTCTTCCCTATTAAAAGCCAAAGGATTTTTCCTCTGCAAGAGGTTTCAGACAACATGATTGTCTCTTCTGCAAGTCAGCAGCAGGAGGAGAAAAGGGAATGTGCAGCACATAACTAAGAAAACTCTACTATTGACGAATCCCTATTCTTTTATTTAGGATCATGTAAAGTGCCTAAGCAGGCATAAGGATCTTACTGCATGAGATGCTGCACAAACATACAAATAAGACTTCAGGCCCTTCTAAAACTTTATTTTTTTAAAAATAATATTAATAATAATAACTCCACAATGAAATCAGATGTGGAAAAAAAATGGGCAAAAGGAGCCCCATCAAAGACAAACTCCATTTCCACTTATCAGTGTTGCCAAATCCCAGTTCAGTTTCCATCACTTCCAGTTCCCATCAATCTTTATGGGCCCTTGAAATAAACAACAACTTCTATCATCACATCATAAAGGTTAATATCACTTTCAAGCAATCATCTTGATAAGAACGATGCATTAATTTTAAGGGATAGGTCCTAGACAACAGAGCTACAACTCTACACTGCTAAGCTATAGACAGACTCAGACAAACAAGACTGCCTCCAATGATAGATTGATTCAAATCTGGAGAGCTGGAGTTGAAAGAAAAATTTGATATAGCCTTCTTGATTTTTTCCTTTTCTGCCCATTAAGTTGTCACCAGATGCCTTAATTAGATATTGTTATTAACAAGAATATAACACACAAGTTAGACCTACTCCATGCTTCATCCCATTTGCCCGCTATGATAATTTTACCCAATTGTGTTCTCTAGAGGGCATAGGATCTGCTTTATCTATTCTCCTCATCTCTGAAATAGCTCCAGGTCTGGGCCCAAATTCTGCTGTGCATTTGAGCATGACTCTCGCTCTAAATGTGTGGGGTGGTAAGACAGGCATTTCACTGAGTTCAGACAGTTAGCAAAGACTTTCATGTCTCATCCTGAAACCAAGACATCCAAAAATCACAAGGGAAATGTGGCTGCTAGGATCCTCAACTAAAGAATTCTTTTTTCTGAGCCATACACCTGCAACCTGTTTTTGCAATACTGATAGAAGGGGGAGGTAATTCTTATTCTGACACAAAGTAAGATGTATACAGGCTCTGAAATGCAAATATAATCTAGCTTTTGTCTCCATTCCATGGAAATATGTTAGCAAAGCATCTTTTTGAGAGGGGCAGCACTGTGCATCACCTGCAAGTTCAGTTCTAACCTGTCTTCATACTCCCCAGCAGTAGTTCCCATGTATGGCACAACAGCAGGCAGGTAGCTAAATCCCACCCCCTCTGCTTTACAGCCTTGTGCCAGGGCTGGCTTGTGTGTAGGGTGGATAATAAGACTGGATGGCCCAGGTGGAAAAGTCAGACATCCATCTCTTACCTCTTTTGCACAGGGGTGAGAGTCTCTGAGCACCAGAGAGAGGAAAGCCAGACCCTTGGAGCATAATGAGAAAGTGGGTCAAGTGGTCCCACAGTGTGCGGAGGAACTAGAGAAGCATCATGCAAGCAGGCAGAGAGGGCTGGCTGAACGCTGCTTCAAGTGCTGTAGCACCACTGAAGTCACTGGCTGTAGACCAGTTCAGAGCAGCTGAGGAGCCGGCCATAAATGTGTATGTGTTTGGGAGACTTGTATGTTCTGCCACTAAAACAGGCTCCTAGAAAGGCTGCCAGCTGCCCTCCTGTCCTGGTCTCAGGGCTCCACAGAGCCACTTCCATCTGTCTGTGCTTTGAAAAGGTCATGGTGCTACTGCCCCAAACTGCTGGGCATTGACTTTTTCTGGAGAGAACAAATACTGACCCTCAGAGGTTTCCTATCAACCTGCCAACCCGGCGATCCCTCAGGAAGGGGAAGAAGGCTTAGGAATCTGGTAGCCCAACACAAATAAAGCCTGACACTCTACATATGTACCTGAAAGAGCACTCAGGCCTTAGCAGAGCTGTCTTCCTCATACAGACATGCTCTAGAGAGAGCTCCTGAGCTGTCAGGGCAAGGAGAAGTGCAGGGGCAGGAGTGGGTGACACAGAAGGCACCAGGCACATGCCTGTCTGCTGGGCTGAGATACCTCTGATGGGGTGGGGGAAGGATGCTCCCATCATTCAGACACAGGGATCAGCAACCCAAATCTCATGTTGTATTGAATGAAACACCAAATGCTAAGAGCTTCTGAATAATTTTTACCATTGTAAACACTGGCTTTGGACCACTTTCACTCACTGTGCCTCCGTTTCTTGCTCTGACAAACACAGATTATGGCATTTTTTAGGAGATATGGCAAGGGTGGATCCAGGAGAGCATGTGAGCCCTCTGTGGACACAGAAACATCACCAGCTGGGACAATTGTCTAGGCATGAGAATATAGCATAGGAGTGAAGGTGCCACTTGCTGCCCTAACTGCTTGTCCCCAGCCCCTCTGCAGCTAAACCATTACCCCCCCCAGCCAAATCATGCCCACCAGCCTCTCTCCTGTGCTGTGTATGACAGGAACTTGGGTTAAAAGAGCCAGGAGCTGCAGACAGAAAAAATAACAGTGACAATTATGATTTAGCAGAGTTCCCAGCATACAGGGAGGCATGTGTATCAAAAGCACAAGCTGCTCCTGCATGTATGTTAAAGACATAGGGCACACACGTGGGCCAAGCCCATGTCCAAGGCATGATGCAGCCCACCACCTCCTTAAATACAGGAGAATTAGCACTTTTTAAAAGGCAACAAGTTACTGACTGCCTAATCCACAGCTCCTGCTTCTTCTTTCCTCAGGGCTTGACATGTTCCCCAATGCCTAGCGCCTGCTAATGTGATCATCACAGCAGGGGAAAAAACTTTGTAAAAATGTTCTTAAACAGCTTTCTCCCCACCATGCCAGCATCTACGTGCAATTACAACATGTGTGCTGCTAGTCCAAAGCTGAGAAGAAAACCTGCAGGCTCACCAAAGCCTTCCCCTCTCTCCCTCACAGCCCCTTCCAGGGGCATATCACCTTGATTGCTCAAATCTGATTGTTTCCCAATCTTCTTTCATCTCACATTGACCTCCCAGCATGGCAGGCAGCAATAATCAAAGCTGTTTCACATGTGATAGCCCTGTGCCAGACAAGGCATTAACAGTTCCTTTAGATTTAAGCTTAGTTCATACTCACCCAGTAAATACTCTTCCCAGTGAACTCCTCAAATCTATAGTCAGCTCATCAGAAAGTACTTGTCCCAGTTTCACAAAAGGCCTGAAAATGGGGCAAATATAAAGCAAAGGAAAAAAGCATATGCTGGTTAAAATTGCTCTAATGCAGGAGCAACAGTCAGGAGGGGAAAGCATGCACCATGTAAATTGTATTAGTACGCCTGGTTCCAAATGCCAACTTACCCTCTTCAGGCATCTTTAGACAGCAAAATGCGGAGGTGATCGTCCTATAGGCTGATGCAAGTTAGAAAGAAACTAGAAATGTTAACCCAGAGCAGTCAAAATGTTATAGCACAGGATAGCAAGCAGCTCACCAGGACCCCGGACAGACAGCTGGTGTTCTTACATCACGCTAACTCTCTGGCTGACCTGTTTTCCTTGATTTTGTTACCTGTTCTGGCTGCATTAGAGTTGAGATTTTCCTATATGTGCTGCAATCACCACTTCCGTTTCCCACACAGAGGTACTTACTGACTCTGGTAGGACCATAAAGGGATTTTCAGGAGCATCAGGAATGAGAAAGTTGTCCGGAATACCAGGAAAGACTCAAGGGAGAAGTGACCTGCCTGGGAGCACATGAATGTCAGAGACCTCCTGGGCTAGCAAGACCAGTTCTTGTCATTGCAGGTGTAAAAGGAAAAGGTCAGATCTCAAAACCTTCTCTCTCACCCCTGTATCTTCCACCAGCAGGCAGGGAACCCTTTCTCTTAGTGCTGGCCTGACTGCGTTGACGCCCTGGTTTCTTCAGGATCTGTATCCCATCAGTTTACAGAGACACATTACCTCTCTGGAACTTGTCCCATGTCAACTTGTATTTTATCAAATTAAACATGCTGCTCCTGAGACTTCTGCTCTCCTCTCTGTGATGTTTTCCATCTTCTATATCATCTTTCAGCTTTCCTCTGTATTCATACAAGGTTAAGCTTATCCATCGTGACCTTAAGAAGCCAGACACACAGTCAATTACACCATTTTTTATCTGTATTTGCTGAAATATCCCTCCTGATACATCCAAGAATAGGATTTGCTTCTCTGTGCCTGACATCTCAGTCAGTCTGTGCTTAGACCACACAGTCCTTGATCATTTGCAGCTCATCATCTCCTGTATTATATCTGAGGCTATCACAAGTCCTCAGATTCGTGACCTGTCATCTCAAACTTTTTGTTTTCCAGCTCATTTCAATTATTCTTATTCTCAAGGTCACTGAGTTCTTTCAAACTTGTACTCCCATTCTCCTCTGCCTTGCCAAAACTTCCAGTTCTGTGTTGCTAGGCAATTTTAGACTCAGGATCCTGCTTTCACTTCCGAGATCATCCAGAAGAAGAAAAGATAGGTTTCAAAACTGTTCTGTGAGAAAATCCAGAGAGTTGCACCTCATCTTACAGTTTACTAATCCTCCTTTCCTCCAGCTTCACTAATGATTTCCCACATGGCACCTATCAGATACCTTACTGAAGTCTAGATAAAGGAGATCAGCAGCATTTCCTTTGTCTAGAAAATCAGGTATCTTATCAAAACAAAGCTATCATGTTCGTCTGACACAATCTACATTTCGTAAACCCATGTTGCATCTTATCTCATTTCCCCTTTATCTCTGGGTATTTAATTGTTCTTTCCTTCAAAATTCACTTTGAAATCTCAAGTCAAGGTTAGATTAAGAGGCTAGTAGTTAACTGGATAACTTCTCCCCACCTTCCTACTTCTACCATTCTCTGCTCATATGGCATGATCCCTGCAAGACATTATTAATCACCTTTTCTGCTGGACCTATGTCTTAATGGTCTGATTCTGACCTACAGCTCCATGGAGCACAGTTCACTCAGGTGCAGTCTAGTGTTAAAGCCTGGTTGGGGGTGTATTACACGAGAAAGGAATTGCCTAGGTAAACCCTGGGGGCATGGGGGTGGGATGTGATGGACAAAGAAGTCTGTGGGAGAAGCATTTTGGGACCTGGGCTCTGCTAAGATTCATCATAAAATTGACTAAAAAGGAGGCTGGCTGTACTGCTCATGCAAACAGGGAGCGTATGGTATTAACGAAGTGCGACTGGGCTGTTTTGTTTGTGAGCAGCTTTAAAAATGTTAGACTTATTAGTGATGGTTGTCAAAGTGCTGCTTGCAAAGTTCCCCACTGCAAGTGACTGCCAGACCTTTAATGTTAATTGGACAGATTGTGTCTGGTTTTGAAGGGAAAGCTGTGATTAATGAAACAACTGTTAACGAGGCTGGAGGAGAGCAGACCCTTCACCTTCCTTCTTTTGAGAGGTGGTAAACAACAACTGCCTTTGGCTGCCCTTAAGAAGCAGCTGATTGAGGGCCCTCCTCAAGAGCAGGGCCAAAACTAAGCTGCAGAGATGCATTCAAGGAACTGAGAGCCGTGTAGGTGCTTCATGCCTCCAGGTGGAGGCAGGACACCCACAGCCTCTTCTGTAGTTTAATTCCTGGTCAAATCTTCCCAGGTTTATCTGAGATTCAGAATTGACTAGAAAACACAGTCCTAGACCTTAAGTATCTTTGGTCCCACACAGGTTCTCTGTGGCCTTTTGCACTCTGTGACTTTGTGCTGGTCTAGCACGGGCACAGTTTACTGTCCTAATTCAGAAGTGGCTTTTATGCTTATACTGGCTGCTGGGTTCCATATTTATACTCACACAATTGGCCAGAGGAATAAGTATAGTTCCTTCTTGGATATGAAAGCTGAAGGGGATGACGGCTTTTCTTAGTATTTCTTTATCATTGACTTTCCCTGTCCACGGACCCTTAATCTCTACCTACCAACTCTCTGGTGCTACCACCCTCCCCAATTTCTGAAGATGCCCATCACAGAGCTTAAAACAGACAGGACCTTCACCCTCTGTTATACACCCTTCCCTCTCATTTAGGAACACAGTCCCTTAACAGACACAGGATAAAACATTTCCTATTGGTTTCAGAGAAAAAGCCAAGGATTATACACAGGAGTATCCAGCTCTCCTTTGCCTTTGTTTCCAAATTACCTTCTGCTGAAGGAGAAGGTTGGAGCGTTTGATGCCTGAGCCCTACCAGTCTTTCTTCTTCCCCAGTGAATTCACTGGAGCATCTCTGTGGAGCCATTCAGTCCCATTACCAGCACTTAGGTCTTAATCTTCCTGTAGCGAGCAGCAAAACTCCAGGCTGACTTCAAGGGAACAAAGATCAGGCCTCAAATGTCTACCTTGAGCAGTGAATTAAGAGTTCTCCCCCCTCTCTCATGATGTGCTCGCACTCTGAGGTCTCGGTCATTACTCTCCTTGCTGCCTCATTACCAGAATGTGCCATTAAAGTTTCGCTCACTTGAAAATGATCTCTTATTATCTCTCCATGGAAATTGCCCCGGCAACAAGCTTCCTTCAATATCTATCAAGCCAAAGAAAGCCATTAGAGAAATTACAGTGTGCTGCATGGATGCATACGCCCCTTCCCTGGAAGGTATGCTCGCTCCCCTGGCACACGATGCCATGGCCACATGCTGCGCTGGCTCCATCATGAGGCCACTGGATGAGCAGCCAAGTGTCTCTGTCAAGGTCCCTGTGAGGATGGGGTGGAGGAGATCTGGAGCCCAAGCCAAAAGTGGTCCCATTTGAGGTATGACCACTCCTTGCAGAAAAGGTGATGTGTTGGGAGCCTGGTCCTCTGTGCCCAGCACCCCAAGTGTTGGTTAATAGCTAAAGAAGAGGGGAATAGCCCAGACTATCTGTACAAAGATGGGTAAAGGTTCCTAAAAAATCCTTTTCTGTTGCGTTCATTTTGGAGTGTCTCCCATGAAATGCCCGGAGAGCCTCTTCTCTTTGTTCTGGATGTCTATAGTGCTGTTCGTCTGGCTGCAACACACTAGGCTGCCTTTCCAGTTCATGGAAGAAAGAGGCATGTCAAGGGCATGATTCATTTCACCTGCTTTAGACATCAGCACGGGATGAATTGCACCCCAGAGGTATCTGTTTCTCTCCCCTGTCTACAAAGGAAGATAAAATAGCTCACTGCTGTAGGTATCTGTGTTGCCAGATGAAGCAAATTCTCAGTGTATTATTTCAGGAGGTGCAAAGCATTTGGATTAGGGACCTTGAAAAAAACAGAAACACCAAGTGATTACCCATTTCCAAAAACACAGCCCAAACCTGTGGGCTTTGTTTTTGTGGGAGGGCTTTGTTTCGTGATGTCTGGATGTTGGATGGGGGAAGTAGCAGGTTTCATCAGACTCCTTGGGGCTTTATTTGATATTCACGATGTTACAAAGTCCTATGAATTCACATGGGGTGGCAGCAGACCAGTTCCCAGGTCCTTCTTTATTCTGTACTCCCTCCATGACTCCAAGTCACAGGGATGGTACATGGTTATTATTTTTGTTTCTGTTCCTTTTCCTCAGCAGAATAACAGCACTGGCTTGTCTGCCACCTTTGAAAACAGCGTAAGTATAAAACACTCAAGGCATTTTCAGAGAAACAAACTAGAAACAAACTGTGGGAGCAGGGCCCTGCTCTGCCCTTTCTATCACCAAACTCTGCAGGTTGCATTTCCATGCTTAGAAAAGGTTTGATTTGCTACTTGCAGCCCTGAAAATGGTGAAAGGAAAAAGCATAGGGGCACGTCTTCACTGCCAGTCAGAGGTCTGTCTACAGCAGGGGTTTCCTACTAGGAGCTGCACTATAGCACCTCCTTGCTGAGCACTGGATAGAGGAAGTGCAAAGTGTCTCCACTACCAGGGTTACATCTTGCCTTTAGCTAAGATATACTATAAGGGAGGATGGCAGAAGGTTATCTTCCAAGCTAGTGACAGGAGCCCTGAGTTCGAGTGATCATTATGCTAGAAGCATAGACTGATCCCCAAGGGTGTTGCATGTCGATATCTGCTTTCCTTAAGTCAGTATTGTAGTTCCTTCCCATGCTATGCAGCCCTCTGCTCTGTTTGTATTCTCCTACCTCTCTGCACATCTCTCTATCGTGAAGGCTTGTGCCTCCTCTGAAACTATTAGAGCTTCCTTGTCCCTTTTTCCACCACCTTTGCAAATACAGGCCACTGGGCTCCCCGTCAAGCAAGGGCTGACGTACATTTGTGGGAGCAACTGGCTCCAGGGAGATGTTCTGTATCCTTCCTGTTGTTTTTCTGGATCTTATCCTGACTCTATTGTCAGCTGTGTTGGACATTCACTCTGGTACCCACAACCTCCCCCTGAACTGGAGCAGCTGCTCTGCTCCGTGACGGACCTCATCATTCAACCCAGCTTCCCAAGGGTTGTAATTATGCCACTAAGAAATAGCTCAAATTCCGTGAGCCCGCCTTACTCCTTTTGTCCAGCTCCCTTTGCCAAAGTGCCTGGGCAAAGCGATGTTATGGCTTAGCCCAGGAGAGGAGAGGAGAGGGAGAAAAAGGGAGACTGAAAGAGAATCAGGAAATTAATAAGCAAAGTCCAAGTGGTGTTGATACTGAAAAGCAAACAGGAGATACAGGCAAAGAGAAGTAAACCATGGGCATGTGTCACATTCTTGGTCACATCTGTTAGGGGACAGCTGGTTTCTTGATGGAGCTTCTCAGAGCCCACCTGGTGCGCAGGTCTCCAGGGAGCCTAAATTTCAGTGCTGAAGCTGACTGTACTGAAGTGGAAGGTGTATGCAGGGGGAGCGTTGGGAAAACATGTTTGCATTTACCCTCACAGAAGGTTTGCAGCCCCAACAAACCTCATCTTGGTGGTTTGCCTTGTCAATGACACTGAGATGAGTTCACAGAAAAGGAAAAAAAAAAAAGGAAGAAAAAAAAGGGTAATCTCATTCAAGAAGGGACAGGTTTTGCTAAGCACAAACCAGAAAGAGAGTCTCTGGAGGTTCAAGCAGTGTTTATGGGACTTAGTTTGGACTTCACAGCCCACTCAACTGCAGGAAAGGGATGTGGCCCAAGATTTTTGTTAGCTTACTTGGTCATAAAACAGCCAATTAAGTTTGAAACTCCCATGAGAGGATTGCATTTATTTCAGCTGGACCCCATATGTGCTCTCTTTCTCCAGCTGGCCAGCAGCCAGGTCTGCTAGAGCAGCCTTGGTGTTTCCTGTAGCTGGAAAGGCTCGTAAGCACTCCGTGGGTTTCCACTTACACTCTATAATGGAACTGGAAGTCAGGACTCCTGGGTTCCTTGTCTACCTCTACCTCTGCCTTGAGGTAAGACTTCAAATAAATCATTTCCCTTCCCTGCGCTTCCCATCTGTGAAACATAGCTAATGATACTCTCCTACCTTTTAAGACTGCTCTGAGATTCTCTATAATTGCAGGGTTGTATTATTGTAGTAATCATTCTGGACTTTGCCAGTTCAAAAATTATTTTTTGAGATCTGATTGTGTTGAATAATGGTGTTTGCTGATCTAAGGCAGAGCAGTGGTCAGAGGGTAAAAGATCGAGAGGCAGGATATGAGAGGTCTGGGACCAGTAAAGATTATAGCACCTGAGTAAGAGGATGAGGAGCAAAAGGAAAGATCCACCTTGGTTAATATTATGCCAGGAATGGTCTTTTCAATGTGTTAGTCACCAACAAGGGGATGGGGACTTCTGCTTCCTAAAACCTGTTGGGAGTTCTGGTTTTGATACTCCAAAGCAGTGAAACATCCAGGATAGTACCTGGGCTACTGATTTGTAAAGATCGTCTAACAACTTATTCAACTTAAAGTAAATCTTTACTGATTGGATCACATTAGATCATCAAAATTATACTAGCAAAGGGGCTTTCAAATATTTCCCCAGGCATGAGGGTATTGAGCAGACAGTCACAGTACAACTCTACTGCTTCAGGGAACAGAAAGAAATTTGATCTTTGGGAATTGGGATTTGAATTTTCTGCATTAGGTAAAGACCCACTGCCCATGTCTCCCAGCTGTTGAGGAAAAGATCTGGCCAAATTTAGCCTGGATATACTTAGACTCTAGCACAGTATGTTCTGGGTCATTTCACACTGGGGAAGTTGTCAATGTTTAATTGAGATTGAAAAATTGAAAGGAAGCAAAGGCGACTGAAGGCCTAAATGGGGTTTGTCTATGACTACCCCATGTGGCCAGAATTCTCAGAAGGTATTTAGCCTGGGGAGGAATGTTAATGGCAGGAATATTTTAGAATTATATGTGTTATAGTGAAAAGGAATTTATTGCTCTTCTTGCCTTATCTCATAATAAGAAAACTATGTTCTTATTCCATTAGATTAATGGTTAGGGAAATTTAATACAGGTTAAAGAAAAAAAAAATGACCACACCTGATGTACTGTGTAGTCAGTTCATGTAATTCACTGCTGCAGGAGGTCAGAGTGATATGCTGTGGCTGGAGTTAAAAAAGAGCTCTGTAATTTTACAGCCATTAAGAGCATGTCATTATACCTGTGAATGGGGGAATTGAAATCTCAAACTTCAGAATGCAGAGAAAGAACAGCCTTAGGAAAGAAATTTCCCCATCTTCTCCCATCACCTTTCACACTACTGGGGTTATATTAGACTGGGTTATTGCCATTACCCTTGGAATTGCCTGCTGACAGCCACCATAATGTATGCAGGTGTTCACCAGTGCAGTGAAGCACATCAATGAACATGGTCTTATTCAGTTTACTGAACAATGCTGTTTCCTCACAGCGTCTAAGAGCCCACTTGCTTATTGGTTTAAGGAAATACTTGCTGCCTGCACCCTGAAGTGCAACAGCCACACCATTCCCCACAAGCAGATCTCCTTCATCTGGTGGTCCAGCCAGCAGCAGGCAAGAAGGCAGGCAGTGCAGTTCTGGTGGCACTTGGTGCCTTTCAACTGATAGTCCCTCTCCATGTAGAGGCTCTTTTGTAGTTGACATCTCAGAGCCTGGGCCTCATGGTTTGAGAGGAAAGTGATGGGTATTCAGCATGGCACTTTTCCCGTGGGAAGTCAGTTCCACATAAAGCGATACTCACTGGGCTTCTTAATAGCAGGCTGGAGGGAACTGTATTTCCATGGAGGCAAACAACACCAGGAGCAGCGAGAAGCCTCCATGCAAGTAATTTCACCCACTAGATTTTCACAGATCCATGAGATTAGATGAGCTGCGAAATCTGGAGCTCCTTTCACAGTTTCCTTTTTCCCCAGGTAGAACCACAACTTTTGATTCCCAATGTCATGCCCCTACTGGCTACACAAATAGCTCTTCATGTTTAGGTGAGGAAGGCCCTCATAGAAGGGCATCCTGGGTCCAGGCATTGTGTCATGGATGCGGCAAGCACACTGTGAGCAAACAGGACACTTTCTTGGGTGATGTATCTCCATCTCCCTTAGTTCATGGTTCTTCTGCACCTTCCTCCCCAGCAGCTAAATGGAGACAGTTTTGTCACATTCCTAAGAACTAGCCACACATGGGAATTCAGTACCTTTTCTACCTACCTTTACCTTCAAAAATTTATCTGGATTTAAATTGGCATTGTTTTCTGTGTTGTGTGAGGAACCGGTGAATAGATTCATGTTTTAGTCAGGTTCTAATTTGGTAGAGACTTAAAGCCTCATAAATAAGGCAGTATTTATTCAGCATGTTTGATGAAGATGTCCTTCCTATAGCCTCAAATACAATCCTTTTTCTTTTTTACAAGCAGAACAGAGTGAAACACAAAATATTTTGTATGCTATCAGCACAAAATACTCAGGGCCCGAGCGCTCAGCTGGTGCAAACTGGTACAGATTAGTGGCTGGCAATGCAAATGCATCCATGATCCTGCACAACAGGTGTCAGAGCTGACCTTGCTTTGCTCTCACACATCTCTAACATTGCTCCCAACTTGTGCAATCACACTTGCATCACTCTACAGCTTCCCTGTCTTGTGGAAGCCTTTGCCAGCATGCTGGATGTGGGGGAAAAGGCTCACAGTACTGCAATAGTGCAGTGTGAGTTACTTCTTCCCCTGTGTGGCTGAAAACTTGCTGTGCCACCCTCCTGTCTGTATTCATGGAGAAACACAGTTGGATGCTAACTAGTGGAAATGGGCTGGAGAGCATTTCCTGGGCTTAGGTGGGAGATTAGCCTTCAAGCCACCAAAAAGACCTTAGGCAAATGCAGCCAGCTCAGGACCTGAAGCAAAATGTGTTTTATCCAGCCCCGTGGCTCAAACTTCCCTTCTTGCTTCCCTGGGTTCTCTGGCTCCGCTGAGATTACAAGAGGAACACACACCTCTCTGCTCCGTGCACTCCTGCTGCCGGCTGTTGGACTCTGCCACCAGCATCCCAGGGTCCAAATGGCCTTTCTCCAGCTCGACTAATCTGTCACTGCCGAATCTGTCAGCTGGCAGATAATATATGTGCACGAGCTCTGGGGTGGGCAGGGAGGAATGGCACAGACCCAGGATTTACAATGCACGTGTCCAGGGGAGGGGGAGCAAAAGCTGCAAACGTGACGTTTTTCTCTCCCCATTTATAGCAGGCTCCACAGCCCATTACAGAGGAAGTAGCCCACGGGAGGCTGTGGTGCTGTGGGTTTGTAGAAGCTTTTGCTAATACTGAATTAATACCAAATTTTCACTGTCTCCCTGCAAAGTTCCCCTGCCCACTGAGCAACCTGCATGGCCGACACCTGCCAGAAAATTAAAAGCAGGGTGTTTGGGGCAAAGCCAGCTTTTCAGGAGTGTGCCTCATGCTCTCCTAGGTTGATTTGGATAGCGGTTCCTCCTGGCTCACAGTGCCTGCTGCTGTGGATGAGCAGATCTGCAGTCACAGGGTCCCCTTGTCAGATTGATCCGGTGGTGTAAATCCACAGGCTGTGCATGTGTGCACCCCAGAGTCCCCAGCCAAACCCCATCTGCACAGTGCAGAGGAGCTGCAGGACTGGACCTCGTGTGGCAGGAGCCCAAGCTGGCACTGCTTCAGCTGGACACCCTCCACCAGTGACAGGCTGTGTGAAGGCTGTGTTTCACCGCTTGTGAATCCCTGTCAGTGCCTGGGCGTCTCTGGACTCTATATAGCAACCAAGACCCTGCTCAGACCTCCAGCTTTCCAGTTAAACAAAACTCCTTATAATTAACCAGCTCCAAAAGTCCTGCCCCTTCACACACAGGCCACCATCCCCTCCCTGCAGAACACGATGCCCATTTCAGAAGACATGGGTCAAACACCAGGCAGGACTTTCAGTAAAACATATTCAAATCGATGCTATGGCAAGTAATTATGATGATCCCTGCCTCAGAGTTCAGCAACTGGACTTGTAAAGCAGCAAAGCTAATCAGTGGTAGGACAAATCTGGACCCTTGCATCCTGGTCCAGTTACCCAGGTCATGTCCCATACCAAGACGCACGGACCCATACATGCTCCTAGAAAGCCCAGGAGCTTTGCTGGCTCCTGTGCATTGGAACAAGCGCTGCCTAGCACATAGGGCAGGACAGCTGAAAGGTTGACACTGAGCTGATGAACCAAACATGCAGCATCGCTGCAGGTACCATGTCGCCCAGGAAGATGGAGCATGCCTTTGTAAGGCACACTCTAATTGCACGGAGCTGTGACAGCTCTGGTGGCACCATCTGAATTCCTATGTCAGCTGGACACTAACCACCAAGAAAATAATAAACACTTGGAAACAGGGCACATCATTGCTGTGGATGGCCTTTGAAACATGCTCAGTTCCTCCACCAAAGGAGCAGGTGTTTCTACTTGATGCTCTTCTTGTGAAGCCAGAGAGGCAGAATCCCGCTGCATGTTTCTGGTGACACAGAAAGTAAACAGTAATTTACCACCCACTCTGCTCTCAAGTCCTTGCTAAAGAATTGGGACCTGACACTACCTCCCTGAGACTGGTAGAAATCGGGAATTACTCTATGGCTGTCTGGTTGCTGTAAAGCTGGCCTGAGGACTTCCTGTCTTCTGTGGCGACCCCAAAAGCTGTCAGTGTTTGTGTCTGGGTTGGAGGCCAGGGCTTTTTGCTGATCTACACCTGCAGATTTATTGAAGATTTTAATATAGTAATTACAAGCAAACCAAATTTTCCTGTCCTTTACACTGAGCTTACCCATGCACCCATGCTCTCTGTCCGGTTCCAGCTCTTTGGACCAGGTTCTCTGTACACCTTCTGCGGGATTGCCTCCATGCAGGGCTAGGTCCTCGGCTGGTCTAGGGAGAAATAACCCATCTCCTTCACATGGTGATGTTCCCTCATGGGAGACTCAGTGGGTTCCCTCCCCGCTAACTTCAGCTGGCCAGAAATCACGCGCTTAGTATAAACCAATTATCTGGACTTTTTCTATGGTCGCTGGAGAAAGATTGGCATGTCCCAGGACAAATTATTGCCATCACACTGTGGGTGTCTAGGGAAGGAAGGGTTGAATTACCACCTCATTAGGGCTATGCAAAACAGCAAGAACATGAAACTCGCTCGATTTGGCTGAAAACCTGATCTGCCCCTGGGGTAGGTTAGTAAAGCTCTTCTAAACCATGCCAACAGCACATTTGGATTGATCAATAGCCCTAGCTCAGCTATCCTTGATATGCAGTAGTGCTCATCTACAGCAATTACCTAAAAGCCTGGGAAGGGGAGGAGATCAAGTAATTTACCAAGGGGACAGGGCCTTTGCATTGATTAAAAAATGTAATGGGATCTTTGAGATGGCTTCAAAGTTGCCCCTGAAGTACTTCATCAGCTAGAGGCAGAAGTCACAGCGCTGCTGGGGCTTTGCCTCTGTTCTCCAGCCCAGCAAACCAATTGTAGTCAGGGGACCTCTTTTAGGTGAAGGCATCGCTCCTCCGGGAGGGGTGGGTTGCCTCTACAGCTGGGGTACAGCACCAGGGGGTCAGAGCCTGAGAGAGGGAGAGATGCACCACAGACTACAGAGCATCAGGGACAGAAAGAGGGGCAGGGCCAGCATGTTTAAATCGATGGAACAATCAGTCGGAGGCTAAAGCAATTTTGAGATTAGGCCTCCTTTATGGAAAGCAGTGATCTCTTTTTGATGAAAAAGCCATCCCAGCCTATTGTTGTAATCTTACCTCTGCTCATGCAGTTTTCCTGTGTCCCTGTGGCTGACCCACTTCCTTCAGTTCCTTTGCTGGTTTCCTTCAAGTGCAGTTTTAGCTCCACATAAACACCTTGTTTAAATTGCTTTAATCTCCAAGTGCTCTTTCTATTGATTTGAAACAGTTAAGCTGTCAATCAGCCCTTTCTCTTCACACTGTGGACCAGGGAGGAAGATTAAAATAACAAACAAACAAGAGGCAGATGGGCAAGGAAGTTAGTCTGAATTTTGCAGCTGATGCTAACTCTTAGGAGCCTGGAACCAGGTGGAAATGAGGTCCTTCAGACACTGAACTCTGTAGAAAGGCATGATCCAGAATGCAGGGTAGTGTGTGATGCCCTGTAGTGCCCTGTTCTTGCAGCTGATAATGCATCCAGACACTTGCACTGCTAAGGTAGGACCTGGATATCTCTTCATGCTAAGTGCTGTGCAAATACTTCTAGGAGACAACCTCAGGCTTACAAAGTTTGCAGTCAGCACTAATAAAACAGACCCCCCCCCCCAAAAAAAAAAAAAAAAAAGATTAAGCCAGGTAAACAGATGCACAGAGAGAAAAAGTACTTTTTTCCAAGGGCAGTGCATGAATCCAAAGAAAGACTGCCTCCTGATGAGGATCTAGCACCTCATCAAAAAAAACCTCAATAAATACATTCAGGGTGACTTTTTTTGTGCAGTAGTGAGGCAGGGAATGGACCTGCCCTCTTACAGCTGCGCACGGCATCTGAAAGCCAGCCTGCTCACAGCTCTGCCCCAGAAGGCTGTGCAAAAGTGCCATTGAGGAAGGACATTTGAGCTGGACCACTGAAACTGCGGATGCTCTTGTAGTCAGTGGCTACATCCCCTGGCACTTTCCCTCGCTTGGATAATATACCAGGCCATCTGCACTCAGGACAATCCTGATGGCAAGCCTGAAGCAGCAAGCTATTATTTCATCATTACAGCAAGGATAATGACAGGGCCAGAGAGGCTGATTGCTGATGGAGAGGCCAACGGTCAAGGAACTAAGAAGGAGAAAAAAGATGAGGCATGGCACATGAGGCTTTGCAAGAGATGTGCAGCTGGCTTCTCCTCGCTGTGGAGTATTGATCAATAAAATGAAGCTGAGGTAGAGTCTTCAAAATGGAAATGCACTGAAGTCCAGTCCAGCGCTAGTCACACTCTGAAAATCCATCAATTAATCACATTATGCAAAGCCAATATTAGACACAGCAGCACTCAGATACTACATGGGCTTACTCTGTGATGCATGGACTGAGAAAAAAACCTGCTGGTGACCCACTTGTTTCTGTCCCTCCCTGTAAAATTATAACGTGGTCTGGGAGGGACAGTAGATGAGGGAGATGACAACCCCAGAGGGACTGGAGGGGCCCAGGGATGAGGACTGGTGCTTGCAGCAGTGCTCTGCTTTCTCCAAGGCAGAGCTGCCAGTCCCACAGCTGGAGCACACAGGGATTCCTGGGAAGGGCTCACAGAAAGCCCTTGAAGAAACAGAAAAAGAACAGAAAGGCCCTTGACTGGGTCATTCAGTTGAATGTTTAAAATAATAATAATAATAATAAAAACCCCTCCTTGAATGGGTTTCTTTCCCCTCAAGCAATTCAAGCAGCTGCTCAATTTCCATTTGGCCTCAAGATCCCCTTATTGATATGCTATAAAAATGTGCATGTGGTAGAAAGGTTGCTGGAGAGCTTGTGCTGGGAGGGTCGCACCTTTGCAGCTACAGGGGCTGAGGGGATTTCACTTTCTTCTTCTGACTTTTGGGAGCAGGAGTGGGAATAAAGATTGGAGCGGAGGTGTCACAGAGAAACCAGCAGAGATAAAAAGAGAAAAGATTGCTGCACGCAATGAAGCAACTGTCCTACAGACAACAGTCTCCTACATTACATTCCACTTGTCCACTCTCAAAAGGTGCCAGTGTGGGATACAGTCAGGTGAAGGTCCTAGGGGGAAAATACGAGGTGATGAGAAGAATAAAGGTGGCATAACGGATTTCAGTGAGGGCTAGATTTAAGGTTAGATGGACAACTGGCCTTCCACTTCTGGCTATACAAATATTTCCTTTTTAAACCCTTACTAATATTCCTTGGTCAAATGGAAGAAGAAGGGGAAGGAAGTCATCAGAAGGATTAATGTGATTTTTGGCATGATAGGCTGGCCTGGGGGGCAGGAGGGAAAGTTGCTTCTGCATGGGGGAGCTTCAGAAAATTCTGACACCTCAGACAAAACCTTCTGGAGGCTGGTAGAAGACAACTCTGCGCAGGGAGCAGTGTAATATGGAGAACTGGAAGACTTGACGTCAGCACTCCCTTTCTGATGATAAAGTGTCATTCCAGGAAAACAAGCAAATTTCAAGGAGCAAAAAGAAAGAGGCTACAAAACAAGTAGCTTTTTTTTTTCTTTTTTTTTTCTCCATATACAAAACACACAGACTGGATTGATTTCATGTTTTTAGAGGACTTCAATCATATGAATAAAGATGGCTTTCCCCAGCTCCCCTCTCCCAGTTGTTCACAGCTGGCTGACAGCCATTGCACACAGCAGTAAGGGTCAGAGCACGGAATGGGGCAGCCAGAACTGTCACTGGTGGATGAAGCCTCTGAGGACAGGACAGAAGGAGGCCTGGGGAGAGGTATCAGATCAAATAGAAAAGGACAGCACCAGGGTCACAGCACAATGACTTAATCTGTGGGTTTGTTCTGCTCTGTAGGGGTGGGCTGATGTGACACCCACGCACTGAGCAACAGCTGGCAACATCTGCCACAGCTCCTCCTCTTCTTCAGCTTTCAAACACTTGCTGTCCTCATCAGTTCTTCTTATTTCTCCTCCCCTTGCACTTCCTAACTGCTGCAGTTTGCTTTTTTTTAATGAAGTCCCTTATCGGGGCTTCAAAGGGGAGGTGCATAGAAGTCAGGAAGAGGAGGGAGTGGTGCCTTCCAGTCTTTCAGGTTAAAATTGCAAACACACACATATGCATACACATTGAAAAAGCAAAGCAAGGAGGGAAATCAATAGCCCTGGTCAAAACTCATTTTCAAATCTGAATGAAGGCTGTGATTAGTAGAGCCCCACAGAAGCAACAGTTTCCAGTCTTGATCTGATCCTTAAATGTCAGCCTTGCAGAATCATAGAAAATTAGGGGTGAGCAGGACTCCCAGATGCCACCTCATCCATCCCCTTGTCAGACAGCCCCATATGTATAAGACTCACCAGTAAGGGGAAATGCCAACTCCTTTTTATGGTTTGGTGTCGTGTTTGGACTAGAAAGATGCGACGGACAGAACCTGCTTTCTTTACTGAATTAACCTCTCCCCTGAAGGCCAGTGTGTTCCAGGATCTCCAACATGAGCAGGGCTGATCACAGTCGGACCGCCCTCATCACTCTGCCAGTGGGCTTTAGCATCTTCCCCACTGGGTTCAAAAGGGGTGGGGAGAGTTGGGAGGGATGATCATGTATGAAGGAGGAGTAAATTCAGACAATTCTAATCTTGTCTCTAAAATAAGTCGTTGTTGTTGTTGTTTTTTTAACCTGTATTTCATCAAATTACACCTCACAGCCACAGGCAATAAATAAGTGGTAATGGGGTGGCACCGTGGAGGACCAGGCAGGGATAGATGGGGATGTAAGAATGTGAGACAGAGGAAATGAGGAGAATAAGCTCTGGCCACCTGAGCTCATTTCTGAGGGTGGACATAACTGGTGATTAGCAAAGTCCGACTTAACCGCTATTATCTCCTCCCTGGCTTGCGATGTAAATGTCAGCTTCCTACGGCAGGCAGAGGACCACTAATGGCTGCGGCAAAGCAAGGAGAGGCAAGGAACTTCCAAATGAGCTTGACATTTTCTTAACCTGAAACAAAGGGAGGCTGTGAAAGGCCAGGGAAGGAACCCATTGGAGTGACGGAGAGGGCTGTAAATGAAGAGCAAGACCTCTCTTAAACATAGCCATTTGTAATGGGCTGTCGAGCTGTGACAGAGGGTGAGTTGTGGGAGTTTGCATTGGGAGGGGGTGCCAAGAGGGTGGGTGGAGGAGCATATGTGTTCACACTCCCTTTTGGCAAAAAGGATAATAACATTTGCCTTATTTAAAAGGAATACCGATGAATAGTTAGTAATCCTGGGCTGGGCTGCTCTCCATAGGCTCACTGTCTTCTCTGAGGACTTTTCATATGGGAGGATTTGAGAAGCAGAACCTCTAAGCTAAATGAAAAATCTACACAGCAGGAGTGATTCCCTTTCTTGCAAAACTCAAAAATTAAAAGAAATTTTCCATCCTCCTCAGGGTAGAAATGAAGTCTCAAAATTTTATGGGCTGAACTGGGAAGGGGAGCATAACAAACAGGCTCCCTCAGATGAGTCAATATACTGATGATCAGCACAGTCACCTAAGACATGGTAAATGCAGATTCAGGTCTTTGCCTCAGCATGGTTCAGAGCAAGGCTGGTGTAAATCATAGCTTGGTCTCTCTTTGGATGACAGTCCTGTGTACCTCACCACCAAGACTCAGTCCTACATCTCTACGCTTGATTGAATTGTCCCAGTTCATCTAACCTGGTTCATCCCTCCTCAGGAAGACCTGATGTCAGCCCATGAGCATTTTCCAATTAAAACTGATTTCAGGGAAACAAAGGCATAATAAAGTATCTGTGGTGCTGTGTCACACCAAAGGTTCCATGACCCCTCCCTCAGAGAGGGGACTGCAAAGCTGCAGAGAACTTCTAAGAACACATAAGGCATGACCCTTTATGTCAGCCAGTTTCCCAAAGCTGCATCTCTAACTACATGTAGGTTGTACCACTGAAAGAATACTTGGGTTTGATGTGCACCTCAACCTACTAAGTCTCCTGGAACTTTCCTTGAACCAACACACACTCACCACATTATTTTTGCTGCACATAGGTACGTGCATGGTTTTGAAAAAGCTGCTTATTACAGTTCAATGCAGAAGGATAGACCATATTTTATCACAGATCCGCTTGTAAGCTTCATTATTGATTTTAATGTACCTGTGCCAAGAGGCAACGACGGGTACAGTTTTTTAAAGAGAAGGAAGGAAGATTAAATATACTCAATCCTTGTCACCTTAGCAAACATTTATCCATCCGGTTGTGTGTGATGAGAAGTCTCTATTCCAAAGAAGGAATTAAATTTTAATAGGACAGAAACATGTTTGTAGGGCTGTCATGGCCCAGGATTGGAACAGACTACAGCACTGCAGGGAAACGCTAGAAGCTGCTGACAGAAGAAAACCAGAAGGTGATAACTTATGCCTGAAACGACTGATAGTGGGGAAGTAGGTGATGCAGGACAGGACTGATGTGGAGCGTTCCACCCAATGATGGTAGAGAAATTCCCTGCTCAAAAAGGAGGCAGAGCAGCCTCCAGCATTGCCCTAGCACATCACAAATGTGATGCTAAAATTACAATGAAAGCCAGAAAATC
This sequence comes from Falco rusticolus, assembly GCF_015220075.1. Taxonomy (NCBI): domain Eukaryota; kingdom Metazoa; phylum Chordata; class Aves; order Falconiformes; family Falconidae; genus Falco; species Falco rusticolus. Next base: position 42,659,661 of record NC_051195.1, read on the forward strand.
CCAGTACAGACAACAAGGTTGCTCACTGGTGTATGCTCACTGCCATGGGCTTCCCCAGCAGCAGGAGCCAGTCTGCAGGACGACGTTTACAAGTAAGCCTCTTCCCAACTTTGCAGATGGGCATTGCTCCGTTTGGGGAAAGTTTAATCCTTCCAGGTAATGCCAGCCAAGCTCAATGCTAATGAGAAGGTTAATAATGAACTTGCTCGGGCAGGGAAAGGCTAGCACAGCAGGTGAAACCTTTGCTAGACTCTGGAGTGAAATGTGTGATGTAACGTGCACTAATGAACTGGACCAGTGGAGGCTGGCAAATGGTTTGGGCACCTCCTTTGCCGTGTTCCGTACCACGGAGGGGGCACAGCAGAGGTTTCTGCTCTCCCACTGTCCCGGTGTACACCGAGGGTCACCCCATGCTCCAGCAAAGAACACGATCTACCTCCTGCCCTTTAGTGGCCTCCACAGCTTCTTACTTCCAGTCATTACCAGCCACGGTCTGGATTTAATGAGGCCAGAGTTCACTGGATGAAATAAATGCAGGTCCCCGAACCCTCTAAACCAAAGCTAATGAAAAATATATGCTCCCTCACTCCTGCTCTCATTTTCACATCCTGCAAATTATCTGTGCTAATGCACGCAACTCTCTGCTCCTCCGCGGCTTCAGATGCTGAACTTTGAGTCTTTGTCACATCAGCCGGCACCAAGTAATTCTGTACAGAAGTCTGACATTTCCAGTTGAAAAAAATAAATTGATTAAAATTCAACAGGCATGTAGTGTTCAGCTTTTAAAGGTCGGCAAATCTAAGGAACTATCAACTGTAAAATAATTCAGCATTTAGAGGGGAGGGGCAGCTGGGGGGGTCCTGGGAAGAGGGAGGGAGCACAGAATGTTAGGATCATTTACTGCCTGCATTTCACTGTCAAGAACATAATTACAGGAAATTTAATTATCGTATAATGGAAAGGGTCCATCTTCCTGAGCATCACAGCCAGATCCTACTTTGCCTCCCTGGGCTCTGTGCAGTGCAGACGTGGGGAGGGGACTCTGACAGTGACCAGGTGTGCCTGTGGGTCAAAGGGACCTTGGAGAATGAAGATGGGTGATGTTGTTTCTGCTTCTTCTCATGCTGGAGGCTGGATCGAGCTCATCTGAAAGAGACTTTCAGTCACCCAGTAAAAGGAAGAAAGATCAGGCTGTCTGGTGCAATAGTGGCATAAAACCCCTAGAGAGAAAACTGCTTTCACATGGGAAGTATGAATTTACCCAGGCACAGGTCTTTTTTTCTAGCACGCTCCTGTCTGTTTAGTTCTGCAGGTCTCCTGTGACTTCTGTCTTTCTGGGAGGCTTCAGTGAATATGGAAGCCAAGACAAACAAGCACAGCCCTGTAAGTGAGCTGCAGAGATGAGTACTGATACCAAAGGAAACCCAATCAGGGTTTCAAGAGCTGCCCCATCCATCTTACTTCTCTGGAGGTCTACCAAGACCCAAATCTGTATCTTGAAGTTCCTCTAGTTCTGCGACTTGGATTTTGCTTTTCAAGGTCTGTACTTGAAAACTTGTCAGTTTTGAGTAAGATCAGGTTAGACAAACAGGAAGCAAAGCCCCCTTGCAGCAACCTTGAAGGACCACCAACATCTACATGAACAAGAAACCTGGACACAGAAGTCTTCAGCCTGAGCCGCCTTTGACAGGTTGCATGTTACTAATCAGGACACTCTCCTTTCCCTTGACTGCACTGTATGTGTGTAAATCATGTTATCTAATGCATGGCTTCTCCTCTTTCTTCTCTCTTATCTCACCCTCTTGTTAAAATCTTTGTTGTTCACACGCTTTTGTGCATGAACTTGAGACCAGCTTTTTGCAGCCTGGAACATGTTTGGTTTCACTATTCTGTTAGGTCAAGAAATACATCCCATGGAAAATATCCCCTAGAGCTTAGCGGCAGAGAGAGCTGCAGAAGGGCTGGAGCCCACCTGGGTGGGTTGGGGCAGCAGCCTGTGGGCAGTGGGCACTTGGCTTTCTGCCGGTTTTCTGCCCCACAGTTCAGCAGCAAGTGGGCAGTGTAATGCTGGGATTGCCTTTCCCAGGGACTGGATCACAGCCTGTTGTAAAATCCAACTGTGACCCCTACAGGTCTCTGCAAGGAGAATACTGATCTCCTCAGAGGCAGGCACAGAGAGAGGGGCATCTCCTTCATCCTCATCAGCCAGTACCCCTGAATATCAGGGTACAGTTGCTATGCTTGTGATTAATCGTTCCTTGTAATATCAAATTCTCCCCTCATACAGGTGTCATGCCATTGATTTTAGTGGGGACAGGAACGCTATGAGCAAAGGGGAAAACATCGGCCATGAAGTTGCTGGTGAATCACACTCTCCAGGCTAAAGACCAACAGAAGGACTCAGCTCCAGGAAGCAAAAGTACACATCAAAGGAGAGCAACATGACTCCTGCTGCAAGGTGGCTGTAGGAAGCTTCTCCAGGGGCAGCTGTGAGTTTGCAACCAGGCAAACTAACTTTGAAAAACTGAAATAAGGGGGAAGGAAAGAGAAGGGCCAGCAGGCACATTGCTGTTGGTCTGTCTGTTACCCAAATGCTGCCGTGTGTCAGTATGAAGGAGAGCAGAGGAAAGGGAACATCATGTTGTCTTCACTTAAAATGGTCCCAGACTGATCTTGGCTAACTCAGCTCCATCCCTGAGCCTCTGTCTTGCCTTGTCTCAACAAGGTACCACTACAGTGCATCACTGCAAGCTTTTGCTCATCTTTTGACCTCTGGCATATCACCAGAAACGTCCCTGCCCTTTACCCTGCCTAGTGAGTCCCTTTTGTGAGCAGTGGGACATTCACATCCCCACATTATCTCCACCTGTTGTATTAGTTCAATGCTCAGTAGACAGATTCAGCATTTCCATCTCCTCATACAAGACCTAGACCTCCCTTCTCCAAGGCCATGGACAGCCAGCCATAGTCTCCAATGCACTGGATCATGGTGCATCAAGCCCACCACAAGTATCAGCACACCACCAGGCTGCATGGGCATCTCCCCACATGGCCAAGACTGTCCAAATCCTACCCCTTCTGGCAGGAAACCCTACACCCTGAAACTTGTGCCAGGGAAAGAAGATGAAGCCCTGCAGCTCCCCATCCCATCACCACAGAGCTTGCATGGCCTGGAGCTGGGGAAGGTGGGCATCACAACTCCCTGCTGAGCATGGCTTGCTGATGGCAGCATCCAGGGCTCACTCATGAATCAACGGTAGCCAGGCTGGCTGCTCTGCCTCCTTCCCCCTCCCACTCATACACAGCAGCCAAAAAGCACCATGTTAATTATTCAAGAGTGGGCTCTTAACAGCCCTAATCAGTTGATAATCCAATAACACACTCAGCTGAGCTGCGCTCTCAGCTCCCAGGTCCCTGCCACTGAGAGAACATTTACAGCTGCGTCGTGTTGATAATAACTGCCCAGCAGTAAGGAGGAAAGCACAGCAAATGATTCCCCGCTTGCTGCCTCCTCGTGCTCCTCAGCCAGGTCAGAGGTAGATGGACCGTTCCTCCCTACCTCACCCCTGCCTTCCCCTGCCCCCTCTCTGCTCGCAGCGAGAGCAGGCGGCTGCACAGTTGGCTGCTGGTGGAGTCCTGTCTTTTGCCTCGCATGTAGCTGCGCAACAGCCTGGCTCCTGGGATCCTCAGGAAAGTAAGTTGCCTGTTCTCTTGAGCTACCCCTTGGCAAAACTGTTTTAAATGCAATAAATAAAAGGGGAAGCATCAAATCCATCGTTTTGAGGGCATTTGAAATGCAAGATGCCGGGGACCAGCCAGCACAGCCTCAGGCCCTTTTGGTTCTCCAGCACTTCAGCACAAACTGTGAGCATTCAGCCTGGGTGGCCTGGAGCCAGTGTGCTGGGAGAGACACTGAATGCAGAAATATCCCTTCCTCTGCACCAGCCCAGCTTTCCATCCCCAGCCCTGTCCTGAGACAGGCGGAAAACCATTCACACCTGCTTCTCACTGCTTTCACAGCTTGATTTCTCAGATAGAGAGGCTGGCTGAGTCTTCTGGCAAAGTCCTCTCTCTTCACCTCACCTTCCACTCATCCATTTTACACAACTCCTCTTGTCCACCCAGGCCACTGTCTGGGTCTTTGCTGCATGCTGGGGTCTGCACTTAGCCCCCTCCTGCCCCATACAGGGTGTGCCTGGCCCTGCCTCGTTAATCAATGCGTCTCATTAGCCATTTGATTTACAGATGACTGCAATTTCTTCCAGGTGTAACATCAGGGCTGCACTAGCAAAAAGGTGTGGAAAGCCATTTCTGGGCCTAAATACAGATTTTTCCATTAAAAGATTAAACGAATTTCCACATGCATTGAAATGGATAGGTGTGTGTGCATGTGTATGTGCTTGCACGTGTGCAGGAGTTTGTGTTCAGAGCATATCACCCTTTATTTCCTGAAACACTTTAGCTGGTAGATTTACCAGGCAGACAAAAGGGTGTGAGGAAATCTGTATCTCTACTGTAACACTTTCTTGTGTACCTGAAGAAAAAAAGTAAAATGAAATAACCCAAAGCAGAGAGTTTCTTCATCACAGGCTCTCACAGTGACCAAATGCCTCCAAATGGTTATTTCTCATGGGCATCTCTGTGGAGCAGGAAAATGCATTGCTTCTAGCAATATTAAGATGTTAACGTCTAATGGAAGCTAAAATGGAGTTGTTGTTCATTGGGCTGTGTGAAAGGGAGGAGAGCTGGACCTGGACCCCTCTGCAGCCAGTGGGTAGTGGGCACCATGGACCCAGGATCCCCATGCTCCCCACACGCTTATGCTGCTCTTTTCTCTCCTGGTGCAAAACTTTGCCCCACTCAAACCCATAGTGTGGCATGCTGGCCTGCTCTTCCTCATTGTCCTCCTCCTCCTGGGATGCTGCTGGTTGCCATGGCGATGTTGCCAGCCAACCTCACACCCAGCAGGATCAGGTCCAGTTGCCCATCCTCACCATAGCCCTCTGCAGCCACCCAGAAGGGTTCCCGGGGGATGTGGAGGCAAAAGTCACACCCCACACACAGACCATCACGCATCTGCTCTCTGCACCCCTTCCATCTCTCCCCAAAAGCCAGCCTGCTCTCCTCTGCCCCTTCTCCTAGCTGGTCCTGTCTTCTCCCCTTTCCTGCAGACCCCAACTAATCTTGGATGTCAGTTCTCTGGACCAATTTCAGGAATGAACTGTGTGCTCCTGTACCTGGCAGGTGGGGCTGGCTGCAGTGTCTCTCCCCTGTTTTGGCAGGTCTCTCTCCCATCTTCAACCTCTCCTCTCTCTCTACAAGATCTTTCCCACAACAGGTCACAACCAGCAGCTCTTTCTCTCCCAGCACGTTTGCTCCCTGCCCTCTTTGCAGTCTGTCTCCTCTGGCACAGATCTCCATGCCAAGCTACCAGTCTCAGGCATGAAGCAGTTGGTATTGCCTCTCCCTCCTGCCAGAGTCGATGCTTGCTGCTCCAATATCATCAGTGTTCAGGGACATGGGAGTGGGACATACACATCCTGATGCAATAGGAATGCAGGGACCAAAAGAAAAGCCCATTAAAATCCACAGCCCAAACCTCCTTCTTGCCTGCACAGCACATGTGGCAAAGTCACTTCAGTGTTTCCCCTTGTGCTGCTTATATTGGGTAGAGTGCAGACCCTAATAGATTGCGAATAGCTCCGATGGGGCTCTTCTGCTCTATTGTGTGTGTAATCCCCTCTCTAAAAAACAGCCCTGCCTGATTATATGCTTAGGCAAGAGGCTAGAAAAACCCCAGGGATGTTGACATTCTCTACAGAAGAATCTGGGAAGAGCTGGGGTTTTGGAACTGAAAACAAAGTGAAGAAGTGCCACTGGCTCTCTTCTTCCCCACTTGGCAAAAATCTTCACAGCAATAATGATGTGTGTGGAGGGGCTGGGGCCACTGCAGACGTGTCTGGGAGATGTGCTGTCTGGTGGAGCAAAGGGGACAGGAGGGGCGAGAAGCAGAGGAGCTTGCACAGCACATCTCTGGGGGAGCTCTTTCCCACTGGAGGATCTTTGGGGCTGCAGCATGGGGCTGGCAGCACCCCAGTGCCAAGCCCGCACGAGTGAGCTCAGGCCAGGTGTGACTGCCTCACCGGTGGTTTTGAGGTCCTGGCCATCCACTCCTCTGCAGTTCTTTCCAATTTCCCATTAACTGAGCCAGTGCACAGCAATTTAGCACCATCCCACTGGGCCATGGAAGGTCCATGTGGGTCCTGACCAGCCTCGTTTCACACTCCAGGCACAGGGATATGCTGAATTGCCTTCAGCTCCTCTCTCCCAGGGGCAACCTTCCTGTTGTTTCTGAGGTCTGTAGGACCAGGACCTGAGGGAGGGGAAAAGACCCATCCATGCATCAGGACCAGCCTCTGCCCAGGTGCTTCCCTGTACCAGAGCCTCTGACCCTCTTTCCTGGGGCTTGGGAGGTGTATTTAGGTAGTGTAAGGGGTGAGGATGGGCAGAGGGTATATGGACAGGATGAGAGCTGGCTATGTGGACTGATGGGCTGGAGGAAACCATGCATCATGACACTTAAAACATCTCCAGGGTTTCCTCAGCCCCTTCTCCACATTTGGCCCTTGATGTCTTTGGTACATTCACTCCTCAGCCTTGATGAGGAGGGGCCCAATTAGTGTAAACAGCTTTACAGCAGAAACCACTGGGCTGAGACTCCCAGCTTATTTCACGTATCACTGGGCCCTGCAAAGCCATCAATTGGTAATGGCTTTCTCTCGGCATTTGGATGGGAGCTGGTAGCCCTGAGCCAAAGGCTGTGTTGTCTGTTACTGTTCCCTTGTCCCCTGCACCACCCACCCCACCATGAACACCACCCCTCTGTGCCATGGGCGTCCCTGCTGGGAAGTGGCGATGGTGCACAGCAGTTTCTTCTGGGGCTTTGCAGAGATCCTCCTCCCATGAAGTGCCCAGCGAGGAGTCGCTGGATTGATTTTCCAGCATGCTGAGGAATAAAGCCCATCCCTTCACAGCGGTCATTTTGGCTGAGCACTCTTTGGGGTATATTTGATTTGAGCCGTGATAATCAGGTGTACCCCTGGTCCTTGGCAGGCAGTGGCTCTTAATCAAGAGTTTCTGCTGCAAATAGTAAAAGGTGTGTGGCCATCTCCTCGGAGGGCTGGCGCTGGCTGCCTCCTGCCGCGATGCGTGGCTCACCGAAGCTGGGGAGGGCAGTGCTGGCAGGGGGACGCTGGCCAGTTTGGGCAGGAAGCATAGAAAAAGAGAGCACCAGCAGTCAGAGATCATGCGTCAGCATGGAGGGTTTGGGATCGTACCTCAAACGTTTGGGCAGTACCTGGCACAATGGGGATCTGACCATCCTCGGGGAGCCTTATGTCCTGTGACAGCAGTGTCCCTGCTGCCATCTCCTGCACTGGCTGCAGTGAGGAGCCCTGCAGGGACGCCCTGGCTGTCAGCTGCCAGGATGGAGCCCATGCCTGGGCTGGGGTTTGGCACAACCTGACCCGCTGGCACCGCTGTGGTCTGCTCCACCACCGCGCATCCAGGGCTCCCAAACTGAGCTCAGCATCGCATCCCCTCGCTGCTGCTCTGCCCCCTCCTTCCTGTCATTCGGTGACATAATGGAATCAAATTAAAGCCCCATTTACCAGTTTTATTGCCTATTATTTATAATACTCCAGCTCCAAAGTGCTGTTTTATAGAGTGCTTAAGCTGCCATTGCTGGATAGAGTTTGCCATAAATGTCTCCACATGCACAGAACATAATGTCCTCGCGTCGTGCAGGAAAAGGGAAGAGATTATTCTCAATTATTTCATATAGTCTGTTTTATTGTCTTATTGTAATAAACTGTCATACCCTACAACACTTTAAAATCAATAGTTTGCATTAAAAGTAATGAAAAGTAGTTATTAATCCCGCTTAGTGCTTCCGCTCTTCCGCTCACCGCAAGGCCCTGGAACAGGGAGCGGGTGATAATTATTCATTTCCGATCAATAAGAACATTTCCCAGTGCTCCTGTGTGTATTGCTGCTCTCACAGCTGTGTGAGTTAATGATAATGGAGGGCAGGGGTGGAGGCTGGGGCTTGGCCTTGCCTCAGTTTCCCCCCATCATCTCTGCCTGTGAGACAGAACTGTTTTATCTGAGAAGCAAGCCGGGGTTTAAATGCAAACAAGGCAGGGGGTTTATTTAGTTTTGTCTTGTCTCCCCGAGAGCTGCCAGATTTATGGCATATGAGGGGTTTCTGCAAACAGAAATCAGATATATGGTATTGGCTCATGGCAGCTTTTTGCACATCACTGGACTAACGCAGCTAACATCAGGCTCTTCTCCTTGACCAAGCTGCGTCCAGGCCATTTGACCAGCAATGACTGAGACATCGCTGGGCATTCCTGAAACACCCATCAGTGCTGTCTCACAGGCCCCCAGTTTGAAGGGATGTGTCTGGTTCTCTGGAGCCCTAAGCCAGATTCCAGCACCACTGGATGTGTTGTGGTGTCTACTCATTTACTGTAAGTGTTAACGAAGTCTGGGTTTGACAGGCCATGAAGGGAAGCAGTGCTTAGGGGTCTGCATGCATGCTCACGTATGGTGCCAAAGACCTTGTAAAGGTTTAGGGAGAGCCTGGACCCACTTGTCCCTGGAAATGTAGAAAGTGCCAGCCAGCCTGAGGCAGACTCAGCTTCTCTCCAGCACAGAGAAGCATCCAAACAGCCACCACCAGCTGTTTCCAAACCTAGGCTTTAGGGCTCCCCAACACGTCAGCCCCTGTAATACCCAAAATCTTGGATTTATGCATAGTTCTGAGACATAGACTTAATCTTCTGCAGGAACAATCCACATCCTCCACCTGTGGTGCAGGCTGGAACTCTGTACTGAAACAACACACCTCCAGCATTGCTGCAGGATACGTAGCAGCGAGGGAAGGCAGAGCTGAGCAGAGGCATGATTTTGCTGGTACTCCTGGGCAGAGCATGATGAATGCAGAAAAAGTTCTGGATTCCAGGTTTTGGGGGATCCTGCAGTGAGGTATGCAGATCTCATAGTAGCTGGGCAAGGTGATGCAGGTTTGACCTTATTCATATCACTTCTCTTTGCTTTATGACTTTTCATGCTATGTGGGGCATGTGAGTTCCTCCCCAGGTGTTGTCCAGCATTGCCACACTGTGACGTGGAAGTCATAGTGCACATTGGTGAGTTGATAAAGCAAAATGGCCCTTTCCCAAGGGCTGCTTTTACGTTAACAACTCACTGCAGACATGGTAAAATGCACCAAAATGCAAGTGATTTACATTTTCCAAAACCTGAGTTTTGTTAAACCTAGATGATGGCATTATGATACGGGCTGAGCTCTCTGCCACTCCACATTTTCAAGGAGGCAGGAACAGTCATCCCTAGACTCCATCCTGAAGTGTAGAGAGAACTGACTGATGCAGGAGCCAAAACCAGGAGCGTGAGGCTGGCCACCTTCTCCCAAGGCAGCGTCTTGCTCCAGGCTGGGGCTTGCGCTGGCACATGTGGCATAGCTGGGAACAACTGCTGAGCAGGGCTGAATTTCAGCTGGGGAAGGATGGAGAGAGCAAATAAAGGGATGAAGAGGCATGTAGATCATCAGGATCATTCCTTTACTTTTTATGACTTTTTAATCATGTTACCAGTTATGGTTTTTTTCAATGGGAAAACCCAGCTGGTAGGTTGGATTGACTCTGTCTCCGATTCAATACAGTTGTAATGAAAAAAGTCCACTAGCACATTAATTGTCATGATAAACATCAAAACCAGGCAGCCACCTGCATGCACACAGCTCCATGGCAGGCCCATTGTATCAATATCAGAGCAGCATTTTTCACCGCCACCGCAATAACTGAGAAATAGAACAAAATGCTAGTAAAACCCAGAAGGAGTTATCAGTGCCTGATCAGATCTCAAGAGATTTTTTTTTTTATTTTTAATAAAGTCCATCTCCCACCTTGTTTGTCAGAAGCACTCTGCTTTAAATGTTGTATGAGCAGAAGCAGGAATTACCTGTGTCTACACTCACTCAGGGAAGAAAACATAACCAAGCACTTCCACTCCTTCCATCCAAAGATCTCAAAGCAGTTAAGAGCATCCTTACTCTGGCCAAACGGCTTTATTTTTGTAGGCCCCAAAGCATCGATCTGCAGACCCGAAGAGCCACAGCTAACAGGAATGCAAGTCAGAGCATGCTGCTGGAGCTTGGCAGAGCTGACTGGCCCGACATGCACATGGGAGAGGATGAGGGTGGGATAACATTAAACCACCAAGGCAGTGACATCCAAGAAAGGTAAAACATCCTCTGTGCACACTGCCTCTCCTTAGCTGTCAAGTACAGATATAAGTGTTTAATTTAGGGGTCTTTTCCATTTGATGATGCTATTCTAAGTGTTCTTAATTTATGTCTCTGGAAGAGCCAGGAATAAACCCCTCAAATTAACCCTTTCTTGCTCCACTTGCATCCCAGGAAGGGGACCGGGGAACAGCCAGGCATGACGGGAGCAATACCAATGTGGTTTCTACCATATTCTTTAATGGTTGACCCAGCCACCCCCCACCTCTCACTGCTTTTCTCACACTCTCCCGTATAGGAACTTCATTTCCCAAGTGTCCATGAAAGACAGTACCTCTGTGCCTCCCAGGTCCCCTTCCCTGTCCCTACATAAAGCACCCTGGCACCATGCAAGCATCCTGGGCATCATGCATGGAGAATAGGGGGGCTCTGCTGCCCAGGGACAGGACCTGGGGAGGAGATGGGGAAGGGGGTCCAACCTCCCATGCAGGAGCTTTAACAGTGTGCCAAGACCCAAGTGTATTTGAAGGGGGAGGAGGGAGGGGTGGCAGTCACTGTCCTGGCAGCTGAATGAGATGGGTGGGAAGGATGGGTCTTTTTTCCTACCTAGATGATAGGGTTTTAATCTGGCTTTGACATTATCTGAAATTAAAATCGAACCTGACACGCGGACAGTGGCAGAAATGAATTACACCTCTCCTGCCAGTAGATAATCCCCTTCTAATTCCCCCACTTTATTCAGATGGGAGATGGTTTAAGGAAAGAGGAGGCAAGAAATATTTTCCTTTTCCCACTTTGCAGACAGCAGCTCTTCCAAAGCCTCTCCCTGGCACAGCCCTCCTGGGACGCATCTGCCAGCTGCCAGGACCACACCACGACAGATCACCCAGCAAACTTCTCTCTTCATGAGCAGCACCCTCATCACACCACGCATTGGTGCGGCTGATGTCAAGACCAAAGCAGAGGGACTGAGGGTGCAATATGCAAAGGGATAATACCTCAGTGCAAAAGGGAATGACGAACCAAACCCCTGAATACTGGAAGAAAGAATCACAGAATCAAGACACAAATGTTAATGCACAACAGCTTTAGCTTTATTCCTTCTTACCTACCTTTCCCCACCTCTCAGCTGTCGATCTTTTGCACAGCAGCACCTCACAATTTCTTCACATTCTGAATTGTTGTGGCTGTGCTGGGTGGAAGAGGGATGTATCTCTCTCTTCCCTTTCTTCCCCATAACTTTGGAATCTGCATGCCAGTTTCAACCAGTTAAACAGTATAGTTAATGCAAAGCTATCATGTTGCTACAGCTTGTATGGGAAATAGGTGGCCAAGTAGAGGATAGAGACAGGAGCATTATTTGACATCAGAGAGGCCACAAACAACAGCACCACAGGAAACCTGGCTTCATCTGTCCTGCTGCCTACGCAGTGAATCACTTACTACACCCCTGTGCCATCCAGTGGAGTATTTTTACCCCATTACACCAAAAGACTTAAGGGTCTGCGAGGACAGACGGAAGCGCTGACCTCTGCAAGCTGAAGTCCCCAAGGACCGGGGTGCCAGCCACCTCCCCACCCCGCGCTCTGCCGATGATTGCCAGCTCGTGGAGGCAACACCACCATGGTGAGGTGCCCCTGAGCTCTTCATGCCATCCCTGATAAGCATGCATGGACCATCACGTGTGTCCTCACAGGAGCTATAGCAAGCAGGTTTGGCCTTTGAGCCCCTTTATGCTCATCCTCATGAGAAATTGTTCCTCTCATCCTTCTTTTCCCTACCTCTGTGAAGCTGTTGCCTTGGAGAGAGGACGTAGAGGTTGATGTTAGTCCTTATTTCTTCACACCTCCTCCGTGCCCTTGTTCTCCCTCGTCAGACTCCCCCAAGTCGCTCACACCCCAGTGTCCCTACGCCCTACAGCGCCCTGTCAAACGCTCTCTCCTTCCCACCACCGTGCATCTTCCAAGCAGCCGCAGGCAGAGGGTGTGAAGCCTCATATCCCAAAAGAGCAAAGCTGAGAGACCTGGGAGCATACTCAGAGGAAAGCACAGTGTCGATGGAGATGCCATTACCCTTTGGCCCATCACTGCAGCTCCAGGAGGACACAGGGACATAGAAATGAGGAGAGACAAGATTGATGATCTATTTGCTCCTCGGTCATGGGTTGAAACCCATCTCAGAGCAGTATTGACTGAAAGCAGGGGAAAGTCAGTGCTTGTAATGGCTGTACAGCATCTCTCCCTTCCTCAGCCAGCCTGTGGCAGGCAAATACACATTGAACTCCTCCACCACAAGTGACCATTTCAGCGGAGGAGTTATGTTTGAGGGCGGCAGGATGTCCTCACTGTCCCCACAGCAGAGTACCAGCTAGCGGTGCGTGCATCGATTCACTTTGGGTCAATGGGGTGAAGAGTAATTTTCAATGTGGGTTCTTTGTTTGCCTGATGAAAACTTCTGCATGGGAAGAAATTATTTCCAGAGCCCTTCCTCCCCAGCTGGATCCCTTCCTCTATCCACACTTTCCTCTTCCCCAGGTCTAATGGAATCCCTGACAGTGAGTGTGTGTGGGTAAAATTGGTTAGGAATCTGCAGTACAATTCAATTTCAGAGCCATTCCAGACAACAATGGGTCTAAACAAAATGTAATATGTAATTCACATAGTAATATCACCTTAATTACATTTTTTGGAACAGTCTTTTCTCTCGCTCTCTCCACTCTCCAGCCCCAAGTAGCGTATCTAAAACTAGAGAAAAAAAGTCATCCCTCTTTTAAAACATCACAAGGGATGGGAGGGAAATTGCAGGAAGAATAGATTAAAATTGCTGGGAATTTTGCTCTTTTTGTGGAGCAGTGTTCTCAGCATCACTTTCATATGCTGGGTAATTGATTTTCCATGGAACTCTTGGAGGCTTTTTTTTTTTTTTCCAATTTAGTTTTTGAAGTTTAAATTCAGTTCCCTCCAGTCTGCTGGACCCGTGCACTGAAAACTCCCGTGTTACCTTTGGAATAAGCATAGGGAAGAGACAGCAGGGCTGAGTTCTAATCCGCCTGTCCTATAGGCATGCCTGAATCTCACTGTACGCTGTATAAACATTGATGCTTACCCTTTCTCATGTAGCTGCTCCTAGAAATGATTGGGCCATGCTGCCCTACCTAGCTCTATGAGATGTGTTCTTGTGGAAACACAGATCCTAAGGTCAAAGGATCAACCTAGTCTGACCTCTGGTATAAGAGGCCATGGGATTTCCCTGCATCCATACCTGTTTGGAGTATAAATTTGGGAAGAAAATAATCCAGTCTCCATGGTCAGAGGTGGAAAAATCAAGGACTGGAGAGTATTAAGTCTTCTATTCCTGCACTATGGAACAGAGTCAAACTTTACAACAGGTACCTAATGTAGCTTTGTCATGACGTCTTTCTCAGCAACACTGCTGTATCTGACCAGAGAGCATGGGCAGCCACATTCAGCCCTTCACAGCAGTCTGCCAGGTACTTCATCTGCTTTAGCAGGGCGTGAAATCCAGAGCCAAAGCTGCAGCTCTGGGTGGAGCACCCATGTATTGCAGACCTCCAGCATCTGAGCTGAAAGATGCATCTCCCTCAGCAAAAGCTGTCACGGGTTCAGCAGCAGCTCCGTGTGACCCAGACAGCGCAGCAAGGGGGTATGGATTACAAGTGCACCTTCTGTTGAAACAGCTGAGCCCATCCATGGTGGTAGGAAAACAGCTCATAACACCTGTTGAGTGAGCGCTGGAAGGAGCAGTATTTGACAGCAGCTGCTACACACGGCTTATTTTCATAACACGGACACAAGTCATAATCTTGACTGAGATTCCCAGCAAGAGGCTAACTGGGAGGCTATAGCTAACAATGCACACAGCTGTGACTTACCAAGTAAGAGCTGAGCCAAGAGCAAGAAGCCATTAGAAGGTAATAGTGTGAAAACACTAATGGCCTAGAGCCAGATTTGAATTAACAGTCCAGGAGAAAAGAAGCCTATCAACACTTCTTAGTTTCCCCTTTGGTTTGTTACAGGACTGCAGTACTGTCAGAAAGCTGGGAGAAAAGGGTGGCTTATCCTGTCAAGGGTTCTGCCCCAACACTGCAGAGCATTAATCTCTGCTCAGAAGATCCTCTGCTCACTGGTCGTCCAGGCTGGGAGGCTAATGAAGAGAGGCACTGAATGGTGGACCTAAAAATTTAAAACCATTAGGGCTTCCCATATGAATTTACAGGCAACTTTAGAGTATATTCCTTTTCCTTTCCAGCTCATACACACCTTTCAGCAAATTTACCCTCTTCTCCGAGACCCCCAAAGCCTTCTCCTCCTGTTTTTGCACTGGTAGCTCATTCCACACAGCAGCAGGGAAGGTACGGTGTTGGCAAGCCCCACACTGACAACCCGAACGGTCCAGCTACAGAAGCAAGGTGCAGTCAGCATGCCTCCTCCTTCCCAAATCCTCAACACCAACCACCTGTACACCCTGTCCCTTCACAGCCTGAGCCATGCGCTTTCCACAGCTGCTCTCAGCATCACTGGTGCATGGTCTCACAGGTGCCAGATACAGGCCAGGTGCTTTCTAGCTAAGCCTCCTCTGGATGTGACTCTCCGAAGCTACATACTGGCCTGATTCCTTTCCACAGATGGTTTCTCCCTCTCCTTTCCCTCTCCACCCCTCCCCACAATAAATATGAGGTCTCTCTGCGATTCTGCATTCTGGTGTGACCGACAGCACTAGGGTGAAACCACTTAGCACAGATGGCAAATTATCCTTCCCAGCTGCTCCTATGCAACGCAGACCTTTTCTAGCTTCATTGCTCTTCAGCCCTGGACTCCTCTTCCTCCATGCTGCCAGTGGACCTCAGTGCCTGGGTGAAACTGGTTCCAGTCCTACTGGGTCCCAGTAACTCCCAGTGATGTCAGTAGGGGCTACGTTCAGGCTGAAAGGACAGGTCCCACTGCAAGCTCCCTTTTGGCAAGACGAAAGGCAGTTTCCATTCTCTAGCCTATGCTTTCATCTTTTAGCTTCCTTTCTCTTCTTAGAATTTCTTCAACTTCTTTCTTCAATAGAGGGAGTTCGTAGAGGTTGTCAGGGAGGACTACAATCTTGTAAATACACGTGTGACATCTTGTAACTCGTCTTTGAAAAATCTTTTTTTTTTCCCATCAAAACAAGTCAGTAAACCACAGAAAACATCTTCCGGAGATGCCCTCAGGGCCCCTTTACTTTGCCTATTCTGAATGTTTTATCTCTTGCTGATGCTTTGTCAGCCTTTCTCTGTTCTCCATCCACAATCAGTAGTTCCTCAGCTGTAGTCCCAATAGAACAGAACTTTCTGAGAAGACACAAGACGGCCTCAAATGGTTTTACCTGTAGCTAAAACAGCCCTTCTTTTTGCACTCCAGAAATGGTGTCCTTGTCATCATTCTACCTGGAGAATGCGGCTAGATCTCATGCTGAAGAGGACTGATGAGAAGACAGATGCTCTGCTGCATGAAGGGATCCATTTGCTGCTTCTGTTCCATATAGGCAAGGAAACCAAACATTTCAAAGTGACCCAGGAAAGAAAACTCCAGGTAAAGGTGCAGAGGGACAGCCTCAGGTAGACCAAAAGTGAGGTCTGTTCACACCGGCTGAGGGGCTGGTGCTGAGCCTGCCACGGAGAAGTGACCTGATGACTGGCCTGTCTGTATCCATGAGGTGATGCTCTTAGCCACTGCTTTCTGCTGGCTGGTTCCCATAGCCCAGGGGCAGGGTGTAAGCACCCAAAAGAATGTGTCATCCACATTCAGCTTTTATCTGTCTTTCCTTTCCCAGTGTTGGATGCATCCCAGAGCCCATGTCCGTGCTGGCTATTAGTTCCTACATCTAACCCTCTGCAACACACAGTGCTGATGGCTTCCTGGTGTGTGTTTGTGCCAAGCATGAAATAGACTGCCCTTTGCTCACATTTCCAGCCTCCCAGATGAGGATGACAATGCCCTTACGAGTCAGCTTCAAATAACCTTGCAAGACACAGAGTATGTGCTATTCTTCCAGGGAGAGTCCACCTCCCATCCCCTATATGTTGTGGGTCAAAGCTCCAGTCTACATTTGCTCAGATAAATGCAAACCTTGGGAAAACAATCAAGAAATGCCATTCATTATTGAGGGGGAACTGGGGAATAGGTGGAAATTACTGGCAAAATGACTTGAAAGCCCTCCCGTTTTCTGAACATTTCTCTTTGATTTCTTGCAGATTTAAGAGGTCGCTAGGAGCTAATGAACCTCAGATAGCAAAGCTGTCTCTTGTTTGTTTGTCATTTTGAGTTTTTCTGGTTGATTAAGATCCATGCTGGCAGTAAGGTATAAAATAGCAAATTTCTGTGTATATAGTGAGGTCACGTTTCCTACTCTGAAAAACTGCTGAACTTACCAGGAAAAACAGTTCCAGTGACTAACAAGCCAGCTCGCAGCAGAGGATGTTTCTTTGTGGTTCTGTTACCCATATTTACTTTTTTTATTCCTGGTTCCACAGGTTTTCAACAGCATCCATCAACACAGTGGTGTGCCAGATAATCTGTACCCCAAGACAGGCTCATTCTAGGGCTACCATATATTTGGGAATGGTAAGATGTGTCTTCTTTCTCCACCTTAGAATTTGATCTGGGGTGAATTTGAGGACTTCGTTTTCCTGTCTAGTCACTCGCTTGGAGTAGTGACAACAGAAGTCCAAATGCAAAGATCACCTCCACAGCACAGGTGCAGTGAGTCCTGCACCTCTGGACATGTCACCCCTGTCAGATCTGTGCTGTCCAGATGCTTGGTGCAATGCAGTGCGGCCACTACTTCTACATAGCGACAGCCCGATTCTAAGTGCCTGTCACACCAAGCCAAAAGGCAATGGAACCTGCAAAAATGCCCATTGTTTGTAAAGGAATTAGCTCTGTGAAAAAGTCCTGCCTGGTAAGCCAAATATATACAGGACATACTGATCTATACATGCTCTGCACATGAGCAAGGAATGTGCCACAGCAGAGCTACTGAGTTAGGCATACTGGTGATGAACTGGAGCACAGGAGGCCTGATGACTCCTGGATTTGTCAGATTAGTTCTAGTTTGCATTCATGCTAGCAAATGCTAGTCAAAAGTATGTTATTATTCCTATTCACTACTCTGACTGGTGACTCATGTTTGTCCTGTCCCACTGGAGAGTCCTTGAAGGCCCATTCTCTTGCTTTTTTCAGTAGAATCATGATTCTCCTCTTAGAGCTCCAGCTCTGGACCCAAGTGATTATGGTAAAAATAAATTAAAAAAAAAATCAAATTCCATTTGCCTGCTTCTGCTCCCAGCCTACTCAGAATTAAAGGACAAACCCGTTGTTCTCCTTCCTTGAATGTCCCTGTTGAGGAGAGCTCAGGGGGTGCAGCACCGTGCTGAGCAACACCCATTGTTTCTGCTGAAACTGCTGGGGAAGCTGAAGGTGCCTCAGCATTTGCTGAACACCACACCCCTCCCAAGAGCTGTTGATTGAAGTGGGAACTTGCTGTTTCCACTCATACCGCAAGTGAAATAACCCTGGAGAAAGAAATCTTTCTTGATGGAAGCTTTTCTGTCTGTTTTTACACCAACTGCACCATTTTTGCTGGCACTTCAGGTGATCCTTCAGACATCCCAGAAGGCGTTCATTGCTTTGTCTGTCAGAGACAGTGCCCATTGCAGAGGGAAAGAAGCCTAAAACAAGTGAAAAGTAACTTTACAGATGCAGCTCAAAATGTTTTAAGGGTTAAGGGCCCTGTTTCCACCAAACAACTCGGCCTTCTCAGCCTCAGAGCTTGATATGGTCCACACCTACCTCCTTCTTGTTGAGGGAACTATTTTGGACCCCTGTCACAAGGCCTTGTGCTCATTTCCCACCAGTGCCACCCTGAGTGGACAGCACACCTTGGAGTGCACCTACAGTGCCTACGTGCCGACGTAACCAGGAACTGCTAACCACCCCAGTTGTTACAGAGCTTCACCATTGAAACACAGGAGAGGCTTGGACCAGAGTCCAGCCAACGTCTGGGCCAGCAAACCATCACCAGCTTGGATATATCTACGTTATACTGCAAAGTGCTGACTTTAATGGGCAGGAATGGGTATCTTGAAGAGAAACACCATGAGGAGTCTCAGTTCCCCTGTTAACTTCAGCTTCTGTTTAGCACATCATGGGAAGCCACCACCATTGCGCGGCTTCACAGCCTGCTCTGCACCCCAGCAAGAAGATTCCCCTTATCTTCCCAGAGAGCAATGACTAACCTGAGGGTGTGTTTGCTGTCCAGTCCAGGCATGACAGAGGCTGCCAAGGAGCCAGATGTCAGGCCCACAAACTTTGGGGCTTCTTTTGAAACTCTTGCCTAGCTCAATACAAAACTATTCTTGAACTTCCAAAGCAGTCAGTGCCGTGGAAAAATAAATTTTTTTCCAGCTACTCCATCAACTATGGCCTTGACACTCTTGCCTTTTCCTGCTGCGAGCAGACCTCTATCGAGTGGCATTACCTCACCAGCCCTGACCCTTCCACTGAAACGCATCCCTGCTCCCGCCGGGGACAGGAAGCAGATGTTCAATCACACATCGCAGCACACCAAAGCGGCGCAGGCCAGGGAGCGAAGGTGGATGCCACACTCCAGTGAAGCTGCAGGATGGATTTTGGTAGACTGAATGCAATTATCCAAATCATAATTTACTCAAGACATAAATCTTTTGAAATAGTAACAACATTTAGCACATATAAAGCATTATGCACGTTCAAAGCACAAATGGTAATGTTTACGCTGAAAATGCTTGAACTTCCGATAATTAATAACAAGCTAGGAAATTGCATAGTTGGGAGGGGTTTTTCCAGCTTTAATTCACAGGAGCAGCATTTTTTTTTTCCCCAGGAAAACTTTGTACAGGTTTCTCCCTGCCTTCTGCAGATCCCAGTTGTCCTCCCAAAGCTCTGTCAAGAAATAATAACAAAAATAAAATGTATCGCCATCCCACAAAAAAGACTGCTGAATCTTAGCAAAACATGGGACATGAAATTAAGATGTGACTCTCTAAGTGGAGCACTTTTTAAAACTAAGTGGATATAAATAAATTAGACACATACATACCCACTTACACATATATTTTATATATACAGACAAACACATATATATGTATAAAAACCACAAAAGCTCACACTCTGGATGTGAAACTTTGGTCCAGTCCATCTCCACCCAGCTCAGATAATGGTACCTAGCTGACAGTGAAGTTTCCTACTTCCCAAGATGTGGGATCCAAAAAGGAACAGGTTATATCACTCCACAAGTTAAAAGAACCCATAGGGATGGCTATAATATGTATGGGTTGGTAAGCTTTCCCTTCTGCCTCCTGCTACCACCTCTGCTTTCAGAAAAGTGTCGGTACGATTTGAGAAGCACATATGGGATTAAATCTTATACTTGTGGGGAGTGGAAGAGTCCCAGGTCTCCATCAGCTGCTCAAAATGGACACATTCCTCAGGATACTGTGAGATTCAACCTGCCTCTGCACAGCTTGTCTGCAAATCTACACCCTTCATCTGAAAAATTTGGTAAAGGTAATTTGCTTGCAAGAGTTTGCTTCGTAGCCAAACGCACGCGATGAGCCCTGGTTTTCCAAGCCTGATTGGGGTCGGGCTGCACAGCCAGCTCTCACTGGAGCAGCTGGGGGAATCTGGGATGTTTTTTCATGAGAACAGTAGGCATTGTATTAAAAAAAACCCACAAACAAAACTGAAGCCATGTCTCTGGACAACTCTTGGAGCCAGAATTCATTTCTCTCACTCTGTTCTCCTAAAGCGTCAACAATGGCCAACATTTTGAGCGCTGGTGGCACATTGGCGAACTCACCAGAGCTCCAGGGCCTGTTTCTCATTTGTATATTTACATAAATTTCCATATGGCATGGAAAACCAATAAATAGAGGTAGAAATGTAATTTTGTAATTTTCCATGTATTTGAGTTTTTTTCCTGCAAGTGGCCAAGCTGCCTGATTCAGCGCAAGGGCCTCAGCTTTAAATTAAGCATGTGCTCAAGTGGCTGGGGCTGGAGCGCTGAGCCTTCTGCACTCTCCGAGAAGCAGCCCAGGGTGGCGGCAAGAGCACAAGCATTTTTTAACAGCTGGATACACCATCTTATAGGTGCAACAGGGATAGGAACCTTGGAAACAGGCTGGGATGGAGAGAGAAATTGCTAGAGGAATAGTCTGGGCCATGGTGCAGAAGCAGGTAGGTGTCTTGTTGAAATGCAGTTCATGCCTGGGCGCTGGACGTGCATAATAAGAAGGCTGCAACCTTGCCTGGAGCTGGCAGGGAGTACACCCATGTGCATACACACAGACACCACGTACACTCAGCACACACATCAGGCTCGTTCCCTGGGTCGTCTTCTTCCCTCAGCTGGTTTTTATTAACAGGGGAGCTTGAAGGAAAATCTGCAGTATCCCAAACCCACCTTCCAGACTGGGACAGGTTGGCCTTCAACCTCCCCCAGGCAGAGCTGCAGAAAAGAAAAAGCAACATGAGGCCTCCTGGATGCGGGGAGGAAAGGGAGATGCAGTAAGTGTCCTGAATTATTTTTTGTTGTTGTTGTTTAAATTAAAATCCAGGGAAACAAACAAAATTTCCACCCAACCAAGACACTATCAAAGCAGCAACATCGGTTTAAACACCTTTCCTAGGCACAATTAAACTGAGCAGGCTGCTTGAACTTTCCCCGCAGCAGGATCCCGGTGGGGTTAAGGCTTTCTGAACTCTGATGCCCAGCTCTCTCCCTGTCTCCTGCTCAGAGCTAGAGGGGAGACTGAGTCATTTGGTTAAAAATAAAAACACTGCTATCTAAACTTTAATGGCTTTGTTTCTCATTGCTGCAGGCAGTGGTTCATATGCATTCCAAACAGCACTTTGACTGCAAATGTACCGTTTTGGAAGCTATTCCACCTGAAAAACAATATCTTTCCTCTCTCTGCCTTGCACTATTGGGGGCTGGGAGCATACCCGTCCTGGCTCCAGCAGGCACTGGGGGGCTGGTGGGGTGGAAAAGAGAAAAGCTGGCGATGCCACAAGGATGACCCTTGCTGCAGCCTCGGCACTGGAGAGCCCGAAGGCAGCCTGCAGATGGGCTGGGGTGGGTGGAGAGCAGTGTGCTGATGCACTGGAAGTGCTGGGGAGTGGGGCTTCAGCCTGCACTGGAAAGGCAAGTGTTTGAAATGTTGGGGTGGGGGGTGATGCTAAACCCTGCAGCACCCAGGACGTCCTGAGGGGCCAGCCCAGCTTTATCAGGACACTGTGGCCCCTGCAGACCTCCCAGCTGTGGGCTTTCACTGCCCAGAGGCTCCTTTACACACCCAGAGCAAACTTTTGGCTGTGGCATGCACAAGTCCAGTTGAATCTTCCTAGCCCAGGGATCAATGGCGAAGAAGAGGGTATGGCTGGAGCTGGAGGTTGCTCTGCCAACCAGTACACACACACACTGCACCAGCACTGGCTGCACGCTCTGGTAGCCCCTGTTGAAGCCTTTCCCATGCTGACTTCATCACTGTCGTCACTTTTGCCAGGACAGTTGTGTTAGGCCGTTTGTGCTATTGCCTGCCCAAATGCTACAGCTTCACGCTGCTGCAGAGACACAGCGGTCTGCAAATGCACACCTGGACAAAGCTGAGCCAGACTGCGGGGCTCATAAACGCATGTATATTCCCCTTGCTTACACAAATCCCACACAGACCATGAGTTTATGCAAGGGAACAGCCGTGGCAAGGTCTGCAATAGGTACTTTGTGCAATCGTCATCGCTCCAGCCCTGTGCTTTAAAAAGCAGCGTGGTTTTGATGGTGGCCCCACTTCTAATGTTGGGTTACTCAATTCGTTAGGGTCTTTTTCTCTAACCTTTGAATGACAGTTCCCTGTATGACTCCAGCTTCCACGGAAATCAGTGATGAGCCTCTCACTAGTTTTTATGTCATGGGATCTGGTTGAGAAGGGACAGACAAAGGAATCTGAGTTGGGGGTCACAAAGAGATGGTCAAATAACTGGTCGTGCAAGGGGGTAACGTATTCGTCTCATGCATATAATGACTTTGTGGTGTTACCCTAGCAACTAAAGCTCAGAGATGATGCAATCAAATTTGGGAACGATGTGATTAGAAATGACAGGCAAGGGGAAACAAAGGGAAGCAAAGTTGCTGTGGCAGCTGGGATGCAGCACTCAGCAAGTAATGCATGTATCTGGGCTGAGAGACATCATTCCGAGCAATTACACCAAATATCATATTCTATTTGCCAGTTAATTACAGAATATCATTCAGCGCCTGCCGTCCAGCCTGTTCCTGCTCTCCTCACTTTGGTGAGGCCTGGGGAATGGTACTCTCATTAACCCAGATGTGTTTGATCTGCTCTTACATTTTCACTTGGCACCTGCCCAGCAAAAACGACTCTTTACTTTTCCCGCCTCTTTGCATATTCCCTTCCCCACATCAGGGTCCCCTCCCATCCAGGGACCTGCTGCTCTCCCTGGGCAGTTACACAGCCCCGTCTTTGCAAGGATCCCTCCAAGGGAGAAGTGCTAATGAGCATCATAAAGGGGAGTGCTTTGCTTTGGGCTCCCTGTGCATGGCTACAAGTGCTCAGCCAGCCTTTAACCCCATATGCAACAGACCCAGTAGGTCTGTGCACCACCTGAGGCCTAATAACTCCCTAATATAAAGCTTAAATATCATTTAGGCTTGCACTGCTTGAGCACAGCTGCCCAGATGTTCTGCTGGCTTCATACACCCGCATGACTTGATGTAGGATGCATTGCTAAGCCATGAGCATACACCTTCACTGCAGAGCATGGGGGAGACACCCTGCCCACCCCTCAAGAGACACCCTGTTTGCTGTCACCCACCTTGTTTGGAGGGGGTGGCAGGGCCAGGGGTGCAAGATGTCCCTGAGCTCTGTCAGACCCACATTTGGGGTTTGGCTTGTTTACCTGCCAGGGGGATGCACTCAGGGCTCTGCTCCTCTGCTCCTGGAAATAATTGCCCTGGAAAGGAGAAAGAAACAACTAGAAATATAGGGAATAGGGACTTGCACTGTAAATATTACTGATGATTCATAATCCCTTTTTCTCAGAATTTCAGGTTTCTTAACTATTATCCCTCTCACAGGAAGCCCTGGCTGTTCTTTTGACAGGTTTATGTGACCCAGCAGGCACTTTTCATTCATTTTCACTGTAAAAACAACAGGCTCAATTCTCTGTTGCTTGGTACCTGGCGGTGTCATTAGCCCAGTGCTGAGGATGAGGAGGGGGAATGGGAAGAAAGAAGAATCACTACTGCTGTAATGTGACACGTCTTTACAGCCATCCATGCTGTCCTCAGACATCATACATAGCTGACAACAAGTGAGAGTCACTTCAAGGGTGCAGAAACCAAACATTTCCAAAGAAGCACTGAGAAGAACACAAAACTGATGCCGTTCCTCTCCCAGACCCTCTGGCCTTGTCTCCACTGGCAGAGAAAGATAGGGTGATTTGAAATATGCATTATCTGACACGTTTTAAGATCCCTGTGGTGACAGGATACCTTGGTGGATGGTCATGATGAACCCTCATGTTGTCTCTTATTAGCAAATGTGTTTGGAATAGAGCAGGCTGTTCCTAAGTTAGGATTGTAACATGTGAGTCAGCCACTTGGTAAACGTGATAAACTGCATTTTTTCCCTGCTGTGTTTCTGTCCCTCTGTTTTGGCATCCCAAAAAGGTTCCCTCCACCTCCAACAATGTCCCCCGCAGGTGGGAGCTGAGGGCAGAGAGGGGAAGGAGTTTCTGACTCACCTTATTTATCGTATTTTCTTTCTACAAAGCTAAAGAAAAGGCTCCACCTTCCATCACCCTGTAAGGGTGCTGTGACGCTGTGCTGGCCAGGAGAATGGCAGACCTTCCCGTAGCCTGCCACGCTCCCAAAGCCCGCCGGCTTCCCTTTCCTTCTGTCATGTGATACCATGAACGAGGTGCCAGAGGGGACAGCAAGGATGGAAGCCAAGGTTTGGGCTTCAGCTCCCATCTCAGGGAACCTCTCCAGTCCCACCAGCCTCCTTCCCCCCACTGGCCCTCTCCCACTAGTGCCCATCTTGCACCCAAGAGCAAGTTGTTCGGGATGGCTGGGGCTGGATGCAGTGAGCCCCAGCAGGTGTCCGCCGAGCACTGTGGGGCTGCAAAATCCAGACAGATCAAACCACCGTAGGATGTGAGAAAGGGAGAACAGCTGAGAAGGAAGCAAACATAAACGGGGGAGCTGCCATTGCCAGATGGGGCACGGGGAGCCGAACTTAATTTGAATTGCTTGCAGGCTTAGCAGCCAGGCAGAAAGAAATCATCACAAATCCATCTAATGCAAACTAATGCTGGTCATTAGAAGCAGGCTAGAAGAGTGCTGCCTGCATCGGGGAAAAGACATTAGGAAGAAAGTTTCTGAGCAGGTTTCTGAGCCAAAATAGATCATCTCTGAACGATTTACTTTTCATTCACTGTTGTTCTCCAAACTGGGGAAGGGAAAGTTGGTATTCCCCGCCCAGAGAAAAAGTACCCCAGGATGATGTCGCTTGTACTCTGGCCTGTTTTTTAGCAATGTTGGACAGAAGGCAATGTTTGTGGCTGTCAGCAAAAGGCCCAGTCACTCAGCATCACTGAAACGCAGAGTAGCCCTTTCCTCCATACATGCATCAAGGGTAACATCTGTAATTGGGTTTATGCAATTCTGGAATGGGAAACAGAACAGTCCTGTCCACGACTGGCACTACCACAGCTCCCCCTCTCCACAAACACTGCTGCCACAGTGGTGGTTTAACAAGAAACAAATGCTTTTTGATGATCATTTGTAAAAAAATAAACAAATCAATAATTCCCTCTCAGCTGCAGACCTTGAATGAGTTCTCCTAACCATCCTGGCTGCTAATGGAAGGCAGCAGCATGGCTGAAGGGACACCGTGCCATTAAAAAGTTATCTTTTGGAAATAACCTGTCTTTCTCCAAAACAACTTCTTCAATTATTCAAAATGGTTTCAGTGTCAAGGCTGTTTCCAAATGTTTTTCTACACTTGCTGTCTTGTTCTTCCTTTTACTCCACAGGACAATTTTTTAGCACTTTGTAGGCATCAGTTGCCATATAACTTGTCTTACCAAAGACTGCCAAGGGAAAGGAACCGAGTCGTAGGAAATAGTTGGCTCCCAGCCTAAGCCCTGCTCATGGTGGGGGCAGGAATGGCTGCGGAGGCTGGACACCCACCCACCCAGTGTGGCATCAAAAAAGTGGCTGGGAGCCTTGAGGGGAAAAAATTTTTAAAAAAATTCAATGGAAAATGCTGATGGGATTTTGCAAAAAACAGACCATCCTTTGATGGGAACTCCCAAATTCCTTCAGCAGTCACCTTCAGGGCCTCCAGAGATAACTTCACAGGGTGGCTCATCCACAAGTGGGATATTTGAAGTCCTCCTGTGGGTCACAGGGAACAGGAGCTCCAGCTCAAGGGCACTCAGGTCAACTCACAGAGGACCATCGATCTAAGAAAGAAAAAATAATTAAAATAATACTTCCTGGTTGAAATTGCCCAGCATGAATTTTTTGCTTTCCTGAATCAGGATGAAAACTTTCTGTAAGTCTCTAAGTATAAGACCGCTGCAGGAGCCTGCGAGTAACATGTAGAGCATCTCTTCTCTCCTCACCTTCAGCTGTGCACGTCTAATGAAGCCAGAAAATGTCTCATTACTGCAGCTGAACTGAAACAGCTTTTGGGGAAATGACCTCTTGTTTTGAGGTCTGTTCAGGGGGAGGAAGGCTCAGGGAAAAGAGGCTGCAGGATGGGAGGTCTTGGGACTAAGAGCCTTCAAGAAGTCTATAATTCTCCTTGGGACTGTTAGAAAATCACTCCCTGCTGTTGCTCTCTATGGACTTTAGAATGAGATTTCAATAAACTCTGTTAATTTTCTATAAAACCCTATCAACTGCATTCACATTAAATCCTATAGCACTTCTGCAGACAGCTCCAGGGAATGATAACCTGAACTTTTGCCAAATAAAGGAACTCAGAAAGTGAGACTTTGCACTAGAGTTGGTTCACTGACTGCCAGGCTGGACCAGACCATCTGCTCCCCTGCCCAGCCCCTCCGATATTCTCAGCTAAAGACATTCATCCTTTTTCTCTGCCGGGGCCCACCTGACTTCTCACTAGCTAGCATGCTTTGTGCAAGTCTATCAGATCAGTACAGAGAGGTCTTGCTTTAAACTGGGTGAGCACTTCTTTGCTGCTGACTCAACAGACTAGACACTCGTCCATCCACCTCCCAAGGAAGGAGGAATCTGTGTGGTGCCGACAGACCTTCCTTTCCTACGTTAAACCCCGACACCTTCATGGAGTAGCAGGTGCTCAGCAGTTGTTGTCTGCCTGATATTCAGTCTCCAGAGACAAGAGCAACCAGCTAACCAGAGGAAAGTGCCCATGGAGAAGCCCAGTCTGTGCCATCAGTCCAGCATGCTGATACATACATCCAGGTCCCTGCTGCAGCCCAGAGGCAGGACAACAGCTGTGGTGGATTCATCTGGGCTGATTTTAAACCATCCAGCTGGGGCATCCATGCTGCTGGAGCAGGAGGACTTTCAGCAGGGGTGTGGAAGCTAGTGAGGAAGTCTATGAGGAAGACAACTAACCTTTGCTGAGGACCAAGGTGCCCTAATGCCCCACTTACACCCGCCCTGTCATCAAATACAAAGCCTTTGTGACACCGGGGTACAGACAGACTGTTTCACTGCCCAGCATGGGTGAGGCTTTCAGGCTGAGGCACAGCACCAGCATTTTGTACGCCACGTAAGTGTGGCTAATTGTTAAGCTCTGTTTTCAGATAAAGCCTTTGCTGTATT
Source organism: Falco rusticolus (assembly GCF_015220075.1). NCBI lineage: Eukaryota > Metazoa > Chordata > Aves > Falconiformes > Falconidae > Falco > Falco rusticolus. The sequence continues at coordinate 42,686,917 of NC_051195.1, forward strand.
TTAAAGGCACCCAATTTTCTTTCTAGGTGTTCTGTTCTCTCTTTCTGCATCTGCATTTGTAGTTACTTCTATCCTCTATCTTACCACCCTTAGCCTGCCTTACAATAATTTGCAAATCACAGGAGCTGGAGGTGGCAGAAGCTTCATCTTTTGCTGGGTTTCAGTGCAAAGTGTCATGAGTCCATCGAAGCAAATGCAGTACCAGGCCCACGCATGTTAGCAAACCCTGACCCACACACCAGAAGGCCCTGTCCAGGTCCTCGGTGAGGAAACAGTTAATATGTTTGTCTTGCAGAATCCAGACTGGGCTCAGCTGGAGAGAATCACTTTATCAGGAGAGGTTAGGAGAAAATAAACTCTTAAAAGACTCTGTAGCAGGGTGTAGAGCTGGTGGGGAGTTGTGTTGTTTGCACCTGGGAGCAGGTGCTTGCTGTGAAAGCCTCTGTTGATCTCTTTTAGGGGCAGATTTCAGTGCCTGGTGGTCACCATTAAAGCTGGGTTTTTGGAGGTGGTGGCAGGCAGGGGCAGAGGGGCACAGAGAAAGGACTTTGCAGTCATGCAAAACTTTTGATGTTGTTCTGATTGTGAGCAGTTGAAAACCTCCATGTTCTTCACACAACAGTATTCCCAAATCAAAAGCATTTTTTTTTAATTATTTGATAAAAATGTAAAATTTTTCAAAGAGTTAATTAAATGTTTATGTTATGGGTCAATCTGCAGGTTTAGTTTCAAATCAACAAAAAAAGGAAACAACTGGGATCGTGCAAATGCTGGTTTACTTTTATTTCTTAAACTTTCCCTTTCGGGTGTGATATATGCATGAGCATTAGCTTTTCTAAGCAGAGGGTTCTTTATGTTTTTTAATTCAGAAAAATTAGAAGTTTAAATATAGCTTAAAATAATCACTTCTTGGAGTTGAGAAAGAGTCCCGTCGAGCAAGAGCAAGGCTGCAGGCAGTGCAGCCCAGAACACCAGCCTGCTCAGAAGATCCAGACGGAAAACCCTGGAGGACCCAGCACACGTTGTCACTTCCCAGAGCGAGCACTAGTCCCAGAACTTTCTGCCTGGAAAGCCTTAACCCTACTTGCAGACCATGGTCTTTCCTTGCAGCTTCTATTTAGTCACCTCAAAATGAGTCTGTCTTCTCTCTTGTCAGATGCCACGGTGGTCCCAGCATTTGAAGGCTGTCACCAACCTCCCTCTTCAAACCTCAGCCTTTACGTGTAGGATCAGGCTCACGTGCACTAGCATTTTGGCTGGGTTTTGACTTAATTTTGGGACTATTTTGCCTTGGGTATTCACCTCCCCCTCCACCTTTTTCCTGACATGCCAAAAAAAAAAAAAAAAAAAAAAAAAAAAAGCAAGAAGCTTAAACATATTTTGCGGTTAAACCAATTTTTTTTTTTTCATGTTGGCTGGTTCCCACTGGGCTGAAAAGCAATAAAAAGTCAGGAAGAAGTATGGGCTCCCCTCTCAGCTTTGTCATATGGATGAATAGCACAGTAAAAAGCGCTGAATGCTATCGGTTAAAACGAACTTGCTGCTCTTCCAAGTACATTTTGCAATGCTCTGATGCAAAGGGGTGGGGTATTCGATGGTGAAAAAACCTCTCCCAGAGATGGATCCTTTGTCGGGCTAAAGATTTTTGTATTAAAAAGAAATTCTGGTTATAATCGCTCTACCCACAGCAACATTTTCAGTCGTCCCTCCCTCTGCCCTCACCCCCCTCACTTTTCTGTGGCACCGAAATAAATCTGAAGGTAATGTAACATGCAGCAAGGCTATCTTTGAGCATCTTGGAGGCTCTGTCAATAACAGGCCAGGCAAGTCGCGCTGGAGTGCAAAGCTTCTCTTGCTATCTCGCTTCACAGCCCTTACTGGGCATTTCTCTGCCTCGTGTTCCTAGTCAGGTCCCTGATCATGCTGATAAGGGGGGGAAAAAAGAGAATGGGGGGATGGAACTGCAAAACTAGATGACAAGACCTTGCACTGTTTCACATTTACACCTGGAAAATACTCTGATCTGGAATGTTAATATCTAATTGCAGATAAAAGTAGATGAGCAATTGCTGGAGAATTTCCCATTAAGATACTCAGATACTTAGAAATCGCTTCTTACTCGGGTTTTGATCTATTGTCGAGCAAGCTGAAAGCAGTTCACTTCAGGAGAAAGCAGGCTCCATTGTGTAAGATCCCTTTCCAGCAGCGACAGCCGGACTGGAGTTTTTAATAGAATAGGTTTTTCTTTTCTCTCTCACTTTCTCTCTGACACCCTCCCCCCACCTCCTTTTTTTTTTTAGAGCAAAGCTAACTTTTCAAAAACCAAACCTTCCTGAAGAACATCTGACCCTGATAAGATGGTTTAGCCTGGACAAGAAGGTTATATGGTTAAGCCCTCCTACAAGGGGAAAGAGACCTCAGAAGAGCAGGAGATTATCCAGGGCTATTGAGTGCCTGGTGCTCAAACCACCCCGATGAGACGGATGCTGTGACGGGCAAGTCGATCAAGAGCACAGATTTGAGTCTTGGTCCCTCACCTACCCCCAGAGACCCCCACAACTGAGTGTTCTGGAAAGGACAAGCTTATCAGTAAACTCAGGTTCAGAATGGGATGACCTTTAAATTTTAACCAGCTTTAGAGACTGGAGAAGGCATTTTCTGCCCAAACTTACCCAGATCCTCTTCCTTCTTTTCTCCTTTTTTCCTGTCCCTAGAGGTGAAGCCTGTATGACCACCTGTTCCTAACCAAAAAGAGTCTCAGGCAAGGGTAAACCCAGTTGTTTTATAAACATGTCACCAGAGTAGTGGAAAGGGTTCAGCTGCAGACACGCTCCTACCTGCACAAAGGCGTTAATGTGGGCAGCCATGGCAGCCTCAGTCTACGGTAGAAGCAGGGAGCAGCATATCCCGTGGAGACCACAGGTGGGTCTCAGGGAAGAAGGATTTGATGTTTTTCCTCCCAAGTTTTTCCCCCTTGTCTAAACATAGATTTTTGCAGATCTGCTTTCACTGGTGGGAAAGTAAGCGTTGGGGTTTTTTTGGGGGGGAGGGGGGCGTTTGCTGATATTCTACTCTGATTTTATTTGGTTATGCTTCACTGGGGAAATGCTGAGGAAAAACAAAAGAATGGTGGTTTATCCCTTAATATCCTCATAGGATATTTTTGTGCCTGTCCCATTTCAGCTTATCATTACACTGGACAGCCAGAATGTGGGGGATTTCTGGTGGACTGAGTCAAGAGGCACGTCGCTGCACCCTGGCACTAGGTGCCGTACATGACAGCCAGTACAGGAGGAGGTGAAAGGAGATGACCCTCCTCTTGGCAGCCCTTGAGGAGGACCCACCAGAAAGGAGGGATGTAGTGGGACCCTCAGCCAGTGCTGAAGGAAAAGCTGCACTGGGAAACCACAGGCTGAAGGGACCTTTGAAGGGTCCAAGCCCTGCTGAGAGCAGGTCTAACTGGGGTCAGGCAGCTCAGGGCTGATCCAATTGAGCTGTGAACAATTCCAGGATCGGAGCTTCATCCAAGCTCTTTTCAACTACCTTTGTTGTGAAAGTTTTTCTCATATCTAGTCGAAATTTCCCTTGTTGCTCCTTGTGCCTGATGCCAGTCATCATTTGCTGCAAGAAGAATCTGGCTCTGACAACACTGAAATTTAGGTGGGAGGAAGGGTCTAACTTGTGGAACTTGGTGCTACAAGACAACCATGGAGGGCAAGGACCCCCGAGGATTCAGAGAGTGATAGACAGATAATGGACATCCACAGATAAGCTGATAAAGAGCTTACAAGGGATATAATCCCTTCTGTTCCTGGTGATAAGCCAGCTGCTGACTGACACCGGCAAGGAGGAAAACCCTTCTGGGAAGATTATTCCAAACCGAGTGAATTTAAGTCATGGATACTTGCAGAACCGGTTGTGGCAATCTCAGTCATTAGTGGTTATCTCTGGAAACATCAGAAGATTGGAAAGGGACAAAAAATGCCTAACTTTTTTAAAAATATTGGGAACATGGGCAGAAATAGGGAACTACAGACCCACTGGTTTAACTTCAGTCCATGAAAAATCCTGACAGAAAGATGAGTATGTTATTTACAGGTGTCTAGGAGGTACCAAGGAGAAGAGTCTCAGTGGCCATGGATTTGTCAAGGACACTCTTCTTCTAACACCTCTGTGACAAACTGGAGAAATGAACTGAAAAAAATAAAAGGTTGAGATTCAGAAGGTGCAGCCGGAAAGTAATATGCCTAGGGATGATGGACTGCTCAGGTGAGATAGGCTTCAGTTCAGCAGAAAAAGATCTAAGGTTTATTTTGTTCCACTAAGTGAACATGACTCAGTGATATCAAGCTGGTACAAAAATGGCAAACGTCTTCCCAGGTTGTGTAAGAAGGCAGATGATGCAGGAGACGTACATTAATCCTAGGGATTGGTGACACCACAGCAGAGCTCCATGGGTTACCACGTGGGAGGGAAAAAATGGAAGAATGGGATAGAGATCAGGGGGAAGCAACAGGAAAGATGAGAGCTGGAAGAAATATTCACAAGGAAAAAAGTAGTCTAGAAAAGAAGGAAAGTGGAACATCAGCTTGGGTAACACAAAGCTGGCCTGTAAAGCCAGTTTGGGAGGGTGAAGTTCGTGGCAATTCCTTTTAGGCCTGGATCTTGGATGGGACTGAAAGTTTTAGCCATGTTCCGTACCTGGGAAGGGCAGCTCAGAGGAGACCTGAGAGAAAAGATTGCCAGACTTATCTGAGGATTGGTGGGTGGGTGTAAATAAAGCTTAGGACATACCCAGGCTCTGCGTCACTGGAAACTGCCCTGCATGGCCCCCAGCATCTGCTGCTGCACTGCAACAGGATAGCAGACAGGCTGGGAAAATGTTTAATTTAACGGGTTTTCTTTTGTTAAATGGCTCCTGCTGCCTATGTAGGCCCGATAGGAGGAGGCGGGACCTGGGAGGTGACACTGGTAGTCTGCTGGGGTGGGATAAGGAGTCCTCACCCTTGTCAGCATCCATGCTGCTGCTGGCTGCTTGATGGGGAGAATGGGGAGGTTTGAGTAGAGAAGAAAGAACCCATGCCCTTGGGTTCATCTGCTGCTTTTTGGGGTCTTGTTTCTTATTTTTAAGGATAGGGATCCTCCAGCACCACTCACGACTGCCATGTCTCCCTGCTTTTCTGCGTCAGGAGGTGAAGAGGCACAAGAGAAGGCACTCAACAGTCTGGCAGCCAGCCCAAAAGCAGCCTGTCCACCAGAGAGCGGCAGATAGCAGGGAAAGGTCCTGTGGGACCATCCCAAATGGACCCCCAAACTCTGGACAGAGAAGCCTTTGGCTGCAAGCAGTCTGCACAGAGCTAATCCATCCTGGAGGTCCTCTGTAATGAGTATCTGGAGGGCAATAACTATTTTTTTCCCCCTTTGCAGAATCACCGTTTGACAGAGAAATAGGAGCAGAAAGTAGCTGCTGGGAGATGGGCAGAAGCCCAGGAGAGGAGCAGAGAGAGGGCCCAGCCTTCCCCTGCTCCTCGGTCTGCTGGCAGGACCAGTGCCAGACAGCCCCGTGCTGCTTCCAAGAGCCAGGCAGCAGAAAGTGATTCATGTCAAGTGAGTGCGAAATGGTGTGCAGACAGTCAGCCTCCTATTGTCTGTGTCCTCGGACGCCTGCCAAGCCCCGGTGCCTTGGCCAAGGCAGGGGGAAGGAGTCCGGGCTGGTTGACATCTGCTCTGCTCAAGCTACAGCCGAGAAGGAGGCTACAGGGCAACGTGCTGCTCTCCTTCCCTCCCAGCCGTGGTTGTGCCAGGGATGTCAGCAAGCTCCTCCGTTCATCCTGAGAAGAAGCTCTGGCCTCCTGGTGACAATTGACCATCTCTGATCACCTGGCAGATTGCACCCGGCTTAAATCTTGACCAGAGCTGTCTGCACTCCACAGCAAAGCCCATCATGGGTGTTTGTAATCATCTCTGCTGCAGTGTGAAAGGCAGAAAGGAAAGGCTTTATGGCTTGTGGGGACCTCCTCTCATGCCACGAGGCTGGCGAGCATGAGGCGGACCTTGATCTCACCTTGGGGTACGGTGGAAACCTCTGGCAAGACCTGTAAAAGAAAAAAAAAGAAAAGTATGGAGGTTTCTACGTTAATTATGGGGTTATTAGCCATACTGACAAAAAAAAAAAAAAAAAAGGCTTATAGCACCATTCATGTATGCTATCCTAACATATGCTAAGTCATTCAAAAACATGCCATTTTAAAAATATCCAGCATGCTTCTTGCAGTGAATATCAGCCCATGTTGTATACATGCTTTACCAAAGGAGACTTTCAGTCTCATTTAAAGAAATAAAGAAATCCAGGAAAGATTCTGCTTTCTGTCACCCAAGGGCAAGCCTCAGTATCAGAAGAGATAACATCCATGGCTATAAAACTCTGTGTATATTTATCCAGACTCTAAAGGCCATTTTTATAACTTCAGTCTTGGTTTACTTCTCAATACTCTTATCTTTTTTGCCATGTTTTGGAAAATATATAAGGTTTGGCTATTGGAACTTGCAGCTTTGTGCAAAATATTTAATCGAAGCCCATAATTGCAAGCTGTAAATGTAATACTAGTGACAGATTGTAAAGCCAGAAACCATTTGGTCAACACACAACAGCTAACAAGAGTGTTTCAGCAAAGACAAAAAAAAAACCCAAGAAAAAAAACAAAAAACATATAGGGCAATATCTTAGCACAGACATGAGTTTTATTGCAAGAAAACAAACCTTTCAGAAAATTTAGGAAAAAGAGGAATGTAGGAATGTGTTATCAGATCCATAAGGCATATGATAAAAATCAGGCTTCTTTTTATGTAGGAAAAAAAATCTACTTTAAATCAGGCAAAAGAAGTGATATATTATTCTTACTGAAAGTAATTTTGTCTATAAGCACTTTCAAGACTTCAAACAAAAACAAACCAGGGACTGGAAAACAGTCTCTGGAAGATGTTAGCTGCTCCTGTTCAACTCATGTTTCCTCTTGTTGCTGTAAAGCTTGGTTGATTCCTTAAACGTTTGAAATGACAAGCTTTTCGAGATGTGCAGTTGAAAGTATTGTGCATCTGTGTACAGACGTTCACAAAATAACCTCCCTGCTGCATTTGCTACATGACTGGTGAGATGCTTTATGTACAACACAGCAAGGTCAGATGATGCTGCAGTTGGTTACTGCTATAGCAGTAGCTGAAGCGTAGAGTATTTACATTAATTGCAGAATTAGTTAGCTGTCAAGAGGCACCTCACTAAATTTCTTGTTAAGAAAAAAGGACAATAAGTTCTTTAAATACTGCTCAAGTTTAAAGGCACTCTTTAAGAATTAATTAAATTAAGAAGACTATTTTGAGAGCTGGAAGACTTACATACATAAAAGTAAGATTGTTTGGACTTACTGGAAACAGAATTCTTGCCTCTATTAAACCTTGATGAAACCAAAAGAATGACTCAGAAAATTGACTGAATACAAGAACAACTCTTAAGATGCTCTGAGAATCTCCCACAGCAAGAACAAAGGCAATTAGAAGTGCACTGCATAGGCATTCAGCAGATTACATATTCATGAGCTGAAGACATTACCAGGTCCTTCCCCCAACACCAGCGAAGGGATGACAGCAGTCAGTTTTATATTGAATGTCATCTTAACCTTCCCACAAAGCAGCTGGGATCAGGTGGGGTCTGAAAACTCTGAACTGAGCTGAAAGCCACGTTTTGCCCTGCCCTTTGCTCTGCAGTCCCCGCAGGCTCGGTGTGCGAGCAAGACAAGAGCAGAGCGAAGCACGAGAAGGGGCAGCCGCAGCGTGGTCTCTGCCCAGCCATATTTCCACAGATGAGAGGAAGCCATAAAATACCCCTGCAAATTTTTATTTGCATTTTTGAGCTGATTTAAGGGGATATCAAAATAGTCTTACAATTCACAATACGGAGAGCTTTCACCGTAAACACCCAATTGGTTAGAAATGTTCTGTTGCAATTGAGAGACGGGTTAAATTTGTGTCATGGGGCAGGGCAGCGTGGTTTTATTCAGCTATAAGAATGTTGATATTCTTTGATATGCTTTTCTTAAGACGGATCTTGCTACGATTTCTTTTGAATAACTGACTTAAATATTTGCACTGGCTTCATAGGGTTTACTTAAGATTATTCATGTTTCTTATTACTAGCTGTTTAGATTATCCCTGATATACCAAAATAGGATTTACAAGACTCTCCCCATACATATAGAGAAGCCATGTCTGTGCCTTGTTTTTATCTACCATTAAAACAAGATTACAACTCATTTTAGAAAAAAGGTACTTAGATCCCCTCCAAGGGTAAATCTACTCCTGCCATATATAATCTCTGTTACAAAGTCTCCTGAGAGAGAAGTACAGAGGAGACTGTAACTGGAATAAGCATCATTTATTGCTTACGATCTCCTTCGGTTCAGTTTGCTTTTGATTTCTTTAGTGATAAAAGAGCCACAAGTCATTCACAAAAATTGTTGTATTTGTTCTTTATTGAGACATCTTTTGAGGGCCGGGTGAACAGTGGCATCACACCTTTGCACTGCCACGAAAGGCAACGGTAAATATGGGGCACTCCTTGTGCAGCTTGCTCTTAGCTTGCGGCAGCTCCTGAGGCCAAGCCCAGTGACTGGAGATGTCATCTCCAGTCCCAACCAGCTGGAAACATCCCTTCCTCCTGCACCTGGGAGAAGGGGATACTGAGCATCTGCAGCTTAAAAACCTTCCCCTGTTGCTGGGATGAATGCCAAGAAGTAACACTGCCTGTCACGTGGTGGGACCCCCAAACTCAGAGGACAGAGCTATCCCAGAGCCCCAGCACTAGCCACAAAGCCACAGCAGACCCTTCCAAAGCCTGGCCATGCCCCGATTGGACCTTGGGAGCAACTAGTCTCCTTCTTCACTGGAGACTGAATTAAGGAAATCGTCTGCCAAGGAGACACAGGTGTCCTCTCCGGTGGTGTCAGGGCCAGGAGCACTAACAGGCTATAACAGCCTGAGCAGCCCCACCTGCCCCCAGCCATCACGAGCAGTATTTAAGCCCAAGCCCAGTGCCTGCCTTTTTCTTGGGCTGTGTGTGGGGTTGCCTTTGGTTTTTTCATGGTCAGGTTGCTCCTCTGTGTCCTGCCCCACCAACTGACTTTCTCGATGGATACTGGACCTGCCTCCCTGATGCTATGGGTTCTCAGCAGCTGGCCCCACTGCCCGGCTCAGGTGTAGTGGGGTGGGCTGGGGGCTGTGAAAGTCCCTTGGTTCCTGGCTTTGAAGGGGACACCAGCCCTCACGGCACCTGGGTGTGGGAGCCAGAAGTGCCACCTGCCTCTCCTGTCATTGACCAGAGCACCTTGGAGGGCTCACAGGCAGCATTGCTGTGACCTCCAGATGCACGAGAAGGCTCACCCCAGTGCCACAAGCTCTCAGCAGGTTGGCTACGTGACCTCTCAGCCATGCTCATCCTCTACCATGCCATGGGGTCTATCAGGAGGCACCGGCTCACCTTGCTTTCTAAGGTGCATGGAGCAGGAGAACGCTTGGTCCCAGAAGAGCAGTTTTGCAACCTGTTGGCTTGCAGCAACAGCTGTGAAAGTGATCGCTGTATGTTTTGGTTTTTTTACATAAGTGCTTGAAGGGGTTTAGAGGACAAAGTTGTCTGCAAACCCAGTGCTTATACTTGCTGCAAGACGCTGCAAGACCCTGCTTGTACATCACTGTTTTCCTCTCCCCTTGCTTGTCTGTGGCTCAGACGCTCCTGCTGGTAGTGGCTGATGGAGCTGATCCCTGCAGAAAGCTGCTGCTCCAGCACCACGGAGCCTCTGCCCCTGCTTCCACCAAAAAGGACCATATATACCCTGGCTGAGCCATGAGCATCTCTGTACAGCTGCCAGCCAGAGCAGGAGCGAGGCAGGAGGAGCCTGCAGCTCCGTGCTGCAAAGGACGTGCAAACATTCCCTTCGGTGTGCAGGGGCACTGCTTGTGACCGAGCAAGCGGGTGCACTGGGACAGGGGCTGCCGTTTACATGGTGCTCATAGATTAAACCCGGTGCTAAGGGCTATTCCACGCGGCACGGGATAAGCAGTGGGTGAATTGCACGGGTCTGAGCCACCAGCTTGCGTAGCTCCTCAGATTTCTAAAAGATGCCAACAGAGGGCATCCGCTGCCAGACACCAGCCTGCAAAATCCCTGCTGCAGCCCCTGTGCCTGCCTTCAGATCCAGAACATCTCCGGCTTTTTAACCCTCTCCCACTTAGGCTCAGGTTAAGCTTTGTCAGAGGTTCTAAGCAGATGGGCTTCAATGGGCGTGTTCACTTTCCTTTAAAGAAAGGACGAGGAGTGGGGTGGAACGACAATCCATAGCTGCAGTATCTTGGTCAAAGCAAGACTTTGTTAATCAGTGTTGAAGGGCTGCACACAGCCTGGCAGAGCAACAGCCAGGTTCAAAGTGAAGGTGGATGCTCGGTTGTCCTGTGCAGCTGTAAACAACATCAGAAGTGCTGCTATGCTGGTGTTGGAGAGCAGGAGATTTCGTGACAAATGTCCTGGCTTTGGTGGATTTAAATAGTCAGTTTTATTTATAGGTGTTTATTCCTGGTGTTTAATCTCCTTGTTTCATGTATCTTGTGGACAGCCAAAAAGAAATTGAACTTCTAAAGCCTGCTGCTCCCTCTGGTAAATATATATTGAAGTTTGCGCTGTGGAGCAGGCTCACACTGAGCACGTTGTCGCTCTTGTTTTGCTAAGACCTCACACCAAAACATCTGAGATGTTCAAAGGCCAGGAAGCCTGGCTGATGGCAAGCTTGTGAATCCCGTTTTGACTGGGGCAGAAAAGGTCCCAAGGCAAGGGCTTGTGTGAGGGTTAGGGGTGGAAGAAGTCTTATCAGAGGCTTCCTCGCTGCACATAAAACCAGCAGAAGGTTAATAGGTGCAGGAGTTGGGGTATTGTGCTTCTAAGTGGCCTAGGAACAAGAGTCAGTCTGAGCTGGGTGAGGGCTTAGGTGTAAAGGAATGATTCCAAGTGATAGTTCTTAGTGGAATTAAGGATAGGACACACACCAGATATTCTGCTCCCCTTAGTCATGTATTTCTTTGGATCAGCCTGGATGGAACGTGACCCCTTTCAGATCCAGCTGGACCTCAGCAGTGATGGGGCTGGCGATTGCTGGGCTCCCAGAAGCATATTCTGTTCCAGGGGTTTTCAGCTGCTTTGCACACAAAATGGGGCAAACACCTAAAAAATCAGGATAGCTGCTAGACCTGGGTAGGATAGTCACCTGTGCTTAGAAAAGGCCTGTCTCTGTTTCATGAAGCTAAAGTTGATCTAAGCTGTGCCATGTCTAGCCTGGCCCAGTAGTATCTGTTCTGGGTCTGGTTTAACTCTTGGTGTGGAAACATACACCTTTTACCTTCACCTTCCAAAAAGTGCATACATTTTCAATGGTACAGCTTGAAATACATGAACATAATGTTTTTCAAAAAGATGTTTGTTTGCTCTGATATTTAGCCAGGGTTTCCCAACAGGCCACCAAAAAAGTGCTCTGCACACGTAGGTCATCTCTACTTTATATTATACATTGAATAAGGGCCAGAAACCTACAGCCAAAATTGATTTATGGACTGCCATAGAGATTTAAGAAATTTATGATTTGATTAATCCATCCCATATATCTTTTTCTTTATTACCGGTAATTCATGCTATATATCATAGCTTTCTGAGCAGTAATTTGGCTGCCTGATGCATGCCAATGTTTCCTAAGGGTTAAAGTCTATGGTGCACTAACCAGACAATAAACTGTTGTGATCTGCTCGTTAAATATGTATTCAGCAGTACTGGAATCTGACTTACCTAATAGATTTGTTCTGGTTTACCAAATGGGAATGTATTTAGGACATATTGTATGTGCAGAATAACAGTACTGGGGTGGGATGTGGCTGGAAAAAATCTTTGCAAAACACACTGATGTGCCAGGGTGACCAAAGCTTGTAGAAAATGAACAGGTGCCTGCAGTGCTCTTAAAAAATATGTGCTGAGCATAGCTATAGATGGGATGACCAGTTCTTACGCAGGGGGACTGCCTGGTGACAGCCTTCACTAGCAGGGTGAGGAGCCTTGGCAGTGGCGTTGGCTGCGGAGACCTGGTCCCTGCTGGCAGTCTTTGTTTTCACTCGGAGGGAGGTGGGGGTTTGGCATAGGGCAGGAAAAGCAAATCAAGTAATTAACTCAATGAGGGAATAAAAAATAACATATGTCAAATTGAATGAGGATGTGACCTGAGACTGTAGATGCTTCTGCTGCTGGTAAACATGTTTCCTGTTTTTTTCTGTAACACTATTGACATTTTAAAATGATCAGAATATTTCAGAGCACATTTAACAAGACAGAAGTACTGGATTTCAATACTGTCAACTCCAGAAAGCAGAAGGCGGGTCCTAAATTACCCTCAAAATCATAACAATTTAAAAAGTGGAGTAGTTTCTAATTTGTTTCTGGTTTTCAGCTACTCCAGGTCACCCGGCTCTCCTCCTCCCCTGGGAGCAGGCCTTTGAGAAGGAGGAGGAGAGGGGTGATTCTGGTTGCACTGGGGGGAGCAGCCAGCACGCACCTGACAGCCCTGGAGCACATTCCCTGTGCTGGATGCAGGTGTGTGAGCTTCCCCTGCCTGGCCCTGCCGTGGCTGCCTGGGGGGGACCCCTCTCCCCAGCCCCTGCAGTCCTTTCTCTCTGCTGATGGGGAGTGGGGATGCCAATTAGCAGGAGCCCCAGTTTCGTTTTGCAATGAGGGCTCCTGCCTGTCAGGGACTGGGGAGAGTTGGGCGTGCTTTCACCCAGCAGCCTTTAATAATGCCTCAGCTCTGTTAAGCTGCCCACAATTTCAGCCAGCCACCTCTTTCAGAAAAGCCCTGCATCTTCATTACCTTCCCCTCGAGCCATCTGGTCCCTCAACCTGACCTTTTTTAAAAAGATTGCTTAAAAAACTGGAGCAGTCCCTGAACAGAAGACCCTGTGTGTCGTGTTTAAGCCCAGAGCAAATTTTTATGTCCAAGCTGTAAAACCTTGAAAATAAAGATTTATAATTGAGATTCTGGCTGAAACAGAGTGAACAGAGATGGTCTAATTAAATTCTGTGGTGGATATAATTAACCCATTTATTCATTTATTACCCTTTATACAGCGAATGCAGGCTACACCATCGCCATTTGTTTACGAAGAGCCTGTTACCTGGCTGCTTGGCTTGGGCTGTGCAGCAGCCAGGCCCATCGTGATGCTCCGGGGAAACTGGTGGTTCTGTACAAGCAGGTCTGATCTGACAGGCACATTTTCAGAAGCCGGCTTGGCTCTTGAATGCGTCAGCTGAGAAGGAGCAGGGTGGAAAGTGAAGAGACCCTGTGTTCTGCTTTGGCTCTTGAAAGGTGACTTGGTGTGGTGGCTTGGGAGAAAAGGGTTCGGGGATGCTAGAGCAGCGTGGCTCTCTGGTGTTGCACACACCTGGTACTGTGTTACTAAATTCTCACTGTGCACTATCGAGAGCTGCTGTAATATCCACACTGATGTGTGGATTTCTGCTGTCTCTCCTTCACAGTTCAGTGTGGAAATGGCACTTGCAAACCCGTAACACAGACAACTACTCACGCATCCTTTGGGAGAGCCTCATCTGACTAAAAGCCCGTCTGGGTTTTCCAGAATGGAGCTGTTTCTTTGCAGCAAAGACTCATTTTGCCTCACTTTCTTGCAGCCATCATGAGATAAAAAAACAATGAAACAACCAGAGATTATTTTTCATAAAAGTTTAATTGGGCACTGTCCCCTTCCTGTGCCTGTGTGAGCAAACATTGGTGAGCATGTAGAGCTTGAACACGGAGTGAAAACCATATGCTTGAGAAGCAAGAAGTGCAGGGGAAATCCTTTGCTCACTGGCATCTATCTGGGCAGACAGATCTGCTGCAGATGCACTGTCTGCAGTTTAGCCTCTGCGTCCCTCAGCCCACCCATCTCTGAAGCAGTGAAAGACAATACCTCTCGCTTCTCCTTCCCCTCCCTTTGGTGCTCCTTAATATTTCATGCATCAAAGAAGTTTCACTTGTAATGCAAAAGCTGATTAATTAAGTAGAGTGCAAGAGTTACATGCATTTAAGGTTTCTTTCATCTTGGGAAGAAGAGGAGCCACGCTGGAGGCTGTTACTGCTCATGAAGGGCAGGCAGTGATGGAGTGGCTGCACAGTACTGAAGGAGGGGAAGGGACAGCCTCATTCTCTGGGCTTTGGCTCAAGCAACTGCCTGCTTTCCAGTTGTCCCTGGGTTCTCCTTAAGAGCACTGGCTAGCTAGGCTGGCCCATGCCTCCCTCTAGCAATGTCTGGGGAGGGGGCTTGTGGCAAGGCACCTGCCTGGCTCCAGCTGCCTGAGTAAGGGCTCTCCTTCAGGTGTGCAAGGTCCCTTTGCAGTGTGGCTTTGGTCCTGAATGTGCCTAGCACGCTGCTGACACCATACACAAGCAACATCTGGCTAAAACCCCAGGGCGCTCCAGGCTGAGTTATCAAGTGGGAGGTAGTGCAGGATGATACCACTCAAGGGGGGGAAAACTAGAAAATGCCCTGATGCCATAGCGACAGGTGCCTAACCACAACCATCCCACCTGGTTAAGTCAAGGCTGTTATTTGTAATGTAACCGTTTAGTCTGTACCTCAACGCAAGATGCTTAACAGCCTTTTTTAGCTGTACAAATTCTGCAGCCCCTTGTTACTGCTCCAGGGCCTTCTAAACTGAGCCCAGCGGCGTTTTCCCAGTGCACAGCACGGTTTCATGGCTATCCGGTGAAAGGCAGGAACCAGCTACTTGTATTTGAGAAGGGAGGAGGAAATTCAGCTGCTCCTGGCTGTAAAAGCAGGGAAGCTAAAGCTAGCAGAGCGTCCCTCAGGGTGCTTATCTGCAAGTGGTCAGGAAGCTCCTAGTTTGATGCTGTTTCAGAAAGACAACATCTCCTGCAGCTTTGTGCACAGTGAGGGGTCTGTTGGCTCACTATTAACCTAGAAGCAAGAATGTCACCTATGGAATTGCAAAGGGCACTTTCTGCATCCCCTCGCTCGCTCTCCCAGGAGGCATTTTTCTGAATTGCTGACCCAGCCTGTCTCTTGGTTTGCTTGTGAGAGCTGACAAAAGCACAGCTTGAGCCATGTGGTTGTGGACCACAGTCAGATACCATATGGCTGTGGACCAGCATTCGTACACTGCAGCTTAGAAACAAAATTAATTTTGTGGTGTTTCCTTCAGAATATATAAAAAAACCCTTTTCACTTCTTTAGTGGAGTTATTAATGCTGATGTGACTCTTGCAGGGTGAAATATAAGCCTCTGATTACATCATAGCTCTATGACTTACTTTCTCTTCCACTTGCTAGCAGGAGGATTTGTGATACACATTACAGACATAAATTGTTCTCTATATTGTAAATACATAGTGCATTTTAATGATTGCTGCTGTATGTACATCTCTTTGGTAATGGGACCAATTGAAAACCACTTCAGAAAGCCGCTATTGATATCTTTGCAATAACCTCCTTCTCTGTGCCAGCCGATAAAAGATGCATTAGTTCTGGGTGTCCAGAAAGGCAGTTCACAGGACTGAAAGTCGAAGGATGCTTCATCTGTGACCCTTTAAATGAGAATGACTCTTTATTTTTTTTCCCTTCCCTTCCCATCCTTTTTAAACTTAGATAGTATAGACATTTTAAGCGTTTCCCAGCAAAACATCTGCACAAAGTTCCCTACAGAGGCACAAAACCACGGGTTTTCCCAAACCCCACTTGGGGTATAGTCACACAGAAAAAAGTGACCCTGGGGCTGAGCTTCTCTGCTTGGGAATAAAAAATAGAAGAGTTCTCAAAGTTCCTGCTAAAAAAATCCACTCAGGTGAAAATTGGGTATGAGTGTAGGCAGATGCAGACATAAGGTAGACATAGCCAAGGCTCCCGGTTCGCATGGCACACAACATATGTTCTCTCTGCTTCTAGAGGCTGCTCCACCTGATAACAGCCCACTATCAATAGCAGAGAAACTCCCAGCTCATGCCGAGAATGTCTGTGCTTTTTGTACTGAAAACCCCACACTTGGGATTTACTGCTACAATTCCTGCAGCTCTCCGTATCTCTTTTTATCTATTATGGTAACAACTACTTATTTTCTTGAGTTTCTGTATGTAAGAGGGCATACAAACCTCAAGGGTAGAAAATAGAAGGGATTTGCCCCCAAAACCGCACAGTCAGCAGCCGAGGTGAGAACGGAGCTGGTGTCTCCTGACAACCCGTCAGATCCCCCCATCACGCCCTACCCAGATGGGTCTTGTCAATTTAATGCATTTTCACTTCTTAGATGATTTCCATTTTCATCCTGGAGTTTTTGCTAGGAATGGCAGTTTTTACTGCTTCCTTGGCCCTGATGCTATTGAAATTGATGGTCAGGCAGTCGCTGACTTCCCTGAGGAAAGGCTGGATCCATGAAGCATAAGAAAAAGATATTAAAAATGGGCCTCATTTAGAAATAGAAATCTGGGTTATGCAATTGGCTTGAAAATCCACAGTTTGTATGGACTTAAAGTATCCCAAATTTAGCAAGTTTAAGCAAACTTCTCTAAGTGTTCCTAGAATACTTTGCTAGTGAGCAAAACTTTCTTAGTGTGATGTGCTTCACTTTGTCCCTGCCGTTTAACGGTGCTTGGGGAGGGTAATAGAAACCTGTTACCTCAGTTGTAAACCAGGACTATGTGTTTCCCTTTGGGAAGATTATTGGTGGTTTTCAAATGGTGAAACTTTGTGTTTAGCCTAATTCTTTGGAACTAAAACGCAGGTGGAATCCTTTTCTTCCCAAAATGAGAACAAAGATTTGCATCAGGAAGGATCCAGGCTAAACTGAATGAACCCATTGAAAGGCAGCAGTCTGCAGAACATTCCCATTTATCTTTGTGTCCACGTTTGTACAGGAGGACTTGCAAAAATCTCAGCTGCTTCTCGGGAGACAGTTAGCAGTACTCTGTGGATACAGACAGCAAGGCAAAATAGGGTTGAATGATGTATGGAGAGCTGCTCAGTTCTCTGGGTGGGGGCGCAGACAAGACAACCCCTCAAGGTCCCTCACAGCTCTTTTCTGGTATCTCAGGGTTTGCCCAGGGTCAGACAGTCAGTGGCACAACAGGCATTTGAACTTACGTCTCCTGATCGTTGGGTTTTCAGCTCTAAACCCTGAAAAAAATTCACCTCGATGCTCGGTGGCATATGCTAGATCAGAGAACATCTGGATACACTTAAAACATGTGTCCTCCGTGCCAATCCAGCCGGATCCATGGGCAAAACTAAAGAAGAAACCCCTGCAGCCCAAAGCAGGCTGCCCAGAGCTGTGACAGCAGAAGGTATCTCTGGATCCCATTCCCACCCCAAGGACAACCCCTTGCCAAAATCCTCTGGTACTCGACAGCAGAAAGAAGCCTCTGCTTCTGACACACACACACACACAGAGCAAGGGGCTACCGGGAGAGTACATAACAGGGATGGGGCCTTAAACAGAAATAGATATTTTTCAGGATTTCCAGTTCTAAAAAAACCATGAAAAATGTACTTCACTTTTCAGACATACTGCCTACTATGCAGATTTGCTTCTTTGCTCTTTTTGCCTAGGAGAGTTTTCAAAACTATGAGAAAAGTTATCAGCACACACACTGCTAATGCCTGGAAATTAGTACACGTACTGACAACAGCCTAAGGCAGTCCAAAAATCTGTCCTTTCCCTATTTAAAAAAAAAAAAAAACAAACCCAAGAAACAAAAAAGCAAAAGAGAAAAAGGAGGGGAAAGAAAGGAGAAAAAACTTCTACCATCACAGTTTTCCCAACCGACAGCTGACATTTAGGATTGCATTTTTGCTTGACTTTTTTTTTTTTTTTTCCCCAGCGTGCCTGGAAATTTCATCCCTCCCAGTTAGGCAGAGCTAGGGTCCCACATTAAACATTTTGTAACTAGTTGCCTGTTTGCGGGTGAGCCCTTTTTGCTTTCTCTCTGTTCCTGTAGTTGGAGACAGGCAGCGTACTCACGCCAACACTTGGGGTGGGGGCTGCAGGTTGTTCAGGCTGTGAGCTGGAGCTGTGGCCACTCCAGGAGCGGGGGCTCATGCTGTTTGTTTGCTGAGTTTTGCGCTCTTTGCCATCATTGTGGTTTTAACGTTTGATGACCTAGGTATCTCAGAAGGCTGTTTTACCTCAATAGGCATGTGATGAATTGATCTTAATTAGCTTGTGGAAATAATATAAGCCTGAGCATTAAGTGTGCTTTGTTAGGGTTTTGACATCTTCTTTTATATGTACATCTACAAATAAAATCAGGTAGATTAGCAGTCACTAGGAAATTGTTGTGAGTCACTGACTCATAACTACCGTAGGCTGCCTCTCCTCGTCTCCGTTAGTCATGCTGCCTGTGGGCAGGGGTTCACGCGGCTCTGGGGCTAACCATGTCCATTTTGCCTGTACGAACAGGGTTTCCCTCCAAAACTAATACCAGCTACCTGCTGGAAGAGCCAGTTGGCTCTGTCGCGGCTCAAGGCAGAGCGTGAGCCAAAACCACGGCCGAGGAGCTCACCTGGTTTGTCCTTAAGCCCTCAGGTGGCACCGGCCACCCGTGTGACAGATGGGTGTAGGGACCTGTGATCAGACCCCAGCATCATTTATCCCTCTGGCTCCCATTTAAACACTGGCTGTTAAAGGAGAGGTCAAAAATCTTCCCTGTAAGTCCCTGGTTTGTCTCCTCCAGGCTCGTCAGTGCAAGCTGTCTTGGCGTGCCCTGGGCACCTTCTGGAAGCGTAATAACTACCCAGAGCTCATGGGCACATCTTGCTGTGCTGCTGCACCGGGCAAGTGCCTGAGGGAAGGGGGGGGGGCTGCGGGTGTGAGGCAGGCAGCCAGATGGGGCCAGAGGTGGGAGGGAGAGCCAGGTTTTGCGAGGAAGAAGAGGCCATGTGCCACGGGCAGCAAGCTGGGTTTGTGAGAAGGAAGAGAGGATGCTTGCAGGGCAGCAAGCCGGGTATTGTGAGGAAGAGGAGGCGATGCTCCCAAGGCAGCAGTCTGGGTTTTTGAGGAGGAAGAGGAGGCTATGCTTCTGGTGCAGTGAGCCAGGTTTTGTGAGGAAGAAAAGGCCATGTGCCCAGCGCAGCAAGCTGGATTTTGTGAGAAGGGAGAGGGGATGCTCGCAGGGCAGCAGTCTGGGTTTCAGGAGGAAGAGGAGGCAATTCTCCTGGCGCAGAGAGCCAGGTTTTGTGAGGAAGAAGAGGCTATGTGCCCAGGACAGCAACCTGGATTTTGTGAGGAAGAGGAGGCGATGCTCCTGGGGCAGCAGTCTGGGTTTGTGAGGAGGAAGAGGTGATGCTCCCTGGGCAGCAGCCCAGGTTTCTGAGGAAGAGGAGGCGATGCTCCTGGCGCAGCGAGCCAGGTTTTGTGAGGAAGAAGAGGCCACGTGCCCAGGGCAGCAGCCCGGGCTCCCTGAGGAAGAGGAGGCGACGCTCCCGAGGCAGAGAGCCCGGTTTGGCGAGGAAGAGGAGGCGAGGCGCCCGGGGCAGCGGGAGGGTGCGGGCCGGGGCCCGGTGCGCAGCCGGTCAGGCCGCCGCGGGGAGCGGCGGGACTCGGTGCCGGGGCGGGGGCGGGCGCTCCCCCGCGAGCAGCGGCGGGTCCGGCGGCGCGGCGGGTCCCCGGAACGGGGCGGGGGGCTGCGGGGCGGGGCGAGAGGCGGGGCCGGGCGGCGGCGGCGGCGGCGGGCTGGGGCGGCTCAGTGCGCCCGGCTCCGCTCGCCTCCCCGCGCCGCGGCTCTCCTGCGCCTGGCTCCGGCCCGGCATGGCCGCTCCGCCGCGCCGCCGCCTCGCCGCCGCGCCGCCCCCGCCGCTGCTGCTGCTGCTGCTGCTGCTGCCGCCGCCGCCGGTGATGCTGGGCGGCGGGCCCGGCGCGGCGGCGTCGCGGGAGACCCCCGGTCCCTGCCGAGTGAAGACGGTGACGGTGTCCACGCTGCCGGTGCTCCGGGAGAACGATATCAGCTGGAGCGGAGCCCCGCCGCCCGCCGCCGCCGCCGACTCCCGCTTGCTGCTCTTCGTCCGCAGCGAGCTGCCCGGCCGCGTCGCCGTGCAGGACGACCTGGACAACACCGAGCTGCCCTTCTTCACCCTCGGTAGGCACCACTGCCCCTGTCCCCGGGGCCCGCCGCCCCCGGGGCCCCCCGCCCCGCCGCCGCGCTGCCCCGGGGCGCGGAGCATCCCGCTGCGGACGGGCGGCCCCGGGCTCTCCCCGCTGCGCCGGGGTTTCTGCTCAGCCTCCCCTCGCCGTGGGCTGCTGGGTTGTGTTTTGGAGCTCTCTAACCCTGCCCTTGCTGCACCCTGGTGGCTTTTTTTGTTTGTTTGTTTGTTTGTTTATATATGTATTTATTTTTTCTGCTGGGGAGGGATTTTTTAGCAGGGCCTGAGGGTTGCTCCCTCTTGGAAGCCCTGGGAGTAGAGCAGCTCCACTCAGGCTATAAAGTGATGGGTGCTGCCTCTTGTGCTCCGACTTGAACGCTTAGCCCTGGAGGAGGTACCGCCGAGCCTGGGAGAACAGGAGAGGCTGCTTTTCTAGCCAGAGCCTGATTTTATAAATGCTTCGTCTTAATTCCCGAAGCTCGCTCTTGCTTCACGCACAACTCCAGCGCCTGGGTCTGTGGCAGCCGCCTGCAGACTTTGCTCCTGTCTCAGCTTCTGTGGGGAGGGGGATGGGACTAGAAATAATTCTGTTGTCGTACTTCTTGATGCCGGATCCTGCTGGCTCAGTTGGGGTGCCCGAGCCGTCTCTTGTCACTTTTATCTTTTTCTGTGCCTTAACCATCCTGGGCATCTTCCACGGGAACTGTTCGGAATGCCGCACGAACAGCGAGGTGTTTACTCTGCCGGGTCACCCAAGGTTTTTTGTTGATCTCTTCTTGATCCACTAGCTTTCTGCTTTTTGGTGCCTGAACGGAGGTTAATTTGAGTACCTGCTTAACGTCGGGTCCGAGATACTGCTTGACACCCACCTCTGGTTGTGGCTTCCAGTGCATCGCCCTGCATGCATCTGGCGTGCTGAGGTGTGCCCGCCGCAGGCTGGCTGGGGCACCCACCGCAAGTCCCTTCCCCTGGCCTGTGGAAGCGACTGCCTTGTGCTGGGTGCTATGTGCCGGGGTAGGAAAATGCCTGGCTGTGCCTCCCGGTCCTGTCCTTTTACCTTCTGTGAAGCGTTCTTGTAGCAAGTGCCCGTAATGGATAAGTTGATGGTACTTCTTGAGCCTCTTGGGTTCTGGCTTTGCAGTGTGGCTTCCTTAGACACGGTTGGTCACTTGCAAAAATCCCAAACAAACCAGGTACTCTATTTCAAGTAATAAAAGGGGAAAATCAAAGCTTTGATTTAGTAGGAATGACATTTACCTTACAGTGATTAAAAGTAACAAGAAGTTTCATGGTTCACAGAGTTGAATTTTCAGATTAGAGTACACTTTCTTCAGGGACCAGGTGTGAATTGCGCACTGATCTAAATATATTGGAAAGCAAAGAAACCCCTCTGTGTATAGCTTAGGTAATAGCTCAATTTGGAGGAGAGGAATTTGTCTTGATAGATCAGAGACATGATCTCGTATAGCAAATCCTATTTCTGTGAGTAACTGCCAGTAAAAAGACCATGTCTTGATCTAAAAAATTCTCTTTTGCTTGCCTGGGATATTGGTTATGCATGACTGTTGAATATGTAGCATGTCTTGTGCAAAACTCTGGGGTTTTCTGCTGCCCCTTCATAGACAAAAGACCCCGAAACATCCCCTCCTGTTTCCCTGAACCCACAGGCGTCAGGCAGATTGGAAGATAAATGGAAGCTTTGCCCATGGTGGGATAGCTTCATCACAGTCCTGAAATTAATCAGCACGTTGCCTCCAGAGAAGGTAAAACACTTGTCCTTTCCCAAGGTCTAGCTCGTGAATTGCTGTGGATGCTCTGATATTTCAAATTTGTTGCATTTCATCCCATCTCCTGGTGTGGCAACTGAGTCTTGCTCACAGTTAACTCTTTTCTGGGCGAGTGCTGTGTAGAGGATTTCTGCTGGCAGGAAGTAAGGCTGGAGTTTTCTGTGGTGGTTTTCCCCCCCTGCATCCTTTTCTAAGTTCATTCGTCGCTGGGAACCTGAGAGCTGCTGCCGCCTGGTAATGGGCTCTTGGAGGTGAAAATCACGTTACATGTAGGAGGTCAGTGGGATGGCTTCGGGGTGACTTGGGGGCAGGGAGTGATTTGAACGCTGGCTTCTGTTTGCCAAAATCTTGTCACTAGGTGATTTCTGATGTTTATATGTATTTATGCACGTTCCCGAAAACCTTTAGTTGCTTTCTGGGCCTGAGCTCAGGAAGGCACATAAAGAGCTGATGTCCTGCTGATTGCAAATGTGTTGAGGGCTCCTAGATGTCTGAGAGCAAGCTGATGTTGCTAGCAGAGACCGCTTTCTGGCTTTGTGGCGTAAGGAGGGGTTAGGAAGACCTCTTAAAGCACACCTCAGGACAGCCACCCTGGCTGGCAGTCTGGAGGGATTTTTGAAACTATATAAAAAAAAAAAAAAGCAAAGCATAAAGCAGGCAGAGCTGACTCCTGGTGCTTATACTATGGACTGTGAATTAAAAAAAGTTGAGAATAAATTGAGGCTACACCATTCTGCAGGGCTGAAAAGTCATTCCAGGCCAGGAAGCACAAAATAAAACCTTACCTGTGTTTAAGTAGGCAGTCTGTAGTCCTGGGCCTGCTCAGCAACTCCCAGTGTAATATGTCTTCTGGCGCTGGAGTGGTTCCTGTGCCTCTCTTGTGCTAAAGGAGGGTGGGGGAACTGTAGCTAAAGGCTCGCAGATGCCAGAGCCTTGTTTGCAGCAGTGTGAAACTTAGAATCATAGAATAATTTAGGTTTTAAGATCGAGCCCAACTGCAAACCTAACACTGCCAAGTCCACCACTAACCCATGCCCCGAGCGCCACAGCTTCTGCTGGTTCTTTTTTAAGGGCAGACCAAGTTAAAATAGGCTGAGGGGATAGATGCTCTGAGTTGGTGGCTGGTACAGAGCATGTGCAGTGCTCCGTGTCCCTTTTCTTTAAGGGATTCCTCCTTCTAGGGAGGAAGCAACTTTTTCTGTTCCCTGGCAATACGACATCTAATTAATTTAAGCATAAGTAAGTATAAGTGCATAAAGTGAGAGCTTGCAGGGTTGCACCCCTGCCTGCAGGGAAGCCTGGTCTGCAGGAGCTGCTGCATGACAGACGGGAGAGAGCAGCGCTAGGAAATCCCTGTGCAGACGACCCCTGGCCCACGGCGTGCTTGCAGCAGCAGCAGCAGCAGCAGCAGCGGGCTCATCCGCGCCGTCCGTGGGTCGCGAGTGGCGCGCGGGAGCCCGCTAGGGGGTGGTGGGAGCCCGGAGATGCTCCGCCAGCAGCACCGGCTCTGCCGGCAGCCCCGGCACCGGGCACACGCAGCGCGCACGCACGCAGCCCGGGGACATGCAGTGGGCACATACATGGCCCAGGCACACGCAGAACACACGCACACGGCCCGGGCACACACACGGCCCGGGCACACGCAGCACATGCAGCCCGTGTGCACATGGCCCCGGCACACACAGCGGGCATGCACACGGCCTGGGCACATAGGGCCTAGGCACGTGCACATGCCCTGGACACATGCACACAGCCTGGAACATGCACACAGCCCAGATGTGCACACGGCCTGGGCACGTGCAGCCCACATATGCACACGGTCCAGACACATACAACCTAGACGTGCACACAGCCCAGGTGTGCACAGGGCCCAGGCACATAGGGCCCAGATGTGCACACGGCCCAGGCACATATAGCCCATGTGCACACGGCCCAGGCATGTGCACACGGCCCAGGCACATGCAGCCCACGTGCACACGGCCCAGGCATGTGCACACGGCCCAGGCATGTGCACACGGCCCAGGCATGTGCACACGGCCCAGGCATGTGCACACAGCCCACATGCACACGGCCCAGGCACGTGCACACGGCCCAGGCACATGCAGCCCACGTGCACACGGCCCAGGCACGTGCACACAGCCCAGGCATGTGCACATGGCCCAGGCACATACAGCCCACATGCACATGGCCCAGATGTGCACGCGGCCCAGGCACGTGCACGCAGCCCAGATGTGCACACGGCCCAGGCACGTGCAGCCCACATATGCACATACAGCCCAGACGTGCACACGGCCCAGATGTGCACATGGCCCAGGCACATGCAGCCCACATGCACATGGCCCGCATGCAGCCCCCTGCGAGCAGGTGGGTGGCCAGCAGGGAGTGGGTTCTTCATCTCCCAACTGAGGCAGGAAACTTTGCTTCTGCGTCGCATCCTTCCCGGGTTGTGGCAGGGGCCTGCTGCTGAACGGTATGCTCAGCGGCCCTTCAGCCGGCTCTCTCAGTTTCTGTATTTCCTGCGCCTCGGTTTATTTTTTTCTCTCTTGCGTTGGAGACCAGGAGGACGTTTCGCCCCCTACCACCCAGTTACATTACTATAAAATTACCCATCAAAGCGCAGCGGTGGCAGGAAATGACAAATGTAACTTTGCCACCAGTGCATATGAATTGCTGTGCATCTCCTGCCCTGAAAAAGCATCCTGCCCTTTCCTTAACCTTGGATACAACTGATGCTTTGCGGTATCCCCCCTCCCCTGCCCCCCCCCTTCCCCTTTAATTCTTCTAGTGTTACGCTGGCGAATGGTGCAGCCTATCATTGACTTTATTCTTGTACAATGAGGTCTCTCTAAGGTATGTATCTTGATTTAGTCAGCAGCCATGTGTTCTGTACAATAGCTGCTCCATGAGCAGCGTTGCCTGCTTTAAGTGCAATTCAGGGAATGAAGGCAGTTAGCTTCCGAGCTAATTTAGATGAGCTCTGTCTATGTGTGAGCAGATATATATAGAGGAGAGAGAAGGAAAGAGGCAGACAAATTTTCACCACTGCTCTTACCCGGTAGTGGCTTACGTAAGAACAGTTTACTATACACTTCTCATAAATGGCTTTAATGGATGCTGTTTAACGGGCATCTGCAGTGCTACGAGGTGCTTTGTTTTGGTGGGTGGCAGAAAGGGTGCTTGTGCATCCACGTTGCCAGTGTTCCACCATGGCTCTTGCGTGTGGCTGCTCATTATCCCCCACTTCTTGAAGCTGTGCAGCTCCTCCATCTCCTCAGCAGTTCGGCGCTGCTTCTTTTATCTTCTTTCTTAACTTTTCCTGAAGCCATCTTGTAACTCAAACTTCTCCTCTTTAGGGTAAGAATGCATTGAAATAAGGGAGAGCGCTTGAGCAGGGGATTGCCACCCTTGCTTTTGTCAGCGGGGTGGAGAAGCTGGAGGGTTACCTAGGGAGCGTGGCTGCCACTGATGCCTTTTGATGCCACTGTTTGGAAGCACCATTCGTTGCTTTGAGTTGGCCCGTGAGATGCAGCAGCAGCAGGCGGGTAGCAGAGAGAGCCTGTGCCTGGCGTGAGACTCCACTCATCAGGGCACAGCATCTAAAAACTGGGTTGTCTCTGCAGAGAGCCAACAGCAAAGTTTGCTTTCAACACTTCCCTTTGCTGTTAACTGCCTCCTGGTAGACTTGACAAGCTGCACTGCATATCTGGCCAGAGGTCGGGTGAAATCAAGTGTTGGTATTTTTTTTTATTTTGTTTATTTTTCTTTGTCTGGCTCTTCCCAAGGTTTAAAGTATCACATCTCCCACCAGGCAAGTGGAGGGAGCCAAAAAGCCTCATTGAGGCTGTACAGTGAAGGTAAGATGTGTCAGTGGGCTCCTTGGGATGGGGGCTGGGGGGGGAGATAGACCTGAGAGCAATGACTGCTTCCCTTCCCCTTCATGCCCACCCACAGCTGTGTGTGGCCATGGGGTCTGGGCCAGGTCCCCTGTGCCTGGGCTGCCTGAGGAGGGTGTAGGAAAGGGGAGAACCTTCTGGTAGCAATTTTCTCCCCTCCTCGTGTGAAGCTATGTGATTACTTAACCTTTCCAGGCCGTTGGGTTCTTGTAGTTGGAAGGGGAAGGAAGGAGGGCCCGGCTCGGGGTGGGGTGGTACCAGTGATGTGGGTCCTGAGCTCGAGCTGTGCCCGCTGGGGCTGCTGCAGGAGAGGCGAGCTCTGTAACATCCCAAAAGGCTGTAGGCACGAAGTGCCCATGAAAATGGGTCTGTCCTCAGATGACTGCTTCCCTCCCCAAAGGCAAGGTTGAGCGTAGCTGGTCCAGCACGGTGGGGTGTGGACTTGCAGGGTTTTTGCTTCATCTCAGGTATTTTCTGGGGTGAGAACCCCAGTTAAAACTGGGAGTCTGTAACTGAGTGGCAGGCTGTACTCGGGGAGCTGCTGCTTTTCAAGAGTACCCGTGTTGACCAGCTAGTGGCAACAGAAGATTAACTATAGAGAGAGGAGCCGGTTTACTGCAGCTGAACCATCGAGTAGCGGAGAGGCTGACAGCTGGGGCTGTCCTCTGCTCCCTCTTCCTCCCATGGGATGGTGGTGGCTTTTCCATGATGTCTGTGTGCCAGAGACCTTTATCGCTCTTCTGCTGGAAGAAAAAAAGTATGTGCTTTTCATCAGAATTAGGTGGGGCACTTGCATTTCTCTGTGGGGGCTGGGGAGGTGAGTGACCTCTGAGTGCCACCACACAGTTAGGCGTTACCTCCAAAACTTGCTGTCTTTTCCTTTCTAAGCCCTCAAAGTGTGAACCCTGGCTGTGTGACGGACCAGCCTTTGTGCTGCCTCAGTGACACGGCACTGATGTGCGGTGTTGGCTGGCTGTGAATTGGGCTGAGCCCTTGGGCTTTCCTGGTGTAACGGGAGTTCAGGCATGGGACTGGCTGAGACAGGAGGAGAATAGATTGATGTCACTTGTGAGAACATTAGGGTATTGATCTTATGCTGCCTCGATGTGTATGTTAGCGATGGCAGGTGGCTTTAAGAAACACCTACCGTCACACCAAACTGCCTTGCAATGTGTGGGGGTAGGCTGGGGTTGGAGACTGAAAGGAGAAGTGAAGAAAATAGAAGTGTCTTGATTGAAGCCTCTCATCGCCTGTAGTGCCCACAGTACAGCTCGTGTCGGGAGTGTCCTCCTCCGACTGCAACCAGCTGAAATGGGGAATGATGAGCCTCGGGCAGCCTTCCCTTGTGGCTCCCCAGTCCTGCCCTGTCACTACCTGTGCGGTGGGTGACGGCATTGAGCAGAGATGATTCTTGTGCGTAACCAGCTTAAGAAATGGTGCCACTTAAAAGAATTGAATGCTTGTGCTGCTGCTTGGGTCTCAGCTAATGTGGTTAAGGTTTCCAGTGTCCAGACAGTATGGAGACACTTAATGGTATTGAAGAAGCGGAATGGCACGCAGAGGGGACGAGCAGTGATCTTGACTGCTTGCATCTGCGCTGGGTGGGTGAGGCTTTCTGATTGTATCCTGGGAAGGAGGCAGGTGGGGGGAAAAAAATCATGAGTAAATGATTTTGGCCCATCGATCCCTTTGGGCATCTTCCCTGTATGCTGTGCAAGAAGCACTGCTCTTGAATGCATCCAGTGTGCTTATCCCGCTGTGGTCTGGTCCAAGGAGGAATGAGGGGTTCCTTGCGGGAGGAGGTTGTGCTGTGACTGCCTGCGAGAAGATGGGGCAGATAAGATTTGGAGCCAGGGCTCTGTCTGTGGGAGCAGAGGCGGCTGGTGAGGAGGTAGACAGAAGTATGAGTTCTCTGTTTCTCATTATCTGTTCCTCACCAGTCTTGCACCCCTCCCTCTGTGCTTCCATTTCTCCCATCTCCATGCAAGACAAAGTCTGTATGAAACTGCTACTTGCTTTGAAAGCAGCAGCAAAAGGGGAGAAATTTTCCATTAGCAGCATCAGCAGTAAAAGAGATTTTTTCCCAGTCACCTGGTAACTGCTGTATTTAGGAAGATTACTGAGCTGATGGTGTTGCTCCCAGCCATGTGCATGGGAGTGATCCTGTTAGAGGGGAAGGCAAAGGCCAGCGTGCATAGCTGCACGCAGGGAGGTGAGCTGGGAAAGGTTAGCTGTGCATCTCTCTGTAGGGAGAGGAGAGCCGCTGTGCTGGAGAGGGGACCCGCTGGGCCTCGCATCTTGCATGCACCGTCATCTGCTCTTCCAGTGCACGAGAATGAAACAGAAATCGTATTGCCAGCTGCACTAATGAGCTGCAGCAGAGGGGGAGCAGAGCATGGCTCCCCGGGGCTGGGTGCTTGCCCCATCCTCGAGCGGCGGAGGGGATGCCTGGCTCCAGCCTGCCTTCGGGGACAGGCTGGTTATTTTGGTGCCTGCTACCTTTCTTTCTCCGAGTCTGATGAGATATGCCTATGGAAGGGTGCTGCCCTGGCTGCAAAGACCCCACGGACTATCTGCAGATGTGCACCCACCCTCCCAAAAGCTTGGGGCCCCAGGACTGCATAATGGGGTGCAGGCTCTGGGGACCCCAGGTTTGCTCCCAGCCCTGCTGC
The DNA here is from genome assembly GCF_015220075.1 of Falco rusticolus. Lineage (NCBI taxonomy): Eukaryota > Metazoa > Chordata > Aves > Falconiformes > Falconidae > Falco > Falco rusticolus. The sequence goes on from NC_051195.1 coordinate 42,715,488, forward strand.
TGGCCGTGAGCATGTTCACAAGAGCTCAGCTGTGCTGATACCTTTGAGGCTTTGGTTCTTTTTCCTTTCTCTGCTCTCTTATATCTCTCTGTGGGGCAGCGGGGTGGCCTCACCTGTGGCTGGAGCCCTGCCCTGGCTCTGCTGCATGAGCTGGGCTCCCTGGCCAGCCCCAAGGGCTGCTGAGTGCCAAGGCACTCACCTAACATGAGCTGGCATTGCAGAGTGTGCCTGCGGCTGCTGCAGTCACAGCTGTGTTGGTCCCAAGGCCGTTCAGAGCTCGTATCCTTCCCCTGCTGCTCCTTCTGGTTCTCAAGCGATTGGTGTTCCAGGGAGTGCAGCACATCCCTAAAATATGGGATCAAGTGACAGAAAATAGGAGTTGGCAACAGCATAGGAATATTTTTTTTTGCCTCTAGCCAACTGCTCAGTAACATCAGCTTCTTGATGCACCGCTGCCGTATCAGCAGCATGCCGTGATGGCAAACGCAGGACAGTTTGTGTGTGGGAGCAGGGGCGAGCAGAGCATGTTTTCTGCAGCCCAGGACCAGGACCTGCTGCTTGTCTGCCCTGGCCAGGGAGCACCAGCTCTGTGTGCTGAGGCTGAAAAGCCTCTACCTCCATTCATGCTTGCTGTCCTATTGCTCCTTGCTGCCTGGGGGTCTGATGGGAGCTGGAGTAAAAGTTGATGCCACTGACCTAATTAATTACTCAAGGGGCACGCACAGAGTGAGGTCTGCTCACTTGGGAAGTTTCCCACTTAGATGGGCTTCCTGGGGTGAAGGGGCACATATGGCAGATGCTGCCAATTGTTCCCACCTCAGTCTCAGTTACTCAGTGCTGCCTTGCACAGGCTGCTCTGTGGGGGTGGAGGGAGGTGGAGAACCCTTCACCTTGGTTTGCTGGGTCTGAGCAGTCACCTGTGTGGTGGATTCAGCATGGGTGGTGGCCCCGGAGAGCTCTGCGGCTTGTTGGGACATCCTGATGTGTCCCTTTTCTTTCTACCCCTATCACACTTCTGTCTTGTCCTTTGTACCTCTCATCTGTTTAAGTTAGAGGAGTTTAAACACTTTTTCCCACCCTGTAACAAGCCCAGGGAATTCCTTCCAGGCTTCTCTGAAAATGTTCTTGTTGGCATCGTGCTCCTTGTTCATCTACCTCTAATGTCTTGGGAAATCTGGACAGAGAAGTGCCCAGGAGCGAGGTGATGGGCAGGTGACCCAAAGGGTGGATACACGTTCCCCTCCCTCTCTTCCATGCCATCCAAACTGGACAGCCCATGGTCAAGCTGGGTCCACAGACACATTTGCAGCATTTCAAGCATCAATTAGGCTTCAAAAAAAGAGTAGGAAACATTTCCTGCCCTCCCTCCCAGGAAGTGACAGGTGTTTATCAAGAGAGGTGGCCTGAGCCACGGCAGTGTGCTGGGGTTTATCTCAGTCTCCGTGTGCCTGGGGCTTCTGCTGGTTCAGGCTCCGGTGTGGCCTGGGATGCCCCAGCCAGAGGGCCACCCACTGGCAAACATCTCCCATCATCTCCTGGCTGGAGGAGGTGCTTGAGGTGGGCAGCTTAGGGCCTCTCATGGGATGCCAATGCTGGGTACCACTTGATTAAGGTAGACTCAACTCACAGGAGCCTCCCAGCTCTTACCCAGGATGGCTGTTGGGACAGGAGGCACTGCAGTGGGTCCAGCTGAAGAATAGGGATGCCGTAGAGAAGCCGAGCACAGCAGTGTCATTTTGGGGACCTGACAGGCATGTTTGGGAGTTAAACATGTTGCAGGCTGAAAGCACATCCAGCAGCGATGACATTGACCTTAGCTGTGCAGGCATGTCCTTGCCCGCTGTTGCTGGAAGGGTGCTGGCTGCTCCATCTACCACGTTCACATCGGGGGCTCCAGCGTTTTTCAACCCCTGCAGAGCGGAGGGCGGCTGTAGGGGTGCATTCATCACCTGAAGAGCCCCTGGGCTTTGGCTGAACTTTGTGTTCTAGCAATAAAACCGTGCTAGGAAATGTGTGCTGTAACAAAGCCCATGGATATAATACATCCGTATCATACTGTACCTTTCATCTTGAAGGATTCCCGAGGAGCTTTACAAACTCAGTGTGCTGCAGCCTGCCAGGGTGACTGAATGTTATCAGTAAAGGCTGCAGTCTAATCTCTGCGGTAGCATGTGTCCCCCGCCCCCCTCCCCATCGCAGAGGGAACTTTATGAAGTCTGATCTTGGACTAGCACTGCACCGGGTGTTTTCCTCTAAGCCCGAGTTTCTCAGGAGAAAAAGGAAAAGCATGTAGCTGTTTGTTATGCAAAACCAGCGAAGAAGTGTTCTTCCTGGGGCAGTAGGAGTGGGTGGGAATTACTTTCACGCAGCTTCAACAGCTTTGGATCTCGGCAGAAAAAGCATTCGCAGGGGAACGTGCCCTCCATGCAGACCCAAGAAAGGGGATAAGAAAGTTTGAGTGCTTGAGAAATTGCTTCTGGGCACAAGCAGGGTGGCAGGGTTCAACTGCTGGGTATGGGGGCTGCTGCCAGGGCAGCTCTGGGTAGGGAGACTGGTAGTGTCTGCCTGAAATACTTGCTGTGCAAGTCTTTTGTCACCCAATGTCCCCTTCTGTCCCTGCAGAGACAGTTCCTGAGCCAGCTGATGGCGTGTCCATGTCCTGCAGCCTTTGGCAACCTCTAGGCTGCTGCTGCCTCCCACCACCCGCAGAGTGGGAGCAGGGAAGGGCAATGCAGCCCCCTCTGCCTCGGTCACCCTTGCTGGTCTCCAGCTCCCGTTGGGTTTATTTGCATCTGCTCTTGGCTTACCTGGAGCTGTGAGGGCCGTGGGAGGCATCTGAACCTGCTGTCGATGGTGGCAGAGCCTAAAACTCAAAACTGAAAGTGGGATAAGGGGCTCTAAACGAAGCTGTCATCAGAGGCATATGCTTGAAAAGTGGAGGTTAGCTCGAGTCTATTTTTGTTTGGAGTGGTACATGCTTAGCCTGTTTTGTTTAGCAGTTTGTTTATGGGATGTATTTTCCCATCCTGTGTAGCTCCTAAACTGTAAAATCGAAAGCAGCTTTTACGTGTTCCCATTAAATGCATCCTGGTGCACAGGAGATCCAGGGTGCGTGGTGCTGGCAGGGCTGAGGTGCCTGCTGGCCAGAGGTCCTCGATTAGGGAGGGGACAACGCAGCAGCGAAGGAGGTTATTTTGTCACATTTGAATATGGGAATTACTGTGGGCTGTAATGTGGGCTCCCTGGGATGGAGCAGGGACACCTCAAAAGCTTGCTAGCCTTTTCATCCATTTGCTCTTGCTTTGGAGGCTCCAAGCCTTCTCATGCTCATCCCTGAGGAGCGCAGGTGTGGTGTTGCCACCTGCAGCTCCTTTAGTTTTGCCTCCTTCCCTGGACCCCTTTGAGTTGGTCCTTCAGGCCACCAGTAATGGGGTGTGGTGTTTCCAGCATAGTTCATGGATACTGGACAGTAAGAGCCTTCAGTATCAATCAGCTTTGAAAAGGCGATGAAGGTTTGTGGTCATTCTTACTGCAGTTGTTGCAGTTGCATGCCTCGTCCTGAATCAACAGCCATGTGTTTCTCGCTTTAATTTTTCTGAGTGCGATCAGAGGGGCTAGAAGTGTATTTAATTAAATAGCAGCACCCTTGCCTTTTAACAATTCAAGAAACTGGAGCTGCTTGAAGACACAAACTCCGTTACATTGCTTTACATCTTATCACATCCCAGCGCTTGCTGTTTCTTCCTCTCCTGCTCTTTGCTCTCCCAGACAAGCAGCACAGTTGTCCTTACTGTGTTCCTGGCTTCTGCTGTGTCGGAGGAGAAAATCCGTTACCCGGTGGCATGGCAGCAGGGAGGGAGGTCGGGGACGCTGCCTGTAGGGGCTGCTCGTAGCCAGCTTGGGGTCTTGCTGGAGCAGCAGTTTGCACGACAGACACACTGCTCCTCGTTGTACTCAATTTTATTCTGCTTTTGTAGCAGCTGCCGTTGCTGCTTAGCTGACAAGCTGTTCCTTAACATGCTATGGCCCAGCGGCACGCGGGAACAGGGACAAGAGCTGGGATTTGAGCAGGATGCGAGCTCCGTGAGCATGCGATGCGGGGATGCTGCTGGCTCCTGCTCCCCGGGAGTGCGTGCACTGCCCAAAATCACGTGCGCCGCCCAAAACTGTGCGTGCTGGGGGAGGTTTGCTCTGCTGCCTGGGCTTGCTTTAAAGACTGTTGTAAAACCTTTTCCCTCCTTGCCGATGAAGGGTTTTACAGCGTGTTGCAATGAGCCACTTAAACGCAAAACGGGAGGAAAAAATCCTGTTAGCAGCACTCCTCCCAGCTGAGCCAGCCTGGCAGCCCAGGGCCTGCGCTGGGGTGAGATCCAGGGTGTTTGTAGGGGATGCTGAAGAAAAACTGAGCCTCGCGAGAGCCTACCCTTTGCAGAACAGCCCGCTGGTGTTTCTCCTGTGGCATGTCCCAGCTGCATTGCCTCCCCAAAACCATGTTCCCCACTGCTTGACAGGCTTCTCTGCTGGTTTGGATGATCCCCGAGTCACGTAAGCCCAGCGTTTAGTAGACCTTGGTCTGCAGAGCCTCTCTCCAGCAGGAATGATGCAAATTTGTCCATGGTTTCCTGGCCCGCAGCTGAAGCAGCTCCCTGCAAAGCGTGTCCCAAATGGTGCCGTGTCCCATGATCTCTCTGCAGCTCCCGGGCCCTGCTGGTGGCAGGAGGTTGGGCTAGGAAGGAGGGTGATGCTTTTGCTGTGGTTCAAAAGGAAAGAGTTTTCTGTGAATGTGGGGCTGTGGTTTTTAATCACTGCTTGTTCTGATGATCACTCTACAAAACAGTTTGAAGGCACCCAAGGGCAAACCAGTAGGTGTTAATATTCTTCTTCTATTGCTGTTGGGTGGGGAAAGAATTCAGATTCAAGAAAATCTGTTATTTATTATGGTGCTTCTCACCTTGGCTGTGGCAGCTGGAGGGCGGGTGAGACATGGGTGCTCTGGACCTGGCTGGGGAACAACCTGCAGCTGTAATTTGGCTGGTAATGGCTGTGCAGCATTTCCCCAGGCTTCTCATGCCCTTGTTCTTCCAACTCTATGCAAATATTTCTGCAGTTAGGGAGCTGTCCAGGGAGGATTTTATTCCTGGCATGAACCGAGTAAGCAGGAAAGGTTGGGCCAGGAGAATGGTCTCACGGTTGGCACCGAGATCCACCTTGTCCATCAGCTTGGTTGCACATAGCCACAATAACCATCTATACATCCCGACCAAGCTGAAAGGGTCCCACAGTAGCTCCTGAGGGGCTCCTGCATCTCCGTAACACTGGCCTCTGGGAAGTGCCTCTGTTGATGGGGATGCTGAATTGTCTCATGCACAGACGGCTGCAGTGGGGGAAGGGGGAAGTTTTCCTTTGAGGTCTCCTGGACACGCTGAGTGCTGACCAGGGGCTGGTGCAGAGGGAGAGATGCTTCTGTTAATTAGCACTAGATAAAAGGAAAACTTGTCTTTATTCAAAGAGTGGCTTGTTCCAGTTTCATTGCAGCCCCTCAGTTCTGAGCTTTAAAGTTTGGTGTATGTGCGAACAATAAGTTTAGAAAGATGTTTTGAAGCCAGAATCGCAGCATTGTTATGAAAATGCTGAAGGGGAGTTGTGACACTGTTTTGAAGATGAAAGTATTTTTACAATCTTAAACTGACACATTTAAAAAAAAGAAAAGAAAAATACAGTTTGCATGAAAGAGTTCTCAACAAGACTTTCCCTGGCCAGAATGAAAAATGACCATCCCCAAAGATCAGTGAAGGCACTTTGAGGTGCTGCTGGCTTTGGCCGTCACATAGGTGACCCTGTGTCCAGTGTGGTGAAGTGAGTGGTTCCTGTTGGTGTTGCTGGTGCATGCTGGGCAGGGTGAGCCCTGCGCAGCCTGGCAGAAGGAGTGGTGTGTGCCCCCTGCCCCGTTGGGTGCTTGCTTTCCTCCAGGCAGCTGATGGACCAAGCAGGACAGGAGGAGGAGGGTGTGAGATGGGGAGAGCTGATGGAGCATAGACACGTGCTGGTCCTGTTCTTGCTGCCCAAGAGATGCCCTCCACACTTCTGACCCCAGCAGTGCTTACTGCAGTTGGAGTTGGTCCGTGAAAACAAATTTTTCACAGCTGTTTAGCAAGCATCTGCATAAATGATTAGCCAAATAGCGCGCTCTCAGTGAGGACTGAAGAGGGAGGCTGGAGCTGGCTGGCTCTGGTTCTGACTCTGGGCTGCCCCTGCTCCTCGGCCGGCCCCAGGGCTTGTTGGTTCACACTGTTTCAGCTCACCCACAGGCACCGGGGAAGCTGGGCTGGGGGTAAAGGCTGGCCATGAACACCGTTATTAGGAGGGGAATGGCTTGGTGTGGGTCTGGGGACTTGCAGCACCTTGGGCTCTGTCACAGCCTCTTCAGTGTCTGGCTCCCCATCCCCATCCCAGTGTTGCAGCTCCCCAGTTCAAGCTGTGGACGCTTGGCCCAGCCCAGGTGCTCATTTGCTGCCCCCTGCACAGAGCAGCCTCTCGCGCTCCGCGCTCCATGAAGCTGTAGCGTACAAGAAGGTGTCCAGGGTGCCAGGTGAAGCAGTGCTAAACACACCTCTCCTTTGCTGGGTGCCTGCATCTCCTCTTGGCTGGGATGGCAAGCAGCATCCTTGGTCACTCACTGATCACCTTTTCTTGGGATTTTCCCTTCTTCAACCATCTGAACGCACCAGCTTGTGCTGATGGTGGTGGGGTTTTTTTGTTTTTTTTTTGTTTTTTTTTTTTTTTTTTTTTATTCCCATTAAGGTCTAGTTTCCATTGCGCTCTCTCAGATACCCAGGGACCTCTGAGCAGGTGCCTTATAATTAAAAGCAATCTATTGCGATGTCTGAGGGAGCTGTGTGAGTTCCAGGGCCATGAGCCCTGGTCTGCTGCAGAAGAGCTGTCAGGCAGTTCCTTCGTTAGAAAATAGACACCAAAAATTCCTCTTCCACCCCCAACTTTGTCTTCCTGCCAGTCCTGGATTCCAGATTTATTTAAGGGTCTTTTCTTTTGGGCTTGGGTAGTTGCGGAGCGTGTATTTTTTGCCATGTAAGTCTGACAAGCCCTCGGGGAGGATGAGTGGGTGTCTTGAAGCGTTAGGGAGAAACTTGGCAAGCGCTTCAGCTCCAGGGATCTCTTTGCATTTTTGACTGCATCTGCTTTTTTATCTTGCTGCTCTTAAACTTTTCTGAACCAGCAAAGTCACGCCCCAGGAGCGCTGCCATCCAGGAATAACACTGCTCCCATTCCTCAAAGGCCTGGCCACAGAGACTTGATGTTTTTTGTGGTTTCTCCCAAGGGTACCAGCCACTGGGTGGGACACTCCTGGGTTCCCTCTGCCCAGCACTCCCAGATCGGAGTGTTATCTGTGGATGATTGTCCCTTCTTTGCATCATGGAGGAGGGTCCTCCACTCTTGGAGGTGGGCAGGAGGTGCTCAGAGCAGGCTGCCGTGTCTGGGACATACGTGCCATGCTTGGGTGTTTCCCGAAATCTCTCCTGAGCCTTTTTGAGGTGGTGCATCTCTTGTGTGTTGTTCCACACTCCCAGCTTGGTTCTTGGCCTTGTACACAGGATTTGGGATCCTGTTTCAGGTGAAAGCAGTCTCTTAGCTGTGGTGGAGGTTAGGGGGAAGAGCTTCCCTCCATGACCTTTGCTGCACTGCAGTTGGAGGAAGCATACGTGAGCGTGCAGATTCATCTGGTGGAAAACACAGAGGTTTCAGTCATTCTGGCATTCTCTTCTTGGTTTTGCTATTTACTCATGAAATGACCTTGAGAGAGCGAGCACACCTTACCCACTGTTTGCAAGAGCCTGGAGGGCTCCCTGTTTGCTTTACCAAGGTGGTGTAAAGTTCCTGTGTGGAGGTGGGAGGGAGGGACAGACCCTTTCGGCTCCTTTCCCACTATGCTGCCTGCAGGCTGATGGTGCGGAGCGGGTGAGGAAAGGAGACCAGTGGAAGTGCAAAGCCAGAGGTAGAAGAAATGGGTGGGTGGAGGAGTGAGAAGTAGACTTGACAGACCAGGATCTGCTGCTTCTCTGAGCTGGGTTAGCTGCTGCCCCGTGCGTTTCTCTAGCCAACAGCTCTCCCCACGGCTCGACGAGCAGCTGGGCAGCGGGAGAGCAGGATGCTGCTGTCAGGTCTGCTGGCTTTAACATGTGGTCGGTCCTATTAGGAGTTGGGGTTTTTTCTTTGCTTTAGTGAGCTAAAAATGATCTGCATGGTTGAAAGTTCCCCTCCTCTCCCCCACGTGCACACACGTCTTCCTGATCTCTGCAAGAGAGTGACAGCTTCTCTAATTAGGCAGCTGAGGAGGTAACCTTAGCAACTCCATGATGGTGCTAGGGATATCTCCAGCTACCCTTGGAGATGGTGTGTCTGGTGTTCCAATGGCCTCTCATGAGGACAGGAGAGCTCGGGCTGCCTGCACACCCATCCTCCCTCCCTGACACTGCTTCGCGTGTCTGGTGGTGTCTGCCATGTGAAGCAAGAGCCGGCGTGGGAGGAGGGCACCGATGTCCCATCGCTGCTTGCTCTGTACTTGCTGATGCACAGGCTGGGTGTGCAACCTGCTGGAGCTCTAGGGTGAAGTGCTGTGGTGTCTGTGGGCGGTACTGGAAGGGAACTGGTGCAGAAGGAGGTGCTGAGGCTGCTTCTGTACGAGTGATGCCTGCGCTGCAGTGAGCAGGGATTTGGTGCTGCATCAGGGGAATCTCTGGAGATCCAGGAGAGCAGGAACCTGCCCTCCAGGCGCACAGAATGGGCCTGTACTTGGCTTGTCCATCTCCTTAGGTTGCAGGCAGTGGGAGTGGATAGCCTGGCAGCAGAGCAGCACTAGCTGGGGCTTGGAAGGTGGTTGTTAGCACAGCAGGGTCCCTGTTTGCTGCAAAAGGACCGGTGGTGTCCACAGAGCCTGCCTGCACAGCAGCATCCCTGTCTCTTCATTCTCCCTGTCCCAGCTGATGTGGTGGCTGCAGCACTGAGCACTCCCTTAAAATCTGTATGTGCCTCTTGCCCTGTGGGCTGTAAGGGGCCTTGGCTACTTGAAATAGTGCTCAGAAATACTTTTTTTATAGCAGCTGGGAGTAAGCCAGGGCAAAAATGAGCTGAGGCCGCTGAAGGGAGATAAGCCGAGACGTAAACTGTGATTTTCTGCCCTGTGAGCCCTATGCATGGATTTCATCTTTTAATGGAAGTGCAGTAAATAAAAGCCATTTTCACAATAAGCTGAGCAACAGGTCATAAGTGTCTGAGCCACTGAAATTGATAGAAGCGAGCTAAGCGTAACAAATCTCCCAAAATTGCACCAGACTCCACTTGTATCTAGTCCCTTCCTGCATCTCACCAATTATAGCAAACGGCAATTATTTCTGAGCCAGAGCTTTCTCTGAATAAAACCTCAGTCAAACTGCAAATGCTTTATCTTCTTTTCAAATAGATTTGTACCGGAGGAAAAACCCTCAGTGGGGAGAAATCCCATTTGAAGGGGCTTTCCCTTGCACTGTTTGCAGAGACAGTGGATGCTGGACACGCATGGAGGCGTAAATTTGACCGATCCATAGTTTACTGGCTCTGGCTGAGAGGGGGATTCAGGGAGATGTCAAGCATGTTGCCTTTCGAATGTCACATGTGCTTTTGTTAGAACGAAGCATGGGCTGGGGATGTGCTGGCATCAGCTGTCACGGTGTGACCCACTCGCTGCTGGGGTGCTCCTGTGATGGGGCCTCTGTGGAGCGTTGACTTTTTCTCCCTCTTCCAGTTAGATCCACTAAGTGACTGACTCTTCCCAGTCCCCACCACAGGGCTCTGTGCTGGTACCCAGTGATGCTTCTTAGCTATAAAGCAGACTCTCAAGTACATGCTCAGACTAAATGCTAACGCTTTTGTCCCGTATAACCTCTATGCTTTTTGTAGAAGCACCTCTGCTGTGGAGCCTTGGGGATGCGCCTGCAGCAAGGATAGCATGTGGGGTGAAATTTCCTTGTCTCTGCAACAGTTTGTCTGATTTGAGGGGGTTACCTGGGCATTTATTTGCAAGTGCTGTTAAAGAAGTGCTTGTTTTATGCATGGAGATGTGGCACCACTAGTTTTGCCTGCTTGGTCTCCAGTCTGAGATCAAATAGCCTGGTCTTCACCATTGCTTCTGGCCTCGTGGTGTTTGGGCACAACGCCCCTGGTGCCCTACGGACCATAGGGCTCGTGGAGGAGGGCTGTGCAGGTGGCTGTCAGCATGTGTACGGTCGCTTCTTGGCTGAATGGCTGTGCTGAGGCATGAGGCATCTCAGCCCTTATGTTTTTTCTGTATGTAGGAATGAAGTGCCTGGCATGGGATTTGTTGCAAGTGTGCTCCTACTGTTAGATGCTGCTAGAGATGCTGACGAAGAAGTGCCACAAGATAACGGGTGTATGAAGCTCAACTGACTTTCTGATTGATATCATTAGTACTCCCTACTGAAAAATCCCTGGGAAGCTGGACACTTTCTGTCTCTGGATGTCTCCAGCAGTTTTAGCTGAACAACTTCTTGTTAGGTGCGTAGAAGCTGCTAATGTGGCACCCTCCTGGGTCCCTGAAAAAAAAAAGTCAAGGTCTTGAATTGCCCAAGGACTGATTTGTCTCTCGTGGTGTTGTTAGCGAAGTGCATCACTTGGGGTATTTTGCAATGTCTGGAAGCCTGTGGGATGGGACGGGGAGGCTGCGTTGCCTGCGACAGCCCCAGGGCTGCTGCTTGGTAAGGTTTTCCTAGCACGGGTGAGATGAGAAATCACCAATGGGGAGCGATGAGTGTTGTTCAACGATGCGTCCTCCCCTGTCATGGGGGAGCAGCGTTTGATTGATTTACTCTGTGTTAGCTTCGCATGAAGAAAACTGTTGGTTACATTTTTTTTTTCTCTTTACCGTAGACTTGGGAATTGCATTTCTCTCCCCAGCCCCCCTCCCCCCGCCCTTGAAGGGCTGTTAATGAAGAGCACTGAACCAGCTTCTCTTGAATTTAATGTGCTTGCATCAGCTGGCAGCCCCCTCCAAACACCTCTCAAAAATGTATCATGAAATGCTTTGCATTGAAAGGGACCTTAAATATCATCGAGCTCCAACCCCCCTGCCATGGGCAGGGACACCTTCCACTAGCCCAGGTTGCTCCAAGCCCCGTCCAGCCTGGCCTTGAACACTGCCAGGGATGGGGCATCCACAGCTGCTCTGGGCAGCCTGTGCCAGTGTCTTGCCACTCTCACCATCAACAAATTCTTCCCAATGTCAACTCCAAATGTACCCTCTTTAACTTTAAAACTGCTACCCCTCACCCTGTCGCTACACTCCCTGATAAGGAGTCCCTTCCCATCTTTCCTGGAGGCCGCCTTTAGGTACTCTGCTCGATATTAGGCAGCTACAGATAGCTGGCCATCTGCCAGCCCAGGCACATCGCCATTGCTGTTACCAAAATGTTCGCAGGCCCAGCAGTGTCGGATGATCAGCAGCACAGCAGTACAGCGAGCAGCGAAAGCAAAAAGCAGCCACTAACGAGTACAAGGCTCTAATATACAGTGAGGCAAGCAAGCCCTGTGGCGAGCACAGGAGCCTGTCGATTAAATCTAAACAGCTATAACAGCTATAAATTCGATCTGGTACATTCCAGCCAAACCTGTCATTATCTCAAACCCTTCTACAGTACAGAAAAGTTTTGATTAGAGAAGGAGCATGTGTGGTGTCCTTGTGGGCAGCTCCCAGGGGAGGAACTGGTGAAAGCAGCCCTTGGAGTCAGCATGAGCCCTTTTTCTCTACTGAGGCAGCAGGTAGAGAGGAGAAGCATTGAAAAGCTGTGAAATGCCTTATTTCAGACCTCTCCTGGGCTTTCCTGGCATGCAGAGGGGAGGACTGGCTGGTGGCAGGTCTTGGAATGATGAGGAAGGCTGATGTGGCGGATCTCCAGCTGGGAGAGGGAGATGGAGATGAAGGGTTTGGTAGGCAGGATTTTGGCATGTGAGCTCCTGTTTTGCCAAATTCAGAAAACAATATGAAGTCTATGTCCTTCTGTGCCCTCATGCCTTTCTCTGGAGAGGTGTTGCAGTTTTATAATTAAATTTCAGGTGTTCCCCAAGTAGCTTTTTTATTCTTACATGCCTGTGGGCAGCCCTACCACCATGATCTCCACTGCCATGGGACAATGCAGTCACTGTGTTTGGAGCTGGTAAAAGGCATCCCTGCTCCCTGCGGGTACCACTGTGCTGCCTATCTGTTATCAGACGTAGGGATGTGATCAGGCTTCACAGTCTCCTTTGCCATGTCTCTGCCAGCTGAGGGACATCTGGCTCTTCTCTCCCAGTCCAGCGGCAGCCAGGGTTCTTGATGCATCCTGCCACAGGGATGCAGTTTTGTTGTCCACCTTTGGAGTCTCCTCTGTTGGCAGTATCAGAGTCAAATCAACTAAAATACAGGATCAACGTGGTTATTCGGTACATCCACCTTCCTCTGGTGAGCAGTTTGGCATGCAGAACGTGTTCATTTATTTGCGGAAACAGAATTTAATCGTCCACCTCCTGCAGTGTGTTACGAATTCAGCCAGAGATGCTTGGCCCCTGTAGCCTCAGCAAACTGAAGCTCCCCAAGATCCTCCGCAAACTGCAACTTGCTCTCTGCGTCTTGCAGCGTTTCTCTACCGCAGTTGCCCCCGCAAACCTATTTTCAATTTGGGAAGCAGTGTCTTTGTTTCCTTTTGCCTAGCCAGCTGTAATCCCTGCCTAGCTGTGCCCCTTACTGGGTAGCCATTTATTTCCCTTAATCTTTTATGAAGCACTTTTATCATAAGCTCTCTGAAAATCTGCTGAATTAGACCCTCTAAATCACCTTCATCTATTTTAAAGGCTTTCTTTTGCAGATAATACTGCCAGGTTACTTAGCATGCCTCTTTTCCAGCATGCCTTGAAGAAGTTGCATTGCCTCGACCTGTTCAGATTATACTTTGCTGGCTTCTTTATTGGCTGACCCCTAATTAGACTAGTGAAGTTCCTGCTCTCCTGTGGTTTGGTATGTAGTTCTGCGGTCCTGGAGCCATGGTCTTCTGCTTTTAAAAAATAAAATAATAATAATAACAACGATAAAAAAAAAACCTGTGACTGTTTTGCTGCTTGCACAGCTTTTAGGAAAAGCATCCAGGGCTTGGAGGATATTGTGGGAATTGTGTTAGTGTTTGGTACAGCTCTGTACCTGAGCTAAGAAGCCTTTTCAGATCTGAAGGACGTGAAATTAGCTTGGCAGCCAGGATGCACAAGTTTTTTTAAGTAGCTACAACTTCTGAGAAACCAGACCCTACACCTCTGATGTAGTTTTTCTGATAGTTCATGCCTTGTTTGACTCGGGGGGGTATTTTTTGCTGGAGCTGCTGACAGCTCTAAGACAGGGAGGGCGGTGGATGAACTGGCTGCCTGCAGACAGCAGTCTTAGGTCAGTCCTCCTGTGCTCAGGGAGGAGGGAAGCTGGTACACAGCACAGCACTAGGGAGTTATTGTTTTCTTTCTGGTATGGTAAAAGAAACCCATTCTTGAAGCACATGGCTGTGGCCTTTCCCTGGTGTGAAAGCTTGGGGAAAAATAACATTGGTTGACCAGCTCTCTGTATTTCGGAAAATAAGGCTTTTCATAGCAAAGCCCCCCACCTTGCAGGCTCAGGCATAACTGTATCCATCAGCTGGAAGCTGCAATTAGATAAATTCAGGCTGAAAATGAAGCACAAATCCCCAAATGAAATTAGCTGGCCACTGTCGGGCAGGGGGTCGTGCTGTGTGATTGCTGTGATCTCTCCTGCCTGCCTGCGTCTTCGGGAACAGCTGGTTTCTCTCTCCCATACTCTAACTGCTGGAAGGCTACAACAGGCTGTAATATTGCTCTGTTTTTCTGCTTCCTACAAATAAAGCAAGCTTCTTCCCGGACTTCTCAGGAAGGGTAGGATATGGGAGGGATGTCTTTGAACAGAAGCATCTGTCCTCCCCTGCATCCCTCCTCCTTCTCCTCCATCCTCTCACTCCTTTTTGCAAGGTTAAATGCCACAGCAGAGAAGGAAATTGAGTTTTGGTGTCTGCTCCCAAAGGCTGCTCTCAGCTGGGGAAATGCATCATCCCGCTGAGCTCTTGTGCTAATCCCTCCTGGGATTGCTTGCCGGCTGGGAGGCAATGACACAGACCAAAGGGGTTGCAGCTGGTGCTCCCAGTGTCCTTGGGTCAATGGGATGCTGGTCTCATCATGCACTTATAATGGAGAGGGTATCTCTAGAAGCAAGGATTTATTCACAGTGTCTGGCCTGGCAGGGGTAATTTGGGATTGCAAGGAATGAGTACTCAGATTTCCGTTTTCTGAGGGCAATGCCAAGTAAAAATGGCTGAGTCTTAGGGTGGTTTTTTTTTAGTGTTTAGAAGAAAAGAAACCTTGCACCCTGCACAGTGGGGTGGGCTCTATATTAAAAATAGAGGTTAAAGCCTAGGAGCAGAGCTACAGGAGCCTTGTAAGAAAGAATCCAGGACATTTCCCCCGGTAATCTCAGGGTGGAAGGGCTATTGACCCTGAGATGGGCTTGTAGAGAAGGGAAGATCATGTTGTCGCCCATCCTCTCATCCATAGTCTCTGTACCTGTAGGGTTCAGTGATTTTTTTCTTCTCTGATCGTACAGGTTGTCATCAGCTGATGGGAGGCTTTGCCTTCTGCATCCCTTTGGCAGGGTGTGGATCAGGCTCCTCAGGAGACAGCCCCCTCCTGAAGTGGTGTGTCTCATGCTGTGCTGACAAAGATAGATGCTGCAAAGGTCTCAGTTTTCAGAGGAGGGGAAATTGAGGCCTTGTTGTCCATCAACACGTGTGTGTGTGTGTGTATATATATAGATGTATGTGTATATAAAAAATCATATTTAAACATGTTGGCTAATACATTAAAAATAATTGTTATTGGTTATACAAATTGCTAGCAATATTGCTATGGCTGTATTACAGCCTAAATTTTCACTTGATTGCTACCACATAATTTTCAGCAAATAACCAAAGCATTCTAACTTAAATATTGTCACAGTATCCTTTTAATAGGCAAATGAGTTAATTATAATCTTCTTGGATAATAGGACAGCTTCTACCTACCAACATGCATGTAATGCATTTTGTGTTTTAAACCAGGCTTCAGAGATCTGTGTTTTCTTTAGTGGTAGTTCTGCAAAGCTTGAAAAACCCCTTCAGCTGGGTCAACAGGGAGGTCTGTAAATGAGCAGGTGAATACGCATGTCCTGGTGCCATCCTTCCTGCTGAGGCTTTACAGGGTTGCTTTCATCTTGGAGGAGTTTGTCCATGGGCAAGGGATAAACTCGGAAATGCTGTGCACACCGATGGCTCAGCTATCTGATCAGTGGCTGAGTGGAGCCTGTGGCAAAGGAAGTGTTTCTGGCATGGTGCTGGCTTTTAAAAATGAACTCCGATCTCTTGCATCCCCCACAAATGAAATCTTCTTGGGGCTGCTTTCTGGCTCTGCAAATTGAGTTTTGTGCATAAGCAGCAGTGGGCAACTCCAACCTGCTGGTGCTGCGGGGGTCCCGGGGGCTGCCAGCAGCTGATGCTGGGAACGGACTGGGGTTGGCATGACAATTGGCCTGATGCCCACCCGCTCTGCAGCATCTGCTTCATCGCCTTCCCATCCGACTGCACCCTGTGAGTTTTTACGCTTCCCATGGATAGTGGGACATATGGGGAGGGGCATGGGCTGGAGGGACTTTTGTTTCTAGCTTGTCTGCATTAAAGTTTTCTTGGCCCAGTCTGAGGTTTGCAACAAAGTGTCAAACGTGGCTTTCATGGCTTGGATGTTGTATTGGTAGGGTGAAAGCCGGCAGCTCTGCATTCCTTTAGAATGAAGAGATGAGTGCTGGGCTTGGCTGTGGGAGCCATTGCTGTTGGGTGCATGTAGGGAGGGGAGGCTGGGCTAAAATTCTGCCCAAGTTACCTGCATCCAGGGAAAGGAGTCGGGGTGCAGAAGGTGCCTGGGATGGAAGTGCTGCCGGTGTGTGGGGTGGCTGGCTGCCTTCACACTGCCTGTGGACATTTGCAGCTCAGGGGGGCTGACGAGAACAAGTGCTCCCAAAATGTGCATCACAAATTCATTCCCTGCAGTATCCCCTACTCTTCCAGTCTTGGAGTTCTGTGGCTTGGCAGATCTCAGTCATCCAGCATTTGCCAGAGCAGCATTTTGCAAACCAGCATCTCCTCTGTCCCTCTGGTTTCCCTGATCTACCCTGCCTCCTGCTGATGGGGAAGGAAATCACAGTGGTGGAATGAGCTGCACTGCTGTACCTTGCCATCACTTAAGCTATACTTTTTTCCTGCTCTCGCTCGCACCCTGCCTCCGATGATTGTAGCGCAGAGAACGCCTTGATTGCTGACAGCTTCTCAGGAGTTGCAGCACAATTGAATCAGTTCCCTTTCAGTGCATAGAAGCCTTTCAAATTGTAATCATGGGCCATTCTCCATCTCTGCATTGTGTTCAGCAGGCAGCTGCGAGCCAGCACTGTTCTCCTCCTCCCCAGAGCCCCCTGGGCCATGCTGGCACTGATCCCCTCGCTCTCACCACCAGCAGGGCTGCTCCTTGGTGGGTGTTTGCATGCCCCAAGCAAATAAGACTTGTGATGGAGTGGGTTGGGATGGCATGTCCGGCAGGAGCAGGTGATGTGGTTTCTGGGGACAGCCAGCACCAGCCGGGCCAGGGGCTGCAGGGTAGGGATGCTGTGCTTGTGCATCTCTCTCCCAAGTGGAGGGGTGGAAGGTCTCAGGCTGAAGACAAAAAGAGGGAGCTACCAGGCTCCTATCCTGCCTGCCTTGCAGCCTGAGGCAGATGGACATAGTGCTCGAAGCTGTAATGCTTGCTTTGGGGTGGGTCTTTTCCTAGGAGCAATGCATTATTTTTTTTTTATTTTTTGAGAAACTGCAGGCATGAGCTGGGGGCAACCACCTCCCTCTGCCCAGCCTGTCTGACTGAGTTGAAACCAGAAGACAAAGTAGAAATGAGCCTCTGCAGTCCTGGGAGCAAGAACATCTGCATCTTCTCTGCTTCTCTTCTGAATATTCCAGCAGGGCTGGGAGAAGGTGACCAGGAGCCAGGCAGGGTCTGGTGATACTTGGAGCCCGGAGAGGTCACCCAGGGTGAGGCAATGCCAGCCCTGTTGGTGCCTGTCCTGGTGCCACATCGCTGTTTGTCACTGCATGTCAGCATCATATTTCATACCCCATCAGCCAAATTTCTGCTAGTTTTGCTCTCTTCTTTCTCTTCCCCTGACCCTTAATTTTCTTTGCACTGCATCATTTTCACTTTCTTTGTCTTTCCTTTTGTTCACCTTCTCTGTCTCTATGTCTTTCTGCTCCCTTCAGAGACGTCCCAGCCTTCTCTCTCCTGCAGGGCTGTGTCCGTGCAGGTGCCTGCAGAGCCGTGTCCATGCAGATGTCCGCAGGACCAGCAGGATGCCTCCCTGCCCCTCAGCTCCCATTTCATGCGGGCAGGTGACCGAGCGCTGCCTGCTGCCTGCCCAGAGCTAGCAAACGCAGCAGAGGGTCAATGTGTCAATGGAAAATTGAGTGCGGAGAGAATTAGGGCAGCGAGGCATAATAATAAAACCTCTTGCTGTTGAAATCAAGCCAGGAGAAGCTATAGAGGGAGGGCTGGGTGCCAAGGCTAGGGGGAAAAAGTATGATGCAGCATGGCCCTGAGCTCATCTGTCTGGAGGTCAGGATAGGGCTGGGGTGAGCTTTTAGACATGGGGACAGCAGGGAGCTGATGCTGGCCTGGCAGAGCCCTGGGACCACCTCTGAGAGCTTCGCTTCTCTGCCTGCAGTCCCCAGTACCCACTGGTGGTGCTTGCTGGTCTGGCTTCGGTCTGGCTGCTGTCGGTTGTTCCTTTCCTTCCCTGTGGGGCTGGGGAGGTAAATCTGAGAAGAAAATATTTAGTGGGAAAGAACAGCTTGAAAGTGGTTCTGTGCTTTGTGGGGCAGGTGGCAGGTTTTGTCCTTCTGCTTGTGCTCATATCGCATGCTTTTCTCCAAGGGGAAAACCTAAAACTTGTAAAACTTGAAAGGCCTGAAGTCCCAAGTGTGCAGGTGGCCCCAGGGCTAATTGCTGTCATGTCCTGTAAGTGCAGGGCAAGTATTCCTGTGAATTTTTTCTGGGAACATCAGTCCTGATTCAGTAATGCAGCTCGGGCACGTGCTTTGCTTTCAGCACCGGTGTGTGGAGGCTTCAAGCCAGTGCTTTGCTGAAAAGGATCCGATAGGCTCAAGACGCTGTTTGCTTTGTTGTGATTTTTTTTTTTTTTTCATGTTGGGAAGAGGAACTATCTCAAGGTGGCAGTCAATTAAAAAAACAAAACTCAAAACCTGGCTGCTGTGATCTGTGGTTCTCCCCCCCACTAAGCCCCATCAGTTCCTTCTGCATACAGAAGTAATGTTAGCAATGCTAACAACATCGTTATCAGAGACAGTGTCTTTAAGGCAGCGGGTTTGTCTCTGAGGCTTTCAAACTTTCTTTTGTCCCAAGAAGTCAAAGTAAATTGCAGGCAGCCAGCTAGAACATGCATTCCTGGGGGATCCGCTTTCCTTGGCAGATAAGCAGGCTTTTTTGTTATGCATTGAGGTCTCTGCATGTTCCTGAGCCCCCTGACTGTACAACTGTCATCATTATGTACTTCATAATGGCATGATGTACTGGGAAACCAGGTCAGCGGGCAGGGAAGTGCAGGCATCGCTGGTATATGCCACAGCATCTTTGCTCGGCGGCGCACAGCACGAGGCAGAGCGTTCCAAGGCCTCAGTGCCTAATAGGAGCACCCAGGCTTGAAACATTGGGAGAGGGGACCCGTGGCCATTTGGCAGCTTGATCTCCAGTTTCACACATGGCTTCATGCTGGCAGGACCCTGGGCTTCACCAGGAAGATGGCCAAGCCTCCTGGTTAACCCAGTCCTGGAGCTCGGGAGGGGAAGGACCAGCCCTCTTCCCGTGCCAAAGCCAGGAAAAAAATGGCCCTGGCTTCAGCTTGAAGATTGCATCCTCACATCGGCTGGGGTAGAGCAGCTCATATATTCTTGTTTCCCTAAATGAAGGATGCACTCAAGCAATTGAAAACAACTTCTGGGACAATCTCGTTCCATTATGTCTAATGGAACCGGCTGTATGTGGCGCGTCGCGCGTGCTGATATCTTGGAGAAACAAAGAGGGATTTTCCCATTATTCAGAGAATGGATGAGACGTGAAATGAACTCCTCAGAGGCGTTTCAGTTTGTCACAATAGAGCAAAGTGAGTCACGTTTGGAGGATTTGGGAACAAAATGTGTGCGATTTCTTGTATTCTTCTGTTTGTGTATTCCCTCCCTCTTCTGTCCCCCCTCCTCTTCCTTTCCTGTCAAAATTTGTCAACAGAAACCCAAACTCCAGGCGCACTTGCTCATGCTATTAGAGTCATCAGTGGAGGTTAGACTGCGGCCCCTCTCCTCCTTGGATGGGGTTGCAGGAGAGGACCTCGTTGACTCAGGCATCAGCACATGCTCCTGAAATGGGGTTTTATTTGTCATTTTGTTTGTGAGCCCAGAGGAGGCATTTGCTTGTGTCTTCAGCTGGCAGTGACCATGAGAAGTAGCTAATCCAGTGAGCCAAGTCAAGAGCATCTCGGCTCTTTCAAATGTGGTACTTGGAGCATTAAGAAATAACCAAATATCCTTTGAACTGGAATAATTAATCTCATATTGATAAGTAAGTTAATGGATTCAATGGACTATAGGATGTTGTATGTGCAGCCCTGGGGTTGCTTAATGTTTCCCAGCCAGAGAGGAGCATCCAAAACTTTTCTCATGGTTTTCCCTTCAGAAAATATAATTTCACTGAAGAAGGGAGGGGGGTAAGGAGGAAACACTCGATTTGTAGCCTCCAGTTGGCTGAATTAGAATTAAAACTGCCATTTTATTTTGAAGTATTATTTTATATGGCTGAATTGCAGGAGGTTTAGGATTCAGCTGGGCAGGTGTCCTGCTTCCAGCTCTGCACTGTCATAAATGAGGGATGGGGGAGGCTGGTTTGGCACTGGTTTTGGCATAAACCCAGTGAAGGCATGCAGTGCTTGCTCATGAGCATTGCCTGTTTGAGCACCTTTTGTTTTGGTGGCACTGAAATGTTTCCAGAGGCCAAATGATGGCACCCAGACGGTCTGTCCCAGCCCAGGCAGGGGTAGGTGCAACCTTAATGCCCATGAGGAGCGCTGCAGAGGGGCAATGACCAGCTACCTTACCGGCATCAGCACTTGCTGGGCACCCCTGCATTTTTGGTTATTTATGCTTTTGAAGTTGAGTTTTTTTTCCAAAACAAGGCAATGAGCCGATGTAGGGATGGTGATGCAGATACCAACGTGGGCAGCAGCTTTCCTTGGTCAGGTTGTGCAGATTTTGGAAGGGGTGTGGAGTTTCTTTTCTGGCCGGCATGAAATACTGCAGTTTGTTTCTCCCTAAGCAGTGTAATTTAATTTACTCCTGCAAAAATGCTGTCCAAAAATAAATCCTTTACAGGAGAAACTTAATTATTGTTGGACATAAATCTTTCGTAGGGCACTTTGAGCCTCCTGGGTTCTGTCCCAGCCGGAGGGGTTCCTGTAGGGCAAGGAAGGGAGCGTCCTGTTTTCAAGACCTTCCCCTGGAGTGGTTTCTGCCTCTTGTTGAGCTTCTCTTTGCTGCACCTGTGTTGCTGATTAAGAATTGCCTTCAAAAGCATCTTCAAACTCTTAAAGGACTGTTTCCCGACTTAACAAATCAATGCATTATAATCTATAAATATTTAATCACTGTTTGCTCTCCAGCAAGGCTAGCCTTGTGTCTCTTCCCCTCTCTGCTCCTCCCTCCACCAGTAAGACCGTACTCTGCAATACCCAGATAACCCATTTACTAATGACCACTGCATGACCATGCCCCTTCTTCTCTGGTAGCACAAGGTCCATAGGCAAACCAGTCCCCAAAGAGCATGGAAGAACCCTGGCCGGGTTTTCTGCTACAAGCGAACCAGCAAGTGCAATGGCAGGATGCACCATACAGCTTGTAAGGGTGTGTGATTTTTATTTCTAAACATTCTCCCATCTCCATGAAGCATCTGTCAGTGGTCTGTCTTGTGTGTGAAGATTTGAAACTGCTCCTTCACTATGTCCAGGGTAAGCAGGAGGGGTGTGTGTGTGGCATAGGGAAGTGAGGGTCCAGCAGGTATCCGAGAAGGTGAGATATTTGCCCCAGTTACGCAGTGGCTGGTTGCGATGCCAGACCTCCCGTGCTGTACCAGCAGGATGCTCATGGGTGACCGACTGCCCAGCTGTGCGCCTGTTTCTGTGCAAGATACGGCCCTGAACTGCAAACCCACAAACCAACCCCCAAGCAAACTCTGAAGTTCTCTAGAAGAGACGCAAAAAATGTGGCTTTTGAAAGAGATTCTTTATCACTCTGAACATTTTTTTATTTTATTTCCCCCCCCGCAATTAAATTCAAGGTCTTGTATCATCTGCTGTCATCATTCCCAGGAGAAGCTGTGGATGTGACAGCAGGAGTGTGTTGGGAGAAGGGAGCCAGGCTGCACCCTGAGCTGGGAGAGAGCAGCCTGCCATGAGTGCCGAGCCCAGACCTCTCTTGGGGAGGCTGCTGGGGGGCTCTGGGATGAACTGGGATGTCCTGCCTGAGCTGGGCTGACATACAGGGAGCAGAGATGCTGGTGTGGGGCTCTGCAGGTGCGGGAAGCCCAATTTCCCAGCAGGATGGGTGAGGCTAACATTTCAGTGTCCGTGCTAGCTGGGGTTTTGCTGTGCAAAACTTTTTGTGGGAGTGGGAACCGGGCAAGTTTCACAGGGAGACAAGCATTAAGGCAAAAGCTGATGGCAAGTTTTGTAGCAGAGTAGGAGCAAAACCTCCCAGCCCAAGCCGCAGGCTGTTGCTTGCAAGAGCCTTCCCTCTCCTCTCCCCCTGCTCGCGAGCTTGATGGCTTCTTGCTGTGCTGTTGTGTTCCTGTGGTGCTTGTTTTCCCCTGTTACTTGTTTGGAAGATTTCTGGGGCTCTTGGCCTGAGTTATGGAAACAGGCAGGCATTGGAGCAGCTGTGCTGGTGGTGATACCAGGGCTCTGCCAAGCTGGGCACAGGCTGCTATTTTCCTTCGCTTGCCGGCTGTACTTCCCAGGGAATTGCGTTCTCCCAGCTTTCTTCTCAACACTCAGCAATTGATTAGCCTTTGCCCATCTCCAGAGGTTTGGCTGTCTTTGCTTTTTCTCCTGAAAAGGTAACGTTTGAGGGGCTTGAAGCTATTGAATCAAAGGTTTAAAATAAGCAGGAATGAGGAGATGGGTGCTGGTCGCTCTCCAGGCTGCTCTCAGGAGATGCTCCTGCAGAGCAGCAGCCCTGTGCACAGGGGTTTGTGGAGGGAGAGCCGAGCCCAGCCTCATGGCTACCAGAACTGGATGTTCCTGGCTCTGTGCTTGTGTGCTGTAATTTTGAGAAGTCCCAGAGGTGTGGATTGGCTTTTCTGTGTCTCTGGGGGGAGATGTGTGCCCTGAGATGCAGTGCTGGATGCCTGTGAGTGCCGGCTATCAGTGCTACCTATTCCACTGGTCCAGGGAGTGGCTGGATGATGGTTTCCCCCATAGGAACCTCAGCAGGGAGCCCCCTTGTCCTGTGCTGTAAGCAATTACATCTGGAATCTGCTTTATTTTTATTTCTGAAAGTGAAAATGAGACAGAACCGAATGTGTGGGGCTGGCTGGCTCTGTTTCAGAGACTTTTGTGGAGTGCTCCAGCCAGGGCCTGCGGGGAGCCCAGGGAAGCTGGAGGTGGCAGCTGGAGCCATCCTATTTCGAAAACAATGAAATGCAAAATGTCTTGATTTCTCCCACCTCCCTCCCCTGAAATGGGAAGGAAATTCCAAAAAACCTCGTCATGATGACTCTGACACTTCTGTTCCCATTTGCTCCAAAATTACCTTTCAAATATAGTTCAGTTCTCTCCAACAGAAGACCTGTCAGAGAGAGACTCTTCCAGGACAGCTGAGGAAGAGAGAAAAGACTGAAGCAGCATCCATCCCCACTATCTCTAAGGGAGCTAAACATGGCACATTTCAGCTCCAGATGCCTGTGCTGTGCTCTCTCCTCCTGCAGCATAAATCCCAAAGGGAGACAATGTTCTGAGTATTATAATTTGATGATAATAATTCAGCATTTACAGAATCTTCTATCTCTGAATAACAAAGCACGTCAGGAAAAAAATACTAACCCTGGTGACAGGTGGGGGGATGAGAGGTAAAGTCGATTGAGTTGAGCTGAAGATCTGGGTGTGACACCTCAGGTTTCTGACTTCTGAGTTGGGGGTTTTACTTTCCTGATGCTCTCCCTCTACCCCAGCTGCCTCACAGGGGCTATCAGCCAGAGGATGCTGATGGGATGCTCTGCCTGCGGAGGTACTGGCGAGTTTGCATCCCTGGTGCAGTTTGCTGGCACTTCTCTGTGGTGGGCTCTGCTAAAGGTGAGATGCCGGCAGTGAGGGGAGGGTATCCCAGAGCTTTGGAAACGATGGACGTAAAATGTTTTGTTTGAAAAGGAAATGAATGCAAGCTTCCCGAAAGGATCCTGATACCATTTCTGATGCCGTAAGAAATGCAAATCTTCATAGAGCTGGCTGGTTTTACAGTCCTGCCCTTGAAGCGGTATTCAGACATCTGTATGAAAGTGATGTCGGTATTATCGTTATACCTAATTGTTCAAACTCCTCCTTATCTGCATGACTTCACTTCTGAAATGACCGAATGAGAGGATGGGGGAGAGAAGGGAGGAGGGGGTCTGCAGTAGTGAGTCAAACCCAGGGATTAGAACAGAAATTGTCTTATAATTAAAGTTATGGAGCTGCTGCCGCAGCAGTGTAATTAGTAATGGGGACCACTGAAGCACAGATGAGGAAACGTAAGATACCTGGCTTTTGGTGAGCATCTGAGCAGGGGTGAGGAGGTAAAATGATGCTGTTTGGGAGGACAGCTGGGGATGAAGTTAGGGAATGAGCAGAATGAAAGGAAGGGGGTAGGGGAGTGATCCTGTGCTGCCGCAGCTCCTGGAGGTATTTCAAGCTAGATGCATGGTGCTAGATGCATGGTATGAGATGCTCTTTGACCAGGTTTGCATGTGCACCATCAGGTTATGGTGAAGCACCTTGCGGTCCCTCCTGCTTGCTGCTGGAGGGGCCACTGGCACATGCATGCATTTTGCTTCAAGAGCAGCTGACTTGTTTGTGTGAAGGGAACGTTCTATTTGGTGAGCATTGGCTTCTGCTGCTTCATTTCATGCTTGGTGCTCGGAGATCAAGGGCTGTTTCTTTCTAAGACCTTTAAGTGCCTCTGAGTTACTGGAGCTGTTTAGTTAGCACTGAGAGGGAGGATGGGGAGGTGTTTTTTTCCTAGTTCAATACTTGTGGCTGTTTTCTTGCATTCCTCTGCCCCTTACAAGCACATGCTCTCTGTTTTTTATTTATTAATATTGGCCAAATGTTGGTTTTTGGGAGGGCTCTTGGTGGTAACACAATTAGAGCTGTGCATCCATAAGCACTCAGAAATGAGCAGTTATCCATGTCTGCTCCCGGCAGAGGCCGTGCAGTTGCTGGCCGCTGAAATGAGCTTTGGTGACCCCAGTTTGGCTCTTGTGCTCACGGTCAAAAGGAGTTGTTTTTATTTTCACCTCCTGTGCAACTGATACCATCTCTTCTCATTTGGATGCTCTTCCCGCTGGTCTCTCTGCCCAGCTGCTGTCTGGAGGATGGCACGCAGCTGGATGTGGCTATGGTACCGAAAGGTACCAACAGCCTCAGCATCCTCCAGCCGGGGCAGTAGCATGTGATATGCTTCTCCACTAGCAGAAGATAAACTGAGGAGAGCAAAGACTGTTTTCTGTGTTGTGCTTGGGGGTTAAGGTGGAAAAGTAGCTCCTGCTGGCATGTCCTCTGCACCCGGTGGGGACCGAAGAGGGCTGGGATGAGGGGTGTGCCAGGCTGCAGTAACTAGTGCTAACGCACTTCCCTGCAATATGCAAAATGCTTAGAGGAGCAATGGGGATTTCTGCCTGACCTCAGCTGGTGTGATCAACTGATGCCCTGAAGCATGAAAATAAATAGCTCTGACTCATAAGAACAAGTGGTGCAATTACTTTAGCTAGGATAAAATATTTGTAAGTATCTAATCCTTCTCTGTACCGTGTGCAGAAGCAAGTACTTATCTCCCTACTTCTCCCTCTTCCCTGCAGCAGCAGCACAGCTCCATGCAAACAAGGAGCCTCTTAAACTTTTCACGTCTTGCTACATCTGTTCCCACAGCCCTTGCTCCGAGCTGAGGAGGTGGGAGGGAGGCACAACCCTAGGACTTGCTGCGAGTGGAAGTTGTATCTCTTAGTTCAGGGTTGTTTTGTGGCTTTGCCTTAGTAAAGCAGAGCAGGAGAGAATGCCTGGAGGTCTGTTAGCAAAAGGGAAGCTTGGAAGGAGCAGGAGGTGGTGAGGTGAAGCCTGAGGCGGGTTCCCTGGCTCCTGGCCGGCTGTGTGGGGTTGTGAATGCAGCCACCAGCAGCTTTATCGTTTCTCCTGCGGTCACTGGTGTGAAGGGGCTCGTTCTGGCTCAAAACGGGGTGTTTGGCTTGGCCGAGGAGCTGGCTGGCAGCAGTGAGGGCTGTCTGCTGGGCTCTGGGGCTGCCCAGCTTGCCTTGCCTGTTCAGCCTGGGGGTGGCGGAGGGCAGGGGTGGCAGCGGTGAGCCCTGTTAGACAGCACATAGAAGGTGCATTCAGATGTCAACTTAACTTTTTATTTTTCCTCTTAATATTATCCACCAGCTGTGTCTCCACCAGCTGTGTCTCTCCTCAGAATTTGCTAGGCACCAATTTGTGGTTTAATTTTGATTGCTAATCACCACAGCTGAGGAGTGGGGAGCCCCCCACGTCCCCTCATCCCCACGCGTGGGCATGCACCCGATCCCTCCTGGCCCGTGGGTGAAAGGGCTTTGTACCAATGTTAAACAGCCGTGTCCTTGTGTGCATCAACTCGGAAAATAAACTGCTTAATGGGTGGGATGCTGAAAACGTGACAGGGCTGCTTGTGTGGCTGGTGCTGGCCACTAGCAGCTCACTTCGCCCAGACTTGGTGTGCAAATGCTGCCCAGTCAATGCAGATGCAGGGCGTGCGGAGCAGCGTGGCAGGCAGAAGAGCGCCGGTGAGATGCAGGTTGTGCTCCGGGAAGGGCAAGGGCAGTGCCATTCATTCCACCGGCCGATTTTGGGTGGGTTTCTATCTTGTTCTCCTTTGCAGTGCCCCAGGGACAAGCCCGATCCCAATGCAGAGCCAGGATTCTTCTGACTCAAGCATTTTCTTTTTCTTTTTTTTTAATAGGTTTGACCCAAGAGTGATTTAACGATCTTTTTCTAAAATTCAGGGGTTTTTGGCTTTGTTTCAAGCATTAGCTATTTCAGAACTAATTGTCAAATGAAACATTAAGTTCACAGAAAAACATTTTAAGGTTTTTTTTCCTTAATGCTTTTAGCAAACAGAGAAATGACTTAATCTCATGGCTGTGCCCTGATGTCCAATCTGCCTTTGGTAGTGCTATATCTGGACAAATGTACATGGCAACACATTCCCTTTTTTTTTTTTTTTTAAATTTATTTTTCCCTCATCAATTTCACAGTCAGCAGGAAAACAGTACTGACTTCAGCTGCGCTCTTACAGCATTAGCATCTTGCAAAGACCTGACCCGAGCAGCTGGAGACGCGCGGGTCATGCTGTGCACTGCCCATGTACTCGCTGGTGGCTCCATCTGAGGGTGTCTTGTGGTTTCCAAGGCTTCTTGCGTGACCAGGGGAGAGGGCTTGCTGTTGAAGGAAGGCTCCGTAGCACTAGACCACTCTGTTCAAACCACTCCGAGGCAGCCTGAGTCTAGCTTGGAGCAGAGCTAAAACTGAGAGTAAGGCTCTGGTGGTCCAGTGCTGCCCTCACTGATGTTGCCCACCCTTCTCTGAGCCCTGCTGGTGCTGGGGGACTGTGGGTTTGCCCTCCCCCCCGTGTCTCCAGGCTATCATGTGCTTAAGGAGGTGGTGGTGCCTTGGACCAAATGAGCTCTGCCTTGAGGGGGGCAGGATGAAGCACATCCAGAATAATAGGATTTGGTTGGTTTTACAGAGACTGAAATAAGCTATGCCTCCTAGCTACTCCTCTCTGGAAGGTGCTTGCCCATGGGAAAAAAACCCGCCAGCCTGGAGCGAGATGCTTTTTAGATAGCAAATAATTGGTGGGACAAGGCCAGTTCTCAAGAGGCTGAGGCCAGCATTGTACCTGCTCAGCACCCACCGTCAGGATGAGGTCTCTCTAGAACACTCCCTGCCCAACAGCTCCAGTATTCCTGCCAGGTTGCCTGAGCAGGGCTTGAAAGCGAAAATGCCTCCAATGCACACAAACTAATTACCGTCCTGCCCCTGGAGAGTGCGAGCGATTTGAGCTTAGAGTCCTGTATCTTGATTGTTCCCTGGGAAAGAAACAAAACCAGGCTTGTACCCACGGTCCCCATGGACTTGGGGAAGATGTGTGACTCAGACTTGATTGCATTTCTTGGTCTGCCACCACGATATTGAAAACATTTAATAAACATATTTGGAGTGCAGATTGACATGTCTGCACTGGGCTCACTTTGGGAGCCAAATGCTGGAGTTCACCAGGAAAGTTGTTTCTTGCTGCAGCCCCGGCATCGTCCGGCATCGTCCAGTCCTGGCTGTGAGCTGGGTTGACACTGGGAATCGCCAGTTTCCCAGGGGAGTAATTTCCTGGACCTTAATGCTTAAGGCTGACCAGGAGACTGGACTATCCTGTGGCAAACCTCCAGGCTTCAGTGCTTCTGAACCTGTAGGACAATATATTTATTTGTTTAACTATTCTTTTATTTATTTTCCCCTTCAGAATGGGGCTGCCTTGATCTATCTCGTGCATCACAAAGCTTGTATTTTGCAATTTATTTGGTTTCTTTTTTTCACTGTCTTTCTGATCAGAAGAGACAAAAGCCTCTGTGTGGCACCTGGACAACCTTCCCACTGAAATGCAAATACCCTGGGAAGGTCTTGGCTTGAGCAAAGCACACCCTTCTGATGGAAACCCATTAGCTGCTGCTTTTTCTTTCCTCCCTCCTCTCTTCCTTGCTAGTATAAAGTGGTTTGCATCATTTCCCACCTTGTTTCAGCCAACAAACATGTTAGTTTCTCCTTAATTACCTGGGTGTCAATGGGGTGCTTCATCACTGTCTTTCCTCAGCTGGTTCCTTTTTATTTCAATATGTAGCAGATAATCAGGATCCTCAATTGCAAACCCTGAAAAATCCTCTAGATTTGAAACTGGAAAATAACCCAAAAATGACCTTGAGATGACTTTCTGTGTCCATGGAAATTAAAATTAACTGGACTGATTTGACTGGCCTGAGGGGAAGAAGTATTTAAAAAAAAATAAAAATAAAAAAATCTGACAAATGAGGCAGGAAAGTTTTGAGTGTCTCAGGTGAACAGGAACATTATAATATGTATTAGTTATAAATGCTCTAGTGCAGTGTGCCTGAAATTGTTATAGGAAAATAATCTGTGTGTATGCATGAGGAATGCATGTGAGATGTGCACGGCTGCGGTAGGAACGTGACCCTGGGAGCTGGTATTGCTCCAGCTGGAAGAGAGCACAAGCCAAGTGGTCTGTGCTCGCTTGCTGGGGAGCTCGGGTGAGTTAGCTCGCTCTCATGCACTGTACTGTCTATATGAAGATTTATTTCGGTGGTGCTGGCAGCTCTGCCCAAGCTCGACCCTCACTTTTGCTGCGTACTGCAAAAACGCAGAGAACTGCAGGGGTCTGCAGCCTGCAGAGCACAGGGATGTGGCGTACGGGCGTCTGTATTCTGGTAGCCGTGAAACACAACATGGCTCGCACAAGGTCACGTAGGCTGGCCCTTGTGGAGGTCAAGCTTCAATCCAGGTCCCCTGAGGTGCCGCGGATGTATCTTACCCATGAGACATCTTCCATATGGACAAACAAGCTGACAGGCATGGGATGGAAGGTAGCTGGACATATGCACGGGGCTGATTCTCTTGGGATTTCCCAGGCCCTGGGCTTTTGCTTCAAGCAGCCACTTTCTCAGGGATGTCGTGCACTGCTGTGACACTGTGAAATGTCAGCCTTGCCCTCAAGTCAAGGGGACGCATGTCCTGTGACAGCCCAATGGAATAGCTGTCACCTTCTATCTGCTGCTTTGAGTTTGCTCCTTGTCTTAGATGATACCTGGGGAGGTGAGAACAGACTAGATGAGGGCAGAGTGGCCAAAAGCATGGTGTCCAGAGGCGGGAAGGTGTTGGGTATGCTGACTTGAAGGAACATACCACCATCTCATTGACTGTGAAGGTGCATTGGGGTTACGTGGCAGCCCCCATTTCCTATACCCCTTGCACTGCTTAGGGGAAGGAGATAGAAGAGTTGGCAATGAAGGAGTGCGAGAGTGGCTTGGTGGGTGCATGGCAGCCAGCCAAGGTTAACCCACCACGGAAGGCAAGAAACATGGGGGCGAGTATGAATTCACCCAACCCAGGGCAGGGTGTCTGTGCTGAGGTCCTTCGGGTTGCATCTTGGAGGCTGGTCCCAGGCTGGAGCTGCTGGAGAAGGGATCCCCTTGTACTGCAGCACAAAGGGTCTGTGTTCTGTGAGGGTCCAGCCCATTGTTTGGTCTCCACGACTGCTTTGTGTTTGCCTACAGACTCGGTTTGTCGTTTGTGAGGTTGGGCAGCAGCATTATCTTGACAAGAGAGAGAGATTTAGAGCTCTGTAATCCATGCTTGTCCATCCTAATTACTTCCTTTATCAGCCTTCAGGAGAGTAACTTTACAGTGGTAATTAGTCTCTTCAATCCCACCCTATCTTAATAATTAACACAGAGCTAGCATGGGAGGAGAGGATCTCTGTTTTGGGCTGAGAAGGTCCTTCTGGGGGGAAGGCGGAATGGATTTCTTAAGCCATCAAATGCAGCCTGGAGAGGACAGCCTTGGGGATGGCTCCGGGAGGCTGTGTGCTGAGGACCTACGGGATGATGACAACAAGTAGCAAGCAATGCGAGCCAAAATTGTGTTTATATAGTGTGAGTTTGGATGTTTTATTAATGGAAGAGCTTGGCAGGCACTAGTGATGCGGTATCGGAGTGGTGAGCATCTGCGGTTTGCCTGGGCTTCACCTGGAGCTGTGAGCATCCAGCTCTGCTGAAAATGAGCCCATTCATCATTTCTAGTGTTTGAGACACAGCACAAAAAGGGCAGTTTGACCTAATACTGCCCTATAGCAGCTGCAATTACTGGAGTATAATTCATTTCAAATGGATCCAGAGATTTCTTTCCATTAACATCCAGAATGAAAAAAAAAGAGCTAGTGGGCAGGATTCACAAGGCAGGTAGTGACCAGCCCAACAGTCATCGCAGGTGGGGGATTAAGTTGCATTTTGTGGAGGCAAAGAGCAGGATAGGACCTAGTTGGGCTCCTGCGTGCTTCTCTGGGAAGACACTGCGTTTTATTTCTGGTGTTTAATGATGGTCTGAACCTTGAGTACAGGTAGCAATACAGTGTGTGATGTGATGTGATGATCAAAGGCAGCCGCGGTGGCAAATTTCTTGCAGGAAAACTTGATTCTTGGCTTTTCCCGAGTAGATAGGTTTTAGTTCATAAAACTCAAATCTCTTTGGGGTAGTATGTTGGGTTTGGTTATGTCCTTTTTCAGAAGGAGGCCCACAGAAGACATTTGCAGGTGAGGGAACAGTGGGGCCCTGGAAACTATTCCATTCTCATCGGTTTTAGGCTGTATTGCTGGGTCAGGATGCTTAGAGACTGTCAGTTTGGACGCTCAGTGCTGCCTCAACTTGAAGATCTGGCTGTGTGTATCAAATCTGGTGTTTCTTTGAAATTGGTTTATTTTGGATTCTTGGAATGATGCAGTTAATCAGCAAGGTGGGTCTGAGAAGCAGAAAGTGCCGTTGCATGCTCTGCCGGTCCTGCGGATGAATGCAGCTGGGGCACCACTGCTCCGGAGCTGACCTCTGTCTCCAAGGAGCTTGCGAGTAAATGTACGCAAAGGGAGGGATGGAATTGAAATCTTTTTTTAGTCTGCTGCTTTAATTTTCAGACATCTTCCATCTAACCTCTCTCTGGGAAAAAAACATCTTGATTTTTATTACAAGCCCCAAAGGCTTATACTAATAGGTTGGTTTAGAGCTGGCAGTAATACCTTCCAGAAACTGTCTGCAAAACTATCTGAAGGCTAGACTCTGCCACCACATTCTCAGTATCTCTGTCCTTGTTGGCTTTTTCCATCCCTACCCCCAGCCTGTTCCCTTGTGCTGGAGCTCCAAACAAGACGTGCTTCTGCCAGGTCAGCCTGTCCAGGTTAACTGTCGGACATGGCCAAGAGGGTCTCAGGTCCTGGTTCAGCCCAGGGTTTCAAGTAGCGGTGCAGGGATATGGAGGGGCTCACCTGTCTGAAGAGCTTCCCGCCCTTCCCAGGCCATTGCTGTGGAAGATGTATTTCCCTTGGCTTCTTCCAAGATGAATTCGATCCCCACAGTGTGAGTGGTGCCAGGCTGGTGTCAGGCTATGATGGATGGACAGAGACACTAAGCAGTTGGTTAAGGATCCCCCTTGGTCATGCCCCTTGGCTCGCTTGTCCTGCTCCCATGCTGAGGACGTGGCTCCTCTGTGGTCCACATTTCCTTTCCATCATCATTGTGCTAAACTGAAGAGACAGCTCCGTTCAATAATTCATAACCTCACATAGCCGTCGTAATATTTAAAGGAGGGGGAAAACCCCTTTGGTTTGTCCTTCCTCCAGGCTGGAGGTAGAGGAGCAGCAGTGATGGAGGCTGTTGGGTGGTTCCTTGGGCAATGCTGTTTGACTGGATGCAGTGGTGGACACAAATGTCTTCTTGTGGCCAGATGCAGAAGCCCTTCGGAGTGGTAGGGACATAGGGCAGGCAAAAGCCCTTTGAAGGTGTGAACGTTCTGTGGGAGAAGGCTCTGTGAGTGACCTGTGCAAGGGCCAGAGCGAAGGTGCTGGCTGAGATTTTCCTTTTTTGTTTGGTTTTGAGTGTGTTTAAATGATTCTCATGCTCAAGTATGGCTTTCAAATGGGAATTGATCATTCAGAAGCTGGCGTGTTATGGCAAATGAGCCAAACCGGCTCTTAAGCAACTTTGTGGTGTTTTGAACAGCTCCCTTCCCATCCGTGTAACTTGGCCTCATGTGGTAATTGTATAAACTATTCTGCTTCCTTTGGCTATCAGGTGAGATGCTGAATTTATCCCCCACCCATCCAGGCTTATTTTCATTCTTGTACAGACTTTTCTAAAATCTGAGTAGAGGGTGCTGTGCAAGTCCAAAGTGTTTGATTGTTTAGAAGTCACTGGAGTATCTTGTGTTCATTATTTTAACAATTGGAGAGAGGGGTTTATTTTCTCCAGAATCATAAACACAATCTTCAGTGTGTTTTATGAAAACAATAAAGCTAAACTCTAATAACCACACATTTTCCTTGCTTTATGTGCACACATCCTTGGGGAACAGGGCCTCAAGGACTCATCTTGCTCTGCTTTTAACGGAGTTTTAATACGCTCAAGTTGGTAAGTGGTGGAGAGCTAGATTATGAATTTGCTTTGGTACCTAAAGGAATTTTCTTTGCCTTTAAAAATGCTCAAGGTGAGCAAAAAAGGCACCTCTGGAAGAGAAAGCCAGTGACGCAACGCGAAATTTTTAGCCCTGTGATCCAAAAATCAGGCTTCATTTAAATGCTGTCTATTGCAAACTCCTCTGTACGAGGACTAATTAGCTTTCTTGCATCTCTTTCCCATCCTGTGAATAATACTGTTTTCTTTTAGAAGAGATCTGAGGCTCTCAGAGGCAATTTATAAAGGAGGATGCTTTGTTACAGACGGAGAACCAAAGCAGGGAGATGAAGGGACACTGTTCCTAAAGTATTTATCCACCTAATGGATTTTTCATTTTTGAGTGCAGAAGTAGGTTAGGGCCGCAGCTCCGTCTGCAGTAGTGATGTTTTGATTGAGAACTCACTTAACAAGACAGTTTTCATCGAGAAGTGTTCAGAAATCCAAAATACCATGGAGAAGCTTCAGTTTTGAATGTTTTCTGGGGGAAGGAGGAGGGAAAATCCCATCTTTTGGCATTTCTTCAAAGAAGAGCACGTGACCGGCTAGGTGTCCACATGTGCTATAGTCACCCTGGGACAGTAAATGTCCGTGGTCTTGGCTGGGCTGTGCCCGATGCTTGTCTTTCACCCTTTCATTGCACTGTTTCTGGGAGGGATAGATGGAGAGGTTATTTTCCCTTCTCCCTCATGGGGAAACTTCCAAGTGGTCTTTTTTTCCCACCACAGACCAGGATAAGGTTCAAAGCCTCAGGAGAGCCTCCTTAGATCTCCACAGGAGCAGCTGTTATGTTCGTTTGTTTTCAGTGTGGTGCGATTTGGACATGCAGGCTGCGCCTCTTCCAGAAGCCCCACCAGGGCCAGGTAGATCCATAAATATCTGAATTCATGAATGTCTCTGGGGCGTGTATCAGAGTCAAAGGTTGAATGGAGGGATTCTCAGTGTCTGCCCAGTGTGGTAGAGATGGGCACCATGAAGGATCTCCAGGCTGCATTTATGGCTCAGCCTTGCAAGCACCATGTGCCAGGAGCAGGAACCCCAGCGTGTGGGGCATCAGGAGAGATGATCTATATCTGTAGATCCCAAAGCCTCAACACTGTGAAGGGCTGGAGCCCTGAAGGAAGGCAGACCTGTATGGCTGGTGCACAAATGATCTTGGGTGGTGGAAAGTTGGCAGGGAGTGATGGGGAGGAGATGAAAGGTGTTGCTGCTGCTGACAGGCAGAAGATGGTGTGGAAAGGCAGGTAAGTGCCTCTCTTTATGGGAGGGAAGAGCTTTGAGCTAGCACTGGGTATGGACAGGCTATAGGCCCCATGCTTACAGTCCCGGGCAGCAGGAGCTAATTAGCATGGGCCTTAATGCAGCGAGGCTGCTCGGCACCATCGCCTTTCCAAGTTAACGTGGACTTCTCACGTCCAAAGTCCTTTGATGCTTGTCTGAGAGTATCAGGGCGCTCTGGTTTCCAAAAGGAGCTCTCCACAGAAGAGTGATAAATGTGTTTAATTTTTGCAGAGCTTGTAGCCTGGTTTTATCCCAGGATCCGTCTCTTGGGGTTTTATTAGCTGATGGTGTCTGTAGGAAAAAGTCAAAGCGACTAGACAGGAACAGCCGTGGAATTGATGTAGGAAGCAAGTGCATGTTTTGGAGATAATGTTTCTCATTCTTGCTGTTTCTACGTGCTGAGTTTAGGCAGCTCATTTCTAGTTTTGCCATAGTTTTACAGCTGCTGCCTGCAAAAAAATCCTCTGGCTGGCTGCCGGCTTAGGCAGGGTGTGAGTTGCATGCTCTGGTCATGATGGGTCCCCTGTGCTGGACCACAGGTGAGGCCCTGGTGGGCTGGAGCACAGGGACGAGTGGATATGTCCTTCTCCCCTGCATACGGCTCTGATAAATCCGGCGCAGAGGAAAGCTTGGCTTGGCTTGGCTTGCTGAAAGCTCCAGGTGGCAGGAGGGGCCCGTCTGCTCTGGGTGTGCTGGTGTGGAGAGGTGATCACCCTGCCTTTGAATCTGGGAGAGAGACAATTTGCAAACATGTGTTGATGCGTTCCTCTAGGAAGCCAGGCACTAAATCATCACCTTGCAGCTTGCATGCAGATTCATCCAGGGAACCTATTTAATTAGGGGATAAATTTAGAAATCAATTATTATTTGCAGAAACAGTTTCTTTCCCTCTAGTGAGGCTGCAAGGATTCATCCTCCTCTGCCTCTTTCCCATGACCTTTGTGTATGCAGATCAGGGGTGGAAATGCTCCATGCCTCTATCTGTTTAGGTGGCCTGGTTTTGGGCAGCTGCTGCACAGCTTTCCCCAGAACTCTGTTAGGACAGCAAATGGGGATACAACCATGAAACCATGTTGGTTTTGGACCTAATGATGGGAGCACCAGGTCTGCTGTTACTGGGGACATGGATTAGCCTTTCCTCATGGAGTAGAGGATGGCAAGAGATCTGAATTTGATGGGAAGGGGAAAATAAGGACAAAGGGGTGGAATGGGGCGATAGGCTTGTTGTTAGTGATGGGAGAGAAGGATGGGGGACAGGAAGAGCCTCATGAAGCATTTCCAGTGATGGGGAATGCTAGGTGACCTGGCTGGGATAGGAGTGGGACCGTTTGGGGTGGTGTGTGTTGATGGTGAGTTGTCAAAGGTTCTGCAAAGCTGGGTTAGGGCTGCAGTGACAGCAAAGCTGGCCCTGCTCTGCCTGTTTGGAGAGATGTGGCACCAGTGGGCTCAAGCTACCTCCAGAGCTGGAGGAACTTCTGGGCAAGCACAGTGGCTGGAGACCTGCCTGTGCTGTCACACCCTGGCACCATCACAGGCATTTCCCCGACCCTCAGAAAGGGCTGGCACCCCCCACATGGTGACGGGGGTGTTATGATGGCCTGGCTACCCCCAGCAGCGCAGCAGGGCTTTCTAGCAACCCAGGATTGCTCCCTTATTACAGCAGGCGAAGCACTTGTTGCAAGGCATGGCTAGGACACCTGGTCGAGTGAGAAAGGACCCTGCTTGCGCCAGGCTGGGTGGTGATCATGTTTGTGAGGACATGGCTGCTCCAGGCTTCGGTCTCTGCCACTTCATCACTTCTAATCTCTGACAAATTGCTTAGCTTCTCTTTTGCCTTACTCACTTTTAAATGAGGAAAAATTATTTTGCCCACAGGCTCTGAGAAGCCTCAATAAATTTGGTTACTTTTATTATTTTGGAATTTAATGTCTCCTCATCTTACGATGCCACTTTCTGAGCCCTCCAGCAACTTCTCTGTGCTCTTAGATCAGCTGCTTAGAGTCCAGTTCATTTCAGTGTGAGTCAGTCCAGACAGACGTGAGGATTTTCACAGCTCTGTCTCAGTAAACTCTTTTGCTTTTGGCAGTCTGATGGCTTGCAGCCTCCCACTGCAGCCCTTCGCTCCAGGGCTGAGGCAGCCTGGGTGGTCTGTCCTGCTCAGGGGGAGTCTGGCACCCTGGGATGGCATCCTCGGGGAGCAACAGGCTGCTCTTGCATAGATAGCCCTTGCTGTGCTTCTTTCCTGCAGAAACCTGGTTGTGCTTGGGCAATGGGACCCTGTCAGTGTGTCCGGGGCCGATGGCATCCCTCTGGGTGCTGGGGTAGATAAACATGCAAGGTTGCTCCTGGGTTAAGCTGTAATATCCTTAGAGAGAAGTGAGTTTTCTGTGAGGTTGCAAGAACTCATTTCTATAAGCAAGAGCTGAATCTGGGGTTTGTGAGTAAGCTAAGGCAGAAGCTGGATACTTGCGTGGTACATTGTCTCTGGGGGACTGGAGGCCTTCCAAGGAGCAAGCACTCAAAAGCCTCTCCCAGAGAAGAGGTGAGATCCTTAATCCTTTATAACCACTGTGGATGTCTGCCTTGACAGCAAGGGAAGGGACTTTTTTAGTGTGGGAGCCCTGTCATGCACGTGGACGGGCTCCAGCAGATGTTCATTCCTGGTAGCTAATATTTTTACCTTTCTGGGCAAGGCTATGCCCAGAACTTGCGGGCTACTTGGCTTTGGATGCACCCACCTGATGTTCCAGGTGACACATGGGCTGAAGAGTTCAAGTTATCCACTACCTGCTTTTTGCCTGAAAATGCCCAGCCGGCTCCTCTCCTTTACACTGCTGGCTCTTTCTCCTTGGGAAAGGGCATCCACCTCTCAGCAGGTGGAACTGTCCTAGTGTATGTCTCTCTAGAAAGCAGCAAGATCTCCTCTGTCCTTCTTGTCCTCCTCTGCCCATCCCACCACAGCACATGGGGAGTTTCTGCTGGGACCCCCCCAGTGCTCAAGAGGTTATTGGGAGGGGAGGTCTGTGGAGGAACCATTCTAAAAACATTACTTTGCTTCACAGTTTGAGCAGTGCCCTGAGCTATCAAACTACCTTATAATTTTAAGAGGTATGTTTCCCAAAGAGAGACATTTAAAAATGCATAGAGGTTATAAAGCACTTGGCTAGTTTTAATCAAGCTCTGAGCAATGCTCACCCCTCGAGGCCAGCACCGTTCACTCACTCCCTGGCATACGCTGTGCAGAGCGGCAGATGCTGTAAAATGAACATAGCGCTCTGCTTTGTTGTGAAGTCTGCCTGGCTTTGCAATGCTCTTCAAGTCACCTGGATAGGTCACGTTGCCCTTCTGCCACAGCTTGCAGGAAAGAGAAGCACGGTCGCGGCTGCTGGCCTGTGCCTTTGCCTGTGTGACAGTGCTCCGCTGCCCCTCATTGCCCACCCTGCTGTGCTGGGCAGCCCTCTGCCCTGTTCCGCTCCCAGCCCTCAACTCCTGCTGAAACTCAGGAGTTAAAGGAAAAGTCGCAGTTGCCACTGCCACCTGCACAGGGAAGAGGCTGTAGGGGTGGTTTTAAAAAAAAATTGAATGTTTTGTCTTTGCACAAGCCTTATCTAGAGCCATAATGACTCCTGGGGCTGCTCTGCTGCCAGGGTGTCTGTGTTTGAGGTACTGCTGGCTGTCCTGGAAAAAAGCATCCACACCCCAGCCTCACTGGCAAATGCCTGTGTCAAGGAAAAGAAAGCAGGAGGGGGATGCAGGCAAGCTGGGGCTGGCTGAGCACCTTCTCTCTTTTGCTGTGGAACTTGGGTTAAAACATTGACAGAACCCATCCGGCCCCATCTCCATGTGCCAGCATTTGCTGCCTACTCGGGGACCGCGTGCTGCCGCTGCGGGCGATGGCAGTGCCATGCCCGTGCCCTGCCTACCCGCACGGCTGTCTCAGCTGCTGTGAAAAATCAAGCGAGTGGTTATCGCACACAGCAGCTCTTGCTCGGTAGCCTCTGGTTGTGTCATTAGACACTTCAGATCCATTCAGGCTCCAAGCAAAGCTCCCATGTCACCATGCAGGCAGTGATCTGTAGTGGTGGGTGACGGCACTCCAAACACCAGCATCTCACCTTAGCTGTGCTGTGCCTGGGCTTGAGGATTAAATAGGTGGGGTTTTTTTATTGTCCAAGTGCCTAGTGAAGGCTTCCAAAGGTGGTTCCCCTGGATGTGAGGTGGGAACAGACTCTAACAGACTCTCTAAGGCTTTTTGTGGTCCTGCAGGAGCCAAGCTGGGGTTTTCAGACATGCTGGAGTCACGTGTGGGGCTGGGGCAGTGATGGAAAGATGTCCTGTGTGGCAGGGGGTGCAGGTGGAGCAGGGCAGACCTGGTCCCTGCAGGGCTCAGGGCTGAGTAGAGCTACTGCCCTGATGCAGCTGAGCTGCTGATCCACTGCTCATAGCTGAATTTTCTGAGGCAGGACATCCCTACTGTCTTCATAAAAACCTGTCACATTTAATCCATCCTTAAAACAGCGATGGGCCAGGTCCGGCAGTGTTGTGTGCCCATTGCCGGCAGAAAGCTTCCTCATCAAAGACACTGAATTCCTTAACAGGGATTAATAGTTGGACCATCAAAAACTGGTGCTTGTGCCTTTCAGATACACTTTTTTCCCCTCCATTTATCAGGTCTATCTCTTGTTGGTTTTGAGGATCTGGAGTAAGTGGGGAACAGAAAACTTTCGCAGCTTTCCTCACGCATCTCTACAGCAGCAGCTTTCATGGACCAGCAGCTCTTTCTCCTGTGACAAGAGGAAAGACTCAGCTCTTCCTTCTTCCTCACACCTTCAGGTGCTCTCTCACAAGTGAACCCTGTGTCTCTCTTGGGCGAGCCAGGAGGCTCCAGAGAAGTGGCAAAACTTGAGCTTTTCAGTAAAACCCCAAAGCACCTCCGAAGCAAACTCCTGTGCCTTGCCTCAGGGGTG
Organism: Falco rusticolus; assembly: GCF_015220075.1. Taxonomy (NCBI): domain Eukaryota; kingdom Metazoa; phylum Chordata; class Aves; order Falconiformes; family Falconidae; genus Falco; species Falco rusticolus. Next base: position 42,754,509 of record NC_051195.1, read on the forward strand.
GGCATTAGGGTAGGAGAGAGGGCTGCTAAACAAAACCTGTGCATCAAGGTACCATGTTCACACCCATCCCTCTTGCAAGCCACCTCTGCAGGATGCGCAAGAGGGGCTCTGATATTTAAAGTTGCTTGCCATTTTTTTTTTTTAAATTATGGCTGCATCAGCCAAGTGGATGACACTGTCAAGGGACTGCGGCTGAGCACCCCCAGTGCTGCTCCGAGCCTGCCTGTCCCATCTCTCTGAGAAAGCTGCACCCAGGAGTGCTCTGCCACCTGCTTTTCCAGACCCAGCATTTCTCATTCAAACTGAGATGACCTGTCGTGTTGAGCTGCGTGTGAGTAATTTCTATAGGACTGGCTTAACATGCAGTAGCGCTGTCTGCCTGCGTGCTGTTGGCTTCCACCGCTGGTCAATGGGAGTCTCTGCTGACAAATAAAAATGGAATTGAATGGAAGGGAATTGAAAGTCAAAAGGGCCCTGTAATAATTTTAGAGTGCCTGAGGCGCCACACTGAAGCCCTGGCATTAGAAATAAGGGTAATGTACTAGAGACTGAATTGCAATCAAAGCAGCTGTAAGAATGTGGAGCGTGTGCTGAGTTTCTTTAGGGTGCGTGAAGCCAGATTATGATCTGTAAGCAGTGCGGGCAGATCGATATCTGCTCACTGACGCATACAGGGACCCTAAAGCCTGTGATTAGAAGGGCCGAAGGGATGTGGAGAATGGTGCAGAGGGCTCCAGAGCCAGGAGTGGGAGCTGTATTGGAGCAGCTCAATCCTTGGGTTGTCTCGAAGTGTTTCCAGGGGCTGAGCCATGCAAGGGGCTGATGCTGTCCACTGTGCTCACCCTGTCTCATCTCATGGACCATCTGTGTGATGATGCAGTCTGCTGACCTCTTGCTGTATTTCACAATAATTACATCTATCTAAAATAGTCTTTAAAAAACCCCACAAATCCCATGTTTATGAATAAGGTTGGTGGGAGGAGGGGAAGAATCCAAATGTCCTGGCTGAGTTCACTGTTCCTGACATTCACTGGATCAAATCCAGTACCATCACTGGTCCCACAAGTGTAACACCAGCTCATGGCAAACAGCTGCCCCAGAATTGCTGAAGCCATTGGAGGGTCAGGCAGGGAGATGTAAGGGCTGGCATTGGTGCCTGCTGAATCTGGGCAGATGCTGTGGACCACCCTTGGGACAGCCGGTACAGTGGCATGGCTCAATAGCTCGATGATGAAACGTGATGGCAGCAAGGAAAGCCATTCCTGAGCTGGGACTCACTGTCTGATTTCATGTGCTGGTGGCTGAATTTATCAACTCAGTGCATGTATTCCCTTACATCCCTCTCGGCCACCATGGGCTCTGTGTTTCCTGCTTTGTGCCACATGCAGGATGACAATCCCTTTTTCTGCAAAAGTGAATGGGCTTGGGAAGAGCATCAGCTGAAGGGATGCCAGGTACCTCTGCTTTGTGTGTGCAGGCATACCCACAAACCTTGTTTCTACCAGACTGCAGCCTGCAGGGAGCATTTTACCAGTAAATGGGTGTAAACCTTCAAGCTCACAAGCTGAGATGTACATGGTAGTCTTCCAGCTCTTCAAGAAACCAGCGGTGCTGGTGTTCATGAGGGAAGAGTTGCTGAGGTGCTTTGTGGCTCATCACTGTTGCCAAAAGCATTGGCAAGCTCAGCCTGGGAGTCACTCCTGCACAGGGCAGAGTCTGTGCAAAGCCCTTCCCAGCATTTTCTAAAATGTCTGTGGGAAGGGTTGTTGGCCAGGGCATCATGAACGTAGGAACCACACCTGGTCACAGCTTTCTGTACCTGTGACGCCATAGCAGCAGCGTGGGACAGGGCTGTGTGCTAGCTGCGTCTGAAGGTCGACGTCCTGAGGCTGCATGGAGGCATGTCGTCTGCTCGCAGCAGTGACAGGGCAGGCAGTGGTGCTAGTGCTGTCTCTGTCACCTGCCTTTGGCAGTGTGGATGATCTGTGAGGTGGTGCTGGCTGTGCCATCCCTGGTGAGCACCCGTTCTCCTGGGAGCACGGCGGGGATGCTCTGCCCCTGTACCTCTCCAGCCTGGCCATGGGGAGAGGCAGGGTCTCCATCAGAACTGAGGAGGCTTTCTCATCTTTTGGGTTCTTGCTGAGCTTGGGATCTTTCCTCACCTTCAGTCGTGTTGCTCTGATTGTCAGGGACCCATTGGTGGCACTTTAGTCCTCACCACATTTATGCAGTCTTTGAGGTGGCGGGTCCCAGGAGCATGCCCAAAGTCTGGCTTCTTGTTCTTCTTCTTCCAGGTAGTTTGAGCAAAACCTAAAACCAGCCAAACCTACTTTACTGTAAATCCCTTTTTTCCCATCCAACATCAGATAACGATGCTGCTGGCAGAGCAAATGAGATGCAGAGAGAGAGCCCGAGCCTTCCCACAATGTTGGTGGTGTGCCCCCTGGACCACCCCAAGACCGAAGCTCCCTGACGCCTCCTCCATGCAGCACCACCCCCAGACATGCACCGTGTCCCAGCAGACATGCACAGTGCTGAAGCCACCCCTGAAGTGCCCTGCAGGTGCAGCACTGTGCTCCTCACAGACAGAGGCTTTGAAAAAAAGATGATCAGAGGGAGCTTGTAATCTTTTTTTCCCCCTTCTTAAACTTCTGAGCTTCTCTGTTACTTTTTACGATCTGCAGCTGCGTTTGTGTGTTGCCCTGGGGAGTACTGCCAGAGGAGCAGGGAGTAGATGTAGAAGGCAAGGAAAATGTTAAAAAAATGAGCAGAGGGGAAGGGGGGGGGGGGAAAAACAAAACCAAAAAAACCTGTGCTAATGATTGGGATAAAAAAACCCCACCACGTTGCCACCAAAAGACCCAAACCCTTAGAACTGTTAGGGCCTGTTTGACTGCAGAATAGTCCCCTGGGGAGCATGGGGGAAGCCCCATTACTAGAGTCATTTTGGAGCTAGTCTGCACAGAGCGTGATAATCTATTCCGCAGGGAGCAATCCTGTGCTGGCAAGGGCACTGGGGAGAGCTCTCTGTTTATGACTTTCTGCATAAATTTGGTTTATTAGCATAAGTGGTAGCTAGCACCGAAGAATCTATAAACTAACACTTCACAGAGGTTGGTGCCTCTGGAGAACATTAACTCAGAAGAGCCCCTGGACTAATAGCAGGAGAAATGGGGTTGCAGGCTTAGGGGTGACGCATGGGCAAGAAGAGGACGATGCAGTTACCAGTGTTGGCTTTTTATGGAGGACAGGATTGTGTTTCTGAGTCTGCTATCTCCAGCTTTTCCTCTGCCAGCAGATTAAGATGATGGGTTGTGCAGGTGAGCTGATGAAAGTCTGGCTGCAGGGTGCAGGTCCTGCTGGGATGAAGCAGGTGGGGAGGAAAAAGGCAGGAGGAGCCTGGATCTGTGCACTGGAAATTACTCACAGGTTTCTCGCCCGTCATGCCAAGGGTTTGATTCTTATAGTAGAAGTGTCCAGCAGGTCCCAGGGTCTGAGCAGCACTGAGGAGCAGAGAGGAGGGGAAGCGCAAGGAGGGTTTGGTTATCCAGGGGTGTGGAACTGTGCAGGGATGAACTGCCACAAGCAAAATGGCTTATTTTAATAATGACCTTCAAGAATTAAATAAAAATACAATAATCATGGTAGATTAGCAAGAACAAGCCAATTAAATATAAAACAGGCTTTGTAAAACGCCATGACAGATAAGGCAGGGCTGCAACCTCCCGCATAACTGATGAATGTTGAAGCATTGCATAAGGTCGGGGGGGGGGGGGCAGGGGGGAGCCAAGTGAATATTTTGAGCCTGGCAGCCTGCCTTGGAGAAGGCAGAGGTGAAAAGGCTATCTCTGCCAGCTCTCTGCTGTCAGTAAAACGTAGCAGGAGGGAACGGAGAGGAAGGAGGAGGTGGGTAGGGTGGCCAGGAGCCCGAAGGCATAGAGTAACAATCCTCCAACTTTAATATCTGCTGTTTCATTTTATATTCATCATGTCAGCATAATCTGCTTTTATGGGAATCGTCTTGGTTCCCAACCAAATGCATTTAGGCCCTTTTGCTTTTAAGTTTGATTGTAATACGAGTTGAAGACTTCAATGAAATGTTTATATGTAAGGATTGTAGCAACAGGGAAGGGAAAAATGGAATTAGATAATCAGTCTGAAGGGATCTTGCTGTGTTTGCTGATGTCCCCTGCCCCCACCCTTCTCCTGGGCAGATGACCTTCAGATGGGCATGAGCCCAGGTCAGGATCTGACCCCCCGGAAACATTTTGTTTGGATTGTGTGTTTGATTTCCAAGGAAAATGTGGAAATTGTAGTTTTATGAGACTCAGAGCTTGAGGAAGGGCAGAAAAGGCTAAAGTGCTCTGTATGCCCTTTCTTCAATGCAGACCATCAGCAGGTGCTGTCATTGGGCTCAGCTGAGCTGCGTGATGGGAGATGAAGAGCAGGTGTGAAGAGCTGGGGGCCACAGCCAGGTGAGGCTGCAGGGGAGACATTTCTGCTCCTGTTGCAGGGGGAACAGGCTCCTCAGGTCCTCTGCTCTGGGACAGAGAAGTGCTAAACTCTTGGTTGGGGGGAGAAGGGGCCTGGCTGGCTGCTGCAAGTGTAGAGGACCCTCATCATCCCTTCTCTGCTGTTCTCTGTTGGGTGCAGTGAGCAGGTAGGAAGATGGCGTGGCAGACGTTTTGTGGTCTGTTTGGCTGGTTTACTCAGTGTTTTACCCATGAATCTGTGTTTAAGCCCCAGTGGAGAATTCCCCATCTGCTAGATGCCAAGATTTTAAATAGCTATAGGCTACAAATGCTCTTCCATTGCTGCCCATTTAATAACTGTATCTCGTTCTGTTTTGGTGCAGAAATGCCCTTGATTTGTTCCAAAAGTATTTGAAAGCTCTGATAACAGGCAATCTTGCTGCAGACTATTGCATCCTTTCTGATGGACGGGCTATTGCTGCTGTAACTGCTGTGTAGATAGTGGAGTGACAATGCGTGTCTAGTGCAACGCAGGCAGTGTAATATTCATGTCAAGTGCACGAGGCCAAGAAACTTCCCCGTGTTTGGATATCGAACGGTTCAGCAGCTAACAGGGCTTGAAAAGGGCAGGATTTTTATGTTTGTTTTTCTTGTTTTGTGAGCAGCAAATCTGATTGGAGGCTCATGATGTCCCAGCAGTGCTGGGAGTAGTAGTGGTCAGGTATCCTGCAACATGGGCTTCAGGGATGAAAAGGATACAGGTATTTATAAATGTGTAGTAAATGATATCCAGGCTTGGCAAGTCAACTTTCGTCAGAAATTGCCTTGCTGCTGCGTTTGCTTAAAATTGTGAAATGAATGTTAAATTGAAGTTTCTACTTTTGGAAGAGACCTTTTGAAAATGAAACAGGCTTATCTTCAGTCTAGGCTAAAATCCAAAAAATTGCCTATATCTCAGAACTCCTCAGAAGTGTTCTCCGTGATCCTTTTAAACATCCCATGCAAAAATGTGTGCGCAAGGGAAAAAAATTGGAGAAAGTTTGACTCTGAAGGTTTTTTTCCTGCTTCTGTAATGTGAGGTAGCCTTTGGGAACCATAGCAGCGGGGTCCTGGCAGCACCCACATCGAGTCTGTGCTGTGGTCTAGGTGATATAACCTCCCTTTCCTGAGCCCTTTTGGAAAGGGTTGCTGCAGGGATGTGTGTGTGATACTGTAAATCATCCTCTCCTACGGGTGATGGTCCCTCTGAACAGAATTAAGATGGCTTTGCGTAGCCAGAGGCCTGTGTCTCGATGCTTGTGTCTCCCATGGCCTGTTTGCCTCTTCGGAAGAGCTTGTGATATCTATCCCAAAGCTGAGTTAGTGCTTTTACTCCTAAAAGTAGCATTTGCTGCAATTTTAATTAGACAAGGAGATGCTTTTCAGTACAGACCCTTGAAGTATTGCTAGGAAGATGACTGCAATTAAACAGCCCTGATATTCCTCTCATTTTGTCCTTTCTTTTACCACTTTAAGCTGCCTGCTTTAGTCTTGTGTCTCTCATCTCCAAAGAGGCTAATTTCATTAGATTCCCAGGTCTTGCACAGGCTGCTGTCCTGCAGCATGAGCCATGGGGATGGCTTGATTTACAGGGCAAGGAGTGCAAGCAACACCTCTTGCTACTGATTTGCTCCAGCAAATGGCTATTTCTATTAAAGGAGGGAAGGGATTATCAGGAGCAACCTTATTGCAATGACAGGGATGTGACAGGGAGTTCACGTGTTCCCTCCGAAGTGCAAGCATGGGCTCTTCATGGATTCCACTCATGGTCAGGAGCTGTTTAGTTTTTCTTCTTTGACTGCTCAGATGTGCATAGAGATATGGATAATGACTGGCACTGTGCTTGGGAGGGCAGAGATAATGAGCACAGCCCTCCAATTAGCTTCAGGTGACAGGGCAGCTGGCTCAGGTGTGTCAGTAGTGTAATTAGTGAGGTGCTGAATCAGGGAGCTGGCTGGTGTAACCTTGTCCCTGCTGTCAGCAGGGCTGTGCAGTGAGGGGAGATCCTGCAGGACCAGGGGTGTGATGGGGACTTCTCTGTGAGCAGGGGGTGCTTGGCTCCATTTTAATTCATGGTGGAAAGCCAGGAGCTTGCTGCTGGGAAATGTATTGATTTGGGGAGTAAGAAAAATTGTTCCTTAAGGATTGGCATGTTTTTTTGCTGGGTTGAGATGTGGGTCTGTGGAAGTGCCTGGTCTTGTAGTTTGCATGGCTGCTCGTGAGCCAGCACCCAAGTGTCTTGAAGCATCTTATTCTGAAAGCTGTGGGTGACTCCTCAGGACAGCCTCAGCTGGGCTTCGTCTCCACTGGAAGCTGGAACTGGATGTGCTTTTGCTCAGCTGGGTTCAGGAAAATAAATGCACAATGCCCTTGCTGTTGCCTGGCTGCTTTGCCCGCAGGGGAGCAAGCCCTGTCCTCCCCACTGACCCTCTGTGGCCAGGCTGCGAAGGAGGACCTTGTCTCTGTTCCCACCATGGTGCCAGGGAAACCCAAACTTGTGCTGTTGGCCTTTCTGGAGCAGACACTGTGCAAACAGCAGGTCATGCTCTGTTATAGCCGCTCGCTCTTCCCAGATAGGAGGGAACTGAATTTGGGTCTCTCACAAAGCAAGTGTTTGCCGAAGCTGTGGGCCCAGTGACTAAGAGGACCTGACTTTCTTCCCATTGCTTATATTTCAGATGGAAAAACAAACACAAAAAAAAGAGGTGGTGGAAGGAGAAATATTTTGGCTCATTTTATGCTAGTATTTTTTTTTTTTTCGGTTTTGATTCGGCTGCCAAACTGCCAAATCCATTCTTTGCAGAGATCCGTTTAAGACTTGATGGGCAGCTGTGGAGCTGTCAGCACTGCTGCCTGTGTCTGCTGCTGCCTGGCCAAGGCACGAGCTGCAGCTGAGGCTTGGAGCTGCTGGCTCTGGCTGTGCTGGGGCTGTGGATCTCGGCTGGCTTTCGCTTACAGAGTGCCTGGGGTGTCTAAGCTCCTAATTAGTCCGATGTGGTGCCTTAAGTCAGGGGAAGCTGCCACAGTGGATATTTGTGCTGGGATGCTGTAATCGGGGCTCCCAGGGTGCTTATGCTATAAATCAGGACTGGGTGGGATGTAACACTAACAGAAGGCTGCAGAAGACCACTGACAGGCATGTGACCCCAAGGTCAAGAGGAATTTGTCAAGCCCGGTGGTCATTTCTTCTTGCCAGTGCTCATTAGTGTGTGCTGGGGATGTCCCTGTTAAACACAGCTGTAGTGCTACCTCGCAACCTGGATGAAGTTTTCCATTGTAAACACCAGCAGAATACGTACAAATGCCTGTGTTTTGGCTTGCTGGGCACCAAGCGTCCTTCCTCCACCCTGTGCCGAGCAGCAAACCTCCCTTGGGCTTGGCTACAGATCTCTAGGAGCTTCTTCTAGCCTGTTTGCTGGGAGAGCTATAGGAGGTTAAAGGAACCTTGTGCAACATATTATTTTTACAGTTGTTGCCTTTCTAGTTTAGAAATCCCAAGGCAGTTTGTAGCCCCTTGGTTTTTATTAAGGAAGATAACTATTACTGTTCATATGTGGGGGAAACAGCAGACAGAGGCCAAAAAAACCAGTGCTCAAGCTCATCCTGTAGATCAGAAGCAGTACTAGTGCTAGGGCTCCAAAGTCCTGATTTCCTGGACTGCTAAGAATACTGCCTTTTAGCATCGTGGAGAAAACTGATCCTCAAGTTGTGTGCTTTGTCCCTGCAGAGATGTCGGGGACAGTGGCTGACATTTCCCTGGTGCACTGGAAGCAGCAGTGGCTGGAGAATGGTACCCTGTACTTCCACGTCTCCATGAGCAGTGCCGAGCAGCTCTCCCGAGCCACCCCCCCCACACTCCAGGAGCCTTCGGAGATAGTGGAGGAGCAGATGCATATTCTTCACATCTCAGTCATGGTGAGTTAAAGCTGCCAATGGCATCAGAGGGCACAGAAGACTCTCTGGGATGGGACAGCAGCCAGGTCGTGGTGGGAGGGTGGTGTTAAGGGGCAATGTGATGAGCCTGGTTTGCAAATGTCTGTGTCCCTTCTTGGTTGGGCCTCCAGAGAGGGAGAAATGTGTTTGAATGGGCCAGGAAAAAAAGAAAAAAAAAGTTGTTCTTTTAAGAAAATGAAACTAAATAAAACAGACTGTAGGGAAGAAGCTGTTGGGAGGGTGACAAGGAAGCTTGTGATTCCTCCTGCATCTGCTGGCTACTGGTGAGGTGTTAGCGGAGTATTTCTCCTTGCTCTTGCCTTTGGACATGTGCACAGGCAAGATTTTGGGCATGGACTTGGTCATTTCTTTCTGAAACTGGGTTTTACCTATTGAGTGAATACGGGCTGAGGCATGATCCTTCTTTTGCAAAGGATAAACCTGACTTAAAAGTTTTAAAAAAAAAATAAATATGTTCCATATTGCTTTGAATATCCCCATCCCGGGTGTTGCGTGACCTTTTGTTAACAGATCATGTATGTGCTCTGTTGCCTTTTAAGTGCTTGAGTGCCTTATTGAAGCAGTTGTCTATGTATTTGGATCTGTTCCATCATTCCTCTGTGCTTTGGAGCCCCATCTGTAAAATGGGACTAAATATATTGTCCCTTAACTCCTCCATTGGGATAAACGATCCCATCAATAAAAGAAAAAAAAACAACAAAGCTAGGTTTGTAGATCCTGTGTCACCTATTTGCCCAAGGAAAATCTTTTATAGGAATGGGGGTTCCATCGCAGCAACCCTCTGCAAAAGGTGGATTTATTCATCTCCTGGAACCAGTGTGTCATCTCCATGGGTTCTGTCCTTTGTTTTGGCAGGAGGAGCAGAGGCTGCAGAAAGCCTTTATTTCTTCCATTTGAACAAGCAGCTGTTGGCTTTTACAACTTAAACCTGTTTTTTTGAGTGTCTCAGCCCTTGCTAGTGGGGCTATAGGTTGGGCAGTGGGTGCCTGTGAGCACAGAGAAGGGCTTAGCATTAAGGCAGTTAGGCAAGATAAGATGCAGGATGGCAGAAGGGAAACAAATTGGGGACTTCAGCTTACTGGGTTGGCTAGGGAATGTTTTTATGTCCTGCTAAAAATGTCAGTGTGATGGAGTATTGGGGCCCAGGGCAAGAACGTAAAACTGGTGCACTTAGAAGATGAACCTGAAAAAATAATGGAGAGACAGAGCAAAGAATGAGGACAGCAGAATGCAGGTCTGGGGTGCGGAAAGCTCAATCCCTGGTCTGAGTGTGGGATTGCTTGGCTGTTGTTGGCAAACCGGAGCCACAAAGCAGTGGCCCGTGGCTGCAGGGCAATACTGGCTCTGGAGCCTGGTGACTCCTGCGATTGCTTGAAAAGCAGGTGAGCTTTAGTGGGGAGAGATTCAGTCTTGGTCCTCAGACCTTGCTGAAGCTGTTCTTTATAAAAAAATGTGATGATTGTAATGGATTGCATCAGAGAGAGAAAGTTTCTTTGAGAAATTCCTGCCCGTAGCCTTCATTTGCGGCACCTCAGAGCATAGGAGCAGCAATGCCGGTGGGCTGGAGCTGGAGGTATCACTGTGCATATCACAGCAGAAATGTTCCTGCACTCCAGTGCTGATTAAGTGGTTAAGATTGGTTTTGCCGCATCTTACTGAAGCCGATGGCATGGGAGCATCTGTGGCTTTGTTGTGAGGATTGACTCATTGAGGATTGACTCATGCCCTGACCCTCTCCTGCCCTTCTGCAAAAGCAAGAAGTTCCTCCTGCACAGAATGAACCATAATTCCATTTTCTGTATCAACTCTGATACTACTTGCAATGAGAGCAGAGATTCCAGACAGGGATGTTGGGTTCAGGTTGGGGTCTGGGCTGCACTCGTGTCCCTGGAGAGGAGAAGCCCTGTGCGTTTCTTCCCTGGGTCAGGACTGCAGCGTAGACTTGAAACTTTGCCCAGTTTTTTTTTTTTTTTTTTTTTTTTTTTTTTTAGAAGATTCATTAACTTTTTGAGTGAACCTGAGCCAAATTTTGAGTTACTAGCAGAGGATAAATGTGTGTTTTATTGAGGGTTTTTTTTTTTTTCCCCTTTCAAGACCACATGGAGTTCTGTAGCTAAAGTAACACGGGGCAAAAATCTTTGTTTCTTAGGAGGAATATTTAATCCGAGTCCCCAGGCTCTGTTCAGGCTGCTTTCCCATGCTGTTACTTTCCTCCCTGGCCCCAGCGACATCGCATCCCAGGAGCCCCTGTCACTCGAGCCCTCCTGCCTCCTCAGCAGCAGGGTTCCCCTGCTGTGCCCTGCTTGGCCAGATCACAGCATGGGGGGCTGTGGTACCCCCTTCCTGTCCTCCCCTGTGCTCCCTGTGTCTGTATCCCTTCTCCTGCCTTGAGATGCAGCTGGACGTCCCTGTGTCCTCCTTCCCGGCCCTCAAATGCTTTTCCTTCTGCATCCTACTGTAAAGCCCAATGTCTCCTGCATGTTCTTTATAGGCTAAAACACCATTCCCTGCGCAGGAGGAGTTTCAGCCCACCCCAGCGCTGCCTTGGCATTCAGCGTCGGTGTGCCCCGTTCATCATCAACCAGCATCTCGCTACGGGGGACAGGAGGAGACATGGGAAAGTGCTTCCTTCCATCTCCTTTAAGTGGCTGTAACACGCACTTTTACCTGTTTCCTCATCCTCCAGCTGAGTTATAGAAAGCTGAGGAAGGTTTGCCTGGGGGATCTCGCTAATCCCCCGCTTAGGGAGTACTCTGGCAAAGCTTTATCGGGCAGCAAGACATCTCCAAGCTGAGCTCCCTGTGACGGGAACGTTGTTTTGGATTTCTGTAAATGTTTATGACTTGGCTGGCAGCTCCTGCTCTGCCTCTAAAGCCAGGACCCCCTCTGCGCTGCGTGGGGGCTCCGCTGGGTGTAAATCCTGGCTTTACTCCCCCTCGCAGTGATTTTGGCTGTCAATGCATGGCTTTCTGGTTTGCGGTGGCTTTGCTTCCAGTGCAGCAGGAAAGGACCCATCTACGTCTGTGGCCCTGGGGCAACCATCTGCCTCTGCAAAAGCACTGGGTGACCATAACCCTCTTCACACCTCCCTTCCTAAGCTCAAGGGCATCTTTGACAGCAAAATAATACTTTATTTTTATTTCTTTTTTTTTTTTCCTTTCCTCACTGTTTTTTCTTAATCTCTCCCCAATGAGACATAACATTAATTACTGCAGTTAAAGGGAATTCGGTCTCCATCACTCTCTGCCACCCCTTTCCTCTTGGCTTGAGCATCTGAAATTTGTTTCCCAAATGAAAAGAAGGGAGAAAGGGAAAAAACAAATATGCAAATGCTAGATTTTATTTATTTACCTTTTTTTTTTTGCGCAGTGTCAAGTAGAAAGGAATCAATATTTTTGTCATTACTCCTGTTGTGTTTTCTCCCCATATCTTAGCTGTCATTTGGGTTTAATTGTGTTGTTTCCTCTTGTGTGGAAGTAAATCTTATCTGTTTTGGATTAAAATTCAATGAAGGTCACAGCAGCTCGAAAACTTACCAGGCTGCAGCAATTAATGTTCATTTGGCTTTGATAAATTGGAATGTTCCCCACAATAGGACTGGAGTGGATTTCAGAAGCAATAATTCTTCCATTAACTCAATGATTCCCTGCGTGACGGAGCGTCTTGTCACTGCTCTGTTTGTCATCTGTCACTTCAAGGATCTGGGCATATGCCTGATATGATTTATCATGATTATTGGGGCTGCTTGTGTCAAAACATTTTAAACCACTAATTATTCCAGCCTTGTAAATTGCTGTATTTAACAAAACATAAGAGATATTTATTCTTTTGTTGTTCCTCACCATCTTGTGTCCCTGTTCAATTATTGCTCTGTGTCATGGTGAATTCAGAGCCGGGACCATGTCCAGCAGCATTCACTGTAGATGGGGACTTATCTTCTGGGCTCTGGGGAGGTGAAGGGGTGGGTATGGGTAGGACAGTCAAGTTTTATCTCTGCGTTGACCTACCTTGCAGGCCTTTGGTAGGGCCATTGCAGCCAGAAGCTCCTCCTGGCCCGGCGAGTGCCAGGGATGCACGTTTGGGAAGAGGATGCAAAGCCACATCTCATTCTGCTGGTGAGGGGATGGGTCTTTCTCCCTGAAGCCTGTGTGAGTGATGCTGGTAAAACCCCTGGTTGTGGGATATCAGAGCCAGGACTGTGGGGGGTGGTGTAAATGAGCTACACACTGCCTTTGCTCCAGCTCCAGCGGAAATAAGGTGGGTTTTTTTGAGAATGGTAACAAGCAGAAGCCTTGTTTCATGTTGTACCATCACCCTGCAGAGAAGCATATCAGTTTCGGGCATAAACAGTGACCAGACCTCATCAGGCTGCTTTTTTTATATTATTATTTTTTACTTTTATTGCCTACTTTCTGCTGGCTGATACTGGCAGTAGACAAGTTAGCTCTTGGTTTCTAGGTCTCCCAGAGGATTTTTTTAGCTTTTATTTATAAGTTTCCTTTTTTTCTTCTTGTTCTTATGCATCCTGATGTTTCCCTAATGATCAGCCATTGGTGCTGTGCTCCGTCAGCCTCCGAGTTGGGTATAAAGTGTGCTTTTAAATGCTTCACTCTGATTTAGCATCCTGCTCTGAAGTGGAGCTGGGGAGGGGTCCTGTGGGTCTGATGTACTGTGCAGGTGGATCATGGCGAGCACCGTTTCTTGTGGCTGTCTCCGGCTGGGGCAGCTTTCTAGTTCCTTAAGCACTGCTGGAATAGAATATCCAAGAGCAAGTGAGGTTTTAGGAGCTGTTGCTGTCTCCTACCTGAAGCTGTTGTCACCCAACAAGAGTGATGACAAATGCATTCATCTCCCCCTCCCCCCCCTTTTTTTTTTTTTCCCATCATCTGTGACCCATATCACAACTCTCCCTCCACCCATGCTTTTCTGCCTGTGTTTCCTTGGGGACCCTGTGTCACATTAGGCTCTTGGCTTTCAGCTTGACTGTGCAAAGCGTTGTCTGTGGGTGGCATCGTGCTTGTCCTGCGTGACGTTGGGGTGTGATGACAGCTGTACCTGGTGGAACGAGCCCCATAGTGCTTTGACTGCCTTAAACACAGCATCCAGCCAGCATGTTGGACAGGATGGTGAGGTCTTCTCCAAACCGCTGTGCAAGCCCAATTGCCTTTCTGACTGCCTGTGCTGGCAGGGGTTACTCTCCTTCCCACAGATGGATATAACATTATACCAGTGCAATCGGGCTTATCTTGGCATGTATGGGAGGGGAGAGGAGGCTGAGCTCTTTGCAGAGCTGGGACAGTTCCCATCCTTCCTAGCAAACAGCTTTCTGAGGGGTCACCCCAGGTCCCATGGGCTTCGGATGCATCCATGTGCGGGCTCGGTCATCTTCGGCATTCCCCTCTGCTTGGCCATCATGAGTGGTGTCCTGTTTCCCTACCCAAATGTATTTTGTCTTCCCTGATGCAAAACCTCCCATTGGTTTTAATTCCCTCCTGACCATGTGCTTGCAGCTTGCATGGCACCATGTCCTCTGGGATAGCTGGGTGCCCTGGTGGATACAGAATGTTGCTTGAGCCTTACTCAGGTTCCTTGCACTGTGTCTTGCTGATAGCAGCATGGGAGCTTCTGTCAGCCAGCTCAATTGGGGGGGGGGGGGGGGGAAGTTATGTACATGAGTAATGATGTAGTGAAGAAGGCACAACATCTGTGTCATCATTTCTGCACCAGGAGGTCAACCAGATTCATAAAACATGCCCTTCCAGCTTGTGATATGTTTAGGAATTAATTAAGGTAGGGAGAGAATTGCTGCTGCAGCAGATTTCCTTATCTGAAAGGTATTAAAAAGCTAAATTGATCTCCAATGAGCTGTTTTTATTTAAAAAAAAAAAAAAAAAAAAAAAAACAAACACAAAAAAAACAAAGCAAAAAAGCAAAGCCCTAAAACCTCCAGAGCTGGGTTCAGTACGTTGCTGTTTGAGAGTCGCGTCACCGCTCCTCACATGGGGAGAGGAAAAGGAGATGCCCACCCCCATGTGCAGATGGACCAAGCATCCCCAAATCCCCAGGAGGTGGATGGGAGGTGCAGGCTCTGTGCTGGTGAAACACCAAGCCGGTAGCCCCTTGTCTGGAGGAGTGTCCCATCAGCAGTCCTCCCCAGTCTGCTGAAGGTGGTCCTAAGCTCTTCCCCAAGCTGCTTTGGGGTGGCCAAAGTGGCTGGTGGGACCTTTGCTGGGTCTGGTGACCCAAGGCAGTGGGGCTGAGTGCTTGCAGACTGTTAATCTGGGGACTGGAGCTCAGCATAGCTGGAAGCTGAACTTCCCCATAATAACCTTTACCTGCCCTGTGCTGTCTGGAGCACCTTGGGGACAGCAATTAAATCATGCATGTGCACGTGAACCAGCGCAGGGGGGCTTGCTAGTTGGTGACACTGTTGGTGGTGTCTGCTCTTTCCCAGGGTGGGGACATTCTTTGGCTTCAAGTTTCATTACCATAATGAGCCATTAACAAACTTCTTGTAGCCTGGGAGAAGCAGCCTCTTTCATTCACCATCCTCCTCTTCTCTGCTCCCCTCCTTTGCAGAGATGATCCAAAACTGGGACTAAATGTAGTTAACGGTGTGCTCTTGTATTTAGGGAATTCATTTGGGAGGGATTTGTCTTTAAAGTGTCACTTTTGTGACAGTGACACCTGTTATGTTAATAATTTTTCACTAATCTCTCTGTTTTCTACCTTAGCTACTGTGAATACATTAGACACTTTATAGCTTTCTATCTAGCAGATTTCCCCCCCCCCCCACTGTGTTAAAATATGTAACTGGAGTGCTTGATTTGCATCTCTGATAAAGCAAGGCTGAATAAATACTCTTAGTTCATCTGAACTCATCAGCAAACCAACTTTCTTGTGTCATCCCCAGAGCAATCAAAGTTGGTACTGGGGGAAAAGCAGCCATAGGAGGTGTTTGGGAGGGGTTTGTTTTTTGCAGATGGCATTGAATGTGTGGGAGGGATCTGCACCCTTAGGAAATTCCCAACCTCGACATGCTGAGAAAAGAGGACAGAGGGTAAAAAGAACTCACGTTGGAAAGGTGGCTGGTATAGTCAGGGGGTGTTAGAGCTGGAAGGAGGATGCTGGAGTGGGGAGGAAATGGAGAAGAGACACGGAAGGAAGGTTTCAGAAATAGGATGAGGAGCATCGGAGCAGCATTAGCTGGTGGCTCAGGGTGGGACATGCAGCAAGGCCCTGGGTGCATCTGTCTTCACCCCCGTGGCGCATCCCTCTGTGCTGCTGGCGACAGCATCGTGTATTTTTATTGCGCGGTGCGCTGGGCTGTGCAGGGAGTTTGCCGATTTCAGATTCTTGTCTTGAACTTGTTCCTTTCCTTCCTCCTCCTCGTTCTTCCCCTTCCCACCATCTGTCTGGGAGAAATACTTGTGCATCTACAGCACCGCGGGGCGTAGCTGGTAGGTTGACCTTTTCTCAGTGCTTTTTCTCTCAGCATGGGCGAAGCAGATGGAAAAGCCAGGCTTCGGTGGGGTAGTTCTGCCTTGGCTTCTGGCTTCAGAGGGGTCAGAGAGGAAGGAGCATCCCTGTCCTGCACAGGTCAATCTCACCGAGCTGCTGGGCTCCTGGAGAGAGCAATTCCATGCGGGAGCCCAGTGCTAATCCTGTGTGTAAAGTGCTGAGAGTATTTGATGTGTACCTTTGAAACATTGACGTAGACACAGAAATGCTTTGCAGCTACCAGCCTAGATCTAATCGCTTTCAACTGCCAGGCTCAAAACTACATATGGTGTTAAAACTGTTACAAAATGTTAATGCAGGAACAGGCCTGTGGTTGCTGATACTGCTCTGGGTGGCCCGGTGGTGGCTGGGAGTGGGTGGCCAGGGCTCCAAGGTAATTGCTTATGATGGGGAGTGTTTTCTCAGGCTGCAGACCTCGCCCTGCCTGCTTTGGGGTGCTCCTTGGCTGGGTGATGGGGTGTTGGCAGGATGCTGTCCCCTTGCCGGGGAGGCTGTGATATGGTGGGGCATGGCCGGGGATGCCTGGCACGCTCTTTACCTCCCTGCAGGAGTAGCATCATCTCCAGCTTTCTGCTGGTACAATGCAGGCTCTGACCCTGGGGATGCAGAGAGATGGGTGATGCTCCTGGTCCTGGGGTTTGCTGCTTGTTGTAGCTGCAAGGGAGAGGCTGTGGACGTGAAGGCTGGATTGGCCTTCAGACAAGGAGAGAGACATCTGCCTTTTTCCTTCAAACTTTGTGTTATCTGCAGATCTTGCTTTTCTCGTAGTTATTCTTGTTTGAATGCAAGTTAGAAAGGTTTGCATCAGTTAAAACGTTGTTGGTGTTGGGCATTGGCTTATGTACAGGTGAACTGTGATGAACCTGATATGAAATAGCTTAAAAGTGGTTGTGAAATATATTTACTTTATACAGCACTACAAAAGACTGAATTTTTGTTTGGTTGGCAAACCCCAAAGACGGGAGTAAGTGTTAAAGACAGGATGAAATGCAATATCGTATTTGTCCCCAGAAATATGATGTTCGCTTTCAGTTTGGGCTTTTTTTTTTTTTTTTTTTCCCATTTAAAAATAAATTGGACTTAGTTTCACAAGGCAACGTTATACTGTGAAAAGGCAGAGCGTTTTTTGTTCAGGGAAGTGTCAGAATGAAATGTTTCTATTCTTCAACACTTTCCATATCCTCCCTAAAACCACTTACGCTTTATTTTCAGCTGATGCGAAACTGTCTAAGCAGATAAACCATGCCTTGAAAAACCTTGCCAAGCTCTTCATGGAGTAACTGTGCCTAAACCAGAGGAGATGCAGTGCTGGGGGGGAAGGCGGTGTGGGCTGGTTGATCACCCACCAAGTGTCTCCAGCCTCTGCAGTGCCTGGCCCTGGTGGAAGGGATGCTCAGATAGCCACCAGGATGAAATAGGGGGAAGAAGCTCATGCAGATGTGATTTTCTCTCATCATCGTAAAGCTGTTAATATAGCAAAGGACTCTTTTTATGTGTGTCTGGATCTTGCTGCTGTAGGAAGTTGGGCAAATTCCCACCGCTTAATTGGGAGCAACATCGGGCCAAGTGTGGTTATTTTTACCTGTCACTGCTCCCACTCCGCCTCCTCCCTCCCACCTCCATCCCCCCAGACAAGAGGGAGTGAGCTCTGTTTCAGCCTTCAAAAGGTCTCTGCCAGCTCCGAGCAGCAGCCTTGTGTTCACGACGTGCAGCAAAGGAAAAGAAAGGGTGGGGGGGAGGAGTAATTGTGCTTATTTTTAAAATCCAATTATCTACAACTGCAGGAAAATAATTATTTTTGAATGGAGCTGCTTGGACTGGCTGGGCTTTGCCCTGGGTGGGAGCTCCCTAGGGCTGGGCTGGATTCATTATGGCAGTGGCTGGAGAAGGAGCAAGTGGGAGCATCAGCCCCAGCTCTGCTAGGAAATGCTCAGCTTTCAGGTGCTTGGCACTTTATTCTTTGCACTGTTCTTTATTCAACAGGGAAACTGGTTGTTTTTCCTTCTAGCTGTCTTCTTTCTACTCCTCAGGGCAGAGGAGCCCACTTTTTGGGGTTTTTTTGTTTGCTTTTTTTTGTGGGGGGATGGAGAGGAAAGACACCTGGCTGCAGGAGAATGGCACCAAAGTCAGATGATGCTTTAGCAATGTCAGGTACCTCAGTTTCCCTTCCCAGAGGCATATCTGGTTATGAACTCATCACCAGCCACCCCTTAGGCACTTCTGAGCCCTCCTGCTGTCCTGGGCTTGGCGTTCCTCATTGCACCAAACCAAGGTGGTAAAGGCAGCGGTTGCTGGGGGAGCAGAGAGAAGCTCCAGTGTTGAATTTGCTGCTGCTTTGGCAAACATTAGAGCATTTTAGGAGCATCATTCTGCAGAGGTCTGCGTTGTGGGGTGGGTTTGGTAAGGCAGAAGTAAAGGGACAGGCAGCCCTGCGTGGGTGCTGTGAGCTGCAGTGGCACAGCAGCCATCAGCAGCGTGAAATTGGGGGGGGGGGGGGGGCAACGACTGGTTGGAGGGTGCTGGTTAATGCCCCAAAGGGAGTCTCTCGCTATGATAAAGGTTTTGTTTGGCCTTTCCCAGAGATAGACCCATCATTATTCACGCCAGCACTGGGCCTGTCAGGCTCCCTCTGCCACAGAAATTAATGATTTGAACTCGCTGACCAGCTCATGTGTCAGGATGCAGCTTGGTGAGGCAGGCAAGGGCTCTGTGGGGTGCCAGCAAAGTGGGGTACTGGGGACCTGATCCCGGTATGCATCCTTGGGATGGCAAGGGCAGGGCAGCCGCTTCACCTACCACCCTTGCTTGTGGTGGGAGCTTGGGATACATAGCTGTTCAGCCACTGTCCCCCACACCCTTTCAGGACTCTGTGGGTTCAGGCACATCTGCAACCCCCTTGGAAAATGGTCCTTCAGCTGCCTGCAGCCTCATGGGACTGGGAGATGTTGGGGGATGAATATTGGGGTGCCAGTTTGGGAGAGTGTCGTGGGGATAGAGAGATGTGCTGCCAGCCATCCGTGGTGTGGGATTAGGTAAGGAAGAGGCTCATTTGCAAACTGCAAACAAAAGCAATGGTTGCTACAAGGCTTGTAGAAATAAACAGAAATGGGACAACAGCTCCAGGTACATTGACCTATTGCTTGAATTGGTGCCAAGGATTCCTCTCACTCCGCAGCATCCAGCTAACAAGCTGTGGGATGCCTCTTGGCTGTGTGGCTGAGGATCCAGTTATCAAGTAAGGTTTGTGCCCTTAGGCTGATGTTATGGGAGGGGATGTGGATGTGGCCGTGCCTTCCTAGGTTGGGGAAGCGTGTAAGCTGTTAGCAAAAGCTTTTCTGTCCACCTTACATGCCCTGCAAGGAAGGGCTGCTGCTGCATTGCCCACAGCTCTCGGCGCCTGTGGTGACGCGGCCAGCTTGTCACTGATCCTGTTTTGCACCAAAAATCTGGAGAATCAGTTGCCTGGGCATGCTGGTTGGGCTGACAGATCTCAGGCCCTTCTTTGAGGGCTACCTTGACCTTGTCTCGAGGCATACGCAGTACTGGTTTGGGGGCACCCTTTCCCATATCCACCTGGGATGCTCATGGCTTGTGCTGGGATGAATGCTGCAGCAGTAGCTGTAGTATGGAGCTGTTTTCAATTCTCCTCTCCCTCTTCGTGTACTTGAACTGCCTCTGCCATGCAGCCTGGCTCATCCTCCAGCTGTCTGGGGGCCAAGGGGAGGAGGAGGAGGAGGAGTCAGCCGGGTTGTTCTAGTAGCTGTTGCTTAGTCCTGGGAATTGGGGAATAACCTTGCCAAACTAGAGGAGTGAAGTGACCTGATTCTTTTCCCCTCAGCCCTTGGAAGGGAGGAGTGAGCTGGGCTGTTTGCTGGGCTGTGTTTCCTCTCCCACCCCACCCCACCCCAGCCCATGTCAGGGGGGTGGGGGGTTGCACGAGCATCTGGACAGCCTGCCTGTAGTCCGTGGGGACAGCTGTGGCTGGGGTTAGTCAGAGTTACAGACACAAACGGATTTCTCTACCAATCTACTCCTGCCTTAGGATACTGGCTCCTTTGGACTTGGCTACCACAGTCCCTGTGTACCTCACCCTGGACCTCATACCTGTCCCTAGCTGCCAGCCCCAGCACCCCACACCACTGCTGGGCAGAGCCTTCCCCGGGGGGGGCTGAGGGGGAGCTGTTCCTGGTGGTGTGCCGAGATGCGTTGGGGTAAAACATGGACCTTGGCAGCTGCAGACCCTTGGAGGGTTTATGTCCCTGCCTGTGTACACCCAGGCTGGCCTTGGCTGCGTGGCTGGTATGACGTGGCAGGAGGTAGTCCTGCGTGGAGGTGACCTACGTTGGCTTTGGGCAGCTTGTGCTCCGCAGGCCACTAATACCAGGATCCTGGCTTTGCTAACCGAGCAGATCTTGAAGCAGTATGTACATGTGAGCAGGCTGCTCTGCTCCCAGGGCTGGCTGGAGCTTTCCAGGTGTTGTGTGAGGTAGCTAACCTGTAACGCACGTGGTGCTCAGCTTAGCAGTGTGATGCACAACGATGTGAAGAGTGGCTTCAATGATAAAGTCATGTGCTGCATATCTCTTTGACAGCTACTTTTTTAAAGTGTTCACACCTTACCTGACCAGCCTATCATCTGGGTGTCTCTGCTGACATAAGATCTCTTCACTGTGCTCCCTTGCCACCCTGGGGTGCTTTCCCATCACCCGTTCAGCTGCAGTGGCTGGGTGGGGGGCTATACACCCCTCCTTGGAGTAAGCTCTGTTCAGCAGCGGATGCTGCCCTTCAGCTGGGGGCAAAGCTGCCACCCAAATGGGGCGGGGTGTGTGTGTCTGTATGCATGTGCTGCTCTTGGGTTGCTCCTGGGCTGGATGGCTGGGGTTGTCCCCTTGCTCTCAGGATTAGTCATCTTCCTTTCTTCTCCCTTGAAAAATCTGCCAATTAAACGTTGGACTCATCCTGTCCTTCCCTGGGAAGCTGCTGCTCCTGGCTGTGATGCTCTGGCCGCAGAGGGTTTCACCCTTTGTACCCTCTGGGTGCTGGTGAGCTTCTTCCTCCTGCAGTGTCCTCAGCAGAGCTGTCACCTCCGTGGGGGCTGCCTTGTGTGCCAGGGAGGAGAGAGGAGGCTTCCCACTGCCCTGCCCTTTTGGGTCATGACATTTTGAGGTAAAATCGTTCTACTTCACCCCTATGCACTCAAGCCTGTTGGCAGAGCAGTGTACCCAGCAGTGCTTCCCTCTGTGGGCTTGCTGGAGTGAGGGCACTGGGGTGGGTGCGATGCCTCCTCGGGGAGGTCCTGCTTTGGGGGGCTCTCCATACAGCAGCGTGGGGTGCAGCGGGGCTGTGCAAAATGCAGCCGCTGCCTTCTACTGGCGAAGGAGGCAGTGGGAGCCCAGCTTCTGCTGTGCTGGCCGGAGGGTGATGGCTTTGTTCTAGCTGCTGAGCAAAGTGATGGCCCCAGGTCTCATCTGCTCACCTCCTGCCACAGCTCCATGCCCTCGCCTTGGCCATGTTTCCCTGAGGAAAATAAGGACCATGGGGTTCTTTTTCTTTCCTTTTTAAATGGCTAATTTTCACTTTTTTTTTTTCTATGCTCTTCCTCCTTGGCATGCAGGTCGGAGGGGAGAGGGAGCCTTCAGCCAAGCTCTCCATCACATGTCCCTTGTTTTTTGTGTGTTATTTTTTCCCCACTGCTGCCCTTGCCAAGGGAAGGACATTGTATAGCCACTGAGACTGGCAGGGGCTATGCTACTGCCTGCCAATAGCCTCAATGTCTGAAAAGGCTTAGGAAATCCAAGCTCTAAATTAGCTCCCAAATCTTCTTCTTCCCTTTCTCTGGTTAGAGCTCCCCACAGAGCTAGCCTGAGCTCCCCTTTTGTTGCTGGGCTCCCCGGTGAGCGGCTGGCTTTGCTGTGGTGCTGGGGGGGGCTTTGCCTGGAGAGCGCAGTGTGGCATTCCCATGGGGATACCGGGAAGATTCTCGGCATGACATGGCTCAAGGGAAGCTGGAGCATCCTGGGGAGAGGTGGGAGGCAAATTTCTGGCATCCCTCCTCCCAACCTTTGCCACCCCAGCCTCTGGCTCAGCTCCCTCCCCATATAACGGCTTTGCAGCACTTGCTTGACAAGTGCGTTGGGGCTCTCGGTTGTGGTGCTGGAGAGGGTGGGAGGGGAAGCGCAGAGCTGATGGATGGCTGCCGAAAGCCTCCTGGGGAGGTGGGAGGCCCAGCCCGTGCTTGCCCCAAGGATGCTGCCGAGAGTGGCCAAGGTCATGGCATTACTGGCAGCACGTGGCCAGGACATCTGAGGCCAGATGGAGGGGAGAGCAGGAGGCGTGCTGGCTGCATATCTGTTAGAGAAGGGGACAACCTGTGCCATGTCCAGGTGTTCCCCCCCAGCACCTCATTTCTGCCCTTGCCGGGTCAGTTGGAGGAGGTGGCAGCAGCACTATGTCCCAGCGCCCTGCGTTAGCAGGACATCTGCGGGGCAAATTTTTTCCCAGGGCCCTTGGTGAGAGGTCATTTTGCAGCAGCTGAGCCCGGGGAGCAGCTTTGCTCAGCAGTGCTTTGGGGCTTCGTCTTTTACTTCTGTTTTCTTGTCTGAAGAGAGAGAAATGGGAAGGGCTCAGCTTTGCTGTCTCTCCTGGAAATTCAGGCTTCAGCTCTGTCAATGCCCGGCGGTTCAGCACCCCCACTGGCACACCAGCTTTCACTGCTGAATACAAATTGTTCTTTAAATGTCTCCAACAAGTCTCTGTAGGTAGTTTTTTGTGCTCAGGTACTGCAAACAGAGCGTAGGCATCACATCTGAAATGCTCTCCTAACCCCAAACCAGCCCAGAAAGGGCTCCTGTGCCGTGTGCTTTGGGGCTGTTGGCATCCTGCCTGGCTCTGCGTGAGGGTGAGGAAGGTGATCATCCTCTGGAGGGCTGAGCATCACCAAAGCATGTTGTTGTGGCTCAGTGAGGGAGGCAGCGAGGCTGGGCTGCCGCCGTGAGCACTGCTCCTTCTCCGGGCCCTCCGAGGTGGCATGTGTGTGGGAGAGAGTGTGAGCTCTGCAGAGCAGCCTCGGGCGCTGAAGTCTGCCCACTTCATCCTAGTGGTGGGTACCTTGGGAAACAGCAGAGGAAAATTCCACTTCTTGAGGCATGTAACTTGTTTTTTATATATATATATATATTTAAAAAAAGCTCTGTCAAACTCATGCGCTCTCTCCCCCTCCCTGTGCTATATGCAGCCAGCTCTGAAGCAGAAGTGGTATTTTCTGCCAATGCAATGATTAGCCTTTCCGCTAATGACCCAAGAACAGTGTCCAAAATAAATGAGCCCAACCTGCTCATCTTATTAGCCAAATGATTGCAAAGAAAGAGGAAATATCTGCAAAAATCGCTTAGGCATCTGGAATTTGGAAGTGTGGTGGAGTCGCTGCTTGAAGTATGGAGAAGAACCATATGTCTTCCAAAAGCTGGTCCTCTCCCAGGGCAGGGAGAGCCCCTGTGTTATTGGGGTTCTGCTCGCCCCCTGCTCCCCCTTTTGTGAGGTGACCCTGCGGGGTTGGAGCTGTGACTGTCCCCAAACTCTGCTGGTTCCTGGGGCTGAGAAACTGGGGACAAGCAGATACTTCTTTTGTTTTCCTTGTCTGGTTTGTGATTTCCCATGTCCTTTAGATGACAAGCAGCAGCACTGGGATGTTGGTCAGGAGAGCAGCTGATACAGTTACGGGCACTAAGTCATTTTTCAGGAGTTGTTCTGATGTCCTTCAGGTTCTTCCCAATGCCCTTGGCAAGGTTGTGGAACATCCTTGTTTAACAGAATAACAGAACAGTCAGGGTTGGAAGGGACGTCTGGAGATCATCCACTCCAACCCCCTGCTAAAGCAGGTTTTCCTTGAGCAGGTTGCACAGAGTCATGTCCAGGTGGGTTTTGAATGTCTGCAGAGAAGGAGACTCCACAGCTTCTCTGGGCAGCCTGTGCCAGTGCTTGGTCACCCTCACAGTGAAGTTCTTCCTCATAGTCAGATGGGACCTCCTGTGTGGCAGTTTGTGCCCGTTGCCCCTTGTCCTGTCACTTGGCATCACTGCAAAGGGCCTGGCCCTGTCCTGCTGACACTCACCCTTGAGATATTTGTGTGCATTGATAAGATCCCCCCTGCTCAGCCTTCTCTTCTCTGGGCTAAGCAGGCGCAGTGCTCTCAGCCTTTCCCCTTAAGGGAGATGCTCCACTCCCTCATCATCCCCGTAGCCTCTGCTGGACCCGCTCCAGTAATTCCCTGTCTGTCCTGAGCTGGCGACTCCAGAACTGGACACAGCACTCCATGTTCACATGGGGGAGGGTGAGGAGCAAAAAAAAGAAGAGGTATAGAAGCCGGGGGGTGGGTCTGCAGAGAAGGGAGGTGAAACAGGGTTCTTGAGCATCACCATCATCTAGGAGGGGGATCACAAGTAAAACAAGAGCTCACCTTGAGAATGGATTTCAAGGGGGAGAAACGGGGCTGGCTGCAGGAGAGGGGGTATATCATGGGGAGGGATGAATATGTGGAGAAGCTGGAGGGCTGGGTGTGACAACCCGTCTGATTTTGGAAACAACTTGACCTTCTCTGTGGGACAAACTCCTCTTGAGAGGTGGGTTGTCTTCCCAGTTGCTGCTCCTGCATCCCAGTAGGTCTCTCACCAGCTAAGAGACCTGACGCTGCATGAGCCTCTGTGGGGCTGACAGCGGTGTGGCAGTCCTGGAGAATGTCTTTGGGGGCTGAGGATGGAGGCTGAGATAAGCCCTGAATACACAACATGTAGCCTTGAAGCTGTAGTGCATCAGGGGATGCGTGCCAATCTCACGTATTGTTAGATAGCAGAGAAAACCACCCTTATTCTTCTTGTCCCCTCGAGCGAGGGCAGCTGGACACCTGGCTTGCAATGTGCCAGACCCTAAAAATTGCTGGGGAGGAGGAGGTCATCCTTCTTCCAGCACTGGGTGTGCACCCCACATGCTTCCCTGACCTCTGTAGCACAGCCAGTGCAAGCTCCTGCATGCCTGCTCACTGATGCAGCATCGCAGCTCGTGGGCTAGTGCCGTGGGCTGCTTGTGGGGTCCTGTCAGCACCTCGGCATCGCAGCCTGTGTGTCCCACCGGGACACTTCAACAGGCAAATAGGCAGAGCTGATGTATGAGCAAAAGCACATCATGTATATTGCATGGCTCTGTGTGTGTATATATATATGAAATATAAACTTCAAATAGGTATGTGTATGTATGTTTTTTACTGAGTTGGGATCTAAAGGGTGTAACGTACAGAAATAGGAACCACAACTTCTTTTTTAACTACATTCATATATGTAGCTAGTTCTTTGCTCTCTTCTGTTTTATACAGACTTAAATTATGCCTTGAACGTCTTTCTTCCTTTTCTAATTGGTGGGGGAATTGCTAATGGTATGTTTTTGTTCCGAGACGTTTCAGTTTTAAATGATTATCTATGCTGGAAAACATCTTGACAGTGCAAATATTGGAAACTCAAACATGAAGTGGATAAGCAAATGACCCTGGCTATCTTTGCACCCGTCAATGTCTTCTGTTGCACTGAACCTCCCTGGAAAGCTGCCTTCGGTCTCTGGGGTTTGGGGGTTGATGAGACATGGGTGTAAATGGAAGTTTCACCTGCACGCCCTAGGCTGCACAAGCGTAGCTGTGCTAATTTTTTATTGTCATTTCCTTAAACAAGTTTTTCAGGTTAATGCTGATGCAGTTTGGCTTGGGAAGGTGTGGCGTTTTGAGACTGCAGGGTGGGTTTTGTTTTGTTTGGTTTTTTGAGTGAGGGAGTTGCTTTTTCGCTACCCCAAACTTTCCACACATGCCTACCCTATTAATGGCACTGACAGTAGTCGGGATACTCCAGGGGGTACTGCCCTTCTCCAGGGTTTTGCAGGATGAGAATTACTTTTGCATAGGATCTCTGGAGTGGAAGGGATTTGGAGAGGTCATTAAATCCATCTCTTTGCCCTCAGGCAGGATCAATAACCCTTTGTCACTGGTGATGGATGTTTCTCTATCCTGTTCTGCAAGACTTCCCTGTAGGCTGTTGTTCCAGCCTATGCCGTCTGACACAGATTTGGTTTGGACTGCAGCCGACCCAGGGAGAAGCAGCCTTACAAACCCCACCAAACACGCTTCCCTTCCAGCACACTGCCTTCAGCCCAGCCTTGCAACAGCCTGGTATTTCAAGTAACTTTTTCTCAATGTTTGGACTGATTTAAATAAGCAGGTGGTTTGAAGTGATTGATGGAAATCCTTTTCCTGTAAATGTTTTGCTCTGAGGATTTAGCTTCAAGTATCTCGCTCTCGGGATAGAGCGGGAATGCAGGCTGGCGTCCTCCCATTGCCCTGGTGTTGCCTGCGGCTCCTCGGTCAGAGGTTACAGACACACGTGCACATGGAGGACTGCCGCTGCAGCTGCTTTTTAAGAGGAGTGGTCTAAGCACTTTTATTTTTCTTTTCAAGTTATCCATTGAAAAATGGGACGTGCCCATGCTCCATATAGCCACATCCATTCCTATTGCTCCAGGAGCCAGTCCCTGCAGGGACTGGGATGGTTGGTGCCTGGGGCAGGGGTGGCTGAGAGCTGCAGCAATCTGGGTTTTTACTCCCTGGGACTCCTTTTTCATCTCTGAAAGACAAAATCTTGTTTTAAACCAGACCCTCCTGTCTGGCTTGTGCAAGGGCACCTGGTCTTAGATAAGTAACTGAACTGCTCTTCTACAGTTCCCTGTACACCCTACTGAATTTCTTCCTGGATTTATGGATTTATTCTCATCCCACTCCCACAAAACAGGGGCAAGGCTGTTCCTGAGTTGCCAAAAGGACACGGGAGCGCAGGACTTGTATGATTTTTTTGGCCAGAATCAGCTGTGGCAGGAGCTGGGAACTGAACTCAGCATCTGCGCAGCCGGGCAGTGCCTTGACCCCCTGGCTGCCCTCCCTGTGCCTGGGCGAGCAGAAAGCTGTGAACTTTGGAAGTGTTGGGCACGGGGTGACTGCAGGCAGCCTCCCAGGTGTGCTGTTACTCTTCCCTCCACGGGTTCTCTGGTGCATAAGAAGGTCCTTGTGATGGGTGGCTTGGTACCACAATGCCCGGCAGCCCTGGCCAGGAGCAAGGGCTCTGCTGAGGGTGTTTTAGAAGCTACTGTCCCCTTCTGCCCTGAGCTGGCAGCTGTGGGTGGCGGCAGGTCATTGTAAAGCAGGGAGAACTGCTGTGTGCAGGGCAATGATACGGTGCTATGAAGCAATTGGGTTACTGAGCTCTGCAATGTCAATGGGTAGAGGTGATGCTCGATGTCATTCTGCTGATGCATGGGTCACCTTGCCTTGGGGGAAGCCCACAAAGCATTCTCAGCGTGGCAGGATGATCACCAAGCAGAAGAGTGGAAAGCTGAAGGCTGGAGCAGGTTCTTGACCCTCTTGTTGGGCTGTAGGACTTTGTTTTCATCCTGCAAGTTTGCAGCTTGCAAGTATTGCGGGGTCGCTTGGTCCCTACTAGTGTCATGTGTCCCCTCTCCGGTGTAAGGGTGGAAGCTGCTTTGTGGTACAGGGTAACTGTTGATGGCAGAAGTCAGTGCAGAGTTGTGTTGCCTGTGGAGATTCTTTGGGCTCAGTTGCACTGTTAAAGAGCATCACTGAGATGTGTGAGGAGGAGGTGGGAAACACAGGTGGAAATGAGTAGTTGTGGGAAACCTTCAGATCCCCTAAACCTCAAGACCTCACTGGCAAGACCCACCTGTGGTGGACACATGGTGCTGCAGATCTGAGCCCTGCTGTAAATCTCCCCAGAGCAGCCCTGCCCAATGCTGCACCCCCCCACATCACCCACACCCCCCCCCCAGTCCTCCTCTTTGGGGTTGCACCTATGCTTTAAATACTCACTTTGGGTATTTAATCCCTGCTTTGCAGATTAGCCTTATCCCACAGTGAGCATTTATGGGCCAGGCAGGGACACAGTTGCTGAGTGTGTAACTTTACTCACCTGGTGCTCTTGGGAGAGACTTTTCCTTGCCTGGTGCTATCTGGGTCTATCACATTAAATTGCCTGCTGCAATTGCTTGGCCATCACATAGATTTTTATCTCAAGTGTCCTTTGGAAAGGGAGCCCTGAGCTGTCGCTGGGAACATTAAAATGATATATGTGTTTTGCATCTGGCAATAGGAAGGAGCAGCTTTGGGGCATGTGACAGTCTGCAGCCTCTGCTGCCTGTGCTGGCTGCGTGCAGGCACCTCTGCCTCTTCTCTGGAGGGATGAGCATCTCAGAAGGATGGGAAGGGACCAGCATGCCTGCTCTCGCATGGCCAGCGCCTGCTGGAGGTAGCTCGGGTCCTCAGGTGTGCGCTGGGATGCATTAGGGAGAGGAGCTGTGGTGGAAACAGGGCTTGGTAGCGCAGAGGAAAGGGTGTGCTGCTGCTTTAAATGGGGATGCAGGAGACTGAGCGGAGCCCCAAGCTCTGGGTCTTGTTTTCTTAAGTTGTTTTCCTGCTTGTAGTGACTTGGGCCCCATTTGGGATCCTGAGGTCCTGTTTGTGTGCTGGAGCTTGTTCCAGCCCTTGGCTGAGGCTGCCAGGAGAGAAGAGCTTGTTTTGAAAGGTCCTTAATGGAAAACATTTGCCTGCCTTGGGGACGGGGTTTCCTCTGTTCGGCTGGGCAGTGCTGGCTGTCCTCTCACCCTGGGCTTGGGCGTGTGGGCTGGCTCCACACCCCTGAATGATCCCCACCGGTGTGGAGAGCCCGGCCATGAAACCACAAGGGTGGCTGGGGTGGGCTTGGAGGAGGACCATGCCTCCTTGGCCGCAAGCGAAGCTCTTGGTGAACAGCATCCTGGTGCTGGGTGCTGTCGCTCGGGGTGGTGGCTAGCAAAAAGCTGAGCAGCTTCCTTGTGCCCTCAGGTACCGCTCTGCTGCAGTGGCACGTGATTTCACGATGGGATGGTCTCCCATCCAACTGCTCTCCAGCCGTGGACGGGAAGGTTGCCTTCACCTTGCTGTTTTGCACATTGAGTGTGTGTCCTGGGCTCCCTGAGCTGGGGGCTTGCCCAAGGACCATGCTGGTGTGGACCAGAAAGTTTGAACCAAGTTTTCAGCGCTCTGTCTATACAACATACCAGGGACTCTGTTCTTTTTGCCTTCCTTTGTCATGTGGGAAATTACTCTTCTGTGGTGAAAGCCTGAAAGGAGGTAGGATGCTGAGGATGTCAGCTGAGTGCCTGAGGATCAAGAGGTGGTTCTTATTTGGAGGAGAGGAGGGTTTGAAAGATGGAGGAGCCCATGCAGACCTGTGCTGCCTCTCAAATGGATGCTTCTTTCTACCCAGGAGCTCTCCCCTCTCTTCCCCACCCGCCTTCACCTTGCCACCCCAGCAAGCTTCTCTGGGAACATATGGCTGTATCTTCATCTCCAGTTCCTGCTTTGTCCTCAGGCAAAGCTCTTTCTTCTGCAGGAGGCCAGGCCTCCTCTGAAGATGGGAGCATTGTATGTGCTGGGCTTAATTTAATTAGATGTGCACTTGTGAACTCAGCCCAGCCAGCAGGACAGGCACCGCATTGGGGTGAGCTGTGATGGAGCTGAAGGTGGGTGGGAGGTGGTTTTCCTGCCTCCTGTGGGCTAAAAACAAACTGTTCAGGGGTGTATGTGCTTGGTGGGGTGAAGGAGACCAAAGCTTCATACCCACTGCCTGCACCAAGAGCAGCAAATCAGGGCGGAGGGGTGCTTTGTGAGCCCAAAGGTGTGGGTAGAAGGGCTTTATTAGCTCCATTTGAAATATTTTGTCTTGATTCCCATTTAGCTACGGAATCTAACTTTATTTTAGCTTTAAATTTAGATTTTCAAAACAGGCCTGTCAAATTAGTAAAAGGAAATTTGATTAGAAAATGGCAGTGGGATTGAGATCTTTGTTTTTTTTCTGCGCGCAGCTTGGCTTGGAGATCGCTTGTAACCAAAAATACCCTATTAGTTTTTTAGCTAATCAGCACTTTCCAACTGGGTGGGAGGAGGGAAAAGAAGAGAGAGCAGAGCTGGAGAATTCCTGCCACCAGCTCCCCAGCCAGCAGCTGCCTCTCAGCAGGGACCTGGAGGGTCGGGCTGTGGGGCCAGGACTGTGGTGGGGATGACTTGGGGACTGGAGGGAACAAAGAACGCAGAAGGGGGTGGCATGGCTTCGTGCCTTCCCCTCTCCTCTCCTGCTCGCTGCCATCCCTGTGTTGGGGTTCAGCTGTTTGAATTCCCTGACACAGGGGTGGCTGAGCCTTGGCACGGCGCCAGGAGCTGCCCATCCCATGCCCAGGTTAGTGAGGGATGCTCAGCCCCGGGGGTGGTGAGGCTGTTTTGGGGTGCAGGTGCAGATCTCTCCCCTGTCCGCTGACCCCAGCACCTTGGCGTGTCTGCTGTCTGTCCCCAGGCCAGGCTGGGTGGGAGCCCACCCCAGATGGTAGGAGTCGAGGGGGAAGGATGAGGAAATCAATTAAACAGTGGAGTTAAACACCAGCTTATAACAGACATGGGGAGAGGGGAGGGCTGGAGAGCTGGAAACTACCATGCCCAGGGCTTCCCTACAGATCTTTCCTTGGGGGGATGAAGGAGGTTTTGCAGGTTGTGGGGGCAGCTTTCCCTACACACAGCCCTATTTGAAGCCTGTTTGCATTAATGAATTACTGCTCATCGGCTGAACACCCAGCCTGTATGGCTCTTGTCAGCCTTAACAAGCCCCCGCTGGTGTTCCTCAGTGGGCAAGCAGAGACAGGATGCAATGGGGGGGCCCAGTGCCGCGGAGCTCGTGCCACGATTGATGCTGCTGTGGGTGGCAGAGGGCTGGGTGTTAGGCTGACTCCAAAGCAGCCATCCTTGCCCCCCATCCCAGCCTGCTGCTGGGGACGGTGCCACCTGCCATCGGTGGCTGAATTCACTCCACGACTATTCACAGATGCTGCAATTATGCTGGCAACACCATGTCAAAAACCTCACAGTGGCATCGGTGTGCACACAGGGACAGGAGGGGGTTATTAGCCTGCTATTATCCATTTACCCAGATATCCTGGCTAATCAGCTTTCAGATGGGGAGAATTAATTGGTTTCGTTTGGAGCACCAGACATGTTTAATTGAAATGCATTCTTTCCCATTTCCAAACAGGCGCTTTCTCAGCTGCTGTTGGGGGGGGAGGGGGGGGCTGCAGCCTTCCCATCATGGACCCACATGGCATGGTGCAGCTGGGCTGCAGCGAACCGGTTGTAATAGCAGTGCCCTCCAAACCTCGCTCCATCTGGGAAGGAGCTCTTGTTTCTCCATGCATGCACTCTGCTGGAACACGCTTCAGATCCTCTCTTACAGCTTGGCTGGGGATGCAAGTCCCAGATTTTCTCGTTCCCTTTTAGCATGTAGAGTGGTACATACCAGGGAGCTTGGCAGGGCATCTTGGTGACACTTGGGTGGCATCACTGTGATGCTTGCTGCTTTCTGTGGGCAAGAGCTGCGGCTGGGGGATGGAGTTGGGAGATGAGGGTCCCCAAGGCGGAGTGGGCATGCCTGGTCTGTGATGCTCAGGGCTGTGGAGCTGTGTGCCTGAATAAAACCACTCTGTACTCCTGCTGCTGCTTACCCTGCTCCCAGTCTCTCCAGGGCTTTGTGGCAGCACCAGGCAAGCTATACAGGAGATGGCCACACTGGGTGGCCCCAGATTTGGGTGACTGAGCAGCACCCTACAGCCCTAGCAGAGGTGGAAGGGGGGTGGCAGCTGGTGACATATCATGCAAGGGATAGTATCAGTCCTGCCTGTGAGGATGCAAAGAGAGAAAATCCAGCACCTTTGTGTGTGTGTGGCACTGAGTGAGCCCACCAGCTCCTCCAAACCCTGCCCAGCCCTCTGGGCCGTTGCTGCTGCCTGCTGGCCTCTTCCTGCTCTGGTGCCAGCTTCTCTTAATTAAAGGTCTGTCTCCTCTTTGCAAGAATGCGGCTGTAATTAGAGCTGGGAATAAGGACTGCTTCTCGCTTTGTGAGAACACAAGTGAAAGCTCATGGCTCTGCAAAGGTCCCTGTGGATAGCAGGGATGGAGCTCTGAGCCCTGCCCCGGAAGGGGATGCATTGGCTGGTCCCCAGGGAGTCCCTTCAGGTCCCCACTTCTCAAGTCCTGCTCTTGCAAGGGTGCGGGTTATATTGGTGGTGGTGGGGGCCTCAGAAGTAGTCATAGGTTTTCAAATTGTGGTGCTTTAAATGCAGACTGTTGAGGATGGGAGGGCAGGACTGGACTGCCCCAAATCACTGGTCCTTTCTCAAAATGCACAGGTAACTGGCCTTTTGGAAGTGCCAGCATCTTAGCACCTGTTCAGTGCCTCCCTCCTGCAGCATTTTATGGCAGAAAGATGGAGGTAGGAGCCCTGGTTCCCACTGACTCCTCTGCTCTGCTCCCGTGGTCTTTGATGTCCTATATCCACACAGAAAAAAAGAGGGACTTGAATTGCAGGTGCCTCAAGCTGCACGTGCTTTGAGGTGAGGGCTGTCCCCTGTGTGCAGAGCTCTCCAGAGCTGAAGCTGCTCTGGCTGCACCCTAGGGGTGCAAAGGGCCCCTTGGCAGATGCGAATTCGGCTTTCCCCCTTCCAGCCTGGCAGCTCGACGCCTGCAGTTCCTGCTTGCGGCTCTGCCTACCAGCAAGGAGATTGCTGGCCTCGTGCCCTTCAAAGCACACTTGAAAACAAGTGAGCAAAACAAAGCTGGTGTGTTCCCATCCTTTTATATTCTCGGCTTTTGATCAATACAGCAAGAGAGCAGAGTGAATGAGTTCCAGGGTTTCGGCGAGCCGGCTTGGCGTGGTCCAACATGCTGTGGAACAAAAAGGTTTTTGTGGACCCACGGGTGCATAAGCAATGAGTGTGGGAGGTGTACGGCAGGACAGGGTTTGGTTTTCACTGTGCCGAGTCCCGAGGTTGTTTGGAGGCATCAGACTAGGGCTGGGTAACAGGAACTCTGCGTTCTTGGGCAGGAAGATGAAAAAGCCCTGAAACACCTGAGAAATTTTGTTTCTGTGCAAAGTCCCAGTGAAGTTAATGGAAGTTAAGTGTATGGTTAAGTGCAGTACATAACTGGGCTCTTAACCCTGTGGGAATAGCTGTGGTGTTTGTGGGCTTGCTGAGCTCTTTGATCTTTTCCTTAAAACCAAGTCTCAGATTTGCCTGCTCTGCAATGCATAGGGGCAGCAGTGTATTCCTTCAAATTGTGTATGCGCAAATTGATACAACTTTTTGTTTTGTTTTGGTCTGGTTTTTTGTCTTTTCCTCTGGTGTGCGATGCCCCAGGTACCAGTGGAGGCTCCTCTCTGGAGTACGGGGCGCTGCGGTGTGCAATTCCTGTAGTGTGAGTTACAACGCCAGAATTGCAAAGTACCTTGAGGTGCCAAACGCTACATAGACACGTGCGTGGAGCTTTTATCCTTGTTGTGTTTGAATATCCTCCCTCTCCCCCTGGAAAGCAGTGGTTTGTGCTGCTGCTTTTCAGAAAGATGTTCATTACACTGAAATATTTGCACTTTAAATATGGTAAGGCAGTTTTGGTTTTTTTGATACAATAGGCTGGATCGTTCCCAGAGCAGCTGCCAGCTCTGGGCTCAGTAATAAACCTTTAGAAAAAAACAAAACCCAACAGCAACAAAAAGAGCTCTTTTCCTCTATTCCTGGGTGCACAATAGCACCTTCCCATCAGGTCCTCACTCCATAAATTGTTTTGAGATGTCCATAAATAAACTCTAAACCCCTTTTCCAGGCTCTGTCCTGTCTTTGCTCCACCCTGTGCAGAGCAGCAGCACACACCAATGCACTTGGAAGTGTCGGGCTTCTCCAAGAATTATTCCTTAATTATTCCTTAATGCTGTGGTGAATTTTTGTCCATGCTTTGCCAGTTTTTCTGGACAACTGTCCAAGATTTGGCAGGCCCCAGAAGCTGGCTGGTTAATTGAGCAGAAAGGATGCTGTACCGTGTCACTCACCAGCACTTGGAAGCTGGAGGCACAATGTGAATTGTGTTCGTGTTCCTTCATCCGGAGATGTGCATCTCTTATTAGATTAATTTTTTTTTAATATATGCAGAATATACAGTGGGAACAGCATTAATTCGCACTAATGGTTGTGAGATCCACTGAGAATTAACTGCATTTTTTGTAAATTAGTGAGGAAGTGGATAAACACAATTATTGAAAAAACAAGAAAGGTACTTTTGCAACAGCAGTACATGTTACTCATTTATCTGACAAGTGTTCTTTACTTTTAATTATATTTCATCACTTGCTAGCAAATGCTCTGCTGGTAGATTTTGTAATAATTCTAGTAATTTGAGACCCTGCTTCAGTGTTTGTTAAACCTGTTTTTGGAGGGGGTGAGAAGCAGCTGGGTAGTTCAGGTATCCTGCAGTGGATGTGATTTCGCGGGGAGGGGCGGGGGGGGCGGGGCGGGGAGGGGATCAGGGCACGGTATTTGGTATTTGACTGCCAGAGGCCCCAGCTGCTGCCTGATAAGCAGAGATAAGCTGTGTACACACTCTCTGGGGGATGCTTTTGTGCACTCGCTGTCCAAACAAAGTGGGTAAACAGGGGGTGGGAGTGAAGGTAGGACCCGCGCTAGGTTTGTGGGGGGGGGGACACAGGGTGGTGGAGGTGCTGGGGTTTGGGTGGTCACTCTGGGGTGTGAAATCAGCCTGGGGCAAAGGCTCCTAAAGGATGTGCAGCTCCTCTGAGTTTTATCCTTTTTTTAGATTAGTGAGTTTAGCTGCATCCCTCTGTCATTGTGCCACCTTCGCACCCCCTTTGCTGTGACTAATACCGGGCTGCTCTGTCCATCGGGGCCATCTGACCAGCAGGTTGGCTTCTTCATCAGATGCTAAAATGAATATTCTGCATTTTTTCCTGGCAGAGGCTGTGGAGGTGTTTGTAGCCTCTACTGGGCAGCGGGTGAAGCATGAACCTGATAAAAGCGGGTCCAGAAAAACACAGTGCGGTGTGGCTTGGCTGGCACAGCCAAGGGCATCATGCGTGATGCTCTGCCATGGCAGATGCTCTGCTGATGGATGGAGCACCTGCATGGGCAGAGCTTAACCCAAAGCTCAGGGCAGGAAAGTCTGGAAAACCTCCAAGATGCTCCCATAGGCAGCACTGCCAGCCCCCAAAGCAGGAGTGGCGTGCAGGGTGAGGCAGGTTGGGGCTCCCATGGGACCGGCTGTCCCTGCCCAGGGGTGCACGCATGCAAAGTGCAGATCTGCAGGTCTGTTGGAGGGGTCTCATTAAGAGGAACCCCCAGCTGACCGTCTCTGCTGTCAGTCGGGAAGCTCTGGAGGGAGGAGGGGGGTGGGGTAGGGTTGTGTTCGCCACTAGCATCAGGCAGAGCAGGCATGGTCAAGCTGCTGTTACTGGTGATTTCAGTGAACCCAAGTAGAAACTGAGCCTTGGAGGACCTCATTGCTCTTCTCTTTCATTTTGGAAGGTATGAGGGCCACACAGTCTCTCTGGTGGTCCTCCTTAATGTTGGGTGGATTTCCATTTGCCCTTCCCCTGTCAGAGGCTGCCCTTGCTGCGATGCAACCACAGGGCAGTCTGACTGGATGTTGGGATGCTCCTCACCTGAGCCAGGTCCTTGTGGGTGGTGGGGGTTGGGGCTCAGGGCTCTGCTGTGAAGATGGTGTGGAGAGGGACATCACATAGGTGGTAGCTCTGCACTTGCTGGTTCTGAGGGACTTGCCTTTAGCCCCATGATTAATTACAAGGTGCTTTGTGTGTTGGTGCAGCGCTGGGCGCTCTCACCCTGCAATGGGACCATGCCTGTGAGACCTTGCCTGCGCTGGGAGAAACTGGCTGTGGATGT
The DNA here is from genome assembly GCF_015220075.1 of Falco rusticolus. Classification (NCBI taxonomy): domain Eukaryota; kingdom Metazoa; phylum Chordata; class Aves; order Falconiformes; family Falconidae; genus Falco; species Falco rusticolus. The sequence goes on from NC_051195.1 coordinate 42,790,358, forward strand.
GGTGACCTTTTTGATTTAAAAGCCAGGTTGTTTGTTCGTGATTTTTTCCTCCCCTTTTGGAATACAGTTAAAATGCAATTCAGGAACTGGGTGTAAATGAGCTGAGCAGGATGAACATGTGCAGGGCTGTCTAGTGGGCTCAGTAACTGAAACTTCTCCGGGCGGAGGGCGGGAAGCTTTTGTTTTTGTCCCAGCTTTGCGGTCAGCCAGACTGCCCACATTAGGGAAACATGAGCGTGAGCGCAGGAGACCTTATGCATTTTAAAATCTTCCCTCTCTGAGGGCAAGCTCTGGGTTAGCAGGTCAGCCGATTTAGGTGAACCATTTAGTGTGCATTAAAATCACAATTTATGCAATCTGTGCTCTGGCTTTAAGGTGCTTAATAAAATCACCTCCAGCCCTTCTCTTTCAGTTCACTGCAAATAAATGCCTTTTTTTTTTTTCTTTTTTAATCATAAAAATGGATTAGGAGTCATTTTGAATTGTTATCCCAGCAAGATGTGCAGCTTGGGATATGTAGGCATGTTCAGTGTGATTGAGGGTTGTGTTTTCTGGTGCTTGCATACAGCCAGTGCCTGGGAGACCATTCAAATAAACACTTACTGGAATATCACATTGCATGTCTGAACGACGCAGAAAAGCTGATTGGCAGGTTCGCTCCTTTTTGTTTCTGTTCTTGGATGAAACAGCAAAATAAAATTCAGTGCGCCTTAAAAAAAATTATGTGGAAATGTGACTTTTTGTCTGACGTTATATTTTTTTAACGTGGAAGAGTCAGAGATTTTAAAGTTATGGTTCCCACAGCAACTGTAACTCTCATCTCGTTGCGTGCGTTATATTTGCAGGACTGTATATGCTATTAAACTGGTGCTCCATGCGTGTACATACAGCAGAGTGTGTGATGGATCTGCACGGGCCTGATGGAGTGATCCTGCGGGAACGCTTCCTTTTAAACCCCTGGGCCAGATCCTGCACTCTCTTGCACCACTATAAGCCCATTCAGAGAGGGTGGTACATAGGTGCTGTCAGCTCTGGGCAGCATTAGGTGACACACTTGTGATAAGAACAACTGCAGAAGGCAGTACCCCGTCATTGCTGGAGCTCAGCAATGTTGTAAGAGCTGTGGAAAGAGGAGAAAAAAGATGTAATACAGTTCTCTTCGGGCCACAATTCAAGCAGCCATCCCTGCTCAGCAAAGCGCTGAGGCGTGTGCTATAGTCTCATGGACTGTAATGGGAATTAAACACATATTTAAAGTTAAGCGTGTGGTTAAGCACCTTGGTGAAGCAGTGCTCGAATGGGGATTTGAAGCATACAGGGAGAAAATGCTGTATTTTTTAGTAGATTTGCCCTGTGTCATTGCTGTCTTTTATGGAGAGGTGGAGTTGAGTGGTTTTGAGATCAGGACTGGATCCAGATCTCTTTGGAGGGGTGGTTTTTTTTTTTTTTTTGTTTGTTTGTTTTTTTTGTGTGATGAGGTTTTTTTTTGTGTGTGTCTTTTTGTTTGGTTGGTTTTTTGGCTTTTTTTTTTTATTTTATTGCATTCCTGGTGGTCATCTTTTCCTCACTAGCCTTCATGCTGGCTTGCTGTTTGTCCTTGGTCTGCCTCAGTTTCCCTGTCTTGTGCTCACCTGCCCCTGGGCTCATTTACAGAGCCTTGCAGCGTGCAGGGGTGCGTGCCATCAGGGGGTGGTTGAGATTGCTAGACAGGGGTGGGCCCCCCATCCCCAGACAAAAGCTGCCTGCTCTCAGCAGGGGCAGTTGTCAGGACCCCTGCATTCCTGAGGTATTCCAGCACTGCTCCACGTTTTGGGAAGGTGACATCCAGTGACTGAGATGTCTCGGCTCTCCTGGAAGCATCGTGCTTTTTGCTATTATGCTGCTTCTTGAATGATCCTTACTGTAAGTCAAAGCTCCCAACTTGTCATGCCATCCATGCAGGAAGGCAGCAAGCGTGTTTCCATCCCTGGCTTATGTTGTCACATCCTTTCTGCCGACGAGGCTGTGTAAGGATTGAGCAGGCTTGGTTGGGTCTGTGCCCACAGGAGCATCTCCTGAGACAGGACTCGGTGCCTTCCTGAGCTCTAGGTGCTACTGCTCTATTTCTGTCCATGAGCCCTGATTTCCTCTTGTAGATGTGACTGCTTCTTGCAAAGCCTGTTTCCCAAAGCCCTGTTTCTTTTCTGTCCTCTCCCTCCTTGTGTGCATTCGGTTGGCTCCCATAACCTCCCTTGCCCTTGTGTGCCATGTGCGTTAGTGGACAGAGTGATCCAGGGTCTCTTTGCTCTGCCTGAAGGGATGTTGGTATTTCTGGGGCCTCATCTGCCTTTTTAGACTCTGATGCAATAGGCCAGTGTGTATGGACATGGAGAGGCAGGCAGAGGTGCTGTGGGTGCAGAAACCTTGGTTTTTGCAGGAGACAGCCAAACCTCTCCTGTTATGGGGCAGACAGCTGGAGGCTGGTGTTATCCCTGCTCTAGGCAAGTGCACGCTGTAACACCGTTTCCCCAGCCCTGCTTTTTCTTTTAAAACCGGAGGGATTGTGTGCCATCTGTGGTTATGTCCTGTCCTTCAGGAGGGCGAGGAAGCGGCAGGGTGCAGAGGAGGTCATGATAAACGGCCATGCGCAGGGAAGTGAAGACTCTAAGAGATGTCTGCAGAGATCAGCCTTATTTTTCATTGTTAATGATCTGAAAGAAGGTGCAAACAGCATGTTAATTAAAATTTGCAGAAGAAATGTTTAAATCGAGAGGTGCAGCAAAGAGCAGTAATAAGGCAAAGGAGTCCTAGGGAGAAGCTGGTGTGGTGCAGAGGTTTGATTTGAGAAGGGAAGAAGCGGACTCTATGCGACCCAGTATGTTAAATGTGGTATTTTTCTTCCAAAGTCACCCTGAGCACAGCTCAGTTGGGGTGTGGGTGTCCTGGCACAGGGTCTGGCCTGGCAAAGGGACCTACTGGCAGAGCCAGGAGGGAGAGGATGGACAGACCTGGGGCTGCTCACTGGCCAGCTTGGGCACCAGTGGGTGTCTTTGAGTTTGGCTGCAACAGAGGGTTCAGCCGAGGGGACTGATTGCCAATTAACAGACACTGCTATATTGGCTAACAAGGATGATCCCAGCTCAGCTTCTGGTTGTGGTTTGCACTGGGATGTGGCTGTGGAGGGTCTGTGCTCCAAGCCTCTGCCTGGTGAAACGGCATTTATAGGGTCTCTGTGCTGCTGTTGGCCATTGCTTTTAGTTAAATCAATTAGAAATCTGTTAGCTCAAATTACAGCATGGGTAAAACCTAATGCAAATGTTTGCTACACCTACTTATTGAGCGCTGCCTTATTATAGCCCTTGGCAATGGCAGGAACGAGCGAGGAGAGGTTTGTGTACCGAGCTGTGGAGGTCTGAGGTTTGGTCTGTGCTGGTGGCATCTTCCTCTCTGGTGTGGCAATAGGTGGACGTGCCTTACCTGCCCACTTGTGTCCAGGGTCTGGTGATGCTTTTTGTGCCTGGGTTGACCTGGGAGGGGATGAAATGCTTGAAAGAGAGGTAGGATGTTATAGAGCTGAAATGTGAGTAAGAAAAAATTGAGAGTGTGGAAGACCAGAAGAGACTGTGGGGTCATCTGCTGTGCCTTCCAGTGCTCAAGTGCCCTCCCAGCACAAAGACCCCCTGAAGCCTTTATTTCTCACTTGAAATAAAACATAACATTTCTAAAAGCATCCAGGTTTGATTTAAAAAAAAAAAAAAAAAAAATGACAGTGATGGATAATCCATTACAACCCTTGGTAAATTGTTCTAGTGTTTAATTACCTTCACAGCCGAAAAGGAAAGAAGTAGTACACAATGTGAAGAGCTCTGAGGATTGCATGGTTATTTCTGAGACCTGTTTGTGTACTGTGGTTCACCTGCTGGGACGATGTAGGGCAGCGTGACGTCCCGGCACTCTGACCGCATAGGGTGTGATGGGTGCTTTGTGCGGGGTTTGTGTGGGGCAGAGCCCGGCTGTCCTGGGGACTGTCCTTGGAGTGGTGGCCCTGGGGCTGCGAGAGCCCTCTTCCACCCAGCAGCAGGAAGGTAGCAATGGGGCTGGTTGTCAGCACAATGTGGGACAATAACTGGTTTTGGATGTTATGTGGGAGCAGTAGCGGCTTCAAAGTTGGAAAAGAAATGGGGATATTTTTTTACCCCAGGGCAAAACCTGGTGTCAGTGTTCAGAGGAGGCAGCAGAAGTGGTTCAGGTCAGCACCAGGCTGAATGTTGGGCTTTTTTGCACCACTGTTGCTTTGACCTGGAGAAGGGATGCTTTGGTGTAACAGGTCTCCCTAGCCTAAACCATGTTCTCGTCCAGCCTGGGACCTCAGCCCACTCTGGCGTGGCGGCTGGCAGACCAGCAGGGCTTGCTTTGGTAACGCCTGGGCTGTGTTGCTGCAGTTGTGCTGTGTTTGACTGTAAAGCTGCAGGGCTGGAGGCTCCGTCGGGGAGCCACGCCATGTCCACCCCGCTACGGGGACCAGAACTGGCCAAGCAGAGTCTGTTGAGACTCAGAGACCAGGCTGGAGCCTGTTGCAGGGAAGTGTGTCCAGACCCCAGATGAGCAGCAGCAGCAGTCCCTCATCTTTCACCGCTTTGGTAGGGAAGGGGGGTGGCTTGCATTTGAAGAAGCACGTGCATCCTCTTGCTGCTCAGAAATTGCTCAGCATCTCAGATAGATGCCCAAACAGTGACCACCCTCCAGGTCAGCAGCTTGGCAGCCTTCATCATTTATATGAGCGCCCAGTCTCTTGGGCTTTGAGGTGGCTTCTTCCATGAGTGTTCCTTCTGTGCTTCAAATAAGTCCCAGCCTTGCTGCTCTCCAGCTTCGGCTGAGGTTTGCTCCAGTGCTACGAGCTTTGCCGTTCTGCACACGCATGGGTTGTCCCGACCAGCCCTCTTCTCACTCTTCCTCTTCCACCTCCTCCCATGTCCTCTGCTCTCCTGTGGGTCTCAGCAACCCCCTTGTGCCCAGCAGCTCCCACTTGGCCAGCGCAGGGCACGCGGGAGCACGGCGGGAAGGACATTACGTGGGAGAATATGCATGTTCACAGCTCAGAGGATTAAAGGCCCGTGTTCTTATCACTGCAGAACAGAGTATTATAAATCCAGCCTTAGAATACCAAATCCCCGCGCGGCTCGGCCATTGTTTGGGAATATTAAAAAGCTCGGAGACAGAAATAATCAGTTTCCGAATGACACGTTGTCAAATAAAACATTTCTCATATTATCCCTTCCTTCCCCTTTCTCTCTCCCGCTCCCTCAGTTGGATAATTTAACATGAAAAATAGATTAAAATGAGGCTGGCTTGAATGCCTCCTAAGTTGGACTTTTTTTTTTTTTTTCCTTTTCTTTTTTTTTTTTCCCCCTTCCCCTTTCCCAGGAAGCTCTCCGGGCATGTGCAGCGTGGTTAAACAAGCAGCTGCTAGCACAGGGTCAGGGACAAAAGGAGCATGTCAAAACTGAGCTGGCTGCTGTGGGCCCATGAGTGCTCCCCCGGGGGGCTGGCACGGGCACCCCCAGCCTATCCCAGGCAGAGGGGGACGTTGTCTCCATACCTGACAGAACAATGCTTTCTGGCTCGTCCCCAAAGGATGTGGGAGCCACAGCTGAGCTGGGCTGGGAGCCCTCAGCTTTCTGGAGCCAACCCTGTTGTTTCCGAGCTGGGCGGGGGGAATGGCACACTAATAACATCTGTGCTTTTATGCCTTTTGGTAATTTTTCCTAAGCAGAGAGATCTTTAATTTAATATGCTAACAGGTTTATCTGCTCCGGGCTGTTTCACGGGGGCTGATGCAAGGTGAGCCCAGCCAGGCAGATACACGGCCCCAGCACTGCCGCAGGTGCCCGGACCGTTTCCTTGGGTCCAGATGGCAAAGCAGCTCCTCAGGCAAGGCTTTATTGGTCACCCTGACTGTTTCTGAGCATCTGGGTTGTCTCCAGTTGTGCTTTTCAAGGGAGGACAAGTGCCTGTGGGTACAGAGTGTTCTGTCCTGCAGCCACTTTGCAGTTGCAGAGAGCAGCCATACAGAAGTGACATCCAGCCAGGCAGCTTGGGTGCTTGATGGTGAAGCCTTGGAGAAGGCTTTTTCCAGTAGTCCTGTCCACCAGTGTTGTTTTGAAACCCTTCTGTAATATCAGAGCCCTTGCTTTGCTGGCTGTGCTGTCTGGTTTGTTGTGTTGAAGTTTGTGACCCTGCTGTGTCCTTGTCACTGGGCCTCCCTTTCACAGGGTCTGGTGTGCTGTGGTTTTTCTCCTGCGAACTGGGTTTCCAAGGAAATGTCCCCAGTTTGATGCCAGGGAGTGTGGGTGGCTCATTCCAGGCAGCTCCTGTGATGCTCTGGGGTCTCCGTGAATCAGGTGCTGTGCAGACCTGAGGAGATGCCTGTCTGCTCCTCCAGGTTGGGGTGTCCATGCTGTTACTTGCTTGTGAGCATGGAAGGCCGCGAAGGGTCCTCATCCCACTGGACCGATCCTTTAAGTGCTCTGGTACTTCAGGGCATGAACCCAGACTGCTCACCTAGCCTTGCCCTTCTCCCTCGCAGAGATCCCTGAGCATCTCCTGGACACTACAACACCTTTCCTGCATGTTACCTAAACTGGAGAAATCAAGCTGAGCAATGTCCTCCTGAATCCCCAAGCCTGCTCCTGTTTGTAGCAATTAGTGGGGAGAGGAGGTGGTCCTGATGTGGGAGAGGCTGGGCTGGGCTCCTGTCTGCAGGAGGTTGTGGTGCCAGGGTGAAGCATCCAGGGAAGCATCTCTCCTCCTTCTGAGGCTTCTCCCCCATGTAGCTCATCCTGTGAGCTGCAGTTTTTGATGCCACCTCTTTACAGCTGATATTGTTTACGAGTCAGACCCACGCTCCGGGTACAGCACGGTGCTTTGTATCTAATGCGGAGGAAATATTTGCATGTGTCTGCTTCGCCTTTGCATGCTTTGTAAAGTTCTGGGCTGTGGCATCCCCTCTGCCAGAGAAACGCCTGCCCTGCCCTGGCTGTTCCACGTCACGCTGCAAAGCCCCGATTGCTCATGCTGCTCCTGATTTACATGCCCTGCTTTTCTTGTCTGCCATGGGATAAAATTGCTCCGATGCTGTGGAGATTAAGAGGCTGGTAACTGGCATGTGCACAGCTCCTGCCTGCATGGAGGTGAGCAACTGGCGGAATTTAACCTCCAGAGCAGCCAGAGGCAGGGCTGACGCCCTTTGGAACTTCCTAGCCCAGCTCCCCTGGCAGAGGAGGCTACTTCCATGGGTGTAGAGCTATTTAGGAAGTTTATTATTTTGGTTAAAAAAAAAAAAAAAAATGGTAACGTAGCTGGGAGTTGTATTGAATAAAATTTGGAGGTGGGGAAGAGGAGAGCTTTGCAGAGAGGGGTCTTGGTCTGGAATATGCTGTGCTGTGCCCCCAGGTTTGCAGCTGACGTCTCACTGAAACCATAGGCAAATCACAACCAGAAATGATGGAGCTGGGCTAACTGTGCCCTGGGGAGCGGCAGTTGCGCAGTGCCATTTGTTGCACCGTTGTTTGTGTGAAATGTTGTGTCTGCTGAAGCTTTACTGCTCCCGTGTCGGTGGCTGGGTTGTTTTAATGAGGTTTTTTCTCTTAAGTGGTGGGATGTGATTGCCACCTCTGTCATGTCCCGGTGCAGGGTGGGAGGGGGTGCGTACCCACCTCAGGCCCCTCTGCGTGTGGGTGAGCATGGCTGGGGGGACCCAAGGGATGAGTGATAAGAACAAAGTCCCTGGGAGGGTGGGCAGAGCTGAGCTAGGGGTGTCACTGTGCCATCCCTGGCTAAAGGCCACCTCTGACACCTTGCTCCACCTGCCAGTGATGTCCTGTTCTGGAGGTGGCTTCCCCACGTATCCACCTGTATGTGTGCGTGGGGTGTTGCTGAAAGGATGCTCTGAGGGTGGAAGAGGAGAGGGTCCATGGACAGTGGCTGCAGCATCTCCTGATGCATCACCGCACCTTCTGCATCTCCTGACCTATCCCTGTGCCCTGTACCTCTCCTGACCCATGCCCTTTGCTCTCCTCTGCAGGGCGGGCTGATCGCACTGCTCCTGCTTCTCTTGGTCTTCATGGTGGCTCTGTACGCCCAACGGCGCTGGCACAAGCGCCGCCGCATCCCGCAGAAGAGTGCCAGCACGGAGGCCACTCACGAGATCCACTATATCCCCTCGGTGCTGCTGGGCCCCCAGGCCCGTGAGAGCTTCCGCAACTCGCGCCTCCAGGCCCACAACTCGGTCATTGGGGTGCCCATCCGTGAGACCCCCATCCTGGATGACTATGAGGATGAGGAGGAGGAGGAGACACCGCGACGGGCAGAACCCAGCACCAGGGAGGATGAGTTTGGCAGCCAGGTGACGCGGACGCTGGAGAGCCTGGGCCGGGGCGGGGAGGAGAAGCCTGACTACGAAAAGAAAGGTTTGTGGCTTTTCTGTCTCCTCTTTTACTGTCCGCATCTCCTGCCAGCATGTCTGTCCTGTGTGGTGTCATCTAGAGAGGATTGCTCATCCATATATAGCCCCTGTGGCTGGTGCTTGGCTCTCCAGGCTTTGTTCCTCAGCTGTCTACAAGGTTCTTTGCAGACCTTGTTCTAGAGCTGCCCTTCCTGAGGGAGGTATCACCTCTGGATGGTACTGGGGAAACTGAGGCACAGTAGCTGTGAGCTCTCAGCTGTCATTGCCAGCCCCGAAGACCAGGACCCCATGTCTCGCAGCACTCCCTGACTGTGCTTTGCTGGTGGCTTGGGTGCCATAGAAGCGTGAGCTGTGCGCTTGGGAGCTGCATGGAGATGGGGGCGCATAGGATTTGACCCGTCTCCTTTGTGAACATCTTCTTCCAAAACCAGTCTCCTGTTCCCAGCATGAGCCTGCCTGGTGTGATGAGATGGGAAGCTGATGGCTCTGCTTTCGAGCTGGGTGGTATATCTGGTCCTAGCAATGGCAGGGGCCACTGTGAAACTCCCGGTGCATTAGGGGATGCCTGGCTGGGGGAGCAGAGCTGGCATTTCCCCACGGAGGGGAGATGCTTTTTTTGCCACGGGCTTGTGCAGCACCGTGCACGGGGCAGCATGGAGGAGGCATCCCTGCTGCTCTAGCAGTGCTGGAACTCCTCTCTTCTCAACAGGATGGGAATGCTAGGATTCATCCCAACGTCTTGCCGTGGGTGAGTGCTAGCACATGGGTATCAATCAGGCTGGTCTGTACTTTCTAGGTGGCAGAAATGTTCATTGCCTTGCTGTTGAGTAGGGCATCAGTTCTAGCGAGGCAGTGTGTTGGTGTGCTGGGGCTCTGCCAGCCTGCTGAGCCTTGATGCTCCTCAGAGAGCTGCTCCATAAAGCAGTGCTTTCCGGTAGCAGCAAAACATCCCCTGTGCTTTATTCTCTGAGCAATCAGACAAACGATCCTGTAGTCACCCGCAAACAAAGTCATCAGGGCTGTAGATTTGAGACAAGCACATAGAAGCCCCGTGTGGAGCTGTACATGGCAGATTAGAAGATTCTCATTGTGGGCAGAAGCACAGAGCTGAATCCATGTGGATCCGACGGATGGACGCAGATGTCGAATGTGAACCATTTCCCACCTATAGTGTTTGGTATGGCAGGTAGAGTGCTATATAGCATCTGTAGGTCAGATTAGAAAGAAGCCTGTATAATTCCATAAGTGTGGGTTCTGGCTGCTTGTAAGGTGTAATACTGGACAACACCGCTCTTCTGAGGTATAAATCTGCTGGCAGCTGCAGGGAGCAGGGCAGCGAGAGCTGGGCTGGCGTGCCCCGTTCCTGAGTAGGCAAGGTGCTGCAGATGCTTTGTGCCTTCCCTGAGTGTGCTGGGCTGGGATTTGGGGGAGCTCTGGTCCTTTTGGGGTTCTTCCTCCCCAGAGCTCTGCCCAGCTCAGGAAGAAAATAGTGTGTGTGGGGTCCCTCTGGGTAAAGCATTCCAAAATGGGCACAGCGGATAGCCAAAGGTTGGGCGCAGTAGGACAGATGGGCAGGGTCCTCTGCGGTCACGGTGTCCGGGATGGCACTGTCGCTGGCTGTAGCGCCATGCAGGAGCAGAGGATGTGCGTACGGACAGGGCTCGCAGTGCTCCTGCAAGCTGAGCAGCTGGGGAGGCACGTTATCTGTGTCAGCCCGTACGGCTTCTGCTGGGAGAGACCGAGAGACAAAACCATGGGTGACAGATTCCGGTGGTGTCTCTTAATGCACTACTGGAAGGCACCCAGGAGCTCTAGGAGGTGGTCAGTGCGAGAGCCTATATAAAGCAGTCCAGACTGGCTGCTCTTTATTTCATTCTCTGAACTGCAAATAAAACTCGTGCTGCCAAACCATGTTGTTCTGCGCTTGGAGAACCGTCCCTGAGGGGGCCGGGCAGGGTCTGTGCATGGGGATGGAGGGACGGCAGGCTGCACGGGTACAACTGTGTGACTCGGAGGGATATTTCTCCTGCATGGAGAAGAGCAGCGCTTTCCCCAGAGTGTTTTGGCTAATGCACACTTGATTGCTTGCATTTTTAGTCTGTCTCTCAGAAGCTGCAACACCCACCTCTGCTTATTGAGCTGTTGTTAGAAGCCATTTAATGTTGTTCACCTGCAATGAACAGTAAAATACATTTGAATAAACAAAAGCAAAGTACATTAGTGCTAATTGCCGAGTGACTCTGGAAGGAGTGAGGAAGGGATGCTCCAGCTCACTCTGTGCAGGGAAGGGGCTCTTGGGGTGACCTGGACCATCCCTCCCTTCTTCCCGTGAGCCTGTGGGCTTCCCGTAAAGACTGAGCGGTCCCTGTTGGAGCATCCGTGGTGGCGGAGCTAGAGGACAGGGATGGGGACAGAGACTCTTCTTGGCTCTGCAGAGGAGACTGCGGCTCTGAGTGACGGAGCCAGGGAGAGCACAGATGATGCATTGTCTCTGGAAAGCAGGTCCCTGCACTTGTGATGATCCTAAGTGGTGGCTGAGGTTGTGTTTCTTCCATCCTTAAAATGCTTTTTACTCTTTCTTCTTTTAAACAAGGTTATTATGATGGTGATGGTTTGCTAACAAACACGGAGGTGCCCAGGGGTCAATCTGCCATCCTTGAGTGCTGATCTGAGCATCCCTGTTGGCATTCCCCTTTGTGTACGGCTGGCTGTTACCAGCCTGTGGTGTTAAGAGATGTTTCCCCAAGCCTCTGCTCGATGAGAATGAACAAATAAAAGCCTTCATATATTGTAACTGAGGTACCTTTTTTATTCTTTCATATTCTCTTCTTTGTTTTGCTTTTCTATAAATTATTTAGAGTTGTGTGAGTGGGGGAGACAGCAGTAACTGCATTTCAGTCCTCTTCAAAACATAATAGTAAACAAGATCTAGGGCAGAATATTAAACTATCCAAGGGCTTCAGGAGTTGGCAATAAAGAACTACTTTTATTGACTGAGAAATCCCCCCAAGCCAGGGCTGCAAGCTGCCTGCAGGGCCAGGGCTACTCTAGGCTGTGAGATGTGTTCACAAATGCTCCGACCAGTTCAGCACATGATGCCGCCGGGCTCTGCAGCTTGGATGGAGGCAGGTTTGTGCCTTGCCTAGTCTGATCCTTCCAAACAATGCCAGTTCACTGTGTGTTTCCTTCCAGATGGGCTTTGCTCCAGGAGTCGACCTATGGTATGTGCTAGTTACTCCTCTGCTGAAGCTAGTCAGAACCTGGATTGTCAAGGATGAGGTGGATGTAGTTCAGATCTAGGATTTCTAGACTAGAAAGATAATATAAATGCTGTGGGCTTTGCACTCTGACCTGATCTGCATATGCATGGAAATGCAGTGATTCAGGACGCGGTGGATGTGCTGTGCACACAGGCGCTTCGACCTGCCCGAGTGGCAGATGCAGCTGGGATTCCCCTGGGGATGCAGCAGGTGGGGTGGAGAAACTGCTCACACCAACTGCAGACACTGCCTACCTGGAGATCCCCAGGGACTGGAAATCAGTTCTGCTTGGGCATGGTTTTAGAGGTGCATTGAGGATGGATGCATCAAGGCGAACCCAGCTGGAGCTTGGCCCTAGCTCGAGGACAGGATCAGCCTTTCCCCTGGTGTCCGGCTGCATGGCTGGAGCCACCAGGTTTCAGCATGAACACCAGAGCTGGGTGAGAAGCTGTGCCCACATCCCAGGGAGTCCATCAGCACCCAAAGGAGCAGCTCTCCTTGCTGCTCTTGCAGCGTAACATTGTGATAAGACAGCTGGGACTTGTCAGCAGGCTCCAAAAAGTATCATCACTGGGGCTGTCACTAGAGGCTCTTTCAAGTGTCACTTCCCAACAGTAATTACCAGGGATGGCAAATCCGAGGAAGATGGAGCATTTCGGCTCACCCTCCACCTGCCTGCGCTGCTTGCTTTCCCCCACGTGCCAGGCAGTGATTGATTTGCAGGTGCTGGGTTGTGCCGGCGGCGGGTGCTTTCTGTCACTGGGGATTTGTGCACCCTGCACTGTGTGGCTGTTGGGCTCAATTGCCATTTCCATGAGGAAGAGTGTAATTTTTTTATTCCCCATGTGGAGCTTCTGGATGTATCAGGTCAGGCAGGGAATTGCAGTGGATGACTCTGCTACATACAGCTCTGCAAAATGGGAGAGAAGTCCCGGCCCGGGTGGTCGAGCAGCACAAATGTTTTGCGAATGACAGGCGAGCCGAGCACAGATCAGCGAGCCAAACTTTCCTCCCAAGTCTCGGGCAGTGCTCTGCAGCGATGCAGGTGGGAGAGCTGCTCCTGCACAGTGCCGGAGCATCTGAAGTGAAGCTCAGCACAAAGAAAACATGGGAGCAATGTGCTGAATAATGACATCTAGCAACAAGCGCGTCTGAGTGATAAAGTTAATGAAATTACAGGTTCTGACCTGATACCAGGCTCTGCTGTGGGTAGATAAACAGCAGGGCAAAGATGAGATGTTTATTTCTCCCTAGCTGCAGTTGTAATCTGGATGCGCTATGCAGGGCCATTAACATTATTACTGTTATGCAAAATCATTTTTGACTTGGGGGAAAAAAAGAAAGAGCGAAAGAAAAATCCCCAACTCCCTAGAAAATGGAAAGCTGACAAAATTAGAATTGCAGCAGGAGCACAAACTGACCTGGTGACATTGCACAGAGCCCAGATGAATTTCGACAGAAGAAAAATCTGAGGCAGTTTAAGAAGAAAAGTAGTCCTTTTTTTATTATTAATATAATAAAATGAAATCGAGCAAGGAAGGAGGCAATAGCCAGACAGTCCTAATTAGCCCAAAGGATCCCTTTGTGCTGATGTGGAAAGGGGCCGTGCTGTCTCTTCGTGGTTTTGGGTTCTCTCTGGCAATTAGGAGGTCTCCAGCCTTTTTGTACTGTGTGTGTGTGGTGCCAAGTGGGGTCTGCTGGTGTGGAGTGCAGTTTCTGGGGTCTTGGTCTTTGCCAGGAGACCTCCCGTGTCCAAACCCAGTCCCTGTGTGTACACAACATACTGCATTTAAGGGAATTTGGGTAAATTTGGGTGGTGTCACTGTCCTCAGTGCCTCTGTCCCTGCTTCTCTGGGTGGTTTCCAGTCCATGCTCCTGATGATTTCTGCTCTCCTGCCTTTCCCAAGCAGATGGCCTCGAGCTCCAGCCCCTGAGGAATTCCTAACTTGCTTTTGTCTTTTAATATACTTGGCTCTCGTCTTTACTGACAGTTTCATCCTACAGTGGCAGGAGCCCTTTGCTTCTGTCCATCAAGTGCTGCTTGAGGGAGTCTGGCCCCCGGTCTATCGCAGATGGCACCGCTGCATCCCCAGATGGGATGTTGCTGGATGCAGGTAGGTGGGGTTAGTAAACGAAGGCAGATAGAAGTCCAGCAAGCCTGAATATGGGGTTACCCACAAGTTCCCCAATGAGAAGATTTTGCCAAACCAAATCTGCTACAGATTGGTGAGAAGCAGAACTTCTGCCTAGTGAAAACTGAGGAGAAAATAGATGTCAGACTTGATTGAAAATCGAGTATCTGCAATTCCAGTCCTCCAACAAAGGACCTACCTTTATTTTCTCAGTTTCTTTCATGTTCAAAAAAAGAACTTTCCAAGCGAGCCTTTGTGCTGGCTTCACAGACTCTGCAGTCTGGGTATGGCCTCCAAGTCTAGACAGGAGACAGGACTTATTACTGATGGTACCAATGATTAATACCGTAGGCATATCAAAGTTGTGGTTGTGCTGTCATCTTGAATTCATATCTCCTGGACTTCCTTCTCACCTGCTGTGTTAACTTAGGTAAACCTCTGAAGTTTCTCTTACTTAATCCATGGATGCTTTTCTCTGTAGTGGTAGTAAGAGGCTTTTGAGCATGCCTGAAAGATGGTCTGGCACCTCGAGTGAACCTGGAGATGTAGGTTCAGCTCTGCTCTGCCACTGGCTGCTTTGGTAACCCTGGTCGTGTCACTTAATGGTCTAGTCCTCATCTGTGAGTTGGAGAGGGGAGTCAAGCCAGAGAGCAGACTGGGCAGCATGAGGAAATACTGAGAACTGCTAATGTAAGGGGTTGTGGTCCCAGCAGCCTCCCAGCCGGACTGATCTGATGATGTCTGGGATGTGCTGCAGTCTGGGAGAACTGTGGGAGAAGGGTTTGAGCCAGGGGAGACAAATGGCTTATGTTTGAGATAACACAGAAAGGCAGGGGAATGGTCCTGGTGATGAGGAGGGGGGCTTCTTATGCCACCCACCAACGCTGGAGCAGCTGTTCTGGTGGCCACATCTCAGTCATCATCTTCACACCCAGTGAAGGCTCCTCTACGGGAGAGGTAAGGCAGTGCTCTGGCCCGAGGTCAGTGTCAGGGCTGGGGGAAGGGATGTTTGGGGGTCTGAGATGTGAGCGAGGAGGGCAGGTGGTTTAGCTGTGCCCTACAGCCGCTGTTCATTACAAGCATGTGAGCTCGGCAGTATTTTGGAGGTGAGATTTGAAGACAGGATGTGCGTCGGGGGCGATGCCCTCGTGATGGGCAGGGTGACAGTGTTGCCCTCCGTGATGGAGAAGGGAAAGCCCGTGGGCAACAGGAGGGAGGTGGCTGACCTGATGTTGCCATCTCTGAGGTGACAGCCCGGTGTCCCTGGGGGAAGGTGGGTGCCTGGCCGGGCTTGTGGCTGGCTGCCGGCAGGGAGATCCCCGCCGTGTTGGCGTGTGCCATCCTGGTGCCCATGCGGCCATGCCAGGGCTTTGAGCTGCTGTCTGCAGCTGCCGCTTGCTTGGGTAGGCAGATGTGGTGCCACCCTGAATCTGAGCATTAACCAGAGGCTTTCTGAGCCTTTAATAAATAAAATGATGGCTTAACATTTGCTGGGGCTGGAGGCTAAAATGGGACAGTGCGTCAGGCTGGCATCTGATGTGTCTTGGGGCTCTGTCTTCTTTCCAGTGACCTGATGGGATCATGACCCTCTTTGTACGTGATCAGCTTTTCCCAGCTCTAATCTCTGCCAACTCCTTGTATAATTTACAGAGACCTTTGAAAATGTATATTCACGTAGCCTGCCAGTGGAAAGTGTTTTTGCAGTCCACTATTCCTGGCTGAAAAACCTGGCTGCAAATTTCAGCTTTGAAGAAATAATAATAATAAAAAAAATAATAATAAAAAAAAAAAAATGAGGCCCAATAGGGTAGGAATTGAGTCCCAATTCAGGAAAGCATTTAAACACATGCTTAACTAGTATGTCTAGTTATTAGAGAAATTAGACCTTTTTTTTTTAAGTCCAACATGCTTAATTCCAACTGATTTGAGTGCATTAATGAAGGGAATAGGGTCCCCAGCTGCAGATGTTACAACAGATATGCCATGGGTCATTCCCTTTAGTTTTATGGTAATGCCAGCTCTAACTTTAATGTTGATTTGAAAGTGTCCGTACTTGCCAGGGCAAAGCTTTGCTTTCCAGAGGCATAAACACAATCATAATTAATATATTAATTGCTTTTCAAGCTCTAAATGGAAAGCTACCAGGCTGGAACTTTACATTTGTTTTGCTCATCCCATCACATTGAACTGATTGCCTCCATCCCAAATCTGTGTTGTCCTCACCAATGTGGGGGGGAGGGATTGATGGTCTCCTGGCCCGGTGGTCCTGTGGATCATGCTCCCCCTCCTGTACACCCCCAAGAAAGTGGCCTACAGCAGCATCATGGGTGCATAGGAGCATGCCCAGGAGGGCTCTCGGCAAAGGCCATGTCCCTCCTGTCTCCAGCAGTGGCTCAGCAGGGATGGGGAAGCTCCCAGGGGCTGGTGGCCTCCCCTGATCCTGTGTCCCCTGGGCTGAGGGAAGTGCTGTGCTGGCATGTGCTTAATGACTAATTAATGCTTAAACATCTCGGCCCAGCCAGGGCTCTTCCTGGCCCCCAGCGAGCGTTGCTGTTGAGGAAAGGCTGGCAGGCTGGGATTCCTGATGTGGTTTTCTTTCTCCCCTCTCTCTGCTATACCCTGCTCATGTTTTCATGAGACAGGAGGGAAAAAGCTGATGGAAAAGTGGCTTTTGATGGTGCTATAGGGAATGGAAGAGAAAAGGGGTGTTTAATATACCAGTATTTTGTTGCGCATCCCAAAGGGATGGCAGTTTTGTGAAGTCCCACTGGTTTATTGCCACTTTGTGAATCATGGGCTGGTCTTGCCCTGGTGCTGCGTGACATGCCATGTGAGAAGAAATACCTTTGCTCATCCCTTTTCCCAGTCACAGCTGAGTGACTTGTGACACCTCAAGTCAGCGGCAGCTCTTTTAATGTGGGGTTTTGTTGGGTTTTGTGGGGCTGCTGATGCCTGGTGGAGATGTCGTGGCAGTTTTGTGTGCAGTAGCCTTGATTCCCCAGATGTCCAAAGTGCTTTTCATCCAGGCGAAATCACAAGCTCACAGAAGATAAGCTGTGAAGTTTTGGCTGTCCAAGGAAAACAAGCCATCAGGAACTATACTTATATAAACACCAGGCGCATGTTGTTCATCACTTTGTGCATCACTATGAATGTTTGATAAAGCACTACATTATTTAAGGCGTAGCTGGTTGTAGGCCAGTTGTTGACCAGGATTAGCTTCAAGATGATTTTTCCCCCCCCTGATGTAAAATTAAAAAAAAAAAAAAATATGATGGCTGTTTATTCCCCTTGGAAGACCCTGGGGGATCTCAAGTGTCCTCCCCTCTCCTTGGTTTATGTGCTGGGTTGCAACTTGCAGCTGCCTTGTGTGCAATGCGGAGGACCTGGGAGAGCTTCAGTTCTGCCTGGGGCTGTCCTTCCATGGTGTCAGCATGGAGCAAAAACCTGCCACTGGTTTCTGAAGTCAGGCTGACCAGGCGAAGAGGGCATGGGGTCTGGGATGAAGGAGAACAACCCCACAATGTTCCTCATTTCTGCTGGGAATATATAGATTCTAGATCACTCTCAGGCCCTGGGATGCATGGCTCAGAGCTGAGGCTGCTCCAGATCCTGTTGCCTGCATGGGAGCAATGGGTTTGTCTCAGTCCGTGATGCTCAGTGCTGCTTCACCTTGGCTTTCAGTAGCATTGTGTGTGCAAGGTGTTCTCCTTGCTGGTCTGTCCCAGGCTTATGGGTTTTATGGGGAGGCGAGCAGGGGGGGCAGCTGCAGCACCAGCTCTTCGCTCTGTTTGCATGCCCTCTTCCTATCGGTTGTGTTTTACCTGGCTACGGCGCCGAGACAGTTGGTTTTGTCAGCTGGTTCCTAAGGAAGACGGATCGAGGCCGGGCACCTGCGCTGATACGAGGTCTGTAGGTACCTTCCAGCCCCATTTATCATTAGGCAATGACCTACCCAAAGGACCAGCAGAGAGGAAACTTATTAACAAGGTGCTTCAAATCAATCCTTTCTGACAGCCCCGCTGAGTTACAGCATTTGCTGCGACTCACCCACCGGGTCCTGTGGGCTCTGGCTGTGCTCAGCCTCACTTCTTCACCCATGTGGCTTGGAAGTGGTTTCCTTTTGACAGCGTGGGCTCTCTGGGTATTCCCTCAGCTCCAGGTCTTCCCCTGAGCCAGCACCAGTTTTTGGTGGTTTGCCTTTCTCCTCTGGCTTGATGTCACTCCCTTGCTCTCCCCGGCACGTGGCACGGAGTTGCTGGTACCATGGAAAGGTGTCATCACCCTGTCTGTTGTGCAAAGGAAAATTAATTGCCAGCTGACAGATCTGTTCTGCACCATGCTGCTGAGCAGGGAGTTGGGTTGTGGTTGAGGCTGGAGCGCGGCCACAATGCCACATTTCCCACCCATGTTTGCCAGGCACCGCTGTTCCCAGAGCCCTGCCCATCCTTAGGGGTGCTGGGTCTTGCTCACACTCACTTTATAGACACCGAAGTACTGCTGCCTCCAGGTTCATCCCCCAGCGGCAGTTCCTGGCCAGGTAGGGATGGGGCTTTCTCCACCCTTGGTGGGTCTCTGCCCTGGCTGACTCCATGGGGCAGTTTTTCCTCTGGATTTGTGGAGTTGTAGGAGACGTGCTGTGGAGAGAAGGATGGGAGGTTAGCGCTGTGCTCTCAAGCTGGTGTCTCTCCTCCATGCAACATTAGGCCAGGCTGCTTCGTGTCCCCATTAGCACCAAATCAGGAAGCTTCCTCCAGAGTCTTCTTATTTAACTTTTCAATTATTTTATAACTTGAGGAACATTAGCTACTGCTGAGGGTCTGCCCATCTTTCCCACTCCTCTCTGCTCACCATTTAAGTGAAAAAGCTATCATGCCTTATAAAAAAAAAAAGGTCAGTTAAGGGTTTTATTAGAGTGGAAAAAGTGGGAAGCAGAGTGTCCAGTGGCCTGGACCTTCTTGATGCTGAGGCAGGAGGAGATGGGGCAGGCTTCATGGGCAACATTCCATGGCCAAAGACTTCTCCTTGCAGAAAGAGAAATGGGGTAAAGAGCTAAATGCCCTGTACTTGTCAGGGAGCGGCATGCTAGAAAAATCTTTGCTCCATGGAAATGCTGAAGGTTTCCTGGTCAGAAACAGCTCCGGGGAAGGTCAAACCCAGCTGGTAGTAGCCCAAGGAGCGCAGAGACCCATCTGCTTTTGAAAGATGCTCACAATGCAAAGGTGTGAGGCAGAGGCAGGATCTGTTGGACCGCAGCTGTTAAGCGTTTTATCTTTTGCGATGTGTTTGTAATTATATTGCATTATTTTAATTACCAACATGGAAGTTGGGAGTGTGGAGGTGGAAAGGGAAAGGAGGAAGGTGGAAAGGCAGGGAAAGTGTGGGGTGACAAATAATTCACAGCCTGTGTCGATGGGGCCACAATTGTGGTTGGAGCTGGAAACGATGCTATTAATACAATGCTTATTCATTTCCTATAATAAAAAAATGAAAGTGCTTCACAATTACCCAATTCCGAATGAAATTAACATTCCGTGGCATTTTCCAGTAAACGGTTAGTTTGCACACATGAGTGGAGGCAATTAGCTGGGAAGCAATTGAGCGCCGTGACTGGAGAGAGGATGAAGAAGGGTCAGGGCAGCTGGTGCTGGGAGGGTGCTGCTGTGGGCTCTGGCTCCAGATGCTTTTTCCTTGCATGCTGGGCATTCCCCTGGGTCCTGCTGGTTTGAGGAGCAGTTCACCTGGCTGCAGCAAGGACAGGAGTTGCAGATGATACCTCCTGCTCTCTATAAATGGGCACCTATAGATCTCTGTAGGCAGGGGGTGGGGGAGGAACAGCAGCAAAGCTTTGCAATGAAAAGGAAAAGCAAAGAGTGGGTGCATTGTCAGATGGGTTCTAGGGTGTCCTAGTGCTCTCTGGGGTCCCCATGCCCATTGTGGGATGCTGAGTCAGCACAGATCTCCGTCCCCTTCCCACTCTGCATGCCAGCCTCTCCCGGCATCCCCCCTTCCTTGTCACACACCCCACACTTTATTAAAATCAATGAGGACATTTTTTTTTTTTTTTCAGATTTGTTAAACTACTGAAAACTTCAGATCCTATCAGGGTTGGGTTTTTTTTTCCCCCTGCCTTGTACCAGATAAGGACTGTGCTGGCTCTGAGCCCGGAGCTGAGGGTGGTGGAGAATGGGGTAGGGAAGCAGTCATCTCATGAATATATGAAGGAGGAAAGTACATTTGTTCAGTTTCCTTCAAAGGAGACATCTCAAATAAAACTTTATCTCTTCTTCTGCTACCCTCCCCCTCCAATTTGCAATTAAAATCAGAATTTTACGTATAAAAATCTATTTTTATAGTGGGAGATTTTTTTAATGTATGTAGTAATCTATTTAGATATTAATATCTATGTATTAATACCTACATTAAAAAAATGTATACATTCTCTATTTTAAAACTTAACAAAAAGGGCCAGGAAAGAGAAGAAAGAAAAAGCAGAGATGGAATACACGCCTGTTTTCAAAATGCTCCCAGGTTCCCATATCCCTCTCTTGCTGCAGCTGAAAACCCTTCTGTGTAAAAGAGCTTCTCGGAGAGAGCCCGATCCTCCCTCAGCCGCGTTGGCAGGCTGGGCTGGGGGCCAGCTCCAGCAAAGCGCGTGGCGTCACGTATATTGCGTCCCTGATGGGTTCACCTAAGGATGGCTTGGAGATGTATGTGTTGCAGGAGGTACTTGGTCCCCTGATGCACGGGTATGTGTGGTTATTTCTGCTTTGTGTGTATACATATATATTCTTTTTTTTAAATAAAAAATATTCTTAATTTTTTTTTTTTAAATACATATCCTGAGTTGGTTGCATAATGCAGCCTCCTGGTGTTTCTTGGATGTGGTGTGCTTGCACATGGCATATGACATGGGCTGGTGGAGAGCAGGTGACTGATGGGGACAGAGGCTTTCTTGCTGGAGAGGTGGTAGAAGGCTTTGGTGGCTGCAGGAGATGAAGAGGTGAAGCTCTTAGTGTTTCTCATGTCTTTGCCCTATCCTCCATGTCCTCCACGCTGTGTTGTCAGGACATCACTGCCCAACTGTGTTTTCATCCCAATATGTGTGAAGCTGTTGTACAAATCTCTCCCACCATCATCACATAAGCGTTGTTGTAATTACCTAATTTTATGCTAGTAAAGCTCTCTGCTTGCTGGAGCTTAGTACCTTCAGGGTGGCACTGTTGAAAATCAGTCCACATCCCAGTTTCAGAACAAACAATGTTGCTTATTTCATGCTTCGGAAAGCAACAAACACCCATTATTTAGAGCTGGGGAGAAAACAGGGTTTCCACCATGTGGAAAACTTCCAGTATAGAGAAATTTATGCTCATCCCAAATAGGATCGGAGAGTCGATTTCTTGAAATTACCTTGTAGAATAGAAATTTTCAATGTATCGATCCAGAAAGATCAAAAGCAGCTTATTGAAATTTGGGAGTTTGATTTGGAGGAAACAATTATAACGTTATTAAACTGCGTTACACATACCTGATATTTACGTGATGTGTAGTGGACATGATGATGCATTAGAGCTTTACAGCTGGTGTCAGTGATTCCCAGGAGGGCACCCTTTCCTGTGCCTAGAAAAAGCAGATTATTTGAAAGATACTGGAAGCAGTTGGTGAGAGGCAGGAGATAGTCTTGGAGAAGGGGTAGTGTCTGAGATGAAGGGGCTGCGTCCTGCACGTGGCCACAGGTGCTGTTATGAATGTGTGCACAGGTCAAGAGATAAAAATCCCACCAGCCTTGACTTCTAATTGTGCCCAAACTTTTTCATTTAATCCTTGATTGAGTTTGACATGTTCTTGTGAAACGCTTTGATTCCAGTGAAGCAGCACGCTCAGTCGAGCAGCTCTTGAGCTGCTCTGCAAGTTACTTCTCTCTCCAAAACTCTGGGAGCATTTTAACCACTGGTAATGATGAGGAATCGATAACTTACCCTCTGACACTCAGAAATCAAAGAGAGGGATGGGAAAACCAGATGCTTAAAAAACTATATTTTTTAAAAAATGTTTTACTCAATACCTAGCATGGGAAGATCTAACAGAAGCTGCCGTTGCCTTCCCAGTCGTCTTTGTGCAGCTGTAGGAGTGCAGATATTGTGCAAGGGGGACAGGGATGGTTGTGGCTCCAGGGACCAAAACTTCAAGCTGAACACCAAAGACTGGGAGACTCAAGGAAGCTGGCACCTTTGCAGACTTTAAGCCTCATCGCTCTTTTAATAAGCTGCAAAAACTGAGCCATGGGGTTGTCCAGCTCTCCCAACCGCCCAACGGCAGCATGAGGTGTTGAGCCTGGTTTGGGGAGAAGCTGCTGCCCTTGCCCTGCCCCACCAGGGTGTGGGGCTGCCAGGTACTGGGTGGGTGTAGGGTCTCTGCAGGGTGCGGGAGTGTTGGCTTAGGAGAGGGCAGTTCTCCAGTCTGTGGTACGGCTGCTGCTTGGGGTCCTCCAAGGCCATGTCTGAAGTCCCTAAAGTAACGAAGTTGAGGGCTTGTTTCCAAGAGCTATGGGACACTTCCACCATCACCTGGCTTTGCTGGCTGAAAACAGATTGCACAGTGGGGGTTTGCAGTTCTGTGTCCCTTGAGCTGAACCCTTGGTAATGTCATGGGATGGTGGAAGCACCCACCTAGTGCATCTCTCAAATACAAGTTGCGGGTGCTTGTACTGATCTGAGCCCAGGACTGTGTTTTGGAGAACCTCTCCTGGCTGCTGAAGCTGGTGAGATACTAGTTTGGATATCTCCTCAAAACAGCCCCCTCCATGTCCAGCCTGTGAGTCTGAGAAAGGTACGTTTCTCCTGGCTGTGCTGGGAGTCCTGCGAGGGCTGGAACGAGCACTGCCACGTCCCATCTCTATTGCAATGTTATTTTTACCCAAACATTGCTTATATTGTTCAATTGATGACTTTGCTGCTGCTGCTGTTGTAATTTTTAAGCCAAAGAACATATCTTCCCGTTGCAATTTCTTCCTTCCTTTTTGCTGGCACAAAGGCAGGCTGTTGGTATGAATTGTTCTGTGGAAGACACGCAAATGCATAGGGGAGCCATAAGGAGAGCAAATCACTTTCAAAGGAGCGTATGGGGGTGGATAGGAGGGAGATGAACGTTGGGAACACATAATGTGCTTTACAAAGGTATGGTGACCTTCAGCTGTGTCCTCAAATCACTGCTGGAGATGGGAGCTGATTTTGTGGAGGCTGAAGAGCCTCGTGTTTCCTCTGCATCAGCTTGTTCCTGGGGTTGTTATGCTGCTGCAGGCTCTCACTACAGGACAGGGTGAGATTGAGATCATAGCATTGTGCCAGACCTCAGGGTGGATCTCGCCACCTCTGCCAGGCTGGAGAAACTGTCAACGTGGTGACAAAGATGTGAGCTTAATAGCCCTGATGGATTTATCTCCTGGAAACCAGGGATGGGAGAGAGGGCAATTTGACAAGCTTTGCTCAAGGAGGGAATGGTCCCATCACCTCTAAAACTGTGTCGTGTTCAGCCATTGTTGGGAGGAGCTGGTGCCTGGGAGCTGGTGATGGGGCTCGATCATGCTGGGGAGGGGAGCAGCATGCGGGTAGTGCGGCAGGGCCAGGAGCCACCAGCTGAGCCCATATTTGGCACATGCAGCCCAGGCAGGTCCTGCAGGGCAGTGCTGGGGTATGCAGGGCAGACTAGTTCAGTTGGAAGGGACCTAGAAGGATCACCTAGTCCCAACTGTCTGACCACTTCAAGGCTGACCAAAAATTAAAGCAAATTATTAAGGGCACTGTCTACCCCATGGCAGCACTTCTTCCTATCCTTTTAGGAGCAATTCAAACCTCCATGGGAAAGGGGAATGCCAGGCATGCGTCAGTGTGTGCAGAGCACAGTGGTGTGTGTGGGCAAACCGGTGTTTGCTGTGCAGTTGTGTGATGGCCGAGGAGGCATCGGTCTGGGTGGGTGGGGACAGCTTCCTGTGGGGAAGCGTGAGTCTCGTGGACTGTCTCTCTTATGGATATGGTGACCATGTCTATGGGCAACAGGGTCCCACCAGCCTCAGCGAGTGCCATGTCTCATTTCATTATGATGCATTGGTTTCTTTTTCCCTTTTTGTCACTGTTGGCAGTGCATGAAGGGTCCTCCCTTCATCCTTGATCCCCGATACTCATTCAGTTGAAGCCCACCTACCTTTCATTTGTGAGCAAGGGTTTTCTTTATGCTGGCTGTGTAGAACTCCACTTGCTTATGATCATGTCAACAGGGGTTGGGGTTTTTTTCTTCTTTTTTTTTTTTTTCTTCTTTCTTCCCCACTCCCCCTTCCCCACTGCTGCAAACAACTGAGCTCAGACACATGGAGAAGCCAGTGATGTGCTGGTACACATGAACTGTGCAGAGCTGTGAGATGCACCAGCTTTTTGCTCCCATTCCTGGAGTGTTTGTAGCATCATCACAAATAGCCAGTGACCGCAGGGGCCCTCTTCCCACAAAGGGTAATGCTCCTCCCCTGCTTTTGGGGTTTGCTCCGCTGACAAGCGTGTGAGCAGATGCTTCTGCATGGATGTGCCGAGGAGCGTGGTGGCCAGGTGGGGTACAATCACTGCAGTGGTGATTACTCCCATCAGCCAAGCAGGGACCATGAGAGACCTGCGACCTCACCGCGTTTCATTGCTAGCTGAAGTCATGTCCCCCTCCTTCTCCCCTTCTGCGCCCTCCTTCTGGCCTTCTTTCAGTAAATAAGCCTCAGCCATGCCGTTTCTGAGCTCCCTGTTCCACTTGCACATGTTTTATATTGCACAGCCCCAGAGGTTCAAATAACTTGCCATCTCTTCGTGGGGAGGCCCTGCTATGCTTGCTCCCAGGTGAAGGAGCTGTGGGGACAGGCTTCCCCCTGCAAACATGGTGGTGTGGTGCTGAGCCACACCGGTGCTGCCACAGCATCCTTCCCTGGTGCCTCAATGGAGTCCTGCAAGAAGGGGTTGATGTGTGCCATCAGCAGTGGGACTAGATGCTTTTTGGAGACCTTTCCCTGCTCATGACTTTTTATTCCCCCCCCCCCACCCTGCGATACTGCTTGCTGAGGCATCCGACACAGCAGGATCCAGCTGTGCCTGCCTTAAGTGTAGGGGACTTTGGGGGAGCTCTGCCTTTGATCTGTGGTGCCTGGGAGAGCCTGGTGATGAGTAATTGGAAGATGTAACATAGCTGGTCCCTTAGGCCACCCTCTTTCTGGACCTCTCCCAAAATGATTCCCACCTTTGGTGTGGGTGCAGGCAGCAGGTTTGATCCTTGTCTTTCCATCGCTCGGTGCGGCAGCGCTGGGTGGATGGATCCGCTCCCAGGCCCTCCCGATGCGCTTGCACCCATGGGCACTGCAGCCACTCCCAGTGGTCCCAGCAGATTTCAGTACCTTCTCTGCAGCCTGTGGGGGTACAAAAGCACCCTGGGGTGGTCTAAAGCCTCTCAACCCTGGGAGGCCAAGGACATCACCTTTGGGATTTGGGGAAAAGGAAGGGGGAGCTGCTTCATGGGCTGGTGTGGCGCTGCCTGCAGCATGGCTGGCTGGCAGAGTCATCTGCTGCAGCCTCCACATTTAAGTTAAATCTTTGGCCAGGATTACAAATACCATGCCCTGCATGGCCAGCCAGCTTCTCATTTTGCACTAAAATGGCCCCTGCACCGTGCTGTGAAGGGAGTTAGAGCCTGTGGTCCACAGCTGTTATGCACCCTGAGCTTGGGTGCCCAAGGAGCTCCATACGGACGTGATGTGTCTCTGGACACGGGAGGTGCAGTCTGATGTGTCAGCCTATAGCTCCTGGCAGGCTGGGGGGCTCCAAGGTGCTCACTTATCCCTTATCCGAAAGGGATGTGCGGTAGCTCTAGACATGGCACGGGCATGCTGCGGGAGCTAAGCGGAGGGACTCTGTGACTCTCGAAATGGAGACAGGACAGAGGTTATGTTCTGCTAATGAGTTTATTCAAGGAGCTGACAGCAACCAAACTCTTTATTAAACCTGGGAGACCTCTGTGGCCTACATAAGAACAAACCTTTTGATCCTGATTTTCACCTTTGCTCTTTGTGAGTGGTTCCATGATTTCCTGTCACTGCCCGTTGTGTGTGTGGGTGGTGACTTTCATAGAACAAATCTGGGTTTTTGTTCGGTGCTTTTTTTTTTCTTCCATTACTGGATAGGGGCTGTGTGAGAGCAAGGAGGGGAGTTGCTTAAATATCAGCAAGCTGTGATGTGCCATGGGATATTGCAGCAAGCTGTTTCCTGAGCTCAGGTGCTGCTGCCCAGCATGTGAGTGCAGCTGCTGGAAGACCCCAAGGATTCCTTCTACAGCTCAGAACATGCCCAGCCCGGCTGTACATCATTCGCCTGGCTCCTACCCCAGTCTTGCCCATCGCTCCATAATCCCAGACTTGCCTGCTGGGGAGTACCCGACCCTGCAAAAGGCTGCCAAGCCTGGGGTTCGACTCTGAGCTCCCAGGGCAGAGTTAAACCTGACCCAAAGCCGGCTCAGTGCCGGGGGAGTTCCTGTGTGTTTGAACCCTTCAGGCTGTGACTTGGATAAGGGCATGACGCTTCCAAGTGCCCTGTGTGCACATGGAGGAAGAGGCAAGAGATAATCCAAAATGCTGGAAAGCAGCATGAAAAAAATGCGATTTCTGTAAACTCACAATTTTCTGTGGCTTTGGTAAAACTTGGCAAGGGCTGGGTGGGTCCTTATGGGTGACTTTGGAGGGTCTTGGCCCAGGACTCTGCTCCAGCTCACACTGTCCTCTGTGAGAAGGGGTTGTATGTGTGGGCAGTGGGGACATGGTGGCCTGGTCCTCTTTTAACCACAGTCCCTTTGCCGGTGTTGCAGCTCCCGAGGTGACGCAGGAGACGGTGGAGTCCCTGATGCAGAAGTTCAAGGAGAGCTTCCGCACCAACACACCCATTGAGATCGGGCAGCTCCAGCCCGCGCTGCGCAGCACGTCCGTGGGGAGACGGAAACGCCGGAGCCGGCCCCGAGGTAGGCTGCCACGGTCACCGGCTGCTCCTCCGGTGCCCTGGGTTTGGCCATGTCTGGAGAGGTTTGGCTGGGGAGGAAGGCAGGGGCTCCTCACCCTCACTGCTGAGTCTGGGGACCCCAGAGCTTTTCTGTGATGAGGTAAAGAGGGGCAAACCCCACACGGCATCCTCTGGATGGTCTGGTGGAGGTCCTGGGGAGTGGTGTCACCTCATATCCCACCAAGGATTTATCCAGATCTGCTGTAAGCCCTGCTGCCAGCTGGCCCGGCTGACTGAGGTTTTGTGGGATGGAAATACGGTTTCTTGGCAAGTGTTTATTTCAGAGAAAGGGGTGAAGTTAATTTTGGCTGTAACTCACATCACTGGGACCTCTCTTCTTTCCACTTTCCCAGTGCTTAGGCTTTTTTGGACTTTTTTTTTAGGGGCCATGCAGAGGGTGGGAGCAGCATCCATGGCTTTGAAGGCTGTACCGTGCAAAAGCGTGCTGGGGGCTCCTGAGTATTATTTGTAGCCTTGATGGCTGTTGCCAGGTACACCGGAGCAACAGGAGGAGGTTGGCTGGAACAGCCCTGTGAGCAGGATTTGGTCCTGGTATTGCCTGTCAGCAAGGGGAACTGCCACCTCGTGTTGCTGTTGCTGCTTAGGAGGGCAGTGGCTGTGGCTTCAGCGGTGAGTGCTGAGGCTGTGCGGAGGGTGTGGGTCCAGAACCCCAG